>NC_135663.1:3174709-3883459 GCF_964188315.1 Podarcis muralis
ATCTCAGCCCCCGCGAGAGCAGGGGAATCCCATCCGGCCACGCCTCCTGGCCAGCCAATCGGCTGGCTGGAGGGGGCGTGGCTTGCCCTATTTAGGGCCGGAGCGGAGGGGGCTCGCCCTCTCTTCTCCAGCTAGCCCCACCGCCGCTCGCTACATCGCATCGCCGCTCGCTACTGGGCTGGGCCTGCGCATGCTCGGCGAGCACACGCGGGGCGGTGAGCGAGCGAGCTCCCACATCCCATCGCCGCTCGCTACTGGGCCTGCGCGTGCGCGAAGTTTTCGCGCCTTCGGGATTCCCTTCAGCAGGCATCAAGCAGCCTGCTTTTTCCAATTAAGGCAACCTCCACTCTCCTGCCCCTCCGTGTTTCTCACCCCAAAGCCTTGTGGGCAGCAGGAAGTGGGGCCGTCCTGCCTCTACCCCACGCCGGGTGGCTGCTGACACGTCCCTTGGGCAGGAGAGGCATCCGGCTGGATGAAGGCAGCGACGCCGGGGGAACGAAACAGCACGGCAGGTCTGAGTTGGCGCCTGGAAGGACACAGACTGCTTCATGTCGCTGCATTCCACAGCTCCGAGACTGGCAGGTGAGTGCGTGCACTCCTCTCTCTCATTTTATTTAATGTGCATTTTAGAAGCATGTGGAAATATCCTGCATCATCAACCACTTTGGGGAAAGTGTGTGTGTGTGTGTGTTTGGGGCTAGATTTCATGCATGCCTTTTTTTTTTAAGTTCTCCTCCTGCTTCATCCACATTCACCCCCCAAAAGGCCATTTTCTGCGTGCTGAATAAATTCTGCAACTCAAACGGCACGAGGTGCCAATGCATCAGGGCTGTGGAATTTATTCTGCTTGCAGAATTCTGCAACTCAATCGCATTTTGATGTTTAAATATTGTATTTTAATCTTGTTTTTAAGTTATATTTCAATCAACTTGTTTCATTATTGGTTTTTTTTATTTCAATCAACTTGTTTTTTATTATTGTTTTTATTTCAATCGACTTATTTTTTATTATTTATTATATTTCAATCGACTTGTTTTTTAATTTGTTGTTAGCCGCCCTGAGCCCAGTCTTGGCTGGGGAGGGCGGGGTATAAATAAAATTTATTTGGGAAAGATGGTTTAGGTATGTCCAAGCAGGCTTGATAGCAAAAACTGTTTCTCACAAGCATGATTGCTATAAAAACTAAATACAGAGAGAGACTGAGAGCTGTTGACGAAGAGCTACGTGTGTGTCTTTCTTCGATTCCAGCCAGAATATCAGCTTTGTGTTCAGCCAAACAGGCCCAGGTTGCGCACTGAATCAAGTATTTTATAATTTTTCATATTTCTGTTTACTTACTATTTCATAATAAAGTAATTATAAAATACTTTCTTTGTGTTTATTTGATTCCTATTAAAGAGAGTTACTTTATATATAGTCAATATAGGCACAGAGTTAATTTTTTAAACATTTTCTAATGGTGGTGTGCCTCGAGATTTTTTTCATGACACAAGTGTGCCTTTGCCCAAAAAAGGTTGGGAAACACTGCAGTAGAGGACAGCGCAATGAGACTTTGCTTCCGGGACTTCCACCCAACAAGAGATTGCCCAAACTTTATCATCAACCCAGATACGGACTTCCTGTCCTTCAGATTCGCCCAGTTGCTGTCTGCAAAGCATGTAAGCTTCATCTCACCTGCAGCCGACAGTTTGAGACTGAAGTCTTTTGTATCCTGCAGGTAAAACAGTACCCGCTTGATACCATGCCAGGCACTTACACTGGGCTTTGAAGCTTCCCTACTGAGCAGATTGGTAGCAAAAGCAATGTCTGGTCTGCTCCATTGGGACAGATACAACAGACTACCCAGAGCTGACTGAAAGAGCTCAGCATTCTCGAACTCAGCACGTTCTGCTTGCTGACTGTCTTTCATGTAGCTCATCTCCATGGGTGTCCTAACCCCTGCACAATCAGACATTCTGAACTTCTCAAGCAACTGCTCAATCTTGCCCTTCTGACTGAGCAAGAAGCTAACATCCTCAGTTCTAGCTATCTCCACGCCCAGGTAGATCTTTACTGCACCCACGTTCTTGAGCTGAAACCGCTTCCCAAGCTCTTTGGCAAACTTCTGTACCTGTTTGCCCTTGCAGTGTAAATGATGTCATCAACGAAGATTAACACCATTTCCTGTGACTCTCCTGATCCTTTAAGGTACAGGCAACTGTCAGCAAGACTCTTCCTGAAACCTAGCTTCTCTAAAGCTTCATTCAGGCACAAGTTCCAATTCCTGGCCGATTGTTTCAAATCATAAATTGACTTGTGAAGTCTCCATACAGTACCTTGCTCATTGCCCTCAAACCCTGAAGGAGGAAGCATGTACAGATCCTCCTGGAGGTCTGACTTCAAGTAGGCTACATCCATATCAAAGTGATGCACCAGCAAACCTCTTTGTGCAGCAATGGCTAAGAGGATGCACAGAGTTTCACTTCTGGAAGTAGGAGCATAAACTTCCGTATAATGCAGCCCCTTCTGCTGCGTGAACCCTCTGGCTACCAGCCTAGCCTTGTACTGTGGTTGTCCAGTTGCTGTGGGTTTAAGACGGTAAACCCAGTGGCTACTCACGGCCTGTTTGCCCACTGGCAACTTTGTGAGGGAGAACACACCTATAGACTCCATTGAGCTCATCTCCTTCTGCATCGCCTCATGCCATTTCCTGGTTTCTTCCTGAGGCAGTTTCTGAACATCCTCAAAACTCTCGGGTTCACACTGTGCCATACCAACCCACACACTAGTGACTGCAAACCTGTCAGGAGGTTTCCCTTTCATTGTCCGAGTTGAACGGCGCAACACAACTTCAGGTGCCCCCTCTGACCCACTAGGGCCAGCCAGAACATCCTTGGCATCAGAGTGCTCCACCTCTGACTTACTGCGCCTTCTGGACTTCTCAGCTGAACCTGTGGGAGAAGAAGGAGCACTGCTGTGCTCAAGCTTCACAGATTTAGGAGTTCTCCCCTCTGTTCCTCAGCAGCAGATTCAACCTCTTCCTCTTCTTCATCAGCAGAGTCAAGCAGACTCTCTGAAAGAATATCAGGGTTCCCATGTATCCGTGTCCACCCACTCTGCTCACAGAATTCAGCACTGTTGCTGAGCAGAATTCTGGACTGATTCCCTGATGGATAAGCGAACCTCCACCCCTTGGTCCCTGGCTCGTACCCACAGAAAATCATCTTTTGGGATCTGGGGCCACCCTTTTTGCATTTGGCCTTTGGTATGAGGACCCAAGCGTCACAGCCAAAAACACAGAAGAAATGCACCTTGGGCTTCTTGCCGTGCAGCAGAAAATAGGGTGTCCCCCCACCACTGAATTGAATGACCTGTTTGAAGCTATTAATCTGTCGTCCAGTCGTGCTCCCCTGTGCAACATCTGCTGGTGCTGACCTGGGCAGAAAATGCAGAGTTGCAGCGGTCCTGCCGTCCGTGTGAGAAAGAGGGATAAATCAAGTCCAGAGACAGTTCCTTTCTATCTCTAAAGTGTTTATTTTACAAGCAGTAAATCATTCCACACCGTCAGAGCTTTCTGGCATCTTTCCCGTGCTAGAAACACACACAGTCTAAATCGAAAGCAGCTCTCACAGACAAAGACGGACAAAGCCTGTGACGCACGGCCTTACGTAAAGGCCCCTCCCCCGATACAGGACACCAAGGAGTTTTAACTCTATAACCACCAAACTCCACACTGTTCAAGGTAAAATTGGCCATCCGCCAAGACCCCCAAAAGCGCTGTGGGAGCCCGGCGTCAAACAGCAATGCTGTGGACATCTCCTGCAGCATTGTGTTCCGACGTTCTGCAATGCCATTCTGCTGGGGACTGTGTGGAGCTGTCAACCTATGTTGAATCCCCTTCTTGCGGAAGAAACTTTGCAGGGCAGACCCAGTGAACTGTTGGGAAACTGCCAGGGAGATATAGTCCATCATGGCCCCAAGCCGGCTGCCGGACTTCCATCGATCTCCTGTAGCCAGGCAGATCCAGCAGTTAGCGACACGAAGCCTCAGAAATAGATTGCCACATTCCAGGCTTGTGCACACTGTTCTTTATCAGCAGAACCACAGCCAGAAAGCTTGCACCGTAGAAGAGAGCATAATTTACAGACTTTATTTAGCGTTGAACAGAACAAAGGGAAAACATGACCGTTCTGAGTCAGTGACTCCGACCGACTGAAATCGAAAGGAAACAGCAAGCATAAACATCCTGTGACTAGGACATGCGCAGACTCTGTGACTCTCAAAGCCTGCTCCCTCTTAAGGTGGAACGGAAATATCCTAACATCCTCCCCCTTTCCGTGTAACCTGTAGTACCTGTGGTTCACCCAATTGCAACCTCTGTGTGTAAACCTTTAGTTGTTCTCTGTTAACAACCTTAGACAACAGATCAGCAGGAATTTCATTTCCTGCCATGTAGGACACCCGAATCAGTCCCTTTTGAATACACTCTCTTGCACGATGTAGCTTAATCTGCAAGTACTTGGTTCTTTGCTTGCAACTCTCGGAGTTCAGCAAAGCCAAACACGATCTATTGTCTTGATACACTTGTATAGGACATTTCACAGAAACCCCGATGTCCTTAAACAGTTGCATCAACCATTCACAATCCATGAGTGAAAATGACAGAGCATTGAGTTCTGCTTCACAGGAACTTAGGCTCACTGTTGTTTGCTTCTTGCACAACCAGTCAAACAGGCAGTGGTTGTACATGTAGCACACACCAGAAGTGCTTGTACCATCCGTGGTGTCACTTCCAAAACTTGCATCTGCAAAGATTTCAAGACCTCCAGTCTTCTGACTGGTGAACCTCAGCCTGTAGCGCATAGTCCCTTTCAAATAGCGGGCTATGCGCTTCAGAGCTTTCCAATCCTGAACCGTAGGATTGTTGGCATGTCTGCTAAGCAGATTACAGCTTACAGCTATGTCAGGTCTTGAACATCTGGCAATGAAATTCAGCTTGCCTAGAATGCATCTGTACAGCGTTGTGTCAGAAAACGCTTCAGCAGTACTGTCTACCTGGTAACCTGTCACCATCGGTGTGTCTGCTGGGTTTGCATCAACCAAATTCAACCTGGTTAATACATCAGCAATTTTCTGTGTTTGGTGTACCAGAAAATTACCTGCTTGGTCCTTCTCCACCTGCAGAGAAAGATAGTTGGATACCTCACCAAGATCCTTCATGTCAAAGTGCTCCTTCAGCTGAGCTAGGGTGCTTTGGTAGAAAGCCTGATTCTTCCAAAACATCAGAAGATCATCAACAAAACATAAACAATACAGTTTGTTTTGCCCCTCCTCCTTGACAAACACACATGGATCAGCTTTGCCCTGGTGAAAACCTAGAGAAAGCAACGTTTCAGTGAGTTTTGTGTTCCAACACCTGGCACTCTGCTTGAGACCATATAAGGATTTCCGCAGTTTACAGACCATTCCCTTCTGTATCTGCATCCCGTCAGGTGGAAGCATGAACAGCTCCTCGTTCAAAATCCCGTACAAAAAAGCTGTATTAATGTCATGGTGGGAAACATGCAGTTTCTCCTCCGCAGCGATCTTGAGCATCAGCCGAATGCTCTCATATTTGACAGTGGGAGAGTAGGTCTCGTGGTAATCCTGTCCTGGTACCTGTGAAAAACCTCTGGCAACCAATCTGGCTTTGTGTCTGACAACCTTGCCATTCTGGTCTGTCTTGGCCTTGAAGACCCATTTGCTGCCAACCAGTCTCATTCCTGGGACTACCGGTACCAGTTCCCAAGTTTGGTTCCTGTTCAAGGAATCAACTTCAGCCTTCATGGCATTAAGCCAAGGCTCAGCATCTTTAGAGGTTAACTCCTGAACCTCTTTGAAGCTTGAAGGTTCCCACACCTTCTCTGAGCTACTAAGAACAGCAGTTGCAGTCTTAGCAAACTCATCAGCAAATCTCTTTGGAGGTCTGCCTTTGGTCGCCCTTTCAGACCTGCGTACTAGACGCAAGTCTTCTGGACTCATCTCCTCTTTCTTAGGAGAAAAATGACCAATGGTGAACAGTGGTTCTTCCAGTTCATTGTCAGACGCATCAGATGGTCTGACTGAGGCCTTTGCACTCTGGTAGTCTGCTGTGTCATCACTGTCACTGACACCAGCAGCCGCGCCGCCCACTGAACTGGAATCCGAACTCTGATCATCATCATCATCATCCTCATCATCATCATCCTCAGCAGCTTCCTCAGCTTTAGCTGCTTGCTTGACATCATCATCCTCCTCCTCTGGGTAACTCTGGAAAATTCCCACATTTTCCCCCCACTTAGGATTGTACTCAACACTCCTTGTGAACTTAATGGATTTGGAGTTAGTCATCCATACCCTGTATGCACCTTTTTCGTACCCCATGAACAAACCATGTGCCCCACGCTTCCCAAGCTTGTTGGTTTGTGGGGTGCGTACCCACATGTCAGAACCAAAAATTCTCATGTGTTTGGTGTTGGGTTTCTTGCCAAACATCTTCTCATAGGGGGTACAACCAATGGGTGATGACAATCTGCGATTAACGGAGTAAACCAGATTCCCCAAAGCTTCCCCCCAAAACTTATCAGGGAGATTGGCATCATGCAACAAGGTTTTCATTCCTTGCAGCAATGTCTGATTTGCTCGCTCCGCAAGCCCATTCATCCATGGCGATCTGGGGGTTGACATGTCATGCTGGATTCCCTTCTCAGTCAGGAAAGCTTCAAACTGCTGAGAAGTGAATTCCCCACCCCGATCGGTAAAAAGACAGCCGATACGTTTACCGTGAGCATTCTCCAACCAAGCACAGAATGCCTTAAACTTCGGAAACGCTTGCGATTTCTGTTCGAGCAAAATCACATGAATGTACCTAGAAAAAGAATCAATTAGAACCATGAAGAACCTTGCTCCTCCTAAAGAGGGCGTAAGTGGCCCAACTAGGTCTGCGTGCACTAGCTGGTAGGGCTTGGAAGCCTGCCTGCTAGACTCTTTGCCTTTTGGAGCAACCTTCACCTTGTTCTCTGCACAAGATACACATTTCATATGAAATTTACAGGGTTTGATGTTCAAACCCTCAACCACCTCTGGCATCTTGGCCAGTGCCTTCCAAGAGAGGTGACCAAACCTTCGATGCGCTTCATGAATGCAACCTGCATGAAGAACTTTGTTAGTTTGTGCAACACAACAAGAATCAGCATTAGATACAACAGCAGTGTCCTCATAAGTTATATGGAACAAACCATCCATAAACTTTGCATGCAAATAGTCCTCTTTGCCTTTACTGATGACACAGACGCTCCTCTTGAAGGAAATCTGAAAACCACGTCCAGTAAGCTGCGGGACGCTCAACAAATTGCTTGCAGCGCCTGGAACATATAGCACACCGCTGATGGTTGTGTGCAAACTTGCAAGTTTCACAGTCCCTTCTCCTGCAATTTGCAACGTCCTTCCATCAGCCAGGTGGATCTCACCTTCCTGAGGCTTGAAGGAGATAAAGAGGTGCCGATCCTTCGAGATGTGGCGGGTACAGCCTGAATCAATAACAAAACTGCCTTTGGCTATTGGAGCAGCCTTCACAGCAAGCAAACCCTTGTTTTCCACTTGCTTGGGCTTTTGCAGCTTGCCCCCCTGCTGCTCCTGGCCAGCAGACGTGCCTTTAGCCTTTGGTGAAGCTGTGCCAGCAGACATAGCTTTGTCTTTCACTGGCGTGGGCTTTTGCAGCTTGCCCCCCTGCTTCTGGTCAGCAGACGTGCCTTTAGCCTTTGGTGAAGCAGTGCCAGCTAACAAAGCCTTGTTTTCCACTGGCGCGGGCTCTTCACCCCCCTTCTGCTTCGGGCCATCTGCAGACGCCTGTTTACCTTTGCCTTTCCGGCCTCTGCAAAGGCGATGACCTTGGTTCTCACGAGAAACAGAGCTCTCAGCTGCCGACTCCTTGGCTCCCTCTGGAGGCTGGAATGCTGCCTGGGATGACATCACAGTCTGCTCCCCCTGCAGCTTGCAACCGGTGCCCTCAGCATCCCTGCATACACTCGCATTCTGGGAAACAGCTTGGACCTCCGATGCAGTCAAACTCTGGGCTGGGACAACTGAGTTGTGAGCTTTCATCAAAGCATACCACATTCCACGTGCAGTGGTGTTGCCAGCCAGCGTCTTAATTTCCTCAAGAGATACGGATAAGACTATTACGTCAATCGCCTTCGAATCATCGGCTTTCCATCTCTCTGTCAGAGGAACTGGGGGGGCCTCACTCACGGTATGCCACACCCTAAACTGACGCAGCAAACTCTCACACCATTTTGCCCAGGTCTGATAGTTGTGGCCATTTAGCTTCGGTGGACACGGAGCTACTTCTGAGGATTGTAAAAGATCCATCTCAGGTCTTTACGTGAGCCCAAGTCTTTATGCCTTCAAAGACTTATTATCTCGGCAGCTCATTAATCACGATGCCTTTTGGCTCGGCTCCCAGGCCAATTAAGCCTTGCCGGACATCAAAGGCTCCGTCCGAGGTAAAACAGAAAAGCCTCCGCTCTCGCTGCTTTCGCTTTTCACATACCTCTCAAACGCAGTCTGTTGCAGCTTTACTCTCCTGTAGGTGCTGTGAATCTGGGCCCGAAACCTTGTTGTTGGGAAACTGCCAGGGAGATATAGTCCATCATGGCCCCAAGCCGGCTGCCGGACTTCCATCGATCTCCTGTAGCCAGGCAGATCCAGCAGTTAGCGACACGAAGCCTCAGAAATAGATTGCCACATTCCAGGCTTGTGCACACTGTTCTTTATCAGCAGAACCACAGCCAGAAAGCTTGCACCGTAGAAGAGAGCATAATTTACAGACTTTATTTAGCGTTGAACAGAACAAAGGGAAAACATGACCGTTCTGAGTCAGTGACTCCGACCGACTGAAATCGAAAGGAAACAGCAAGCATAAACATCCTGTGACTAGGACATGCGCAGACTCTGTGACTCTCAAAGCCTGCTCCCTCTTAAGGTGGAACGGAAATATCCTATCCCCGCCATGGTCGCTCTGAAAGTTTCGCACACATGTGGAAAACTGCAGTTCCACTGCCACAATCCACTCTTTGATTAGCGGCGCAGCCTCACTCTTGTGTTTAAGTATGAACAGCCAGCCTTTTTTCGAAAAATCATCAATCAGCACCAACGCATATTTAGCCCTGCCCATACTGGTTACTGACATGGGGCCACACAAATCTGCATGCACTAGCTCAGGGGTCTGCAACCTTTAAGACAAAAAGAGCCACTTGGACCCGTTTCCGAAGGAAAAAAACCTGGGAGCCGCAAAACCGGGAAGGTGACGTTGGGACGGTGTGTGACTAACGCACGCACCGCCCCCATGTGACGTCACAGCCAGTACAGCACCTGCCACAGTGGGGAGTGTCGGGGCGCACAATGCGCCTCCTCCCCTCACTAGTATCCGCCCCAGAGCTGCGGCAAAGGTGTAAAAGAGCCACATGCAGCTCCGGAGCCGCGGGTTGAAGACCCCTGCACTAGCTGAAAAGGCCTAGTGGTCGCCCTTTCAGACCTTGGGTGTGGGCATGTGTTCACCTTTACGTGCTTACACCCTCTGCACTCAAGAAACCTAGCACAAGATTTCATTTTGCACCCCTCAGTACATTCTGGGATCTTCTTCATGGTACCCCACGACATGTGAGCCAGACATCTGTGCCAGAGATGAGCACACGCATCATGGACTGGAACATTGGCACACTGTGCTCGAGCTGCCTCCATGTCATCTGGAACTGCAAGAGAAGTTTCTAGAACAAACAGCCTATCTTTATATTCCACACTGACTAGTTGCTGCCCATCCCTGGAAATAGAACACATGTTATCCTCAAAACAGACTCTATAACTATCAGCAATGAGAGCGGTGATGGATAGCAACGTGCAGGACATTCCAGGAACAACAAACGCCTGTATCGAATCCTCTAAGAAAGAACAAAACAGTGAGCCAGTCTGCGTCAGAGCACATTTAGTCCCACCTGCCAAACAGATTTTCCAGAGACTACAGAGGTGCAGTTCCTCAGAAAACCACCAGAGAGGGGGGGACTTCCAGGGAGGCGCCTCCGGTAATGGCGGAATTCCTCTGACTGGGAGGAATTTGCCCCGTGGGAATTGGGTCTGGCCGCCACGGTGAAGGCGGAGACCTGCAAAAAATCACAGGCGGGAGAACCTTGTGAGCATGGGATTTGGCGGGCACCATTTGCGCCTCCCCTACTCGCAGGGAAACCCAGTTTCGGGGGTCCAGAGTGACGTGGGGTGAGCGGCACGGTGCTTCGAATCGTCTGCTTCTTCCATGGAGTGAAGCCGCATAGCTGTTGCCAGAGAGCGCTGACCTTTTCCTGTGGACAATTTGACTTTAAAGTAATTACCCGTGAGTAGAGCTGAAGTGGGAGAATTGGATTTCTAAACGTTTAATTTGGTATCGTAACGGGGAGGTTCAAATACAGGAAGTCCGCCTTCCCCTTTTGTAAATAGACTGAGGCAATGAGGTTGCAAACTGGAGTCCTGGAAAGCCTTTTGTAAAAGACTAAATTTCCATTGGCAAAGAACATTAAACCCCCCCTTGGAGGCAGGAGAAGAGGGGGGGGAGTTGTGGACTGAGTATGCCTGCGGGAGAGAGCGTAGAGAGCTAAAATACCGCCGCTCTGACCCTGGAAACAGGCTGCTAGCAGGACTGGCGTCTTTTGAAATGTTCATTGACAGTGTTTAGAACGTTCATTGACAGCTAGCTAAATAAGAGAAATGCATTGTTTCTACTGTCTCCGGCTGCTTTAAAAAGGAGTAAAAGTAACTGAAAATTGAAACTAACTTTGGATTGTTTGAATTGTGTTTAAAAGAGGACATTATTGACTATTACAAATAGAAACTGTTTCCCCCTAGTGGAAGCCTTTGAAACTGGTTGCTTTACAAGAGCTGGGCTAGGGGAATTTCCAGCTGCAAGATAAAAAACTGTGAGACTCTGGGACTGACCTTGAATCTTTTAAGTGCTATGGCAAATGGAAGGGGAAAAACAGACCAGTCAACTGCTGACAAAACATTAAGGTCTGGGAGGACTTGGCAACAACCCAGGAGACGTTCATCATCAGGCCCCCCTGCTTCTTCTGCTGCTGCCTTTGTACCAGTACATTCAAAACCAAGAGGAATGTCGACAGAAGAGGCCTTAGTGGCTGCATTATATAAGATAAATGATTCACTGGAACAGCTTAACAAGAAAATAGACGTGATAAATGCGAAAATGGATGTTTCAACTACTAAAATCAACTTAAATACAGAAAGTATAAATAATACTAATACAGAAACCACCCAGAAATTGATGCAGGAATCTACTTTGATATGGCAAACTGCGGAGGAAGCCAGGGAGAAAGCCGTTGCTGCTGAATGTAAAGTAACACAACTGGAGAGAAAGAGAGTCCCAGCCCTACAGAGGCAATTTGATGAACATAAGTTGACGCTTGCTATGATTGAACTTAAAGAAAAACAGACGAATCTGAGGATTAGAGTTCACCTTTGGTGGACATGCCCAAGGATCAAGGCACTCTGGGAGATGATTTATAACGAAATGAAAAAGGTATTTAAATATACCCTTTTGAAGAAACCAGAGGCCTTTCTCCTGGACATGGTCGGCCAATTGGTGTTAAAGAAGGATAGAACTTTTTTTACATATGCAACAATAGCAGCAAGAATACTCATCATGAGGTATTGGAAGACACAAGATTTACTCACCCGGGAAGAATGGCAGATGAAGTTGATGGACTATATGGAACTGGCAGAAATGACTGGCAGAAATCCGAGGCCACGGAGAAGAGTCGGTGGAAGAAGACTGGAAAAAGTTTAAAGACTATTTATAGAAATACTGTAAAATTAATGAATGTTAGAAGAATGTTGGAATGAAGTTATATGGCTTTAGTAGAAATGTTATAAGGAATTAAGTATAAATAGATTAATAGAATATTAAAGGAAAAAATATGGTTAGAATGTGTTAAGATAATTATAGGATAGAAAACAGAGGAAGATGGAAAGGAATTGCTGAAACAACTAACAGAAGTGGAATACAAAAAAGGGAGGTGTGAGGAGGTCGTTGAAATAAGTGAATGAAAGATAAGATATTGAAATTGTTTGACGTGTTCTAAAATTGTTTTTGTTTTGTTTTGTCAGTTTAATGTGTGAGTGTTGTGTAGTGTTTGTGTATTGTACTGTATTGTTCTTTTTTCTTTTTTTCTTTTTGTGTAGTGTTTAAATTGTTGAAAAAGTAGTAAATATTTTTATTTTTATTTTAAAAAGAAAACCACCAGAGGGCACGAGATGATGCGACGCTCCTGAATCTGTCACAAAAGACAGCACAGTGTCCTCATACAGCTCTGGAATGTTGCCATAGAAGCTGCTAAATGTTTATGTTCAGGGCCGTCTCTGCCAGCTGCCTCCGGCTTCGGTTTCCCACATTTCGAAGAGTTCTTTATCTGGTTGCTCCGGGAAATGACCTTGGGCTGTTCCTGCGCCTCCACTGCACAGTCTCTCATGAGATGGGAGGGGGAGCCACAGCGATAACAATGACGTGAATTGAAGGCTCTCACAGTCTTCCTGCATTCCCTGCATCCCCACCTTTGGGAGCACAGCCTGGGCCTGCAGCTCGCACCCTAGCTCTCTGTCTGCAAGCCTCCTCATCACAAAGACGCCCCACAACATAATCCAGACTTAGTTGGTCGGCTGGCATAGCCTCCAAGGTCAAACACAACATCTCATAGCTCCTGTCCAATGAGCTCAGGAGAATGTACACTTTGAGCTCCTCAGAGAGAGGGACTTGCAGCTATCGAAGCTTATTAAACGTGGCCAGCATCTGGGTTATATGCTCTCTCATCGAACCACCCGGCATAAGCTTCATCTCAAAAAGACTCCTAGTAGTATGGATCTTGGCCCCAGCAGTTGTTCTCTGATGGACACGCTCCAAAGCGTCCCAGACGGCTTTCACAGTCTTTAAACCGTCAACATGAGGGAGTTGGGAGGAATCCAAGGCAAGGATTAAAAGCCCCAACATTCTATGGTCCCTTCTCAGTGCGGTAGCTGCCTGCACTCTGGCTGCTTCAACAGCACCAGCAGCTGCGGGGTAGGTTCGCACTGAACACAGTTAAACAGGCCTTTCCCTGTGAGCCACGCCCATGTTCTCCTCGACCAGTCCTCCCAGTTCTGCCCATTTAACCATTCAAACGGCACATTAAAAGACTCCTGGAGCTCAGCCATCTCCTCCCCCGGTCCTCCCTTGGGGCTCAGAAGTACTCACGCGTACAAGCCGGCTTCCGAGGAGAGGCCTCCAGTGACTCTTGCAGCACACAGCTTGCAGCCAGCGAGACGCCCTGCTTTCCTCCAGGCAGGGCCTCAGAGCTGGGCTTCCTTCTTCAGCAGCCAAAAGCTTTCCAGCACACAGCACATAAAAGTAGGCTTTCTCTGAAGGTGTCTTGCTGCGTCCATAACCTCTTAGGTCATTTATTGCTCAGATAGATAAGTCCGCTTCCATCGCTGTGCCAGGCCTCGCATTCCAAGGCTCTGAGCAAAAGCAGAGTCTAGCAGCGGTCAGAAAAATCAGCCTCTGTCTCCTGTGCGTCAGTGTGCATAAACAGAGTCTCACACAGAGTTACTAAAAGCTAAAGCACTTTATTTACAGCAGAAACTATCCATTATCTAGCAGAGTACGGAACATCATACAAGCATGTCTGTTCCGTACGAAAACCGAAAGCAGAATAGAACAAAGGACTGAGACTCTCGGAAGTGACACAGAGTTTCTCCGCCCCACAGTAGGCAGGACGCACACTCTGAGCTGTTTAACCCTGTAAGCTCAGGTTCTCCTAACAAAAATGTATAAGACAAATAACAAATGTTGGAAATGTAAAGAAAAAGAAGGAACATTTTATCATATGTGGTAGGAATGTAAAAAAGTAAAGAACTTCTGGGAAATGATATATAATGAGATGAAAAAGATGTTGAAATATACATTTTTTTAAAAACAGGAGGAATTTTTACTTGGTATTATAGGCCAGGACATTAATAGGCAAGATGCTAAATTGTTTTTATATGTAACAACTGCGGCAAGAGTATTGTTAGCCTAGAAATGGAAACAAGAAGAAATTCTGATGAAAGAAGAATGGCAGATGAAATTAATGGACTATGCAGAATTGGACAAAATGACAGGAAAGATTTGAAATCTGTGGGACCAGAGATTTACAGAAGATTGGAAGAAGTATATGAATTATTTGAAGAGCAACTGTAATCAACAAATTACGCTAGTAGGACTACAAGATGTTTTGTAAGGAGAAATTGTCGGGAATCAAGCCTTTATCAGGAGAAACTGGCAACTCTCCCAGGCACCCTGCTTGATCTCCTGTTGACCTCCCTGTCTGCATTCCCCAGCAAGATCCAGGCAGAGGTCGCAATAGGCGATCCTTCTCAGCGTGAGAAGAACACACCCCTCTTTCCTCCCCCCCCCCCCCCGGGCAGGGGAAAGAGATAGACAGAAAACGTATTTACATGCCTTTATTTCTGTCTTTGCAGCGTTACAAAAAACATGACTGCTCTCTTCAAATTCCAGCAGTCGAGAGTGAAACACTTCCTGCATTTCCTGTACAGGAACAAGAGGAAGAGCTCATATTACACTCTGAGCTAATTCCGGTGCTTCGCACTGTGAATAGACTGTCCCTCTGTTTCCCACGGAACAGTCCCAACAAAACATCATGTGATGTTTTCAAGCTACCAGCAGCTCGCAGCTGCATTGCTTCAATATCGTAACAGAAATATACGTAGTGTTACAAAGTAGGAAAAGATAGAGATATAGGTTATGAGTTTGAAATGTAATAGGGAAGGTAAGAAATGCATACTGAGAGATTAGATTGGAAAATTTTCAGACAGGATTGATGGAAGTCAAAAATTTGAATAAGATGTAAAACTATGTTTAATTACTGTTGAAAATGATATGTTAAAAAAACTAATAAAAATTATATATAAAAAAAGAAGAAAAGAAATTTAATAATAAGAAGAAAACTAATAAAATGGCTACTAGGATCTAGGGATCTAAGGAGACCACAAGCTTACCATGAGTCAAGAGTGTGATGCAGCAGGGGGATGAGGAACTAATGCTCTTCTAGGCTGCAGCAACAGAAGTCTAGTGTCCCATTCAAGGGAAGTAATAGTACCACTCTATTTTCCCAAGTCAGACCACACCTGGAGTGCTGTGTCCCGTTTTGGGCACCACAGTTTAAGAAGGATGTTGACAAGCTGGAATGCGTGCAGAGGAGGGCAACCAAGATGATCAAGGGGCTGGAAATCATGCCTTATGAGGACTGACAGAGGGAATTGGGAATATTTAGCATTGGAAAGAGGAGCCATCTTCAAAAACCTCCAGGGTTGTCACAAGGAAGGTGAGACCACTTCCAGAGGGAAGGACACAAACCTATGGTTTCATGTTACAAGAAAGAAGATTCCAACTAAACATTTTTCTGACACTAGGAGCAGTTTGGCAGTGGAACAGTCTCCCTTGGGAGGTTGTGGACTCCTTTAATGGAGGTTTTTAAGCAGAGGTGAGATGGCAATCTGTCCTCAACACAGACCAAGCTATTATTCACACCTTGTAAAGGTATGATTCAGGACAGCAGAGTCTAATTGGTTACTTAACTCAGTTGACGGCCACTGTGCATAGGAGCGAACTTCAAGAGGTAGAGGCCCCCATAAAATATTTTAGGGGGCCTCCTCCCCAAAGTTCATGGGCATTGCCATTAAAATGATGTGTGTGCACTGTCTTGTGATCAATTATGCAGGGGGGAGCTTACCTGCTCCACCTCCAATATTTTATTTAAGTTGGCACCCCTGCACCCATGAATGCCATGAAAGCAGCCCCCTGGCAAGTTCTGAAGAAATCAAGGGCAGTTCACAGTGTTTGTAGCCCAATATTAGCCCTGTATGAGAATAAGGGCACTGGAATTTCCCAGTGATAAAGCCAAAATTGTATTTGTGATTAGTCTGCTAGAAGGGGACACCAAACGCTGGGTGGCCCTCATTCTCATTGCCTGGCATGCATGGTTGTCCTTATGTGCCTTGTAAGGTAGCAACCATGGAGATCAGAAGGGGCAATGGAACATCAAACACACAGAATAAGGAAACAAATATTGGTATGCATTGCAAATAAATATATTAAACAGAAAACAAGCTATGACTGGACCCTTCCATTCTTTATTTTCATAGCCATCTACGTTTGAGCTTGCAGAATAAGGTCTTTTCAAGGTGTTTTTGAGTGCTGATGCCAAAGAGTCATATAATCTAGATGGCAGAGTGTGGATTGTGCATTAAAACAGCAGGGTGGGGTGATCTCTTGGTTTTGGTTTTGTGTAGTGATCATGAGATCCAGTTTCTTTCATTCTAAAGTGTCTTCTTAGAGCCAAGCATCATCAGGCACCTTCTTACAAATGTACCCTAAGCGTTGCTCACAGTGTAATGCAATCCAGCAATTCATTCCGCAATCAAGGCCTATTGCAGCACAGTGGTTTCTGTCTTCGTTTTTAGGCTCACCTGGTTTCCAGTACCTGAAAAGAAAAGAGCAGCACTGATCAATCAAGATTGGATGTCTACTTCCTCATGTACTCCCCATGCCTTCTATCATTAAAAAGATGTTCAGCTCTTTCTCTCTTAACATCCACTCACAATTGGGATAGATTTTTCTCCCTAGATTTTAGAATTCTAACCATGTAAGGAAAACAACAACAACAACTGTGGGTCAAGACTGCCTCTTTTCTTTTCACATGAAGTGATTTCTCATAGGAAACTACAAAAAGTGAGGGTGTCACTTTGGAATGCTCAGTGGTACACACAAGAACTGTCAGTCAATTTAGTTTGGGCAGTATCCAATGCAGTACTTCTGCTATTGCCAGGATTTCCATTTCTGCAACAGAACTGTCCCTCTCTCCTTTCCATATGCACCCACATCCTCCTCAGATCTGCTCTGGACCGTTGTGGGTGTTGAGAGATCCTTACTCTCTCATAGCAGAGTTAGCACAGTAGTGATTATTCTGAGCATATTAAAACCATGTTAGATTTGCATCCGCCTTCATCCACCTCATCGCACATCCATCAC
Organism: Podarcis muralis; assembly: GCF_964188315.1. Lineage (NCBI taxonomy): Eukaryota > Metazoa > Chordata > Lepidosauria > Squamata > Lacertidae > Podarcis > Podarcis muralis. Next base: position 3,191,829 of record NC_135663.1, read on the forward strand.
CCACCCCATGCATGAGGAGAGCAATGACACTATACAGAAACAAAAATAGCTATGTCTACAAATGAAATACAAAATACAATCTATAACCACAAAGCCATTATACAGTTGTCTGAAATGATATCTCTCTCACATATATATCTTATCTAAATCTTACATGCTGATTCTAAGTTTAATCAATTATCCATAGTTGACAAAGGTATCACCCTAGCCTCACTCTTAATGTCACTTGCATTCTCCAGTGTCCATTGTATCCTGAATCAAGTCCCACTACACAGCACTAAAATTTTGTGATAAACTCATTCTGTGATAACTTCCTCATTTTTAGCTCTCTGTAAATCTATTAAATTTATATTACTAGTAATAGTAGGTGTTTTTTACTCCCATGAGATGTTTGGGTGATCAAGTCTAAGACCACTGACCACCCACCCAGGGATTTCATGGTGTCATTCACATAACTAAAACTGCCACAGAGATATCAAAATGTTCAAAGGTATGGTGGCCCATGGCGTGGCTTTTGAAAATGAAGGGGTCTGCAGTACTTAGCTAACTGGGAATCGCTGGCATACAGGGTTTAATTTCCCAGCTAGTATTATACAACCCCACTGCCTGTTTATAAAGTTTACTCAATACCTTTGTCAAAAAGGATTCGTGGTTGGTATTGGGTGCATCAATGAAGATGAATGTCATTGGATTTTGTTCCAGGACACCTTGCAAAATTGAAAGCAGCCCTCTGTTAATGCAGCCTTGATCATAAATGCCAGACCAGTTCTCTGTTCTACTACCAAGCTGTGGGTGAGTGAGATCTTACTCAGTGGGGCCTCGCAAGACAAAATTAATCCGTTCCGCGAGTCTCTTCGTCTTGCGGTTTTTTCGTCTTGTGAAGCACGGCTATTAGCGGCTTAGCGGCTTTAAGAAAAAGGAAACAAACCCGCAAGAACTCGCAAGACGTTTCGTCTTGCTTGACTACCCTCCTCTGTTGAATGGCACTCTGCGAAGTTCCCCTGTGTAATCCTTTTTTCTTTTTTTCTTTTTTTTTCTTTTCTGATGTTGTTGTTGATCTCTTTTTGTTTGATCTTGTGGTGTCTAGTGTCACTGGCTTTTGCCGTAATTAAAAAAAATAATATAACAACCTTTTGTGCTCTTCCACACCCGTCCAATGTTCCTGACCCTTATTTTGGATTCTTTTAGCTTCTTTTAAATTCTTATAGACTTTTATATTCACCTTGTGTTTTAATACCTTTTTAGATTTTAAATGCTGGTCTATGACCGTAATAAAGATTTGTTGTTGTTGTTGTTGCGTCTTGAGAAACAAGCCCATAGGGAAATTCGTCTTGCGAAGCACCACAAAAAAACAAAAAACCCTTTCGTCTAGCGGGTTTTTCGTCTTGCGAGGCATTCGTCTTGCGGGGCACCACTATACTTAAAGGGAACCATGAAGTGTCTTAAACTGCCAGCTGGCAGTGTTGCTCAGCTTTAGGTTCCTGCAAGTCCTTTTGAAGCTGAGCTAATCAGCACAAACCATTTAAAAGAATGCCTTCATCCTCTTCCGAATCACCACATTCACTAGGTTAGAGAAGCAGGAAGAGTAGCTGTCAGGGAACTGACATCGGAGCAGAGGGGAGAGGCGGTACTTCCCGATTCTGCAGGAGAAGGAACGAGTAAGGGTAGAGAGAGAACGTCATCTGGGGAAGAATGTCCAGGTGACACCAGGAAGAAGGAAGAGGGGGAAAGCATCTTGGAGGAGAGGCTCCGAGACTCTGGCACTGAAGGCAGTGAAGAGAGTGGAGGGCCACCCCTGGGCACGCCCACTCTGCGCAGAAGGGTTTCGCACAGAGAGGGGAGGCAGAGATTATCTGTCAAGGAGCTTCTATGCTGGAGGAAATTTAGAAAACGCCCACTCACGGATTCGTCGAGCGACTGAGCAGCAGCAGCACCCAAGCTGCTCAGTCAGGGAAGACACACCCCAATCCTAAGCAGTTTGGAACCGCTAGAAGGTTACACACAAGCAACCCCAATTCCCGTGACAGCAATCCGTGAGTCCTTTAAGTTGCTTGTGTACTAGAGCACTGGGGAACAGTCATGAGTCAAACAGAAGGAGCAGGAGCAGGAGAGGGAGCCAGAGGCGGGCAGAGTCTTGAGGAGAGAAACCGAGACCTGGAGCAGCAACTGGCTCTACTAGCGGCGCGGCTGGATGAGAAGAGGAAACATGACACCCAGGGGAAGATTACCCCCATCGCAAGAAAGGTACCGGGACTTGTGCAGAAGTTTGGGGGCAACCCCAGAGACTATAACGCTTTTAAGACTGAAGTGCAGTATGCGTTGGACCTGCAGTACGATGATTTTACCGACGATGGGGGGAAAGTTGCTTTCGTGGTGGGGCACCTGGAGGGGCGAGCCAGAGATTGGGTTCGCCCCTTAATGGCAGCGGAGAACGCTGCCTTGAAGGACTTGAGAAAGTTCTTTTCCGTGATGGACCACATGTTCTCGAGTGATGTGGAACTGAGTGTGACGCGCAAAGAACTGATGGGGTGCAAACAAGGAAACCAGTCAGTGAGAGAGTACTGGTCGAGATTTGCTATGTTGATCCATAAACTTGGGTGGGATCTGAGTTCGGAACCAATTCAAATGTTATTTGAGGAGGGGTTATCCCCTTGGGTGAGAGACGAACTTTCCCGCTCGCCCCGCCCGCAATCGATGGATCAGCTGACCAAGTTGGCGCTCGCTGTGGGAGTTCGACAAGAGACGCGCACTTTGGAAAGGCGGGAAGGGAGGGCAGAGCGTTGGCATGACAACCGGATTCCAGACATGCCAGCGTCAGCAGTGTCGCCCGAGGAGCCAATGGAGATCGGAGGAGTGAGTGCGCACGGGTTTTCAAACTCCAGCGAGGTGCGCAAGAAGGAGGGGAAAAACAGCAAGAGGTGTTTCCTCTGCCAGCAGCCGGGACATTTTGCCAGAGCATGCCCTCAGAAGAAGGCGTGGCAAGGAATGGTGGGGGCAGTGGGGAGTGAGGAGGAGGAGGAGGAGGAGCCGGGAAACGGCAAGGCTTGGCTGCAGGAAGGAGGGCACAGCAGCCAGGCGAGCAACCAGTAGAAGTGCCCAAACCAGACCCCCCCCCGAGCAGCCATTGCAATAGAGGTGGTGCTAGAACTCCCAAACGGACACCCCATCAAAGTGAAGGCGCTGCTGGATTCAGGCAGCTCTTGCAACTTCTTCAGCAAGGATTTTGCGCTAGAGCACCAGCTCCAGGTGGTGCCTTTGGAACATCCACTGCAAGTAACCACGATAGATGGGAGAGAACTTTTGGGAGGGGAGGTAACCCACCAGACCCCTCCCATGAAAATGACAGTTTCCAGACATACTGAAACCATTGCCTTCCATGTAGCCACCCTAGCAGGACCACCCATCATACTGGGAATGAGTTGGTTGGCATTACACGACCCAGTAGTAGGGTGGCACCAGAGGACAGTCACTTTTGGGTCAGCTCACTGCGTAGAGCACTGCCACGGAGGGGAAACCTCGAGGATGGCAGTAGCCAGGGTGGCAGGGATGGCGGTGGGAGAAAAGGGGAGGGTACCACCTCAGTATGCAGACCTGGAAGAAGTCTTCAGCGAGAGAGAGGCGGATAGACTACCCCCTCACCGGCCCTTTGACTGTCAGATCAACCTACTCCCAGGGGCTCAGTTACCAGTGGGTAAGCTGTATGCCATGTCTGACAGGGAGATGCAGGAGTTGAGAAAGTTCATTGACAAGAATCTGAAGAGGGGCTTTATACATGAATCAAGGGCGGTGGGGGGCAGTCCAGTGTTCTTTGTGGACAAAAGAGACTCCAAAGAACTACGATTGGTCGTAGATTTCAGGTCCGTCAACAGGGTGTCGGAACCTGTGACTTTCCCTATGCCCAGGATTGATGACATTTTGGCCAGGGTGAGGAAGGGGAAGATTTTTACTAAGCTGGACCTTCGGGGGGCGTACAACTTGATAAGGATGAGGGAGGGGGATGAATGGAAAACCACCATGTTCACCCCTCTGGGAGCCTTTGAGTACTTGGTTATGCCCTTCGGTTTACAATTGGGATCCAGCACATTACAAGCCTTCATACACCACGTACTGGGGTCCTTGCTGTACAAGAATTGTGTGGCTTTCCTGGACGACGTATTCATCTACTCAGAGAATGAGGAGCAGCATGTGAAAGATGTCAGAGAAGTGCTGAAAAGGCTGCAGGAGCATCAGCTGTGGGTCAAACTGGAGAAATGCCAATTCCATGCAAAAGAGGTGGAGTTCCTTGGCTACCGGTTGTCAGCCAAGGGTTTGGCAATGGACCCAGGCAAGGTGCAGGCCGTGCTAGAATGGCAGCCTCCCAAGAACCGGAAGGATGTACAGAGGTTCTTGGGGTTTGCTAATTTCTACAGGAAGTTTATCAAGAACTTCGCTCATTTAACAGCACCCATAACGGATTGTCTCAGCAGCAAGAAGAAGTTCGTATGGACGGAGGAGGCCCAAGCTTCCTTTGAAAAGCTTAAGAAGGCGTTCGCGTCGGAAGAGCAGCTCCTGCACGTGGATCTGCGGAAGCCGATAAGGCTAGAGACGGACGCATCCGACAGAGCTGTAGGGGGGATATTGCTCCAGCAGGCACATGGGGAGTGGAAACCGTGTGCCTTCTTCTCAAGGAAGCTTAACAAGTCAGAGCAAAACTACACAGTGTACGATCGAGAACTGCTGGCAATTCACGAGGCGTTTCGACAGTGGCGACATTTTCTCATAGGCACACAGCACAAGGTCCAGGTGTGTACTGACCACAAGAACCTGGAGTATTGGAGAACGGCAAGAGTGCTCAACCAACGACAGGTGCGGTGGGCTCAAGAGTTTTCCAAGTTTAATTTTGAGATTAGGTACGTGCCCGGGAAGGAAAATGTCAGAGCAGATGCCCTCTCCCGCAAGCCTGAATATAAAGAAGGGGAGGGAGGACAAGAAGCACGACATGTCATTCCCGAGGACAAATGGGTGTGTGGGGGAGTGTTCGTAGGGAGGCAAGAGCTAGCCGGGTTGACGAGGGATGATCAATATGCACAAACCAAGATGCGAGAAATTGGGATCTCTGGGGAAACTCAGGGGGAGTTTGAAGTCAAGGACGGAGCATTGTACTATAGGGGGGCCTTGTACATACCTGAGGGGGAATTGAGAAGCAGAATACTCAAACAGATGCATGACAATCCCACGGCGGGACATTTTGGACAACATAAAACTATGTTACGGGTCACCAGGCAATTTTGGTGGCCACGGGTGAGAGAGGATGTGAAGCAGTATGTACGAGGGTGCCAGGTTTGCCAGAGAGCGAAGGGGGAGAGGTCGGCACCTACGGGGTTACTGGAACCTTTACCCACACCAGAGAGACCATGGGAGGTGGTATCAATTGACTTTATGACTGATTTACCCAAGGCCAGGGGGAAAACGGCAGTTATGGTGGTTGTTGATTTGATGACAAAGATGTGCCATTTTATTGCGTGTTCGCATGCGGTGACTGCAGAAGAAACGGCCAAATTGTTTGTAGAGCATGTTTTCAGGTTGCATGGCGCCCCCTTGAGGATTTTATCCGACAGAGGCCGGCAGTTCACGTCACGTTTCTGGAGAAAGCTTATGAGTCTGCTGGACGTGGAGGTGGTGTTCTCTACGGCCAGGCATCCGGAGACTAATGGACAGGCAGAGAGAGCGAACAGCGTGCTGCAACAATATCTACGCTGCTACGTCAACGAGAGGGAGAAGGACTGGGTGGACAAATTAGCGTTGGCTGAGTTTGCATACAATAACGCAGAACATGTGTCCACAGGGATGAGCCCGTTTATGGCAAATTACGGGTGTCACCCCAGGGCTTTTCCAGGGGAAGGGGAGGGAAGTTGGAGTGTTCCCGCAGCGGAGGAGTTTGTGGAAGAAATGGAGGCTTTACACCAACAGCTTAAGCTAAACCTGGAGAGAGCCAAGGAAGTGTATAAGAGGCAGGCAGATCGGCACCGCAGGGAGGGAGAAAGCATAAGAGTGGGGGACCATGTGTGGTTGTCCACCAAAGGGTTACCGTTCAAAGGAGGGTGCAAGAAGCTACGGCCAAAGAGGCTGGGACCGTTCGAAGTAGCTCAGCAAGTCAATCCAGTGACCTTTAGGCTCAAATTGCCATCTCACATGAAACTGCACCCGGTGTTTCACAGGTCCTTACTTTCACCATTCAGGGAAGGGAGGGAGTGTCTGGGTCAGCAAAATAGAACACCCTTGCATCCACAGATGGAGGAAAGGGAACTCAGTGGACATGCAGCTGAGATTCTCGATTCCAGGTGGAAAGGGGGGAGGGGGAGTATTTGGTGGCATGGGAGGGGGAACCAGCTGAGGAAAATGCATGGGTCCCAGCAGAAGAAATGAGGGATGAGTACCTGCAGGAGGAGTTTCATAGCAGGTACCCGAGAAAGCCCAAACCACCAGAGAGATTCTGGAGGGAGCAATTTGGCACCACCGATGAGGAGGAAGAGTTTGCGGGTTTCCCCGTCTCTGACGAGGAGGGAGGGGGTTGGCCCGAAGAAGAATCCGAGTGGGAATATTGGGAAGAGGAGGGAGAGAGCAGCAAGTGGAGAGGGGTGTTTGAATCGTCAGATGGAGAGGAGAGTTCTTTCCGAGGGTTCCCTGCGTCTCCGTCAGAGGGAAGGACGGGGGGAGGGGAGGGCCCTGGGAGGGAGGTGGATGTCAGGGAACTGACATCGGAGCAGAGGGGAGAGGCGGTACTTCCCGATTCTGCAGGAGAAGGAACGAGTAAGGGTAGAGAGAGAACGTCATCTGGGGAAGAATGTCCAGGTGACACCAGGAAGAAGGAAGAGGGGGAAAGCATCTTGGAGGAGAGGCTCCGAGACTCTGGCACTGAAGGCAGTGAAGAGAGTGGAGGGCCACCCCTGGGCACGCCCACTCTGCGCAGAAGGGTTTCGCGCAGAGAGGGGAGGCGGAGATTATCTGTCAAGGAGCTTCTATGCTGGAGGAAATTTAGAAAACGCCCACTCACGGATTCGTCGAGCGACTGAGCAGCAGCAGCACCCAAGCTGCTCAGTCAGGGAAGACACACCCCAATCCTAAGCAGTTTGGATCCGCTAGAAGGTTACACACAAGCAACCCCAATTCCCGTGACAGTAGCCTTCCTGCCTCTCCAACCTAGTGAGAAGCAGCAGCCGCTCATCTGGGCAATGATGTGGAGAAGTACATATGTAGATCTTTGGTAGTAGAGAAAAGTGCATGGCAAAATATATTTGGAAAGGGAAAGAATGAATTATGTAAACAGAATCTGCAACTTTTTGGAATGCAGGCCATTAACATATGTTTCTGCAGAAACTTACGTGAATATAGCCTCTATTCCTGACAGCCATCTCCATTTCTTTGCCTTGTCTTTAAAGACTCCAAACCAAAAAAACTTGTTACGCTTTTGTACTTGCGTGTTGATAAAAGTCTAGGGTAGGGGTGTTGAGAAAGAACAAATAAAATCTTTTAAGACAGTGTCCCTTTCTCTGGGAGACTATAGCCCTTTACAGAAATTCAACAGACATGAAACAAACACATTTTAAAAGAGGAAGGTATCACATTTGAAGACCCAATCCAAATTTTGGGGGGAAAGTGATCAAAACTATACATTGTATTCCCATCTCCAATTATAATTTCGTATAGTGGTTGTGGTATTGTCCCCCTGATCAAAATTATGATGCTGATGGTAATGATGATAATGATGGATGACGAAGATGATGGTGATGGAATCAAGGAAGCATCCCAAAGAGGAAATATTGTAGTGAAGGGGAACTTCACCTGCCCTCACCGAGACTGGCTACATATGTCTTCCAGTCATGACACAGTTATAATTTCCAGATACTGTAAATGACGGTGCCATAGAACAGTTGGTCTTGGAACCACCTAGCAGGACAGTGACCTGTGTGTCAAATACTCCAATTTCTGCATCCATGTTTGATGGTTGGTTCCAGAGACACTGGAATCAGTCCAGTTGTGGTATGCTTGATGGCATGATGATGGGATCTCACCCATGTTTGTGCCTTGCAGCACCCCAGAAGCCCTGTGCCAGAGCTAAAGGGCTGGGAAAAGGATATATCTTGTAAGCTCCTCTAGAGTCATCTCCATGATACTCTCCTGCCAGAAGGTTAGCATGGTGAGGGAAACATTTGTTTCTAAGGACTCAATACATCTCAAAGAGCAGAGGAAGAATTTACAGAGAATCCAAGAGATAGATGCCTCTGAAGTATCTCCTCCTCCTCCTCCTCTTCCCCCTCCTCCTCCTTGAAGATCTCCTTCCTGACTGCCAGCTTCATTCTATTAGAGCTCAGCAGCTCCAAGAAACCTTATTGAGTCCCAGATGGTAGCAGCTCTCCCTGCCCCTCCCACCCCTTGGCTTGACTGATGGAATTGCTGTCTTGGCTGCATACAGGTAGATGTAACCTTCTTAAATGGATAGTGATGATAGGAGCCCTTTGGCTCAAGAAGATCCCCTACCATTCCTATATTTAGCTTTGATGCTCACCTGTTCTTGATATGTTTCCATAGAAAGGAGCTGGGCACCTTCCCTCTCACATTTTTTTTTGGAATCTGCCCATGAGTCTTGGTCACGAGAAAGCAAATACATTGTTCTTTGATATATAAACCAACCCTCATTAAAGTTTTCAAGAAGGTGCTCTTCGAGTCAAGCCAGATATGCAGGCAGATCAGAAAAAGAAAACAAGATAGGGAATTTAAGGGGAACCACCTTGTATGCCTGTGCAGATTTCAATTATTTTTATTAAGTTCATTTCCATTTCCACGTGATAACATATATTCATCTGGGAAGCTCAGAAATCTTAAAACAAGAAAAACATTAACTCTTCAACCCATGTTGATGCTGCAGTAAATACCTGGGTGGGCATAGCTGGAACAGGGAGCGCAGTCAAGAACCTCACCTACTTGTTTCCACCTGGATACTCAGGGCAGAATCAGGGCAGACTTGAAGGTTGGGAAGGGGGAGTAGTTGTGGTTTATCAAAATTCTCTTTCTCTTTCCAGGCCCTCTGTTGAGTTGTGGAGGGGAAAGGGGACTCTAGAGTGTGTTGTTGATATTGGGCAACTGGGACAGATGAGGGATTCTGCTGGTTTACCACCCAGTTTGCTGCCAAGCATTCTCCCTGCTGGAGCTGACAGGATGGATCTAGTGGGCTTCCAAATCCAGTGGCCTTCCAAATGGCTCTGGGGGATTTTCCAGCTGATCTGACAGGTGCTCCTGCTGAGTTTTGGCTGATCTCTGGAACAACCAAATAACAACAACAAAGTATATGCTGTCCATCTGACTGGGTTTCCCCCCAACCACTCTGGGCTACTTCCAAAAAATTAAAACAGAATCAACGATTTAAAACGTCCCTGAACAGGGCTGCCTTCAGATGTCTTCTGAGAGTCAGATAGTAGTTTTTTCCCCTTGACATCTGGCCCAGAAGACCCCCTGCCTTGGCTTGGGCCATGGACAAGGGACGCGGGTGGCGCTGTGGGTAAAAGCCTCAGCGCCTAGGGCTTGCCGATTGAAAGGTCGGCGGTTCGAATCCCTGCAGCGGGGTGCGCTCCTGTTGTTCGGTCTTAGCGCCTGCCAACCTAGCAGTTCAAAAGCACCTTCGGGTGCAAGTAGATAAATAGGGACCGCTTACCAGCAGGAAGGTAAATGGCGTTCCGTGTGCTGCACTGGCTCGCCAGATGCAGCTTGTCACGCTGGCCACGTGACCCGGAAGTGTCTCCGGACAGCGCTGGCCCCCGGCCTCTAGAGTGAGATGAGCGCACAACCCTAGAGTCTGGCAAGACTGGCCTGTACGGGCAGGGGTACCTTTACCTTTACCTTTACCTTACCCTCTCCCACTTCATACAGCCTGTTTTGCCCCCTAGTATACTGCAGAGGAGAGGGCGAAAAAAGAAGTTGGGAGATGGCTTGAACGCAAGTGGAGGAAAAATCTCGTTGAATGCATTCAACTACTGGTGAGGGTTCATCCTCGAACCTTCCAAGTGGCAGTGAAGGATACAAAGAAGCCTTGCTTTGCTTCCTCCATTGTGCTATCCAGCAGAGCTTTCCTTCCCAGGTAGTGTGGGGCCTGCTACAGTCTGGCCCCAAAGGAGATGATACAACTGAAAGCAGCTTTCTGTGACTTGCTTGAAAAGCATTTGTGGATAAAATTGCTTGCATCCCCTGGCATCTTGACCCACCCTGCTATTACAGCAGACAAATCTCAAAGAATGTCCAGAGCAGAGTCTGTTTCCATTGTGTTGGGCATGTTTCAGTCGGTAAGGTTTGTGAGGTTTGGTAGTTATAGGGTTAACCTCTATGTATCCTGCATCTGGGGAGGAGCTTCCTACATCCAGGAGCTGAGTTCTTTGCCTGTGAAGTTACTTTCATTTCTCACTGGAGAAGAGTCAGAGATAAATGCTATAGCTCCGGTCTCTGACGGGATTGTTTGTTTTATCTGTCTGTGTAAATGAAGCTGTTTAGATTAGGCACAAACAGCGTTTGGACTCTCTCTTCACTCACACATCAAGCACACGCTGCTGCTCTGCTGCCGGCCGGGATTTCTGGCGCAGGGAAACGTGCCGGACCCGGGCAGTTATCCAACAAGGTTCAAGAATGTGGACAAGGTCCTTGGATCGGTCAGGACAACCACTTGTACACTGGACCCTGCCCCTTGTGGCTGATACAAACTAGCAGGGAGGGGACAGCTGGCTGGACTAGAAAGGTGATTAAGGCCTCTTTACAAGAGGGGCTGGTCCCAGCCTGCTTGAAGGCAGGCCTGAAGAAATATTCGCTGTGCTCAGAAAATCTAAGTAACTGCCTGCCGGTTGCTAATCTCCCCTTCCTGGGCAAGGTTCTTGAGAGGGTGGTTGTGGACCAGATCCAGATACTCTTGGAGAAAACTACTTTTCTAGATCCATGTCAATCAGGATTTAGACCTGGTTTTGGAACAATGTCTCTAAAAGCAATCATATTTCCAAAGGTCAAAGAGAAAGAGGAAAATGGCATTATACGACTCTCACAAAATGTGCGTTTTGGTGCTGAACATCTTTAGCTTGCTTTTTATGTACAAGTGATGTGATATGCATTCATTCCCATTCTTTGCTCTCGCATCTAAAGCTTTATAGACAATTTTATAATCACTTTACACTTTCTGATGATGGGCTTGTGAAACAGGAGAGAGATTTTGCTGTTGCACCAACCACCCCACTGCCCAGCAGTCTCTCTGACCAAGTTGGCGGAAGTTGCCTTTGAAGGGCTGCTCATGAATCTCTCTCTTTCAGTTGACCTCTTTTGATTGTCTCTGCAGAGGCGGGGCTCTCATGAGTGAAAATAATAAAGGACAGGTCTTTCAGCTGACCTGTTTTGATTGTCTCTGTTATAGCAAAGAATGGCAAAGTCTTTTCTTTCCTAACCATAGAGTCAATTCAAAAGTTCAGGAGAGCTGAACTGAGTGTCTCTGATGTTTCCCTAGGGTGGCCAGGTGCAAAGGAGGGCAGCACTCTGCTCTGGCTTTAAGGGTTTTCAGCTAGAGGAGGGGCTTTTAGCTGGGGCAGAATCAGGGCAGGTTCCCACTGCACTACAATTCTTCAGCATCACAGGGTAGCTTACCAATTACTTTTTGCAGTTCATCATTTTTGTTGGCAAGATACCGCATTTCCTCTGATTTGTTTTGAGCCACAGCAAGTATTCCGAAGTCTAAAAGATTTGAAATAGTTCAAGGCAAAAGAGTATCTGAAATAACAATCTGTAAATATTAAGAAACCATTTTCAACCATTTTCAAGCACTCTAGCCTGAAACAAGAAGCAGAGCTCCAGAATGGGGTTCTTATGAATATGAGGACAGACTTGATTCTCTGTGGCTGAGATCACCAATGAAAAGCCTCAGAAGACCCCTGCAGCTGGATCAGACCAAAGACCCATGCAATCCACTATCCTATTCTCATATTGAAAGTGGCTCATGAAGTATCTCTAATGTTCCTCTCCTTTGTCCTCCTTTTCTGCTGGGAATCACAGGGTCACAAAACAATTCCCCACTGAGTCACACAGTAAAGCCAAATATGCAAAGATTACTTTACAGTTTTCTATTATGCTTTCTGAAATCTAAGAAAATACAGGCACCCAAACTCTTTTCCTGATGAATATTGGGTTGCTCAGGAATTTCTCCTTGTGCAATGCAATCTTCCGCCCCTTTCCCTCCATTCTGTTCTGAACTTTCTCCCCACCCTGCAGAGCAGCTTTGGTGATGGCATGCAGGGAGAAGTGGGGGCAAAGTTCCCTTGTGCCAGTGCTAAAAGCTTGCAGCAGCACAAACATTGTGAATTACAGTTTGATAGGGAAGGACAGCATTTCTAGTGGGGGGATGTGAGAATCACAACCATCTGCTTTTCTTCCTGCTGAGCAATGAAACCGTGATAAAAAAATGCTTACCATCCTTGTCTTCATGGATTGAATCAAGCCCAACAACAAAGGTCCGAATCATATCTATTGCCATTTGAAACTCGTCTCTTTTTTTTACTTCCTTTTGATCTAAGGATGAAGTAGGTAGAAAAGAAATGATTAAAATGTCTGACTACCTGGGGGAGGGAATACTTGGTTTCAAACTGCTTTTAATATTGAATTTAAATTGATGACTTGTAACGCAAATAAGAAATCAAATCAACAAAACCATGAATATGACTTCTATTAATATTTCCTGCTCTCAGCTCTTGGTAGGACTTCAGACCAGCAGGGCAGCTGCTGTTTCAATTTGGCCTGTTACTTCTGTCATCAGATGGTTTGGCCTTCCTTTGAGAGCTTTAGCTTTTTGGTTGTCTAGATAGACCTGTCCTCTTTGTCCTACAGTCTTCATTTGCCAGGCTGCCTCATGCTCTGCCACATGCTTAAAATATGCAAATTCTTGGATCATTTGATTCCCTCCACCTGAGATTTGCTTACTTTGGAGTGCCCTTTAAAAATGAATTAGGTCTGCAAATAGGTCAAGGGCTCATCTATCCAGTGCTATTTTTCTACAAAAAGAGGTGCTGGAACTCGGCATGAATGCCTCCCTTCTTCTCTTAAAATGGCAATGGCGCCCACCTGAGAGGGGCCAGAACAGGGTCCTGATGAATTCCGGCTGAAAAAGGCCCTGCATATATCTCGATATTTAGGTAGGCTCTGGACCCACCCACTTTGGCCATGGCCTTATCCTCTGCAGCCTGTTTTCCCCAAGCACTTTCCTTCAGGGGACTGGAGCCCTAGCAGAGGGCAGGGTGGTGAGGATCAGGAATGGGGGCTCTCCCTTAGCAAATGAGGATTAGTTGGGAAAGGAGCAGAGAATGGCAACTGGGAAAGGGAATTGTCCAGGGTGTCCCAGGGACTTGTGTTAGCCTAGGCGTTTATTCCTAGTGCGGGAACTCACTTATTCGGGAAGAACAAAACAGTGTCATTGCTCTCACTGGGTGACAGCTGTAACTCCCTCCGTGATATCAAAGAGAGAGGGTAAATGGGGTAAATGGAAGGTGGATCCTGCCATCTCTTTTTGGAAATGCTGTTGGCATTGAAGGAAAGCCCGTGACATTAATTGAAAGGATGCTAATTATGTACTTACATAGAAGGAAAATCAGCAGTGTCAACACAGTAAAGACGATCATCATAAATACGACAATGTATTCACCCGTGGGGGATTTCAGGAAGGTTACAAACTTCTGAAAACCAGATGCTTGAAGAAAGACAATTCTGCTTTAGCCATCAGTAGCCAACATATCATTGCCACCCCAGAAAAAAGGATTTTCATACACTGTGGTAGCCATTAGCCAGAGACATTCAGTGGTTCAGGAGGTGGGTCCTTGGGATGCTAAGCAGATGGAGAAAGCAAGGCGAGATGCCTTGCTGCGTGACGAAACTTTTCCATCTTTTTTCTTTTTAAAAAAGTTTTAATCTATACTTTTCCAATTTATAGATTTCATTAGTTTTACAATCATTCTAACATTTCAAAGTTTGACTTCCTTTCTCCTCTTTCTGTGGTTCCTTAAATTTATTTTTTTTATATCTTCTGCATATCCCAATTTATTTAACTTGCTCATTTAATTATCTAGTTTTAATACCTGTATATATTCTTATGAAACTGCACATTATTACCATAATCCACCTAATGTTTTTATCTGTTTTCAACTTATCTGTAAATATTCAATAAACCATTTCCATTATAAAACGTTTGTTATCTCGATTTCTTATTCTTCCTGTAACTTTTGCCATTTATGCATATTGTTAGTATCGTAATGTCTCATTCTCACATTGCACAATGTTGCAGGTTGCCTTTAATTACTTAATGTATTTCTAATAAATGTATTTCTATACAATTTGGGTAGTTCTGTCCCTATCATTCCCAAAGGAAAAGCTTCAAAAGGCGAAAGATTTATATGATCTGAGGTGAAACATTGGCACCCGACCCCACCTGACTCACCATTCCCCCCTTCACCTCTTACCCCCTTTTTTCCCTAATACAACACTAATGTCTCAGCAAATGAAACTAATCTGTAGAAAATGTAAGAAATCTTTAATAAAAGTATATTTAGAAAGGAAGGAAGGAAGGAAGGAAGGAAGGAAGGAAGGAAGGAAGGAAGGAAGGAAGGAAGGAAGGAAAGCTCTTCTGTGTTTTTTTTACAAAAGTTTTTTTGAACATCCTTTTCAATTAATTGTAGATCATTTCCCAGTAACTTTTAACCTTACTACAAGACCATCACATATGATAATAAGAACCTTCTTTCTCGTTACATTGCCAACATTTGTTTGATTCAGATTTATACATTTTTGCCAGTTTACTCGCTGTTAGATACCAACAAGATATCATTTTCATATAATTATCTATTAAACCATAGCATGCTGTGAATTTTATATCCATACTCCACAATCATTCCCATGCTTCCATGTCTATATTGCCTTCCGTTAAGAGTTTGGGTGTAATCCTTGACGCCTCCCTTTCCATGGAGGAGCAAGTTACAGCAACAGCCAAGGGGACATTTTTCCACCTTCGCCGCATGAAGCAGTTGGTCCCTTACCTTTCCCGCCCCGACCTGGCCACAGTGATCCATGCGACGGTCATCTCCAGGCTTGACTACTGTAATTCGCTCTACGCGGGACTGCCCTTGAAGCTGTCCCAGAAACTCCAGTGGGTGCAGAATGCTGCAGCGAGGCTCCTCACGGGGTCTCTGCCATGGGAGCATATTCACCCAGCACTTTTTAAGCTGCACTGGCTCCCGGTGGAGTACAGGGTCAGGTTCAAGGTGCTCGTTTTGACCTTTAAAGCCTCTCCCGGTATGCCCCACAGAGAGCCTCAAAGTCCATAAATAGCAACACCCTAGTGGTCCTGGGCCCTAAGGAAGTTAGATTGGCTTCAACCAGAGCCAGGGCCTTTTCAACTCTGGCTCCGGCCTGGTGGAACTCTCTGTCTCATGAGACCAGGGCCCTGCAGGATCTGATTTCTTTCCGCAGGGCCTGTAAGACAGAGTTGTTCTGCCTGGCCTTTGGCTTGGAGCCAATTTGATTCCCTCCCTCTCTTTCTTTTTTCTTTTCCTTCTCCTCCTGCGATGAGGCTACATTTTAATATTTTAATGTTTCAATATTTTAATGTTGTATTTTAATTTTGTTTTTAAGTTGTAATCATTCATCTTGTTTTTATTATTGCTTGTAAGCTGCTCTGAGCCGGGCCTTGACTGGGGAGGGCGGGGTATAAATAAAAATTATTATTATTATTATTATTATTATTATTATTATTATTATTATTATTTTATGACTGATATCAGTTGTCCAGTGTATCACAGTATTTTACTTGCTCATCCTTTTTACTTGCTCATCCAATCTGTTACCTCCGAGGATGTGGACAGGCTGCTTGGATGAGTGAAACCAACCACCTGTCTCCTTGATCCTTGCCCATCCTGGCTCATAAAAGTGAGCCAGGAAGGGCTGGGTGATGGGCTCTGCGGGGTGATGAATGCTTCCCTCTGTGAGGAAGCCTTCCCAGACCCGCTGAAAGAGGCGATTATTAAAAAGCTTCTTCTTAAAAAAAAAAATTCTTTTGACTCCTCTACTTGCATCCCATACCACTTTCAAATTGCCTCCTGATTCAGAGTGATTTCAGAACAATCTCTTAATATTTTCCCCCTTTTCTAATATCTCTTGATTAATAAATTCTCATTTAGTCTGAATCAGCAATTTTGCTCTGTTCTTAATTCCATAATAATAGAGTTGTGATCTGATAGATAATGTCCTGGGTAAAATTTCTACCTTCTTTACCTTAGTGTACAAACCTCTAGACGTCCAGACAGAGTTTGTTCAACTCGCTGAATTATTCTCAGACAAGTCTTTAAGCAGAGGCTTGACAACCATATGTCAGGAGTGCTCTGATGGTGTTTCCTGCTTGGCAGGGGGTTGGACTCGATGGCCCTTGTGGTCTCTTCCAACTCTATGATTCTAAGTAAAATGTAAATTGTCTGTCCAGTGGGTGTTTCTCTCTCCACATATCAATTAGACTTAGGTTTTCTGTCATCTGAAAAAGGCCTTAGGTAGCTTCCCTTCTTATGTATCGCTTCTTCTTCTAGTCCTGTCCCATTCCAGGGAAGCTACACCATACATATTTCCATCAAAATTATCTTTTCATTCGTATATTCAAATAAGATTTCCTCGTCTCTTTTAAAAGTCAGATTTTTTGTAATTCCGTTCATATGCATCTATTAATATTCTTTTTTTCTCTCTCCTTGTGATGTTATCTATATTATCAGTATTCTTCCTTACTCATCTTTAAATAATTGTTTTGGATCTAATTCTGGTTTTTGTATACATTACTATGCCTCTTTTCTTTGTACGGTCAGAGGCTACAAAGTCCTTTCAATAACCTTTTATTGATCAGAATTCTTCTGTTGTTTCATCGCAATATGCATTTCCTGAAAGCAAATCACGTCCAAATTTATTTATTTTTTCCACATGTTCAATCCCAATCCTTGTTGTTTTATTATTGAGTCCATTTACATTCCAAATTAAGATTATCAATGCCATTTTGTCCTTTATTCATTTATCTCTCTTCTCCCCCTCTGTTGATTCTTCTTCATGTTGTGGCTCCAAACCAAATGCTCTTTCTCCTGCTAATTCTTTTCCTGCTAATTCTTTCTCCAGAATTTATCTGCTTCTGTGGAATCTCTACATCTCTGCTTTCTCCCTTTAAATGCAAAGGAGACCCCCTCAGGGTATTCCCAATGAAAAGCGATTTTGTTTTATCACAGTGCGTCTTTTCAGATATTTGTAATTTGCTCCTTTCCGAAGCAGTCCCATCAGGATTTCTTTCAAAATTATTATTCTCTGGTCATCATCCTGAGATTTTTCTGATAGTGCTTCTGTAATATTCTGTCTTTACATCTCTTTGAATTTTTAAAAAACCAATCACCCAACAGATTTTTTGCTTTAGCATATCTTGATTTTAAATGAAAAGATTTATCCACTGCCATTCTAACAGTTTCTCCATCCATTTCAATCAAATTCGCAAGTTCTTTCATTATTTTTTCACTTAATTCCACTCAAATCTCAAACTAAGAATCAGATCTTTTAGATGTGCTTCCAAAACTGTGATCTCATCCAGAGTCTGTTCATAAAGCAATTTTATTGCTTCAGTGTCCTCCCTCATTCTTTCTTGCTCCTCTTTGTTTCTCTTACCTCCCCTTGTACTTTCTTAGGTGACTCCTCCAAGATGGATATTTTCAGCTTTAAATTTGTACTGTTTTCTCTACTTCTGAAGTAGACAGTTGTGTGACAGTTCTGCAATATCTATTGATAAGTTTTGGACTACCTGCGCATTAAAATCAGCTTTCTGTCCCAGTCTCTGTATACCCTCCCCCATCTCTTTTCTCATTTCTAATGAAATTCTAATGTCAAATCAGATTTGTGTCCCCTTCTACAATTAAACCTTTTCTCTGAGTTGGTGTTATGATGGGCCTGGAAGGTGGTTTCTTGCCAACTTTAGCCATAGCCATATCATAATGCCACTAGATGGCGATCTTTCCTTTATTATAGGGAAATACTTAAAAAGCAAATAAAAAAGATAAAAAATTTAAAAAAATTTTTTTTGGGGCCTCACTGTGTCATTATATCACTATATCACTATATTTCCTCCCTGTGTCACCAGTTAGTACCTAACCCTGTCAGATCCCAATAAAAAATTGTAAAAATGCACAGAGTGAATAAAATTAATCCTTAGTTTATATATTACCAAAAAATCAGCAATCAGCAATCCACAAAGTAATTCAGTTGAAATTCAGTCGCACAATGTCCATCTCCTTTGGGTTATCAAAAGGAAGCAAAGGAAATAAAAATATATACAAAATATGTATTTTTTAAAGGAAAAAAAGGAAAAAGAAAGGAAAACACAAAGTCCCACTTTCCTCTTTTCCCCTCCACAACATTTAAAGATCTTTGTGATTTGACTCGCTTGCTGGAAGATATTTATAAAGTCACCAAAATTCTGCATCCAGAGCTTTAGAGAAATCACAAGTTAATCGAAATTCTTCACCGGGAATGCTTGTAAAAATAATCACTAGACTGTACTTCTTCTCATTCTCATTCTTAATTCAGTCCCTGCATATTTTTTCCATGCAGATCAACACCCGCGTCCGGGGGAGACACCTCCTCTTTGCCACCCTAGTATGGATCCAATTGTTTTATTGACACTACCTTAAATTCTTTTTCTTGCCTTGACGAATTGGTCCGAATTCCTTTGTTTGGAGATGTCACTGCTTCAACAGAGGCACAAGAGGCAGCTTTCTGCAGGTCTTCAATTGTGCCATGTGTCTGAGCTCAATCTGGGATCTTTCTCAGCTCCCTATGGTGCTTTGCGAGAATCCAGAGAGCATATTTTGACACCACTGGAGCCTTCAGAAACTGAACTTTTCCTTCAGGCTCTTTTGAGAAGGTGCTTTGCCTGAGCCCCATTCTTTGATCCTCACAGCAATCAGGCTGCTCAGAGCGAGCAGTCTCTGTCATCCTCCATTATCCGTATCCAGCAGGAAGTTCTGGAGGAAACTTTTCTGATAACTAGCAAATAAAATGCTAGTAGAATTAAAGTAAATTCAGCAGCATATAATTAAGTTGGGAGAAAGTGAGAAATAATTTATATGGAGTAAGTTATACTTAAATGGAGTAACATAAGGGGTCTCTATAGTATAGTGTATTTTAAAATGGGGTTTCAGAGTTTTTAGAGGTTTTTGAATGTTTTATGTAGTTTTCATGTAGTTTTATGTAGTTTTGTAATAGTTTTATGTAGTTTTGTAGTAGTTTAATGTAGTTTAGTAGTAGTTTTATGTAGTTTTTCAATTTCATTGTTCTGCATGGGACAATGACAATAAAGATATTGTGTATCGTATATCGTATAACTTATATGGAGTAATTAGAATATGCAGTAGCAGGAGGATAATAATTAGAAGGAACCATGGAAGGGGAGAAAGGAAGTTGAAGAATAAATGTATTTGGGTGGCATAAGTGTGGCATAGGGCAGGGAGGAGGAGGCAGAGCAAAGGAGGGGGTATTCGCCTTCGCTCGTCCCAGCCCCCTCCGGCTGCAAGGATACCAGGCAGAGGCTGGGAGGAATGAAGGCAAAGATCGTTCTCACTACTCCCAGGCCCCTCTCGACTCCTGGACTGCCGGGGGGAGTTTTGGGGGAGAGAAGGTGAAGATCCCCTCACTTGTCCCAGCCCCCTCCTGGCTCCTTGTCTCCCAGGCAGGGGTGGGGGCATACATAGGGTGCCCAGTGATGGTTGGGGATGTTAGCCCCTCAGTATTGCAGGGGTTGGGACCCAGGCCTCAACATGTTTACATGGCTGAAGTCCGTTGCACCTCCTATACCCAACGCCCTGGACAATACACATAATTCTGTTAGGATATTTCCGTTCCACCTTAAGAGAGAGCAGGCTTGTGAGTCACAGAGTCTGCGTATTTCCTGTTGCAGGATGTTTATGTTTGCTATTGCTTTCGTTTTCTCTGTCTGTGTTTGAACGCTGAAGCAGACGGACATGTCTTTCCTTTGTTCTGACCAACGTTGAATAAACTGTAAATATGCTCTCCTGCTGTGCATCTTTTGCTGTGTGGATTCTGCTGAAAGAGTGTGCACTAGCCTAGGAATGTGGATTCTAAGGCTTCGTGTCGCTAAATGATACTGCGTGACTGCGTGACTACAGAGGCAGATGGATCGTCCGGCAGCCGGCTTGGGGGCTCAGATGGACGTTATCTCCCTGGCAGTATCCCAACAACAAGGTTATGGGCCCAGATTCACGGCACCTACAGGAGAGTAAAACTGCGACAGACTGCGTTGAGAGGTATGTGAAGGAAAAGCGAAAGTACGGCTTTTCTGCTTGCAGTGGCAAGAGCCTTTGAACTCCGACAGATTAATGGGTCTGGGAGCTGCGCCAAAGGCTTCGTGATTAATGAGCTGCCGAGATAGGAAGTCTTTGAAGGCATAAAGGCTCACGGCTCAAGTAAAAAGCTGGAATGGAGTTTTTCCACGCTTTTGAAGCTTCAGAGGCCACTGAGTGCCCAAAGTTAAATCGGCACAATTATCAGACCTGGGCAAAATGGTGTGAGAGTCTGCTGCGTCAGTATTGAGTCTGGCATACTGTGAGTGAAGCCCCCCCCCCAATCCTCTGACAGAGAAATGGGAGGCCCAGAATTTGAGGGCCATTGACGTAATAGTCTTATCCGTCTCTCTGGAGGAAATTGCTACGCTTGCTGGCAACGTGACGGCACGTGAGATGTGGAATGCTTTGAAAGCTGCCCATCTGCCAGTCATCCCAGCTCAGAGTATGAATGCCCAGAGTTTGACTGCATCGGAGGTCCTGGCTGTTTCCCAGAATGCGAATGAATGCAGGGATGCTGAGGGCACCGGTTGCAAGCTGCAGGGGGAGCAGACTGTGATGTCATCCCAGGCAGCATTCCAGCCTCCAGGGGGAGCCAAGGAGTCGGCAGCTGAGAGCTCTGTTTCTCATGGGAACCAAGGTCATCGTCTTTGCAGAGGCCGGAAGGCCAGAGGTAAACAAAGACAGATGCCTGCAGATGGCCCGAAGCAGAAGGGGGGTGAAGAGCCCACGCCAGTGGAAAACAAAGCTTTGTTAGCTGGCATTGCTTCACCAAAGGCTAAAGGCAAATTTGATGGCCAGGAGCAGGGGGGCAAGCTGCAAAAGCCCACGCCGGTGGAAAACAAGGTTTTGCTTGCTGCAAAGACTGCTCCAAAGGCTAAAGCCAGGTTTGTTGTGGACTCTGGTGCGAACCGCCATTTATCGAAGGACCGGCACCTGTTTATCTCCTTCACGCCTCAAGAAGGAGAGATCCACCTGGCTGATGGAAGGACATTGCAAATTGCAGGAGAAGGGACTGTGAAACTTGCAAGTTTGCATACAACCATCAGTAATGTACTGTATGTTCCAGGAGCTGCAGACAATTTGCTGAGTGTCCCACAGCTGACTGGGCGTGGTTTTGAGATATCCTTCAAGAGGAGTGTCTGTGTCATCAGAAAAGGCAAAGAGGACATTTTGCATGCAAAGTTTATAGATGGTTTATTCTGTATAACTTATGATGACAATGCTGTTGTGTCTAATGCTGATTCTTGTTGTGTTGCACAAACTAACAAGGTTCTTCATGCAGGATGCATTCACGATGCACATCGAAGATTTTGTCACATGTCTTGGCAGGCGCTGGCCAAGATGCCAGGATTGGTTGAAGGTTTGAACATCAAACCCTGTAAATTTCACATGAAATGTGTATCTTGTGCAGAGAACAAGGTGAAGGTTGCTCCAAAAGGCAAGGCGTCTAGCAGGCAGGCTTCCAAACCCTACCAGCTAGTTCATGCAGACCTGGTTGGTCCTCTTGCACCCTCTTTGGGAGGAGCAAGGTACTTCATGGTTCTAATTGATTCTTTTTCTAGGTACATTCATGTGTTTATGCTCGAGCAGAAATCGCAAGCGTTTCCTAGGTTCAAAGCATTCTGTGCTTGGCTGGAGAATGCTCACGGTAAACGTATCAGCTGTCTGTTTACCGATCACGGCGGAGAGTTCACTTCTCAGCAGTTTGAAGCTTTCCTGACTGAGAAGGGAATCCAGCATGACATGTCAACGCCTAGATCGCCATGGATGAATGGGCTTGCGGAGCGAGCAAATCAAACGTTGCTGCAAGGAATGAAAACCTTGTTGCATGATGCCAACCTCCCTGATAAGTTTTGGGGGGAAGCTCTGTCGACGGTAGTTTATACCTATAATCGCAGACTGTCATCACCTATTGGTTGTACTCCGTATGAGAAAATGTTTGGAAAAAAGCCGAACATCAAGCACCTGAGAATCTTCGGTTCTGACATGTGGGCACACTCCCCACAAAACAACAAGCTTGGGAAGCGTGGGGCACTAAGTTTGTTCATGGGGTACGAAAAAGGTGCATACAGGGTATGGATGACTGACTCTAAATCCATTAAGTTCACAAGGAGTGTTGAGTACAATCCTAAGTGGGGGGAAAATGTGGGAATTTTCCAGAGTTACCCAGGGGAAGATGAAGGTGATGAGAAAAAGGCAGATGATGCTGAGAAAACTGAGGATGAGGATGAGGATGAGGATGATGATGATCAGAGTTCGGATTCCAGTTCAGTGGGCGGCACTGCTGCTGGTGTCAGTGACAGTGATGACACAGCAGACTACAAGAGCGCAAAGGCCTCAGTCAGACCATCTGATGCGTCTGACAATGAACTGGAAGAACCACTGTTCACCATTGGTCATT
Source organism: Podarcis muralis (assembly GCF_964188315.1). Classification (NCBI taxonomy): domain Eukaryota; kingdom Metazoa; phylum Chordata; class Lepidosauria; order Squamata; family Lacertidae; genus Podarcis; species Podarcis muralis. The sequence continues at coordinate 3,214,638 of NC_135663.1, forward strand.
TTTCTCCTAAGAAAGAGGAGATGAGTCCAGAAGACTTGTGTCTGGTTCGCAGGTCTGAAAGGGCGACCAAAGGCAGACCTCCAAAGAGATTTGCTGATGAGTTTGCTAAGACTGCAACTGCTGTTCTTAGTAGCTCAGAGAAGGTGTGGGAACCTTCAAGCTTCAAAGAGGTTCAGGAGTTAACCTCTAAAGATGCTGAGCCTTGGCTTAATGCCATGAAGGCTGAAGTTGATTCCTTGAACAGGAACCAAACTTGGGAACTGGTACCGGTAGTCCCAGGTATGAGACTGGTTGGCAGCAAATGGGTCTTCAAGGCCAAGACAGACCAGAATGGCAAGGTTGTCAGACACAAAGCCAGATTGGTTGCCAGAGGTTTTTCACAGGTACCAGGACAGGATTACCACGAGACCTACTCACCCACAGTCAAATATGAGAGCATTCGGCTGATGCTCAAGATCACTGCGGAGGAGAAACTGCATGTTTCCCATCATGACATAAATACAGCTTTTTTGTACGGGATTTTGAACGAGGAGCTGTACATGCTTCCACCTGACGGGATGCAGATACAGAAGGGAATGGTCTGTAAACTGCGGAAATCCTTATATGGTCTCAAGCAGAGTGCTAGGTGTTGGAACACAAAACTCACTGAAACATTGCTTTCTCTAGGTTTTCACCAGGGCAAAGCTGATCCATGTGTGTTTGTCAAGGAGGAGGGGCAAAACAAACGGTATTGTTTATGTTTTGTTGATGATCTTCTGATGTTTTGGAAGAATCAGGCTTTTTACCAAAGCACCCTAGCTCAGCTGAAGGAGCACTTTGACATGAAGGATCTTGGTGAGGTATCCAACTATCTTTCTCTGCAGGTGGAGAGGGACCAGGCAGGTAATTTTCTGGTACACCAAACACAGAAAATTGCTGATGTATTAACCAGGTTGAATTTGGTTGATGCAAACCCAGCAGACACACCGATGGTAACAGGTTACCAGGTAGATAGTACTGCTGAAGCGTTTTCTGACACAACGCTGTACAGATGCATTCTAGGCAAGTTGAATTTCATTGCTAGATGCTCAAGACCTGGCATTGCTGTAAGCACTAACCTGCTTAGCAGACATGCTAACAATCCTACTGTTCAGGGTTGGAAAGCTCTGAGGCGCATAGCCCGCTATTTGAAAGGGACTATGCACTACAGGCTGAGGTTCACCAGTCAGAAGACTGGAGGTCTTGAAATCTTTGCAGATGCAAGTTTTGGAAGTGACACCACGGATGGTACAAGCACTTCTGGAGTATGCTACATGTACAACCACTGCCTGTTTGACTGGTTGTGCAAGAAGCAGACGTCAGTGAGCCTAAGTTCCTGTGAAGCAGAACTCAATGCTCTGTCGTTTTCACTCATGGATTGTGAATGGTTGATGCAACTGTTTAAGGACATCGGGGTTTCTGTGAAATGTCCTATACAAGTGTATCAAGACAATAGATCCTGTTTGGCTTTGCTGAACTCGGAGAGTTGCAAGCAAAGAACCAAGTACTTGCACATTAAGCTACATCGTGCAAGAGAGTGTATTCAGAAAGGACTGATTCGGGTGTCCTACATGGCAGGAAATGAAATTCCTGCTGATCTGTTGTCTAAGGTTGTTAACAGAGAACAACTTAAGGTTTACGTACAGAGGTTGCAATTGGGTTGAACCACAGGTACTACAGGTTACACGGAAAGGGGGAGGATGTTAGGATATTTCCGTTCCACCTTAAGAGAGAGCAGGCTTGTGAGTCACAGAGTCTGCGTATTTCCTGTTGCAGGATGTATATGTTTGCTATTGCTTTCGTTTTCTCTGTCTGTGTTTGAACGCTGAAGCAGACGGACATGTCTTTCCTTTGTTCTGACCAACGTTGAATAAACTGTAAATATGCTCTCCTGCTGTGCATCTTTTGCTGTGTGGATTCTGCTGAAAGAGTGTGCACTAGCCTAGGAATGTGGATTCTAAGGCTTCGTGTCGCTAAATGATACTGCGTGACTGCGTGACTACAGAGGCAGATGGATCGTCCGGCAGCCGGCTTGGGGGCTCAGATGGACGTTATCTCCCTGGCAGTATCCCAACAAATTCCACATACAGAAGCTTTATTGGGCTGGCCATGGGCTCTGTTTTGATGCTGCTGATGGGGCAGCAGGCTAACTAAGGAGGTGCAGTGCAGCTTGTGTGGTCTACCCATCTCTACCCTCCCCAGCACCTGCTACCTGATTCTGCCTAATGGTAGAGCCATTCTGGACTGCACACAATAAAGGAACACAACAGCCAGCAGCCAAGAGTGGGCTGAATCCTGGGGTTTCTATGGGGATTAGTGGATCTCTGGCACCCAAATAGCTGCGTGGGCTTTTCCCTGCATTCTTCCCTGGCACAACATGTCTGGTTCCACTTTCTACCTGTCTCCCCACCAACTTCCCTTTCCCATGCATTCCTCTACTTTAAGAGAAACGTCATCCCATATGACTGTGCTGTATACAGACCACCAGTTCCAGGTTGTTCTGCTCCTCCTGGAGCTGCAGCCTTTGCAGGTGCTGCAGGCTTTGCCGGCTTTGCGGGCGCTGGCTTCCCCATGCTCTCAGTCTTGTCTGTGAAACAACAAGCTAGAATGAGACAACAACAAATGGAGATTAAGATTATGAGCACGTTAGGTATAGAGCGGCGATGGTCAGTCGGGTCAGGACTGCTGATTCTCTTAGATCTGTCAGCAGCCTTCGACATGGTCGATCATGAACTTTTGGACCACCGCTTTGCCGACATGGGGATTCAGGGCACAGTCCAACAATGGCTGCGTTACTTTATCTCAGGTCAGGGACAGAGGGTGGCACTAGGGAGGGAGTTGTCGCCGCGGCACTCCTTGGTGTGTGGAGTCCCACAGGGCGCAATCCTTTCCCCAATGCTTTTCAATATCTTTATGTGCCTCCTTGCTTAGATTGTCCAGAACTTTGGGCTGGGTTGTCATCAATATGCTGATGACACCCAGCTTTATCTTTTGATAGACGGCCTCCCTGACTCAGCCCCAGACACACTGACCAGATGCTTGGAAGCTGTGGCTGGATGGCTGCGTGGGAGCCGGGTGAAGTTAAATCCTTTGAAGACAGAGGTCCTCTGGTTGGGTTGGGACGACATGGGGTTGGGGAGCCAACTCCCATCTTTTGCGGGGGCTCAGTGAGTGCTAGCGCCTTCTGTCAAGAGCTTCGGTGTAACCTTCAATTCCTCCCTTTCCATGGAGGTGCAGGTTGCAGCCACAGCAAAGGTGGCATTTTTCCATCTCCGCTGTATTAAGCAGTTGGTCCTTTACCTTTCTCGTCCTGATCTGGCCACAGTGATCCATGCGACGGTCACCTCCAGGCTTGATTATTGTAACTCGCTCTACGCGGGGCTGCAGTACTGGCCCCGACTTGTTGGAAAGCTCTGTCACAAGAGACTAGGGCCCTGCGGGACTTGACATCTTTCCACAGGGCCTACAAGACAGAGCTGTTCCACATGGCCTTTGGTTTGGACTCAGTCTGACCCTTATTTTTCTCTCCCCTTATGGTTTTGATCTATGGGCTTCTATTAAAATGAGGCTGCATTTTCGATGGTATTTTAACCTGGATTTTAAATTTGTGGTGTCCCCCCCCCCTTATGTTTTTATTGTAATTTTACTGGTGTTAGCCGCCCTGAGCCTGGATCTGGCCGGGGAGGGCGGGGTATAAATAAAAAATTAGTAGTAGTAGTAGTAGTAGTAGTAGTAGTAGTAGTAGTAGTAGTAGACAATCCAACATAAAGATGTTGTTGAGTCCAATATAATTGAAATGTCTTCCATTTTCTTTTTCTGGATCAATAAACCAAAAGAGATGTTCCATATGAATTCCAAGGCATTTTTAAAAATTGTTTTAGGTAATATAGCACATTCTCATTTTACATCCTATTCCTCTACCTTAACTCCTGGACATCTAGTTTACAGGACTCCAGTAAGATGTTCACCATTTAATAGATAGTGTGGGACCTATGAGGTCTTCATATGTTCCTGGGTGTCAACTCCATCACAGGGCCACATCTTCCCCACCCTTAATGGAAGATATATTCATTTAATTATATAACTACCTCCTGGTCATCAGAAAAATGGAGTACTAGATCCGGTCTCAGTTGGACGCATATAAATCCACTTGAATCTAACAAGACTTTGGAGATCATCTGTTGGTCCTGAAAAAGAAGCAGAGGGAAGCTGTTATCCAGGCCATCCAGGTGTGCCATTTTGTGTGTTTTTTGCCAAGACACAGCCTGACATCTGATGCTGTGGCTTCAAGAAAGAAGAGGACTGTTGTCTAATCCCGTTTCAAAGCCATCTAATCTAGCAGCCCTTGATATGCTAGTAAATATTTTTTTTTCAAGAATTGTATTTTTTGGATCATGATCTGGATCATAATCTGGATCTGGATTTACAACCTGGGACCATGAGTCAGAGCAGGGCACCTGTACGCAGGCCTAGAATATACCACCACTCAGTTTCATTGGATGACCCTGGATTCTAGTATTTAAAAGAGAAAAACCATCTGTAGTTTATAAGAGCTCCCTATCATTTTCCCGCTTGGTGACCTTTTGGCCCTGGAATGAGACCCTGCAAATATCATAGCTTGTAAGGAAAGTATTCCACCCATCAGACTTATTTCTGTTTGGATACCTTGGTGTTGTCATGGAACAATCTTTTCTCTCCTTTAATTTCTTCTTAAGGTTGTTTCATCCTCCCACTGGCTAAGAACCACCTCCCTTGTGATGTCAGGCATTCCAGAACTCCTCCCCTTTAGGCTATACCATTTCCTGATTGGCTGCTCATCATATCCAATCAGCATGCCACATAAAGCATAAACCCAGGAAATTTTTTATTTCAGATCTTGTATACTACTTATTTTCCCCCAAAAGTTATTACTGTTTTATTTTTGAACCTTTAAAAACTTATCTAGAAGTACATCTAATGGTCTTTGTTTTATTCCATTTTTGGAAGGTGTGTCTTTTTCTAATGCCTCTAATTGACCTACCATGTTTGGTGAGAAACTCAAGCATTGCTGTATCCCAGTTTTTATTTTCTCTCTCTTTTTTTAAATGATATTTATTAAGAGTTTAAAATTACAGAAAAAAAGGAAAAAGAAAAGAGAGAAAAAAGAGATTAAACAATACAAGTCAATAAAAAGAAAAAAGAGTACAAAACACACAATGCATCAAAATCAAAAACAAAAGCAAAAATATTTAAAAACAAATCCAATATTCCCATATCCTTATCTTCATTAACTTGTTTCATCGACCTCCTCACACCTCCCTTTTTTGTATACTGGTTATTAATTATCTCAGCAAACCCTTTCCATCTTTCACTATATTCTGTCCTTTGGTTGTCTTAATTTATTTTAACTTTATCTTACCATAAAAAGCCCTAAAACTTAAAAACTTATTTGTACATAACTTTATAGCATTTCTACTAAAGCCAAATAGTTTCATTCCAAGATTTTTCTAACACTCATTAATTTTACAATATTTCTCTAAATGAATTTTTAAACTTTCTTGCACTCTTCATCCACAGTCTCTTCTTCCTGGTCTCGGGTTCTGTCAGTCCTTTCTATCTATTCCATCTAGTCCATCAACCTGGTGATCTTATGTCCGAGGCTCTTAACTCTTTTCCATGTCCCTTCTGCAGATCTTCTTCATATTTATACCTGCACTTTACTTTGTCTTCTGCTGATCTTGTTTTTAATTTCCTTCCTTTGTCACTGAGGAGTAGATCTCGGGGAGACTCCAACCTGACAATGTCTTTATCCCTTCTTGACAGGTCAGCCCATTCTCCATGGTCAGCACTAAAATCCAAAAGATATTCCAAAGCATGCTTTAGTGTCCCTCCAAAGTTAAAGGCCCCCACATCTCCAGTCTCCCCCTGGCCCAAAACCAGATCCCAAAAACCAGAACATCCCTGCATAGGGGGATCTGTCCAACTTCCCATCTCCAATCCAAACGGGACTCCATCTCTCCAAGTCTGACTCACTCCAGATTCGGTCATCAGAAACAACAGCTTATGTTCCTGCAGGGCCGCAGCTCTCTCCACTTGTATTACTTGAGGTTCAACAACAACCTCCTCCTTTGTCTTCTCCGCAGCTTGCCCTGTCAAAGCAGATTCCTGGGTCAGTTCCTGAGCAGGTTCTATATAGGTGTTCACTGTTTGTCCAAAGTTATCAATTGCAGTAGCCATCAAATCCATCTTCTCATGAAGCTGTTCCACTAAGGCACTTGTTTTGCAAAAAGCAATCACTAAGGCTTCTTCTGTCCACATTCTTGATCAAGGTCAATGTCTAGTTCTCACGATCTTTAATCTCTACAGCTGTAGAGTTCCCCAGGTCCACTCCAACAACAGTTTCAAAAGCTCCCTCTAGAGGAAACAATTTCTATTTGTATCCATACTTTTAAAAGCAGGTCCAGCAACAAAATTACTTTCGTTTTTCAAATATTTTGTTCCTTTTAAGTGCAAAAGGAAACATTGGAATCAATATGTTTCTCTTATTTAACTATCTGTCTACGTACGTTTTATTCACAGTTAATGAACTTTCCCAAAACGTCTGTCTTCTTGACAGCCCGTTCCCAGGTTCAAGACGGTAGAAATTTATCTTTCTTTACTCTCTCTCCTGCAGGCTTGAACAATCTAAGATTTCCCCGCTCTTCTCCTGCTTCCAAGGGGGGTTTAGTAGTTTTAACCGATGGAAATTTAATCCTTTACAAAAAACTTTCCAGACTTTAGCTTGCAATGTCTTTACTGCAATCTATTTACAAAAGCGGGAGGCAGACTTCCTATTTAGAGCCTTCCCGCTTCGGTGCCAAATTACGATGTTTAGTAATCCAATTTTCCGTTCTACTCACGGGTAGTTGTTTAAAGTCCAATTGTCCACAGGAGAAAGTCAGTGCTCTCCGGCAACAGCAATGCGGCTTCACTTCATGAAAAGAGCAGTCGATTCGAAGCACCGCACCGCTCACCCCACGTCGCTCCGGATCCCCGAAACCAGGTTTCCCCGCGAGTAGGGGAGGCGCAAAAGGTGCCAGCCGAATCCCACATCCACAGGCTTCTCCCACCTGTGGTTTTTAATGGGTCTCTGCCTCGCCGTGGCGGTCCAGACCCTAATTCCCACGAAGCGGATTCCTCCCGATCAGAGGAAATCCGCCATTGCCGGAGGCACTAACCCGGAAGTCCTCCCAGTTTTTATTTTCTCATATGTTCAGGGATATTTCTTTTCTTTTAATAATATTTTTTATTACTTTGCAATTACAATCCAATAATAGCCTCATTCTAACAATACCAATTTATAATGCAATTATTAATACCAATCACTCAAATACCTAATTATATAATTTAGATAAAATGGCCCCCATGTCCTAGAATTTGTCATGGACAGGACTTCCCACAGTCAAGATGAGCAGTCGGGGGGGGGGGGGGCTGGATGAAGGTCAACTCTCTGAGGAGCAGCCGCTAGTGTGCGCGGCTCCGAGGTTAATGACTGTATGCAATAAATCTTGTAATTACAACCACTACATGCTGATTACCTAAGCCAGTGTGGTGTAGTGGTTAAGAGTGGTAGACTCCTAATTTGGTTAACCAGGTTCGTGTCTCTGCTCCTCCACATGCAGCTGCTGGGTGACCTTGGGCCAGTCACACTTATTTGAAGTCTCTCAGCCCCACTCACCTCACAGAGTGTTTGTTGTGGGGGAGGAAGGGAAAGGAGAATGTTAGCCACTTTGAGGCTCCTTCGGGTTGTGATAAAGTGTGATATCAAATCCAAACTCTTCTCTTCTAAGCCGGCAGTCTGCCAGATCTTGACAGAATTGACGAACTGATTGATTATTTGTTTTATTTCTGCGTTTCAAAACCTTTTAAATATCCATTACATTCTGGTCATAATAATAGACCCTTGTACAACAACTGCAATATTAATAACTTCTAGTTGTGTTGACACAGTAAATGATTTATAAAAGGACAAGTGAGCAACTCAAATTATATATTTGTTCTTCCTGTGTGTGGTAATTATTCCGTCTCATGTAAGAATCTATACACAAAGCTTTAAAAATATTCATTGAACTCTGCCTCCACCTTCCGATGCTCCTGACCAGGATCTGAACCTACCCAGGAGCAGTGGAGCAGTATAGATTTGGAGCAATGGTTTGCAGAAGGGCATAGTTCTGAAGACAAAAGTTGAGAATAACTGGGGTGAACAACAAGGTGAAGAAGAACTGGAAGAGAGAGAGAGCTAACAAACTCACTCTCTCTCTCTCTCTCTCTCTCTCTCTCTCTCTCTCTCTCTCTCAAAAGTGTTGAGCCTATCAGTCCAAGGTAACATAGAGCCGATAAGGTGGCTACACAAAAAGCAGGTTGCCAGGTCAGGTTGCTAGACATGGAATTGACTAGGGGGGAAGTGGGTGGAAACCTAAATTGGGAACACCTTCATTCCAAGAATGGCTGCTTTGTTCTTTTGTTGTGATCATTAAAGACTCTTTAAATGCTAAGTGACTCTTTTTGCTTTTGTCCTGCAAATCTATGGCTAAAGAGGAGGAGGAAGCAGAATCTCCGCAGCCTGACAGGTGATGAGTTTCATTGAATATATTTATATTTATTGCGTACACAATATGAATCCCAAAGTAAACTACAGAAATTGAAGTCTGTTTAAATTAAACATGGGTTCTGAGCCCAGGCTATCAATAGTTTTTTTTATAAAAGTCTGCCATAATTCCATCTAATCCTGGGGATTTCTTACTTTTAAATGATTTAACTACTTTCTCTATTTCTTCCAAAGAAATTTTCTCCTTCAGTCTTAATCTATCACTTTCTTCAATTTTAAACCCTAAACTTTCCCTACTAATATTTTTATTTTCTTCTTTATATAAAGATTGATAGAATTCTGCAAATTTTCTCCTTAATTCTCTAGAGATTTGTGTAAGTATTTTCCTTCTGGTCTTAATGGCCTTCACCCTCTGTTTATCCCTTCTTTTCTTTAACTAGTTTGCCAGTCTCTTATATGATCCTATTGAGGTTCTCTGAAAATCATTTTTGATCATATTATCTCTCTTCCACACTGCAACTATATCCAGCTCATCCAATTCCTGTTTTAACTTTCTTTGTAGAATTGATTGATTGGCGTGACCCCGCTAATTGATTTACAGTCCCCAATTAGCTCTTTATGGCCGGTCCGGCACACTTCCCTGCGAAGACTCTGCTCCGTCTCCAGTAGCTCCAGTCACGCCTCAGCAGAGTTGAACACAGCGGTAAAAACTGTCACTTAGCTTCACTTAGCTTCCGACAAACACACAGAGCCCGGTTTGTCTATTTACAGTCCTTTATTCCGACATTCCCCAGAAAACTCCTGGACTCACCGCAGCCATGACAAACTGCGTCCTTCCCTCTCAAAAGACCGAGAGGAAGAGAGAGAAAACTCCTCCCAGCTTCGAAAGCTGACGTCAGAATGCTGAGGCATCATGGGAACAACTTAACCTGTTAAGTTCCAAACCCCATATTCTTAACTGCTCCTGTCTGCTCCTTAGAAATTGAAACTGTTGCTGTTGCAAAATTTCAATCTCTTAAATTTTTTCCTGTCTCCCCAAGTACCAATCCTTCTTAATCACAATCTCTTTCAGTATACAATGTCCTCTTATAACAGCTTTGAATGTGTCCCATACTACCAGGATCTCGGCCAAACCATTGTTCTCTTTAAAATACCAACCAATTGGTTTTCTGATATATTCCCTGGCAATCTCTTTTGCCATTATTAGGTTATTGTACCGCCATCTCCTGCTTTTTCCATCCTCTTCCAGTCCCAGCTCCACAAATAGTGGAGCATGGTCTGAAATCCATATTCCCATAGTCTTTGCTGTTCTAACATTGATTTCATTCCCTTATTTAATTAGCACACAGTCAATATAAGAGAAAGTCTTATGTCTGTTGGAGAAGAAGGTAGGTTTGGTGTTGGGGTTTACCCTCTCAAAAACATCCTTTAATCCCCATTTAGATAATCTGAAAGTACTGTCATTCTTTATATTCCAATTAAAGTCTGCTGTAATGATAGCTTCCCCTTCAGCGTAAAGCTGCAGTCTAGTCAAGGTTTTCTTTATAAAAAAAATTCTGTCTTGTGTTAGGGCTGTATATATTAGCTATTGTAAAGATTTTTTGTGACACTTTAATTTTTAAGAATATAAATCTACCATCATTATCTTTTTTCCGGCTCAGAACCTCCAGCCTAAGTGTAATGGTTTCTAAGGGGTTGCTCGTGCGCAAGCAGGCACCTATCTCCCTGGCTTGGTGCAAACACCTGGCTGGGCTGCCAAAGTGAACCTTATCTGTCCGGACCGCCACTCACCCGTGGCTGACTCAGTCGCTGGCAGAATCCGTGAGTGGGCGTTTCTTAAACTTCTTCCAGCAAAGAAGCTCTTTGACGCCTAGTCTCCGCCTACCCTCTCTGTGTGAAAGCCTTCTGCGCAGGGAGGGCATGGGCAACAGAGGACCCTTACTCTCCCCGCTGATCCCAGGCAAGGAGTCATGGGACCGCCTCACCACTTCCCCCACCTGACCCCCTTCTCCACTGGTGCTACACTGATTCTCTTCCTCAGAAGATGGGCTGCTTCTCCCAATCCCTGGACACTCTCTGGAATCCCTCTGGCTTTTGCGCTCTCCCTCCAGTACTGATGGCAGTTCCCTGACATTAAGATTTGCATTACATAGTATAGTGACCCCTCTAGCCTTGCTCGTCACTTTTGATTCTGTTATTAGGCCCCACTGCTGAGAGTATAACAAAGGTCTATTGTTTGCTTTGGCTCTATGTGTCTCCTGAAGGCATAGTATATCCACTTTCATTTTCTTTGCCAGTGTCAGTACTCTGTTGTGTTTGGTGTTTGAGGCCAGCCCGTTAACATTTAAAGATAAAACCTTTAAAGATCTATCCATTATCCCGACTACTGTTTATTTTAATGAATCCCTCTGTGTACATATATTATATTTTTAATTCTGGCCCATTCAACCCCCCTCCCCCTTCCCCCCCCTGAGACTCAGTTAGGGATCTTCAAGATCCCTGTCTCATGGTATCTTGGAGAACCACACTCCTCTCCCTTCGTTCTTGGAAAGTTTATATCAGAATAAAGCAATATATATATATTTACAAAAGCCTATTTTAGATATCTCTAGTATATATTATTTCTTGCTGTTTCCTTCCTCTCTCGACTTCCGTCTTCTTTTATTCTCTTGTCTCTGCACTGGAGCTTCTTGAGATTCTTCACTCGACTCTACCTGTTGGTCTACCTGTAATTCTTCTGAACTTGAGAGTTCTTGCTCAGTCTGTCCTTGTATTCCAACTCCTAAATGCTTCACTTGAGGGTGGGCTACAACCTGATACATGTGAGGGAAGGTGGCGAGTGGAAGACGGCCTTTAATACAAGATATGGGACCTTTGAGTACCTACTGATGCTGTTTGGGTTGCAATCGGGCACAGCCATATTCCAGGCCTTCATCAATCATGTTTTGGCAGACTTGCTAGACAGGAACGTACTATCTTACCTCGATGATCTTTTGATATACTCAGAAAGTCCTGAAGAACATTTGTGACATGTAAGGGAGGTGTTGCAACGGCTGAGGGCGCATAGACTCTACGCCGAGTTGGAGAAGTGCCAGTTCCATGTGACACAGGTGGAATTTTGGGGGTATCACGTGTCTCCTGGTGGGGTGCATATGGATCCAGTGAAGGTGAGGTGGTGTTGGAGTGGCAGAAGCCTAAGACAAAAAAGGACTTGTAGAGGTTCTTGGGCTTTGCTAACTACTACAGGAAGTTCATGCCTAACTACTCACAACTCACCCCACCTCTCACTGACTGCTTGAGGGGCAAGAAGCTGTTCGTCTGGATGGAGGAGGCTCAGTGCGTGTTTGAGAGGCTCAAGGATATGTTTGCCGTGGAGGAGTACCTGCACCACACAGACTGCAAGACAACTGAAACAGAGACAGATCAGGTGGTCACAGTTCTTTGCTCGCTTCATTTTCCGCTTACAATATGTACCGGGGCACCTGAACTAGGCCCAGGAGTATGTCAGAGCATGTGACACTTGCCAACGAGCAAAAATGCCTATAGCAGCACCAGCGGGTCTTCTGCAACCGCTTCTGACTCCGCAAGGACCTTGGGAGGCAATCACGATGGATTTTATCACAGACTTGCCATCTTCTCAAAAGCAGACAATGAACTGGGTGATGGTGGACTTGTTCACGAAAATGGCACACTTCTTGCCATGCCCAAAGCACAGGAAACAGCCCAGATGTTTGTAGACCACGTGTTCAAACTGCATGGGCTGCCGTCGCGAGTGATTTCAGATGGAGGAACACAGTTTACCTCACAGTTTTGGAGGAAGCTGATGCAGCTTTTGGAAGTCAAAGTGTGTCTGACATCAGTGAGACACCCTCAAACCAACGGAGAGTCAGAGAGGATCAATGCTATATTCCAGCAATACCTTCGTTGCTACATGAACTGCCAGCAAGAGGACTGGTGGACAAATTGGGACTAGCAGAATTCGCGTATAACCAAGCGGTACACGTGTCTACCCAACAAACACTGTTTCTGGACAACTATGGACGACATCCGAGGGCGTTACCAGAACCAGAAGACACCTTGTTGGTGCTGGCAGCAGAACAGTTCATAAGGGAGATGCAGGCGTTTCATGAACTACTGAGAGAAAAGCTGGATGCAGCTAAAAACATATAAGAGGAATGCTGATGAACGTAGACAGCAGGGAAAAGAGATCAAGGTAGGGGACAAGGTGTGGTTGTTGGCCAAGGACTTACCAACAAAGGGGGGGGGGTGCAAGAAGTTAGAGGCAAGGCAGTTGGGACCATTTGAAGTGGTAGAACAGGTAAACCCTGTAGCATTCAAACTGAGATTGCATGCCTCGATGAAGATACACCCTGTATTTCACAGGGCTCTCCTGTCACCATCCGTTCCTGCACATCCCTACCAGGAACCTTAACAGACACCTCCTCCCCCAGTCATGGTGGAGGATCAGGAGGAGTTTGAGATCCAACAGATTTTAGATTCGAGACTGTGTAGAAGACAGTTACAGTATTTCGTGTCATGGAAAGGTTATGGACCTGAAGAAAACTCCTGGGTAGGAAGCCAGAATTTACACGCCCCAGACCTGCAGTGGCAGTTCCACCTTAGGTTCCCCCACAAGCCCACAAGGTTCCACAAGGAGGAAGAGGACGACCTTAGTGAAGAAGCAGCTGAGGAGAGTGGCACATGGTAGGCACCAGAGCAGAAAGAGCCCTCCGAGAGAGGCAACGATGCCAAGGAGGAGGAAGGGGGGCTTAGAGGAAGGGGTTATGTCAGCTTCGTTCCGGAGCTGACAGAGGCTGAGAATGAGAACAGACAAAGAGAGATAAGGACACTGGAATGTGAGCTGGAATGCGAGAGGGAGGAGGGGCAGCCTAGCGCATGGCTTCAGAGAACAGAGAGCAGGCAGCAGATAGCAATGGTAATCTGATCCCTGAGCATAGTGACCAAGGAAGGGGGAGCCAGAGCAGAGATACACAAAATACCAATCTTAGCTCAGAAACAGATGGAGAGAGGCCAGGAATAGCCAGAGCCAACCCCTAGAGGTAGAGGCCCCAATGAAATATTTTAGGGGGCCGCCTCCCCCAAGTTTATGGGCATTGCCATTCCAATGATGTGTGTACACTGTCTTGTGATCAGTTATGCAGGGGGGAGCTTACCTGCTCCACCCCCAGCAGCAGCACATGACTGGTATCGGCCCCAGTCTTGCCCCCTGCCAAGTTCTGAAGAAATTGTCAGGGAGAGGCAAACGGGGAAAGATTTAAGGGGAGAAACCAGCACTTATAGAGAGCCGAAAGAGATCATTAGCAGTCTGTCGTCTGACAGCGAGCCAGAGGCAGGGAGGGAGGAGGATGAGCTGGGAACAAGTCATTTTGTAAACAGAGGAAGTCAAGGGCGTGGTTTCCGCAGACTTGCATGTTGGGTAAAAAAAAAGGAAAAAGAAAGCAGACGCGGCAACTGTGCCGGAAGGGTCGGACGTGATTTGAAACACTGGAGATGTACTTTTGAACTTTGTCAATAAATCAAATAGATTGGAACTGGCCGTGAGCCCGGAGTTTTATCTATGCCGGCTTGACAGCATAAAGCCTCTGACAGAAATCAAGAGCAGTTCATTGTGTTTGTTGCCCAATGTTATCTCTATATGAGAGTCATGGCTCTGGAATTTCCCAGTGATAAAGCCAAAATTATATTTGTGATTAGTCTGCTAGAAGGGGACACCAGGTGCTGGGTGGCCCCCATTCTCTTTTTTTTATTTTTTTTTAAAGATATTTATTAAAGATTTTAGACATTATAATCACCAAACACATATATAACCATCACCAGAATACAATCGACAAAGAAAGACACACAAAAAATTAAAAAAAAATTAACACATAATACAAAAGACATACCACAACAAAATCAAATAGTTAATAACCATATTTTCTTCACTTTTTGGGCTTCCTCACATCTCTCGTTCCTGCGTTCCTAATTTATAAAATTTTAATCAGCAATTTATCACCTTGTTTCGATTCTTATTTTATAGTTTCCCAATACTATGTCTACTTAATTTAGACATACTATTAATCCCAAATTTTGTCTTCTTCTCAAATTTGACCTACTCTCATATTCCTTTCAACTAGATTGCTGATGCCATGTTATTTTTAATCTTACATCCTTCTTAACACTCATACAGTTTACAATGTTTTTGTAGGTAGTCCTTGAATTTTTTCCAATCCTCTTCCACTGCTTCTTCTCCCAGGTCTCGGATTCTGCCAGTCATTTCTGCTAATTCCATATAGTCTATCAGTTGCGTCTGCCATTCTTCCAGCGTGGGCAAATCTTGGGTTTTCCAATGTTTGGCGATAAGTATCCTTGCTGCTGTTGTTGCATACATAAAGAATGTTCGGTCCTTCTTTAACACCCTCTGGCCAACAATGCCCAAAAGGAAGGCCTCTGGTTTCTTAGGGAAGGTATACTTAAATACCTTTTTCAACTCATTATATATCATTTCCCAGAAAGCCTTAACCCTAGGGCAAGTCCTGGGTGGCCCCCATTCTCATTGGCTGGCATGCATGGTTGTCCTTATGTGCCTTGTAAGGTAGCGACCATGGAGATCAGAAGGGGCAATGGGGAATCAAACACACAAAGTAAGGGGGGCTTCTGGGGAGGTGCCTCCGGTAATGGCTGAATTCCTCTGATCGGGAGGAATTTGCCCCGTGGGAATTTGGGTCTGGCCACCACGGTGAAGACGGAGACCCGCAAAAAATCACAGGCGGGAGAAGCCTGTGAACATGGGATTTGGCGGGCACCTTTTGCGCCTCCCCTACTCGCGGGGAAACCTGGTTTCGGGGATCCGGAGCGACGTGGGGTGAGTGGCGCGGTGCTTCGAATCGTCTGCTTCTTCCACGGAGCGAAGCCGCATAGCTGTTGTCAGAGAGTGCTGACCTTTTCCTGTGGACAATTTGACTTTAAAGTAATTACCCGTGAGTAGAGCTGAAACGGAAGAATTGGATTTTTAAACATTTAATTTGGTATCGTAACGGGGAGGTTCAACACAGGAAGTCCGCCTTCCCCTTTTGTAAATAGACTGAGGCAATGAGTCTGCAAGCTGAAGTCTTGGAAAGCCTTTTGTAAAAGACTAAATTTCCAGCGGTAAAGAACATTAAATCCCCCCCTTGGAGGCAGGAGAAGAGGGGAGGAAGTTGTGGACTGAGTATGCCTGCAGGAGAGAGTGAAGAGAACTAAAATATCGCTGCTCTGACCCTGGGAACGGGCTGCTAGCAGGACTGACGTCTTGTGGAATGTTCATTGACAGCGTTTAGAATGTTCATTGACAGCTAGTATAAGAGAAAATACATTGTTTCTACTGTCTCCGGCTGCCTTTAAAAAGGAGTAAAGTAACTGAAAACTGAAACTAACTTTGGATTGTTTGAACTATGTTTAAAAGAGGACATTACTGACAAATATAAATAGAAACTGTTTTCCCCTAGTGGAAGCCTTTGAAACTGGTGGCTTTACAAGAGCTGGGCTAGGGGAATTTCCAGCTGCAAGATAAAAAAACTGTGAGACTCTGGGACTGACCTTGAATCTTTTAAGTGTTATGGCAAATGAAAAGGAAAAAATAGACCAGTCAACTGCTGAAAAAACTTTAAGGTCTGGGAGGACTTGGCAGCAACCCAGGAGAGGCTCAACACAAGGCCTTCCTGCTTCTTCTTCTGCTGCTTCTGTACCAGTACACTCAAAATCAAGAGGAATGTCGACAGAAGAGGCTTTAGTGGTTGCATTAAATAAGATAAATGATTCATTGGAACAGCTTAGCAAGAAAGCAGATGCGACAAATGCGAATGTGGATGCTGCAACTATTAAAATTGACTTAAATATAGAAAGCATAAATAATCTGGGACAAAAGGTGAATACCAATACAGAAACCAATACAGAAGCCAGGGAGAAAGCTGTTGCTGCGAAAAGTAAAGTAACACAACTGGAGAGAGAGAGAGTCCCAGCCCTTCAGAGGCAACTTGATGAACATAAGTTGACGCTTGCTAAGATTGAACTTAAAGAAAAACAGACGAATCTGAGGATCAGAGCCCTACCGGAATTGGAGAAGGAAAGCTTGACAGACTTTCTTACACAGGAATTTGCTGACTTTTGGGACTTGGACATGGGTCAAGAAAAGTTTGAAATTGTGAGGGCCTTCAGACTTGGAAGAGGAGGGGGAAAAGAGAAGAATAGAATAAGAGACTGCTTGATTACCCTTCGAACTAAAGAAGAGAGAGATAGAATTTTGGGCTGGCACTACCAGAAGAACCTAGAAGTACAACAGTCAAGAGTGGAAATTTTTAAAGACGTCCCGAAACATCTTCTGGATCTTAGGCCTAACTACGGAGATATTGTTGCCCTGCTGAGAAGGAACAAAATCATCTTTAGGTGGGAGTTTCCCCAAGGCTTATCCTTCAGTTTCAAAAGAAGGAAAATAAAAATAAGATCAGTAGAAGATAAAGTAAAGTTTTTGTATAAATACGAAGAAGATCTGCAGAAGGAACTTGGAAAAGAGCCAAGAGCATTGGATAGAAGATCACCGGATAGAGGACTAGAGCAAAGAGCATCGGATAGAAGATCACCAAACAAGGGAATATTGGATATATCAGCATTATCCTTTGGATTGGATCTCCCAGTGAATGTGTCATCACCACCACCAACAGAGAAAGAGCAAGCATTGGGTGCAGTTGGAGGAACATCAGCGTAATTACATGATGGGGTTGCAGGTTTTGAGTTGGAATGTGAATGGACTGAATTCTCCAGAAAAAAAGGCGGAGAGTCTTTCATTTATTGAAAAAAGAACATTTGGACTTGATTTGTTTACAAGAAACACATAGAATCATAGAATCATAGAATCATAGAGTTGGAAGAGACCACAAGGGCCATCGAGTCCAACCCCCTGCCAAGCAGGAAACACCATCAGAGCACTCCTGACATATGGTTGTCAAGCCTCTGCTTAAAGACATGTGATAAGGCTACACAGGAAGATATTGAGTAATAAAAGACTGGGCCAAGAATTTATCTCATCAGACAAAGTTAAAAAAAGAGGAGTGGTCCTTTATGCAAAGGAGAGCCTATCACCGAAATTTATATTTAAAGATGACCAAGGAAGATTTGTTGCAATTGAAATTCAATCACAAAGAGAGAAATTCCTGATTGTAGGTATTTATGCACCAAATGAAGGAAAATTGGAGTTCTTTAAGAAACTACATGAGACTCTGATGGATTATATGGACTATAATATGATCTTGATGGGAGATATGAATGGAGTGGTGTCTACAAATATGGACAAGGCACAGAGACAGGTAGTCACCAAAGATGGTAGACTACCAAAAACCTTTTTTGACATGACTGAAAATATGGACTTAGTTGACATTTGGAGAATGAAGAACCCTCTGGGAAGAGAGGGAACTTTTTTTCTCTGAGGCTAAAATGACATGGACAATAATTGACCAAATCTGGGTAACCAGGGGATTGGCTTCGAAGATCAGCAAAGTGGAGATTTGCCCCCAAACTTGTTCTGACCATAATGCTGTGAAGATGGAAATGAAATTGACGCCAATGGGTTCCTTTAGATGGAGGATGAACGATACTTTGTTTAGGAATGAAGAGGTGACTAAGAAAGCCCAAAAAAACTCTAAGAGACTATTTCGAGATAAATATGAATACTACAGTGGAAGAAAAGAGTAATTTGGGACGCAAGAAAGCGGTTATGAGAGGATTCCTAATACAACAGAATGCAATTAAGAAGAGAACGCAGAATGAAAAAAAGGATAAAATCCTGGGGAAAATAAAGGAAGGAGAGAAGAAACTGAGAGTAAAACCAAAGTCACAGGAGATCCTGAAAGAGATAAAGTTATACCAAGTACAATATATGAAGCTGATGAATCAGGAAATAGAATGGAAGATTAAACAGATGAGGCAAAAGACATTTGAATCAGCAAATAAGTGTGGAAAATTGTTGGCCTGGCAAATGAAAAAAAGACATAAACTCAATACTATTACGAATTTGGAAGTGGAAGGAAAGAATATACAGAACCCAGTGGAAATTAGGAAGTGTTTTCAGAGGTATTTTAAACAACTTTATACACAGGAGAAGCAGAAAGAAACGGACATTGATCGATTTTTGAAAATAAATGGGCTACACAAAATCTCTCAGGAAAAACAGCTAATGTTGAATTACAAAATAACGGATCAGGAGGTGGAAGGGGCCATCCAGAACATGCAATTAGGTAAATCTGCAGGACCAGATGGTTTGACTTCAAGATACTACAGATCTTTGAAAGAATGGTTAATACAACCATTGAAGGAAGTCTGCAATGAAATATTGGAAGGGAGAAAGGCACCAGAGTCGTGGAAGGAAGCTTACATTACACTTATACTGAAAACAGAGACTGAAAAGACACAGCTCAAGAACTACTGCCCCATATCACTGCTTAATGTGGACTACAAATTTTTTGCAGATATTTTGGCTAAAAGATTAAAAAAGGTCTTAGTAGAAGAAATTCATAAAGACCAAGCGGGCTTTCTCCCGGGCAGACATCTGTCTGACAATATGAGGAATATAATTAATATTCTAGAAAAATTACAGGTGAACATCAATACTAAGGCAGTCTTGATATTTGTGGATGCAGAGAAAGCCTTTGACAACATTTCTTGGAGTTTTATGAAGAGGAAGCTACAGGGGATGGGGGTAGGTCAAGGTTTTGAAAATGGTATGGGTGCAATTTATTCAGAACAAAAGGCAAAATTAATTGTGAACAATGTAGTGACAGAAGAGTTTAAGATTGAGAAAGGGACACGACAAGGTTGCCCAATCTCTCCATTGCTTTTTATATCGGTCCTCAAGGTTTTGTTAAATATGATTAGAAAGGACCAAAAGGTTAAAGGTATACAAGTGGGAACTAAACAGTACAAACTGAAAGCATTTGCTGATGACTTAGTATTGACTTTACAGGAGCCAGAATCTAGTACTAAAAGGGTATTGGAACTGATTCAAGAATACGGACAGGTAGCAGGTTTTAAGTTGAACAAGATGAAAACTAAGGTTTTAGAGAAAAACTTAACTGTGAATGAGAGAGAGAAGTTTCAGGAGGAGACAGGACTAACATTGGTTAAGAAAGTGAAATATTTAGGGGTTAATATGACTGCCAAAAATGTGAATTTATTTAAGGATAATTATGAAAAATGTTGGACTGAAGTGAAAAAGGACTTAGAAATATGGACAAATTAGAAGTTATCATTGTTAGGCCGAATTGCTGTGATAAAAATGAATGTGTTGCCAAGGATGTTGTTTTTGTTTCAAACATTGCAAATTTTGGATAAGATGGATTGTTTCAAGAAGTGGCAGAAAGATATTTCCAGATTTGTTTGGAAGGGCAAGAAGCCTCGAATAAAATTTAAGATATTAACTGATGCCAAAGAAAGAGGTGGATTTGCCCTTCCAGACCTTAAACTTTATTATGAATCAGCTGCTTTCTTCTGGCTGAGAGAATGGCTGCTTCTTGAAAACACTGACGTGTTGGATTTAGAAGGTTTCAACAATGTATTTGGCTGGCATGCATATTTGTGGTACGATAAGGTAAAAGCACATAAAGTGTTTAAAAATCATATTGTTAGGAAAGCATTGTTTAATGTTTGGATAAGATATAAGGATTTGTTAGAAAAGAAAACCCCAAGATGGTTGTCACCAATGGAAGCCAAGGCACAGAAAAAACTTAATATGGAGGCCAAATGGCCGAAATATTGGGAAATTCTGGAACAAGATGGAGACAGAATAAAATTGCAGAGCTTTGAAAAATTGAAAAATAAAGTGCGAGATTGGCTCCATTATTACCAAATAATGGAGGCATACAATTTGGACAAAAAAGTTGGTTTCCAGGTGGAAAAATCAAAATTGGAAACAGAATTGTTAGATCCAAAAACCAAGAATTTGTCAAGAATGTATAACTTGCTGTTGAAATGGAACACTCAGGATGAAATGGTAAAATCAGCTATGATTAAATGGGCACAAGATGTTGGACATAACATGATGATGGCTGACTGGGAACAGTTACGGACCACAGGTATGAAATTTACGGCATGTAATGCCTTAAGAGAAAATTTAATGAAAATGATTTATAGGTGGTACATGACACCAGTCAAGCTTGCAAAAATTTACCATTTGCCCAATAATAAATGTTGAAAATGTAATGAGACTGAAGGTACATTCTTTCACCTTTGGTGGACATGCCCAAGGATTAAGATATTCTGGGAGATGATTTATAACGAAATGAAAAAGATATTCAAATATACCTTTCTGAAGAAACCAGAGGCCTTTCTCCTGGGCATGGTCGGCCAAATGGTGCCAAAGAAGGATAGAACTTGTTTTATGTATGCAACAACAGCAGGAAGAATACTCATCGCGAAGTATTGGAAGACACAAGATTTACCCACCAGGGAAGAATGGCAGATGAAGTTGATGGACTATATGGAACTGGCGGAAATGACTGGCAGAATCCGAGACCAGGGAGAAGAGTCGGTGGAAGAAGACTGGAAAAAGTTTAAAGATTATCTACAGAAATATTGTAAAATTAATGAATGTTAGAAAAATGTTGGAATGAAGTTATATGGCTTTAGTAGAAATGTTATAAGGAACTAGGTATAAAATTAATAGAGTATTAAAGGAAAAAATAAGGTTAGAATGTGTTAAGATAATTATAGGATAGAAAACAGAGGAAGATGGAAAGGAATTGCTGAAACAATTAATGGAAGTGGAATACAAAAAGGGAGGTGTGAGGAGGTCGTTGAAATAAGTGAATGAAAGATAAGATATTGGAATTGTTTGATGTTGATTTGATGTTAGTTGATGTTGTTTGATGTGTTGTTTGCTTTGCTTTGTTAGTTTAATGTGTTAAGTGTTATGTAGTGTTTTTGTATTGTACTGTATTGTTTTTTTTCTTTTTTTGTAGTGTTTAAATTGTTGGGAAAGTAATAAATATTATTTAACAAACAAACAAACACACAAAGTAAGGAAACAAATATTGGTATGCATTGCAAATAAATACATTAAACAGAAAACAGGCTATGACTGGATGCTTCCATTCTTTATTTTTGTAGCCATCTACATCTGAGCTTGCAGAATAAGGTCTTTTCAAGGTGCTTCTGAGTGCTGATGCCAAAGAGTCCTATAATCTAGATGGCAGAGTGTGGATTGTGCATTAAAACAGTGAGGTGGGGTGATCTCTTGGTTTTGTTTTTGGGTAGTGATCATGAGATCCAGTTTCGTTCATCTTCTTAGAGCCAAGCATCATCAGGCACCTTTTTACATATGTACCCTATGTGTTGATCACAGTGTAATGCCATCCAGCAATCCATTCCGCAATCAAGGCCTATTGCAGCACAGTGGTTTTGCTGTGGATGTTTAGGCTCACCTTTTTTCCAGTACCTGAAAAGAAAGAGCAGCACTGATCAATCAAGAATGGATGTCTACTTCCTCACGCGCTCCCTGTGCCTTCTACCATTAAAAAGATGTCCAGCTCTTTCTCTCTTAACATCCACCCACAATTGGGATGGATTTTTCTCCCCGGCTTTAGAATTCTAACCATGTAAGGAAAACAACAACAACAACTGTGGGTTAAAGGGAAGTTTTCCTTCTGCCCATACCTGCTGCATTTTGGAGAAGCCTTGCACCTTTTCTCTTGCATTCTGGAAAGTCTTGCTTATAATCTTTTCCCTGCTTTTGCACACACTGTACAGTTCTGTTCTAAACACCAAGACATTCTTTTCCTTGCTCAGTTCACCCTAAGTTCATGATGACTTGTTCTTTATGCCTAGCTGACCACATCTACAGAACTTGATTGTTATATTGTTTCATGCTATGATCCATCATTAGTAATTGTTTGCGCCATATTAATCTCTAGGAGGCTTCATGCCTGTCTAGTTCTAGCTTCGATTCCCAGCCTTTAATCCATCGATAATAAATGATCACACGTAATCCCCACCTCTCACATGTAATTCCCGCCTTATGCTTATGTATCAACCAATCAGCGACAAGCACACCTGTGGCAATGTTTGTAATATTCAATAAAAGAGGCTCCCAGGGTCCGCCCTGACCAGACGCCTCATGTTGCACCTGCCTCTCTCGTCTCCTGTGATTTTTCATTCCTACAGTGGGTCAAGACAGTCTCTTTTCTTTTAAACATGAAGTGATTTCTCATAGGAAACTACAAAAAAGTGAAGGTGTCATCTTTGGAGGCTCTTTGGTACACACAAGAACTTTCAGTCAATTTCTTTTGGGCAGTATCCAATGCAGTACTTCTGCTATTGCCAGGATTTCCATTTGTGCAACAGAACTGTCCCTCTCTCCTTTCCATATGCACCCACATCTTCCTCAGATCTGCTTCGGACTGCTGTGGGTGTTGGAGAAAGAGTTTTGGAAGAGAGATCCTTACTCTCTCATAGCAGAGTTAGCACAGTAATGATTGTTTTGAGCATATTAAAACAATGCTAGATTTGCATTCACCTTCATCCACCTCATCTCACATCCATCACCCACCCCATGCATGAGGATAGCAATGACACCATACAGAAACAAAAATAGCTATGTCCTCAAATGAATTACAAAATATAATCTATAACCACAAAGTCACTATAGGGTTGATTGAAATGATATGATCTCTCTCACATATATATCTTATCTAAATCTAACATGATGGTTCTAAATTTAGTCAATTATCCATAGTTGACAAAGGTATCACCCAAGCCTCACGCTTATTGTCACTTGCATTCTCCAGTGTCCATTGTATACTGAATCAAGTCCCACTACACAGCACTAAAATTCTGTGATAAATGTATTCTATAACTCCCTCGTTTTTAGCTCTCTATGAATCTATTAAATTGATATTACCAGTAGGTGTAGTAGGTGTTTTTTTTTACTCCCATGAGATGTTTGGGTGAGGGTCTGCAGTACTTAGCTAACTGGTAACCACTGGCATACAGGGTTTGTAAAGTTTACTCAGTGCCTTTGCCAAAAAAGGATCCGTGGTTGGTATTGGGTGCATCTCAATAGAGATTATGTCATTGGATTTTGTTCCAGGAGACCTTGCAAAATTGAAAGCAGCCCTCTGTTAATGCAGTCTTGGTAATAAATGCCAGTCCAGTTTTCTGTTCTACTACCAAGCTGTGGATGAGTGAGATCTTACTCTGACCTTGTACATCCATCAACACAAGCTGAAAAGAGTTGTTAGATACTTAAAGGGAACCATGAAGTGTCTTAAACTGCCAGCTGACAGTGTTGCTCAGCTTTAGGTTCCCGCAAGTCCTTTTGAAGCTGGAACTAATCAGCACAAACCATTTAAAAGAATGCCTTCAGCCTCTTCCGAATCACCACATTCACTAGGTTAGAGAAGCATCCTGCCTCTCCAACCTGGTGAAAAGCACCAGTCATTCACCTGGATAATGATGTGGAGGAGTACATATGTAGATCTTTGGTAGTAGAGAAAATTGCATGGCAAAATATATTTGGAAATGGAAAGAATCAATTATGTAAACAGAATCTGCAACTTTTTGGAATGCATGCCAATAACAAATGTTTCTGCAGAAACTTACGTGACTATAGCCTCTATTCCTGCCAGCCATCTCCATTTCTTTGCCTTGTCTTTAAAGACTCCAAACCAAAAAAACCTCTGACGCTTTTGTACTTGCCTGTTTATAAAATACTAGAGTAGGGGTGTTGAGAAAGAACAAATAAAATCTTTTAAGACAATGTCCCTTTCTCTGGGAGACTATAGCCCTTTACAGAAATTCAACAGGCATAAAACAAACACATTTTAAAAGAAGCAGGTGTCACAGTTGAAGACCCAATACAAATTTTGGGGGGAAGCAGTGATCAAAATTATACATTGTATGCCCATCACCAATAAATATTTTTTACATTGGATGTGGTATTGTTCCCCTGAACAAAATTATGATGGTGATTATGATGATGGAATCAAGGAAGCATCCCAAATAGGAAATATTGTAGTGAAGGGTAACTTCACCTGCCCTCACCGAGACTGGCTACATATGTCTTCCAGTCATGACACAGAGTTATAATTTCCAGATACTGTAAATGACTGTGCCAGAGAACAGTTGGTCTGCATCCATGTTTGATGGTTGGTTCCAGAGACACTGGAATCAGTCCAGTTGTGGTATGCTTGATGGCATGACGATGGGGTCTCACACATGTCTGTGCCCTGCAGCACCCCAGTAGCCCCTGTGCCAGGGCTAAGGGGCTGGGAGAGGGATATACCTTGCAAGCTCCTCTAGAGTCATCTCCATGATACTCTCCTGCCAGAAGGTTAGCGTGGTGAGGGAAACATTTGTTTCTAAGCACTCAATACATCTCAAAGCGCAGAGGAAGAATTTATAGAGAATCCAAGAGATAGATGCCTCTGAAGTATCTACACCTCCTCCTCCTCCTCCTTGAAGATCTCCATCCTGACTGCCATTTTCATTCTATTAGAGCTCAGCAGCTCCAAGAAACCTTAGTTAGCCCCTGATGGTAGCAGCTGCTCCCTGCACCACCCACACCTTGGCTTGACTGATGGAGTTGTTGTCTTGGCTGCATACAGGTAGATGTAACCTTCTTAAATGGATAGTGATGATAAGAACCCTTTGACTCAAGGAGATCCCCTACCTTTTTCAATACTTGGCCTTGATGCTCACCTGTTCTTCCCTTGTTTCCATAGAAATGAGCTTGGTGCCTTCCCTCTCACATCTTTTTTGTGAATCAGCCCATGAAGATTGGTCAGGAGAAAGGAAATACATTGTCCTTTGATATATAAACCAACCACCATTCAAGTTACCAATAAGGAGGTCTTTGAGTTAAGCCAGATATGGAGGAAGAAGAGAAAAAGAAAACAAGATAGGGAATTCAATTTCAGCCTCATATTCAAATTCAAGATAGGGAATTCAATGGGAACCACCTTGTATGCCTGTGCAGATTTCAATTATTTTTGTTAAGTTCATTTCTGTCGCCGCATGGTAACATATATTCATCTAGGAAGCTCAGAAATCTTAAAACAAGAAAAACATTAACTCTTCAACCCATGTTGATGCTGCAGTAAATACCTGGGTGGGCATAGCTGGAACAGGGAGTGCAGTCCAGAACCTCACCTACTTGTTTCCACCTGGATACTTAGGGCAGCATCAGGGAAGACTTGAAGGTTGGGAAGGGGGAGTAGTTTATCAAAATTCTCTTTCTCTCTACAAGCTCTCTGTTCAGTTGCAGAGGGGGCAGGAATCTAGTGTGTGTGTTGCTGGCATTGGGCAACTGGGACTGATGAGGGATTCTGCTGGTTTACCACCTGGTTTGCTGCAAAGCAGTCTCCCTGCCTGAGCTGACAGGGTGGATCCAGTGGGCTTCCAAATGGCTCTGGGGGATTCTCCAGCTGATCTGACTGGTGCTCCTGCTGAGCTTTGGCTGATCTCTGGAACATCCTAATAATAATAATAATAATAATAATAATAATAATAATAATAATAATAATATATGCTGCCTGTTGTTGTTGTTGTTGTTGTTGTTGTTGTTGTTGTTGTTGTTATCCATATGCTGCCCATCTGACTGGGTTCCCCCCAACCACTCTGGGCGAATTCCAAAAAATTAAAACACAATTGAACACCAACCATATAAAACTTCCCTGAACAGGGCTGCCTTCAGATGTCTTCTGAGAGTAGGATAGTTCTTTCCCCCCCTTGAGATCTGGTGGGAGGGAGTGCCACAGGGCAGGTGTAACTACCCAGAAGATCCCCTGCCTTGGCTTGGGCCATTGACACAATTGGCCCTGCATGCCCTTTCAGTTGACCTCTTTTGATCGTCTCTGCAGAGGCGGGGCTCTCAAGGGTGAAAATAATAAAGGACAGGTCTTTTAGCTGACCTGTTTTGATTGTCTCTATTATAGCAAAGAATGACAGTCTTTTCTTTCATAACCATAGAGGCTAAATAAATTCAAAAGTTCAGGAGAACTGAACTAAATATCTCTGATGTTTCAGAACTTCCGGTGGAGCGCGATCCTCCCGCAAGCGGGGATTTTGCCGGGAGACAAATCCTGTGCTATTTCGGCCAAGGAAAGGGTGCAACAGTTTTTTAAAATGCTGCCGCCCGCCAGCATTTTAAGATCGCCCCGGACAGCGGAGAAGTCCCCCGCTGTCCCGGGGTTTTTTAAAATGCTGGGGGTGGGAAGAAAAGCCCTTGTCCCCCCCCCCAGCCTTCAGAAGAGGTCGGGGGACTGAAGTCGGTTTCCATAGGAACGCATTGATTGATTTTCAATGCATTCCTATGGGAAACCGTGCTTCGCAAGACGAAAAACTCGCAAGAAGAAAAAACTTGCGGAACGAATTAATTGTGTCTTGCGAGGCACCACTGTATTTTTTGCACCATAGCACTCACTTTTTTCCACCTAGAAAGTAAGGGGAAATGTCTGTGCGTGGTATGGAGAGAATACCTACGGGTGGCATGCCTACGGATTTTCCTCCTCTAAAAACTACGTGTGTGTTATGGTTGGGTGCGTGTTATAGAGTGAAAAATACGGTACATAAAGGCTTTGGGAACCACATCTTCAGGAGTTCGTTAATAGAAATATGGGATAGGTATAAAAACCTATTAGAACCAAGAGTTCCACACTGGTTATCTCCGTTAGAAGTTATGACTGTAAAGAAAATTAATATGAGAGGTAAATGGATTACCGTATTTTTCGCCCCATAGGACGCACCGGCCCATAGGACGCACCAAGTTTTTTTTGGGGGGGAAATAAAGAAAAAAAAATTATTTTCCCCCCAGGCGCTTGTGGGGCCGGCAGCAGGGAGAAGCGCTCTTCTCCCCGCAGCCCGCCTTCAGACCAGGTCCGGGGACAGCGGGAAGACGCGCTGCGCCTCCCAGCTGTCCCCGGAGCTTGTGGGGCAGGCAGCGGGGAGAAGCGCTCTTCTCCCCGCCGCCCGCCTTCAGACCAGGTCCGGGGACAGCGGGAAGATGCGCTGCGCCTCCCAGCTGTCCCCGGAGCTTGTGGGGCAGGCAGCGGGGAGAAGCGCTCTTCTCCCCGCCGACCGCCTTCAGACCAGGTCCGGGGACAGTGGGAAGACGCGCTGCGCCTCCCAGTTGTCCCTGGAGCTTGTTGGGCTGGCAGCGGGGTCTCCCCGCTGTCAGCCTCCAAACCACTTCGGGAGACAGTGGGATGGCGGTGTTCCGCCTCCCTCTGTCCCCCGACCTTGTGGGGCTGGCGCTGGGGCTCTCCTGAAGCCTGGAGAGCGAGAGGGGTCGGTGCGCACCGACCCCTCTCGCTCTCCAGGCTTCAGCGAAAGCCTGCATTCGCCCCATAGGACGCACACACATTTCCCCTTCATTTTTGGAGGGGGAAAAGTGCATCCTATAGGGCGAAAAATACGGTACATATGGTGAATTGATAATTAAAGAAGGAGGAAAATGGAAATTTTTGGAGGGGAAAAAGTGTGTCCTATAGGGCGAAAAATACGGTACATATGGTGAATTGATAATTAAAGAAGGAGGAAAATGGAAATTAAAACCATATGAACAAGTTAGAGAACATGTTTATGATTGGTTGCATTACTTTCAGGTTAATGAAATGTTTAAAAAAGATTTTAAAGAAAGTGGTTATGTAGAAAAAGACTCAAAGTTTCAAACAGAGATAATAAACAATGACTGTAAAATTCTGTCGAAAATGTATAAGATAGTGTTGGAATGGCACACAAAAGATGAAGAAGTTAAATTGGTAATGATACAATGGGCCAAGGACATTGGTTATAATATACAATTTGATGATTGCGGAAAATTATGGAAGGAAAATTTAAAATTTACCGCATGTATGGCGTTAAAGGAAAATGTTATGAAAATGTTTTATAGATGGTATATCACACCGGTAAAATTAGCAAAAATGTTTAAGACGTGTAATAAGTGTTGGAAATGTAAAGAAAAAGAAGGAACGTTTTATCATATGTGGTGGGATTGTAAGAAAGTGAAAGGTTTCTGGGAGATGATATATAATGAATTGAAAAAGATGTTTAAATATACATTTGTAAAGAAACCAGAAGCTTTTCTTTTAGGGGTTACAGGAAAGGAAATAAGAAGAAAGGACTGTAAACTTTTCCAATCTGCAGTTACAGCAGCAAGAATTTTATTGGCCCAGAAATGGAAACAAGAGGAAATACCGACGATAGAAGAATGGAGAATGAAACTGACAGACTGTGCAGAGTTGGATAAGTTAAATGGGAAAAATAGATATTGTCGAGACCAAAAGTTCATCGAAGACTGGGGAAAATTTGTAGAATATCTGAAAAATATATGTGATGTGCAAACAACACTATCGGGGTTCCAAGAAGCACTGTGAAATTTGAGATGTATTGTTAAAAGAAATAGAAGCGGAAGGGGAAACTATGGCAATACTAAACAGAAGAAATGCGTAATTGAGAGGTAAATATGGATGATTGGCAGAGAAGCTGAAGGAAGTCCAAAAAGAGATAATTTGTGAAAAATTGGATAAAATTGTATATTTGTGTTGAAAATTAATAAAAATCATTTAAAAATACTAATAAATATCTCTGATGTTTCTCTAGGGTGACCCCATGCAAAGGACTGCAGCACTCTGCTCTGGCTCTAAGAGTATTCAGCTAGAGGAGGGGCTTTCAGCTGGGGCAGAATCAGGGCAGGTTCTCACTGCACTACAATTCTTCATCTTACCAATTTCTTTTTGCAGTTCATCATTTTTGTTGGCAATATACTGCATTTCCTCTGATTTGTTTAGCGCTACAGCGAGTATTCCAAAGTCTAAAAGAAATAGTTCAAGTCAAAAGAGTATCTGAAATAACAATCTGCAAATATTAAGAAACCATTTTCAAACATTTTTAAACACTCTAGCCTGAAACAAGAAGCAGAGCTCAAGGATCGGGTTCTTATGAATATGAGGACAGACTTGATTCTCTGTGGCTGAGATCACCAATGAAAAGCCTCAGAAGACCCCTGCAGCTGGATCAGACCAAAGACCCATGCAATCCACTATCCTATTCTCATATTATAAGTGGCTCATGAAGTATCTCTAATGTTCCCTTCCTATGTCCTCCTTTTCTGCTGGGAATCACAGGGTCAGAAATTCCCACCTCGAGTCCCACAGTATAGCAAAATATACAAAGAATACTTTGCAGTTTTCTATTATGCTTGGTGAGATCTAAGAAAATAGAGGCACCAAAACGCTTTTTCTGATGAATACTGGGTTGCATTCCACATAATTCTAAGGAGGACATTATGTCAGTGCAGGAATTTCTCCTTGTGCAATGCAATCTTCCGCCCCTTTCCCTCCAATCTGTCCTGAAGTTTCCCCCACCCTGCAGAGCAGCTTTGGTGATGGCATGCAGGGAGAAGTGGGGGCAAAGTTCCCTTGTGCTAGTGCTAAATCTTGTGTCTCACCATGTTTGCTGCTAATATCGTTATGTACTTTTTGAACTTTGAATAAAGATGTTAAAAAAAGAAAAGAAAACAAACAACTGTCTGCTTTTCTTCCTGCTGAGGAATGAAATAGTGATAAACTCTGTTGGGTGGTGAGTTTCATTTCCTATATGTATCGCTCACACAATATGAAAGTGAATAAAAGGAATTGAAATATGTTTACATTAAAAATGTTCTAGCAAACATGAGGACGTGCATATGAAATGCTTACCATCCTTGTCCTCATAGAATGAATCAATCCCAACAACAAAGGTTCGAATCATGGTCATTGCCACTTGAAACTCCTCTCTGTTTTTCACTTCCTTCTGATCTAAGGAGGAGGTAGGTAGAAAAGAAATGAAGAAATTGTTTTCTAGCACCCTGGTCTGATGACCTGGGGGAGGGGATACTTGGTTTCAAACTGCTTTTAATATTGAATTTAAATTGCTGACTTTTCATGTGCCCCAGGACCTTAGAGAGAAGGGTGAATAAAAAATCAAATCAACAAAAACATAAATATGATTTCTATTAATATTTTCTTCTCCCCACCCTTAAATTGATGTTTCCTATGCCTTGATTGCGGCTGCCCTGCTGGTCTGTTTTCATTTAGCCTGTTTTTCATTTCATTTCCTTTTAGCTAAATGTATTTCATTTAGTCTGTTTCATTTCAAGTCCTGTTTTCTTTAGCCTGTTGCTTCTGTAATCAGATGGTTTGGCCTTCCTTTGAGAGCTTTAGATTTTGGGGTGTCCAGATACCCCTGTCCTCTTTGTCCTGTGGACTTGCATTTGCCAGGCTGCCAAATGCCCTGCTGTAATGTAAATTCTTGGATCATTTGGTTTCCTCCCCCTGAGCTTTGCTTACTTTGAGTGCCCTTTAAAAATGAATTAGCTATGAAAATAGGCCATTTGTTCATCTATCCACTGCTATCCACTACTCTTTTTCTGATGAATACTCGGTTGCATTCCACATAATTCTAAGGAGGACATTATGTCAGTGCAGGAATTTCTCCTTGTGCAATGCAATCTTCCACCCCTTTCCCTCCAATCTGTTCCCCACCCTGCAGAGCAGCTTTGGGAGAAGTGGGGGCAAAGTTCCCTTCTGCCAGTGCTAAAATCTTGCAGTAGCACAAACACTGTGAATTACAGTTTGATGGGGGAAGAACAGCATTTCTAGTGGGGGGATGTGAGAATCACAACCATCTGCTTTTCTTCCTGCTGAGCAATGAAACAGTGATAAACTATTGGGTGATGAGTTTCACTGAATATATGTATTGCTTACACAATATAAATCCCAAAGTGAACTACAGGAATTGACGCCTGTTTAAATTAATCAGGATCTAGCAAAAGTGAGGATGTGCATAAAAAAATGCTTACCATCCTTGTCTTCATGGATGGAATCAAGCCCAACAACAAAGGTCCGAATCATATCCATTGCCATTTGAACCTCCTCTCTAATTTTTGCTTCCTTTTGATCTAAGGAGGAGGTAGGTAGAAAAGAAATGATTAAAATGTCTGACTGTCTGGGGGACGGGATACTTGGTTTCAAACTGCTTTTAATATTGAATTTAAATTGCTGACTTGTAAGGCAGATAAGAAATCAAATCAACAAAACCATGACTATGACTTTTATTAATATTTTCTGAGCCCTTGATAGCGGCTGTCCTGCTGGTCTGAAGTCCTGTTTCCATTTAGCCTGTTGCTTCTGTCATCAGATGCTTTGGCCTTCCTTTGAGAGCTTTAGATTTTTGGGTGTCCAGATACCCTTGTCCTCTTTGTCCTGTGGACTTGCATTTGCCAGGCTGCCAAATGCCCTGCTGTATGCAAATTCTTAGATCATTTGGTTCCCTCCCCCTGAGCTTTGCTTACTTTGAGTGCCCTTTAAATATGAATTAGCTATGAATATAGGCCATTTGTTCATCTATCCAGTGCTATTTTTCTAAAAAAAAGAGGCACTGGAACTCAGCATGAATGACTCCCTGGTTCCCTTAGATTGGCAACGGAGCCCACCTGAGGGGGCCTGGAACTGATGAATTTCGGCTGAAAAAGGTCCTGCATATATCTCGATATTTAGGTAGGCTCTGGACCCACCCACTTTGGCCATGGCCTTATCTTCTGCAGCCTGTTTCCCACAAGCACTTTCCTTCAGGGGACTGGAGCCCTAGCAGAGGGCAGGCTGGCGAGGATCAGGAATGGGGGCTCTCCCTCAGCAAATGAGGATTAGTTGGGAAAGGAGCAGAGAATGGCAACTGGGAAAGGGAATTGCCCAGGGTGTCCCAGGGACTTGTGTTAGCCTGTGTTTCTGTTCCAAGTTCTGGAACTCACTTATAAACTGTAAGCAAAACAGTGCCATTGCTCTCAATGGGTGACAGCTGCAACTCCCTCCCTGAAATCAAAGAGGGATCAAAGGGATAAATGGAAGGCGGATCCTGCCATCACTTTTTGGAAGTGCTATTGGCATTGTTGGCATTGAAGGAACGCCCGTGACATTAGTTGCAAAGTATGCTAATTATGTACTTACATAGAATGTAAATCAGCAGTGTCATGACAGTAAGGATGAAAATCTCAAGTATGATCAATCTTTCACCCGTTGGAGATTGGAAGAAGGTAACCAAGTCCTGAAAAAGAGATGCTTGAAGAAAGACCATTCTACTTTAGCCATCAGTAGCCAACATACCATTCCCAGCCCAGGAAAAAGGGTTTCCATATGCTGTGGCAGCCATCAGCCAGAGACAGTCCATTGTTCAGGGGGTGGGCACTTGGGAGGATAAGCAGGTGGAGATGGCAAGGTGAGATGCCTTGCTGCTTGAGGAAACTTTTCTTACAAATGTCTGGATCAGAAGACAGGAGCCTTTGATATTACTTTCCCCCCCCCCCCCCGACAAATGACAAGATGCTCCCTCTGTACACATAATTCCACATACAGAAACTTTACTGGGCTGGCCATTGGCTCTTATTTTGATACTGCTGATGGGACAGCAGAGTAACTGAGGAGGTGCAGCGCAGCTTGTGTGGTCTACCCATCTCTACCCTCCCCAGCACCTGCTACCTGCTACAACTGCCTCATTCTGCCTAATGGTAGAGCCATTCTGGACTCCATACAGTAAAGGAACACCACAGCCAGCAGCAAAGAGTGGGCTGAATCCTTGGGTTTCTATGGGGCTTCGTGGATCTCTGGCACCCAAAGAGCTGTGTGTGCTACTCTCTGCACTCCTCCCTAGCACAACCTGACTGGTTCCACTCCTTGCCTGTCCCTCCATCAACTTCCCTTTCCCATGCATTCCTCTACTTCATGAGAAACCTCATCCCATATGACTGTGCTGTATACAGACCACCAGTTTCTTTTGCTCTTGCTTTACGCTTTCTGAGCGCCAGCTGTCTTCTGGACATTCCATATCTTCTGGATGCTGCACTCTTTGCAGGCATTAGCTTCCCCATCCTCTCAGTTTTGTCTGTGAAACAACAAGCTATTATAACATGGAGGATAAGACTATGAACACATTGGTTGGATGGTGGGTGTTTAACCTTCCAAACTCAGAGTATAAGTCTCTTGTCAAGCATCAAAGCTCACAGTATTCGCTTCTGTTGTCCTTCACTTAATCTCCCTATTAAAGGTAAAGGTACCCCTGCCCGTACGGGCCAGTCTTGACAGACTCTGGGGTTGTGCGCCCATCTCACTTAAGAGGCCGGGGGCCAGCGCTGTCCGGAGACACTTCCGGGTCACGTGGCCAGCGTGACATTGCTGCTCTGGCGAGCCAGAGCCGCACACGGAAACGCCGTTTACCTTCCCGCTAGAAAGCGGTCCCTATTTATCTACTTGCACCTGGGGGTGCTTTCGAACTGCTAGGTTGGCAGGCGCTGGGACCGAGCAGCGGGAGCGCACCCCGCCGCGGGGATTCGAACCGCCGACCTTTCGATCGGCAAGCCCTAGGCGCTGAGGCTTTTACCCACAGCGCCACCCGCGTCCCTTAAAATCTCCCTATTATAGGAACATAAATTTTAAATTGTATCTGAAGAAGTGTGCATGCACACGAAAGCTCATACCAAGAACTAACTTAGTTGGTCTTTAAGGTGCTACTGGAAGGAATTTTTTTTGTATAAATTTTAAAGTAGATGCACACCTACAAATGTAAAGGATTTTCTTGGTACAAAGTTGAAATGCACAACAACTTAAAGTAAAAAATGGGTCTCAAGGGCATTTCCAATATTACACTTTGGTGTCTATCAGTATTAGACAATCCTTTCCTATAAAGACATTTTTGAAACGTCTTTCTTTTTCTTCTGCTGGATCAATCTCAGTTTTAAACCAAAAAGATGTTCCATATGGATTCCAAGGAATTTAAAAAATGTTTTAGGTAATATAGCACATTCTCATTTTGCATTCTATTTCTTTCAAAACTCCTGGACATCTAGTTTCTAGAAGTTCAGTAAGCATTTGCAAACAACAGTTATGGGTTTGATCCATATGTTCACTCTATATTTATTTTACGGGGTAAATCAAATTTGGGGCAATCTTCTTTGTGAATGAAATGGGTTGATCTGTACATCAGCTGATAAGATCAGATGGAGTGTTTTTGGTTCTGCTAATATTGCAGCTGAAATCTCGGTTACTGGTGTGTGCTAAAAAGAAATATCTTGCTTTGCAACATTCATTGGTGTTTATTTATAGGCTATCTGCTTATGTCAAGATTACTTAGGTAAAGGTAAAGGTACCCCTGCCCGTACGGGCCAGTCTTGCCAGACTCTAGGGTTGTGCGCTCATCTCACTCTATAGGCCGGGAGCCAGTGCTGTCCGCAGACACTTCCGGGTCACGTGGCCAGCGTGACATCGCTGCTCTGGCAAGCCAGGGCAGCACACGGAACACCGTTTACCTTCCCGCTAGAAAGCGGTCCCTATTTATCTACTTGCACCCGAAGGTGCTTTCGAACTGCTAGGTTGGCAGGCGCTGGGACCGAACGACAGGAGCGCACCCCGCCGCAGGGATTCGAACCGCCGACCTTTCGATCGGCAAGTCCTAGGTGCTGAGGCTTTAACCCACAGCGCCACCTGCGTCCTGTCAAGATTACTTACTGTGCCAAATTACCATGCCTAAAGGTCCAAATGCCTTTCAATTTTGTGTTTGTCCCTTCTGCAGCAGCAACTAGAGCTGTTTTCATCAAGATACCAGCCCTCGGGCTGAAAGTGGCTTCCCACAATACGTTAGAAGATGTTCACCATTTCATAGATCATGTGGGATCTATGAGGTCTTCAGATGTTCCTGGGTGCCAACTCCCTCCATCACAGTCATCATGGTCAATGGTTGGGGATGACGGGAGTTGTAGACCAGTAACATCTGGAGGGCCACATGTTCCTCACCCTTTAAGGAAGGTATATACATTTAATTATATAACTACCTCCTAATCATCAGAAAAGATGGAGTCCTAGATCTGGTCCCAGTTGGATGCATGTAAATCCAATTGAGTCTAGCAAGACTTTGGAGACCATGAGCTGGACCTGGAAAAGAAACAGAGGGAAGCTGTTACCCAGGCCCTCCAAGTGTGCCACTTCATTTCCTTTTGGCAATGCCCCTTCCGAGCGTCAGGAGGAGGGGGGGTTGCGGGATCACGACCCCGCCCACACTTGCTCCCGCGAGGCTGGCGCCAGCCTCGCAAGAGGCAGCAGGGATTCCCCCAATTAGCATCCCCTGTGGCGCCAGCCAATCGGCTGGCGGCAGGGGCGGGCCTTCGTAAGGCCACTTAAGGTCGGGGCAGCCCTGGGCTCGCCCCTTTTTCCCTGGGAGACGACGCGGTTTGCTGTTTCCCTCAGCTGCTGGACCACGTGGAGCTATCTCGGAAGAGGCTTGCCGGCAGGGAAGTTTACCTTTCTTTATTCCTTTCTCCTCCAGGAGTGAGCGCTGCTTAATTTGCCTTTATTGCGCTGCTCTCTTCATAATTGGGTACTTTGGCTGAATTTTACTTGATTGGGGTGCCTGGGGGTGACTGCATAGCCATTCGTCGTTAGTTCCGCTGGTGCGTTGCTGTTTGTGTGTGTGTTTATTGTTCCCGTGGTCAGCAGAGGTGCTTCAGAATTTCCTCATCCCTCCTCCTTTGCTTCTCCCCCTCTCTCCCCGTGGTTTGAATGCTCTTTAATCAGTTGATTTTAAACGGTCTCCGTTCTGCCCCCTTGTTTCTCCCCTCTCTCCAGCTGATTTTAAACAGTCTCCGTTCTGCCCCTTTGTTTCTCCCCCTCTTTCCACGTGGTTTGACTGCTCCTTAAACAGCTGATTTTAATCAGTCTCCGTTCCGCCCCCTTGTTTCTCCCCTCTCTCCACGTGGTTTGACTGCTCTTTAAACAGCTGATTTTGAACAGTCTCCGCTTCTCCTTCTGTTTGTGGACATTGTAATTGCTCCCATTCCCTGTTAACCCCCCCCCCCACCAGCTTGTTTTTAAAGTGTGTATTTTACTTCCGTGTCTGCTTGGGTGTTTAATCCTTCCCTGGGCTCCGAGCTCTGGTAAGGTGGAGGCCCAGCGACGTAGGCAGTGCTGGGACTTCAACAAGGGTACCTGTCAGCGCGTAGCTTGTAAGTACTTGCATGAATGCGATAGGTGCTTAGGCAGCCACCCGTCTATCAACTGCTTCAAGGGAAGGCAGCAGCCCTTTCGGGGGGGCCGGGGTCACCTCTCCCGGGGAAACAGGGGTGGCCCCGCCGGATCTGCAGCCCCCGCCCAGGGGGCAGCTGGGGCTCGTTACTAACATCTCCTTAAGCCTAGCGTGCTCGCCGATAAAATTGGAACCCTTGAGAGCATTGTTAAAGTTATATCCAAATAGACCTGCAGCCCACCTACTGGGTGAAGGGTTTTCTGAAGGTTTTAGAATCCCGGTTGCCTTCACACCCAACTCCAGTTGCCCCCCTAACCAGAAATCAGTCCTTGAAAGGCCCGACATTGCAAAAAAGAAAATACAGAAGGAGATTACAGCCGGCAGGGTGGCCGGTCCATTTGAAACTCCGCCCATCGAAGGGCTTCATATCTCCCCACTCGGTATTGTCCCAAAGAAGGCCCCCGGGGAATTTCGAATGATACACAACCTGTCATATCCCAAGGGAACCTCAGTTAATGACGCCATCCCCCAGGAAATGTGCACGGTGAAGTATTCGTCTTTCGACCAAGCCGTGCGGTTGGTGCGGAGTTTTGGCAGGGGCGCCTTTATGGCAAAATGCGACATCGAGTCGGCATTCCGCCTACTCCCGGTTCATCCGGAAGACTACCGCTGGTTGGGTTTCAAATTCCAGGGAGCTTACTTCATTGACAAAGCTATGCCCATGGGTTGTTCTATTGCCTGTGCGGCGTTTGAGACCTTCAGCACATTCCTGGAATGCGCCCTAAAGTTTAGAACTGGCACACGAGGGGTGGGTCATTATCTCGATGATTTTATTTTGGTGGCAAGTGACGCAGAGGAGTGCAGGTCCCTCCTCCTGGCTTTCGAGTCCTTAGCTAGGGAGCTGGGCGTCCCTCTGGCAAGCGAGAAGACTGAGGGTCCGGTCACTACCATGACCTACCTGGGCATCGAACTTGACACTGTAGCCCAAACCTCGCGCTTACCAGCTGAAAAATTGGTTGCCCTTAGAGAGCTTATTGGCCAAATGCTACCTTTAAAGAAGGTCACCTTGAGGCAAATACAATCCCTTCTGGGACACCTCAACTTCGCCTGCCGTGTGGTTTCCCCCGGCCGTCCCTTCTGCGGCCGCCTAGCCAAGCTGTCCACGGGCTTATGATCACCCCACCACAGGGTACGCCTTTCCAAGGCAGTAAAGGCGGACCTCCTCATTTGGTTGCAATTCTTGGATGGTTTCAACGGCATATCGCTCTGGCAGGATAGTTTGGCGCTGCAGTCAGATTTCCAAGTGCATTCGGATGCGGCCGGGTCCTTGGGTTTCGGGGTGTACTTCAGGGGCCAGTGGTGTGCCCAGCATTGGCCCCCTTCATGGCAAGGTAAACCAATACTACGGGACTTGACATTTTTAGAATTCTTTCCCATCGTAGTTGCAATTCACTTATGGGAAGACCAGTTTAAAAACCATAGGGTCTGTTTTTGGACGGACAATCTAGCGGTCGTGTCAGTCTTGAATAGACAATCGTCACGTTCACCCAGAGTAGCGTCCCTTTTACGGTACTTTGTCCTTTCCTGCTTGCGGTTGAACCTTCACGCTTCAGCCAAGTTTGTCCCTGGTATTGATAATAACATCGCGGATGCTTTATCTCGTTTCCAGATGGAACGCTTTCGCTCATTGGCGCCGGATGCGCAGCAGCTGCCGCAACCTTTCCCGGAGTACCTCTGGAATATTGGCAACAAGAAGCAATAAAGGGAGTATTGTCTGCGCTAGCGCCTTCTACCTTGAGATCATATAATAAGGCATGGCTAGACTTCACATCCTTCCGCATCAAAAAGGAGCGGTTCAAGCCAGGCAGGCCACCGTCCAAGTCGGAAGTCATAGAGTATTTGGTCCACCTTAGAGATCTGGGCCGGGCACCCAAAACCCTCAATATTCATTCAGCAGCGATATCCTTCTTTTCTAAAACATTGTTCTCCATTGATCCCT
This sequence comes from Podarcis muralis, assembly GCF_964188315.1. Classification (NCBI taxonomy): domain Eukaryota; kingdom Metazoa; phylum Chordata; class Lepidosauria; order Squamata; family Lacertidae; genus Podarcis; species Podarcis muralis. The sequence goes on from NC_135663.1 coordinate 3,253,286, forward strand.
GTTCGCATTTCGTGGTGCGGAAGATGCTTGAGGGCTGGCGCAGATCCAGACCCCACGGCCAGGACAGGAGAAGGCCCATAATGTTAGATATACTCACTCAAATCCGTAGGAAGCTGAGGGCCTTGTGTTGGTCGAGATATGAAACCAGATTATTTTCAGCAGCGTTTTCTTTCGCATTTTTTGGCGCCCTACGCATAGGCGAAGTGGTCTGTGAGGACCGCACAGCCTCCAAGGGGCTGTTGTTGGAGGACATAACGGTGGACAGTGCGCATGTAATGTTAAAAATCCGTAGCTCAAAGACTGATCAGCTTGGCAGGGGAGCCTTGGTTCGCCTTCAGGCGACTCAAAAGGCGGGCCCTTGCCCTGTAAAGGATGCTAGAAAATACCTGTGTGTAAGACCAGAGTCTAGTGGCCCCTTTTTCTTACATTCTGACGGTTCCGCCCTCTCAAAGCAACAATTCACAAGGGTCATGCGCAAGGCAATTGCCGCCATCGGGCTTCCTCAGGAGGAGTACGCGGCACACTCCTTTCGCATTGGGGCGGCGACCACCGCCGCCCATATGGGTTTACCGGCAGAAAGAATTATGGACATGGGGCGCTGAAAATCTAACGCATACCGGGGTTACATCCGGAAGCCCTTCTAAATTCCCCTCAGCTTGCCCCCTGGCACCCCTTCTGATCTGGTTCTCCGATTTTCTCATTGCAGGTACTGGTGTGGTTCGACTGTGGATCCTCGGCCGCAGCATCGTTTATTGGGCAAAGCGGCGTGCTGAACAAAGGGGCTGGGAAAAAGAGCTACGGCTACCCAGCAGGGTCAAACTGTCATGGATCGCGAGGAGGGGTATGCGCTGGGAAGAGTTTTTACCCAGTTGTATCCAGAAAAATCGCTGCCGAGGGCCCACCCAATGCCTTGGTCATCCAGCTGGGCGAGAACGACCTAGCGTATAGGAAAGGGGTGGACTTGATGTGGAGCATTATCAATGACTTGGAATCGTTGAGGGCATCCCATGAAAACATTACAATAATTTGGTCATCTTTGCTGGAAAGACGATGTTGGCGGGATGCAGTGAAACCCGTGGCGGTGAATAAAGCTAGGAGGATAGTGGAGCGCACAGTGGCGTGCCGAGTGGCCGCATTGGGCGGTCGGGTCATTCAGCACCCATGCATACGGTTTGACAAGGAAATGCTTTATCGCTGGGATGGCGTGCATCTATCGGATGCTGGCAATGATATTTGGTTGGCAGATATTTTTCAGGGCGTCCGGGATTGGTTACAGGTCTGAGGGTATTGGCGGCGAGCCGGCTTTCGGCTCGGTGGCGGTAGGCATTGGCCGGGTATTGTCATGCAGATGAGGTTGGGGGGGAGGAACGCCATCACCTCCCCCAATGCTTGAAGGGTAGTTCGTTAAAGGACTCCGAGGGGCGACGCCTCGTCCGAAACCTACGGAGACTAGGGCCTAAAGCGCGCCCCCGAGCGGTAACCCCTCGGGGAGCGCCTAGGGATACGCATCTCGGGTAGCTCCCCCTGTGGCGTTTAACCCTTCCCGGTTAGACCGGATAGTCGGTTAGGGGCCAATGCCTAAAGCCAATACCCTTTCTTTCCTGTAATCAATAAAGTTGTGGCCATTTTCGCCCATTAACCTAAAAACTCTGTGTCCGTTGTCTTCATTTATTCCACCTGTGGGGGGGGGGAGGGAATAGCCACGCAATGACCCAGCCTGACATCTGATGCTGTAGCGGAAGGAAGGAAGGAAGGAAGGAAGGAAGGAAGGAAGGAAGGAAGGAAGGAAGAAGGCTGTTGTCTAATTCTGTTTTGAAGCCATCTGAGCTAGCAAATGGGTTTTCCAAAGACTTGTATTTTCTGGATCATGATCTGGATCATGATCTGGATCTGGATTGACAAACTGGGCCCATGAATCAGAGCAGGGAATCCTATTGCCAGGGAATAAAACAGAATGTGATTTGCCATGTAGCTGTAGCTTTAATATAAGGAACCTGGCTGTTTGAGAAGAAGTGAAAGCAACTGTCAGGGGCTCAGGAGCAGAGGCACAGGAAAGGGAGGAAATAGAGAGCGAGGGGGAGGAGTCCGAAGGAAATGTTAGCGATGACAGCGGTCCGAGGTCTCTGAGTCTTTCCAGCGAATCGGAAGATTCACAGAAAGGGGCTCCCATGGTCAGAGCAAGGGGGGTGCCTCGGGGGACACCCCAGGAAGAAGGGGCCAGAGGGGACTCAGAGAGCAGCAGTTGGAAATCAGGACCAGCTTCCCCACCAGAGCCAGCGGGAGGAGAGGAGTCAGGATTGGCCACACCTCCATCGGAGAGCGAGGAAACGGTCAAGAGGAAGGTTGAAGGCTGGGCGCGCGCGCCAAGTTCAAATGTACAGGAGGGCGGCGCAGTTGGCAGCCCGGATAGGGAGCCAGGTCCCAAAGCCTGCCGAAAGGAGGGGGAGGAGTCAGGGGGGTCAGCGTCAGAGGAGTCCAGAAAGGAGGAGACCCCGGGGGGCAGAAGGACCCAGAGGAGAAAGGAGAGACGGAAGAGGTGGAGTAAGATTAGAGTCTTAAGTTGGTGTACAGGGGGTGGAGACTCAGATGGAGCTTCGCCGGTCTAGCCTCTAAGATGTAGAGCTGGGCGCTGCGGCTTGAAAATGGAAACTGTACTTCAATAAAGACTTTTGTACATTACTACCGGCTAGCGTTGGTCCTCTGTGAGCTGGGAACTGGAGCCAGCTCTGACAGTAAGCTCCATCTCTGTTTTGCACCAGAAACCTCGCAACGTGAGTGGACGCAGCGAGGGGCGAAGATTGGTGCTTCGCGAGCTCACAAAAGTCAGGCAAGATGACTACCGAACAGCAAATAGCAGCCCTACAAAATGCAGTGACACAACTCAACGCGGAGATACTCGCATCCAGGAAAAGGGAAGACGAAGCGGCTGCCGCCTGCAGGGATCTCCAAGCCAGGTTGGAAGTGCTTACTAAGCAGGGGCAACCGGGACCCAAATCAGAGGGGATTGGGCTGGGGAAAAGAGGAGGCAGCCTTGTATCTCATTTCGATGGGAATTTACAGCAGTACCCTAACTTCCGAGCAGACGTGCTGTTTGCGCTGCAACTGCTGGATAAAGACTTTAGAGATGAGCAAGAGAAGGTGGGGTTTATCTTATCCCATTTGCATGGAGAAGCTAAAGCGTGGCTGCGCAATCTGTGGAGAGATAAGGATCCGGCGCTCCGAAGTGCGGATGCATTCATTAAAGCGATGGATTCGTGTTTTTTATCAAATATAGACATTGATATCGCCAGAAAAGACATACATGGGCTGAAACAAGGGAGAGCCAGTGTAAGGCAGTATCATTCCCGCTTTTTTGCATTGGTCAATGCGCTGGGGTGGGAGAAAGATTCTGTTCCAGTCAGAGACCTTTTTTGGGAAGGCTTGAATGCAAATGTGAAAGACGAAATTGCAAGGGGGGAGAGACCCCAGAGCACTCAGGAAATTGTCCAGAGGGCGCTGACGATTGGGGTGCGCCTGGAAGAACGTCCATGGAGCAGAGAAGAAGGGCGTTGGGGACGCACGCCAGCGAGAGCACCTCCCCTCTTTCCCAAGGATGCAGCGCGTGCGCAATCCACGCCTCCGCAGGGAGGGGGAGAGGAACCGATGGAGATTGGAGGCGCCAGGGCTCAGTCAGCTACCAGAGCCCTAACACCGGGAGCAGTCAAAGCGAAGCCTCCTAGAGGGAACAGGAAGTGCTACATCTGCGACAGTGCTCAGCACATGGCGAAAGAGTGTCCCCAGAGGCTCCACAAGCACACTGCAGCCTCCGCAACAGTAACAGAAGCAACTCAGCAGAGAGAACCACAGCAGGGAAACGACGGAGTCTGGCTGGAGGAAGAGGCACTGGGGCCCAGCCAGACGAGTCAGTGAAGCAGTCCCCAGAAATTTTGCAGCCCACAGACCCCCTCCCGCCCAAACCAGTGGTGCAGCTCACCGCATCGCTCCAGCTACCCAATGGACTCACTATGGAAGTGCCAATTACCATTGACTCTGGCAGTAACGCAGACTTTATAGGACTGGATTTCATTCAACAACACAGCATAGCGCTACTGCCAGCCACGCTGCCCCTGAAGGTTGTCACGGTGGATGGCAGGGAATTGCTGGGGGGGCAGGTGGTGAAGCAAACGCCTCCGATGGTGATGCAAATTGGGAATCACCGAGAAGTCATCAGCTTCAATGTCACCCAACTGTCGGACACGCCTGTAGTATTAGGCATGAGTTGGCTACACAGGCACAGCCCAGCATTGGCTTGGTACCAGCGCCAACTGACTTTCGGCTCCTCTTACTGTGCGGAACATTGCATTCTGCCTAGCACGGAAGGGGAAGAGGATGACCCGCAGCTACAATTAGGCACACTGCAAGCAGTGCCCATCAAGTACGCAGCGTTTTTGGAGGTTTTCTGCGAGAAGGAAGCGGACAAGCTACCTCCCCACAGGTCCTATGACTGCAATATTGACCTCCTGCCGGGGGCGACGCTGCCGACTGGGAAACTGTATTCCATGTCTGAAGACGAACTGCAGGAACTCAGGGAGTTCATAGATCACAACTTGAAGCGCGGTTTCATTCGGGAGTCGAAGGCAGTGGGGGGCAGTCCCGTATTGGCGGCGCAAGCACTTGCAGCGGCTCGGCACTCCGAAGACCGGTATTCAGTGATTTGTGTTTTATTTTTATTTGTGAACTTATTGCTGCTATGGACTGTGAATACTCAGGCACAAGTAATTTATAGTCGTCAAGAGCTCTTAAGTATCGGCAGAGGAGAAGGTTGCAGCCAGGAGGTCTCAACCTATAACATTCCAGCTGAGCTTATCAGAGAGCCTCCATAACTTGTACATTCTTGGGATACTCCCCTTGCTCTCCTTGCCAGAAAGAAAAGAAAACGGAGAGGGCGCAAGCAGAAGAGGGGTTGCAGGGCTGGACTACGAGTGAGGCTAAGTAAAAATCCCCACAAGCCTGCATTGCCAAGTCTCCTTGTATCAAATGTGAGATCCTTACCCAACAAGGTAGAGGAGTTGGAACTTATTACCTCTCGGCAGAAAAGTATCCGGGACTGCTGTGTTATGGTCCTTCTAGAGACGTGGCTGGATCCCTCCTTTCCACAGGGACTTCTGCAGCTAGAAGGACGCTCAGTAATTAGAGCGGATAGAACCGCCGAATCCGGGAAGAGCAGAGGAGGAGGAATTTGCGTTTATATAAATAACAACTGGAGCTCGGACATTAAACAAATGGACACGCATTGCTCTCCTGACTTGGAGTACCTAGTAGTGAAGTGCCGCCCTTTTTATTTGCCACGTGAGTTTAATGTTGTTATAATAACAGCGGTGTATATACCTCCCGATGCAAATACTACTACAGCTATGGGCCACCTGCTAACTGCTATTAGCAGACAGCAGCGGGCCCACCCGGATGGAGCATTTGTGGTTGCTGGTGATTTTAACCGAGCCGATTTAAGGACTGTGCTCCCTAAGTTCCACCAGTATGTTGATTGTCCCACTAGGGGGGGAAATACCCTGGACCGAGTATATAGTAACATCATGCATGGATACAAGACCAAGCCCTTGCCCAATTTGGGGCAGTCAGACCACATATCTTTACTTATGATACCATCATATAGACCTCTCGTACGCAGAATTAGACCATCAACTAGAGAGATACGAGTGTGGCCAGTAGGTGCATCTGAGCAACTTCAAGATTGCTTTCAGAGCACCGAGTGGTCGCTTTTTGTGGAGAATAATGTGGACACATACGCTTCAACAGTACTGTTCTACGTTAAAAGCTGCATTGATGTTGTCACTACCACCAAACAAATACGGGTGTTCCCTAACAACAAGCCCTGGCTAAACAGGGATGTGTATCTTCTGTTAAAGGCAAGAAATGCTGCTTTTCACTCTGGTGATGCGCAACAGTATAGAGAAGCCAGAGCCAAATTGAAAAAGGGCATTACGAACGCCAAAGCTATGTACTGCCGGAGGATCGAAAAACATTTTGAGAGCTCCGACCCTCGTCGAGTATGGCAAGGCCTGCGACAAATTACAGGGCAAAATATTAAAAACGAACTGGCTAGCAGCAGTGCGCACCTGGCTGATCAACTGAATCAATTTTTTAGTCGCTTTGAGGAGGGAACTGGAACTACCGTCACTACAGCATTGGCTACCAGCACATCATCAGAAACTACTACTGATAGACAACCATTTTTATTACAGACCTGTGACGTACAACGTGCCTTTCGGAGCATTAACATTAGGAAGGCAGCTGGACCGGATGGAATCATGGGACGGGTTATTAGGGACTGCGCTGCAGAATTAGCTGGTGTATTTACGGACATTTTTAACCTATCCCTGTTGCAGGGTTCTGTCCCTACCTGCCTGAAGACATCGATTATAGTGCCAGTCCCCAAGCAGTCAGTGGTGGTATCTCTCAATGACTATAGACCAATAGCCCTAACATCTGTCGTTATGAAATGTTTTGAGAGATTGGTGCTAGATCATATTAAGGCTGGTCTTCCATCCACTCTGACCCGTTCCAGTTTGCATACAGAAGAAACAGATCTACTGATGATGCTATTTCCATCGCTGTCCATACTGTACTGAGTCATCTAGAACGACAGGGAACCTACGCAAGGCTGTTGTTTGTGGACTACAGTTCTGCCTTCAATACAATTCTGCCAGACAGGTTATTTCTTAAAATGACCAATTTGGGTATACATCAGAAGATCTGTCTGTGGGTAAGGAATTTCCTGACTGATAGGCCGCAGACAGTGAGAATGGGACCTTACTATTCTTCTACTCTAGTATTAAGCACAGGAGCCCCTCAGGGATGTGTGCTAAGTCCCTTTCTCTATTCCCTGTACACATTTGATTGCACCCCACTGTATAAGTCCAACACAATCATCAAATTTGCGGATGATACAACAGTGGTGGGGCTCATTAGTGAGAACGATGAGACTGCTTATAGGAAAGAAGTACAGGGGTTAATTCAATGGTGTAAAGAAAACAATCTTATGCTTAACACCAAAAAAACCAAAGAACTCATAATTGACTTTAGGAGAAAGAAAAGTGTATTTTTACCATTGCACATAAATGGCGAGGAGGTGGAGAGGGTTGGTAGTTTTAAATACCTGGGCATTTATATCTCTGAGGACCTCTCATGGACTGCAAATATTAATATGGTTGTGAGGAAGGTGCAGGGGAGGTTGTATTTCCTGAGAATGCTCAGGGGACTGAATCTATCTCAGCACCTACTTCTGTCCTATTATCACAGTACCATCGAGAGTGTCTTAACCTATAGTATATTATCGTGGTATGGGAGCAGCTCTGAAACGGATAAAAAAGCTTTACAGAGAATAATTAAAATTGCCCAGAATGTTATTGGGCTCCAACTACCAACCCTGGATGAGATCTTCACGTCTCGCACTTTGAAGAAGTCACACAATATCCTGAGAGATCCCACCCATCCTGCTCACAACTTCTTTGAACTGTTGCCTTCGGGCAGAAGATATAGGACAATGAAAACACGAACCACACGCCTTCTGAATAGTTTCTATCCAAGAGCTCTGATTGCACTAAATAATGATCTCAGGGCCAGTTGCAAGAAATAGCAAGCAGGGAGTAGGAAGGAATGAGATAGGTTTTAGGTTATGTTATGCCTTTAATAGGTTATGTTATATTCTGGATTATGTTATGTTTTTATAGATTATGTCTGAATAGGATGAGAGTGTTGGAGATACGTGCAAATGTGTATGTGAACCCGGTCTTTGGGTGGGTGTTTGATTTTCGTTGTTGTGTATACTGTGTATATACGGACAATGACAATAAATTTATCTATCTATCTATCTATCTATCTATATATTCTTTGTGAAGAAAAAGGACACGCCCCAAAAAAGGCTTGTGGTGGACTATCGAATTTTGAACTCGAAAATCAAGCCCACAGCCTTCCCCATGCCCAAGATCGACGACCTGCTCGCGACGGTGAGAAAAGGACGCGTTTTCACCAAGTTGGATCTGCGAGGAGCGTACAACCTGATTCGCATACGGGAGGGCGACGAGTGGAAGACGGCCATGTTCACGCCCCTGGGCACCTATGAATACAGAGTTATGCCCTTTGGATTACAAAATGGCTCCCACTGTTTTCAAGCCTTCATGCATCACGTGTTAGCGGGACTCCTCTACAAGAAGTGCGTCTGCTTCCTGGACGACATCCTGATATTTTCAGAATCGCAGGAGGCTCACAAGAGAGACGTCAAGGAAGTTCTGCAGAGACTGCAGGAGCACAGACTGTACGCCAAGCTGGAAAAGTGCCAGTTCGACATGACGGAGGTGGATTTCCTGGGCTACAAATTGTCGGACAAGGGGCTCGCCATGGACAGCGCCAAGGTTCGCTCAGTGTTGGACTGGAAGAGCCCGCGCAATCGGAAGGAGGTCCAGCGGTTTGTTGGCTTTGCTAACTTTTACCGCAAGTTCATCAAGGGGTTCGCTATGCAGACGGCGGCCATTACCGACACGCTCAGCTCCAAGAAGAAGAAGTTCATCTGGACGGAGCAAGCGGAGCAGTCCTTTCAGAAACTCAAGTGTCTCTTCTCATCCGAAGAGCAGCTACTGCATGTGAATCCCAGCAGACCGATGAGGGTTGAAACGGACGCCTCAGACAGGGCCGTGGGAGCAGTCCTGTTGCAGCAAGACCCGCATGGGGACTGGAGACCGTGCGCCTTCTACTCCAGGAAGCTCAGCAAGTCAGAGCAGAACTACTCCATCTGGGACAGGGAGTTGCTAGCCATTCATGCAGCATTCAAGGCATGGTGGCACTTCCTTATCGGAGCCAAACACACAGTGCAGGTCTGCACAGACCATAAGAACCTGGAGTACTGGCGCACGGCAAGGTTCCTGAACCAGAGGCACATACGATGGGCGGAGTTCTTTGCGGACATCGACTTCAGGATAGAGTACATCCCAGGCGACAACAACGTCATGGCGGATGCACTGTCCAGGAAGCCGCAATACCTCGAGGAGGCGGCACCAGCGGCGGCCAAGCACATTTTCGCACCGAAAGCGTGGGCGTGCGCTTCGGCAACCGTGGACCTGGATGCTGTACGTCGAGCGCTGCAGGAGGACCCCTTCGCACAAGCCAAGATGGAGGAGGTGCACAGGGGCACGGCGAAGGACGACGAGTTCCAGATACGCGACGGATTGCTCATCCGCAAAGGGGCCCTCTACGTACCGGGAGACGACCTCCGCGCGAAGGTACTGCAGCAGTTGCACGACGCACCCACCGCCGGGCACTTTGGCAAAGAGAAGACTGTAGAATTAGTAGCCAGAGACTTTTGGTGGCCCAAGATGCGGGGGGAAGTCGCGGATTAGGTTTCGAGGTGCGACACCTGCCAAAGGGCCAAGTCAGTGCACAAACCGCCGGCGGCACTGCTGGAACCGCTGCAGACACCGCTCGAACCATGGGAGAGGGTGGCCCTGGACTTTGTCACGGATCTGCCCAGCTCGAGGGGCAAGACAGCAGTGCTAGTGGTGGTGGACATGTTCACCAAAATGGCCCACTTCATTCCGTGCGCGAAGGTGGCCACGGCGGAACAGACCGCCAAACTGTTCATAGACCACGTGTTCAGGGTTCACGGTCTACCACGGTCTATCCTGTCCAACCGGGGGCGACAGTTCATCTCGAACTTCTGGCAGAAGCTGATGGGCTTCCTGAACGTCAAGATCAACCTAGCGTCGGCGAGACACCCGCAGACCAACGGACAGGCGGAGCGGGTCAACGCCATCATGCAGCAGTACCTGAGATGCTACGCAAATCAGCAGCCCGCAACATGGGTGGACTACCTGCCGCTCGCCGAGTTCGCCTACAACAACACGAAGCACGTGTCCACGGGGGTGACACCGTTCTTCGCCAACAACGGGAGGCATCCCAGAACCTTCCCGGGATTAGAGAAAGTGGGGGAGGGGGAGCCACAGGCAGCGGAAGCCTTAGCATCAGAGTTGCAGGAGGTCCACGAACAGCTTCGGAGGCAGTTATTGTTAGAATATTTCCGTTCCACCTTAAAAGGGAGCAGGCTGTGAGTCACAGAGTCTGCGTATTTCCTGTTCACAGGATGTTTATGTTTGCTATTGCTTTCGTTTTCTCTGTCTGTGCTTGAACGCTAAAGCAGACGGTCATGTCTTCTGTTTGCTCTGACCAACGTTGAATAAAATGTAAATATGCTCTCCTGCTGTGCAACTTCTGCTGTGTGAATTCTGCTGAAAGAGTGTGCACCAGCCTAGGAATGTGGATCCAAAGGCTTCGTGCCGCTAATTGCTGATACTGTGTGACTGCGTGACTACGGGAGGTCAATGGATGGATCGTCTGGCAGCCGGCTTGGGGGCTCAGATGGACGTTATCTCCCTGGCAGTATCCCAACAACAAGGTTTCGGGCCAAGATTCACGGCACTTACAGGAGAGTAAGACAACTGCATCAGACTGCTGAGGTATGTGTTGGAAAAGCGAAAGCAGAGGCTTTTCCGTGGGCCCCGGCAAGAGCTTTTGATGTCCGGCAAGGCTTAATTGGCCTGGGAGCCGAGCCAAGAAGGCTTCGTGATTAATGGGGGCCAGGATAAGGAGTCTTTCAAGGCATAAAGGCTCACGGCTCAAGTAAAAAGCTGGAATGGAGTTTTTCCACGCTTTTGAAGCTTCTGAAGCTGCTGAGTGCCCAAAGTTAAATCGGCACAATTATCAGACCTGGGCAAAATGGTGTGAGAGTTTGCTGCATCAGTATGGAGTCTGGCATACTGTGTCTCAAGCCCCCCCAGATCCCCTGACAGAGAAATGGGAGGCCCAGAATTCGAGGGCCATTGACGTAATAGTCTTATCCGTCTCTCTGGAGGAAATTGCTACGCTTGCTGGCAACGTGACGGCACGTGAGATGTGGAATGCTTTGAAAGCTGCCCATCTGCCAGTCATCCCAGCTCAGAGTCTGAATGCCCAGAGTGTGAATGCATCGGAGGTCCTGGCTGTTTCCCAGAATGCGAATGAATGCAGGGATGCTGAGGGCACCGGTTGCAAGCTGCAGGGGGAGCAGACTGTGATGTCATCCCAGGCAGCATTCCAGTCTCCAGGGGGAACAAGGAGTCGGCAGCTGAGAGCTCTGTTTCTCGTGGGAACCAAGGTCATCGCCTTTGCAGAGGCCGGAAGGCCAGAGGTAAACAGAGCAAGATGCCTGCAGATGGCCCGAAGCAGAAGGGGGGTGAAGAGCCCACGCCAGTGGAAAACAAGGCTTTGTTAGCTGGCATTGCTTCACCAAAGGCAAGTCTCATGGCCAGGAGCAGGGGGGCAAGCTGCAAAAGCCCACGCTGGTGGAAAACAAGGTTTTGCTTGCTGCAAAGACTGCTCCAAAGGCTAAAGCCAGGTTTATTGTGGACTCTGGTGCGAGCCGCCATTTATCAAAGGATAAGCACCTGTTTATCTCCTTCACACCTCAAGAAGGAGAGATCCACCTGGCTGATGGAAGGACATTGCAAATTGCAGGAGAAGGGACTGTGAAACTTGCAAGTTTGCATACAACCATCAGTAATGTACTGTATGTTCCAGGAGCTGCGGACAATTTGCTGAGCGTCCCACAGCTGACTGGGCGTGGTTTTGAGATATCCTTCAAGAGGAGCGTCTGTGTCATCAGAAAAGGCAAAGAGGACATTTTGCATGCAAAGTTTATAGATGGTTTATTCTGTATAACTTATGATGACAATGCTGTTGTGTCTAATGCTGATTCTTGTTGTGTTGCACAAACTAACAAGGTTCTTCATGCAGGATGCATTCACGATGCACATCGAAGATTTTGTCACATGTCTTGGCAAGCGCTGGCCAAGATGCCTGGATTGGTTGAAGGTTTGAACATCAAACCTTGTAAATTTCACATGAAATGTGTATCTTGTGCAGAGAACAAGGTGAAGGTTGCTCCAAAAGGCAAGGAGTGTAGCAGGCAGGCTTCCAAACCCTACCAGCTAGTGCACGCAGACCTGGTTGGTCCTCTTGCGCCCTCTTTGGGTGGAGCAAGGTACTTCATGGTTCTAATTGATTCTTTTTCCAGGTACATTCATGTGTTTATGCTCGAGCAGAAATCGCAAGCATTTCCTAGGTTCAAAGCATTCTGTGCTTGGCTGGAGAATGCTCACGGTAAACGTATCAGCTGTCTGTTTGCCGATCGCGGTGGAGAGTTCACTTCTCAGCAGTTTGAAGCTTTCCTGACTGAGAAGGGAATCCAGCATGACATGTCAACGCCTAGATCGCCATGGATGAATGGGCTTGCGGAGCGAGCAAATCAAACGTTGCTGCAAGGAATGAAAACCTTGTTGCATGATGCCAACCTCCCTGATAAGTTTTGGGGGGAAGCTCTGTCAACGGTAGTTTATACCGTTAATCGCAGACTGTCATCACCTATTGGTTGTACTCCGTACGAGAAGATGTTTGGAAAAAAACCGAACATCAAGCACATGAGAATCTTTGGTTCTGACATGTGGATACACACCCAACAAAGCAACAAGCTTGGGAAGCGTGGGGCACATGGTTTGTTCATGGGGTACGAAAAGGGTGCATACAGGGTATGGATGACTGACTCTAAATCCATAAAGTTCACAAGGAGTGTTGAGTACAATCCTAAGTGGGGGGGAAATGTGGGAATTTTCCAAAGTTACCCAGAGGAGGATGAAGGTGATGTGAAGAAAGCAGATCATGCTGAGAAAGCTGAGGAAACTGAGGATGAGGATGATGATGATGATGATGATGATGATCAGAGTTCGGATTCCAGTTCAGTGGGCGGCGCTGCTGCTGGTGTCAGTGACAGTGATGACACTGCAGACTACAAGAGCGCAAAGGCCTCAGTCAGACCATCTGATGCGTCTGACAATGAACTGGAAGAACCACTGTTCACCATTGGTCACTTTTCTCCTAAGAAGGAGGAGATGAGTCCAGAAGACTTGCGTCTGGTTCGCAGGTCTGAAAGGGCGACCAAAGGCAGACCAAAGGCTGCTCTGGTTTGCCACAAGTGGCTTAGTCGTGCTGGCCACATGACCCGGAAGCTGTACGCCGGCTCCCTTGGCCAGTAAAGCGAGATGAGCACCGCAACCCCGAGTCGGTCACGACTGGACCTAATGGTCAGGGGTCCCTTTACCCTTTACCTTTAAGCTTCATATGCTAGAAACCCCTCATAACTATGTACCCTTGTTTCTCTTATTGTTCATTATATTTTTGTATGTTTATATGACACTACCAATAAAAATATTGTTCAGAAATGATTTCTGTCATTCATAACCTGCCCTTTTGTATAAAGATACAAGAATCATATAACACTGGTCCTATCTCTAGTGGCTCCCAGTACATTTCTGAGCACAATTCAACATGTTGGTGCTGACCTTTAATCCTCTAAATGGCCTCAGCCTTGTATACCTAAAGGAGCATCTCCAGCCCCATAGTCCAGCCTGGAGGTCCAGCTCCAAGGGTCTTCTTCTGGCTCCCTCACTGTGAGAAGTGAGGTTGCAGCGAAACAGGCAGAGGGCCTTCTTGTGGAACACCCTTCCATCAGATGTCAAGGAGATTAAGAACTACACAACTTTTAGAAGACATCTGAAGGCAGCCCTGTATCGGGAAGTTTTTAACACCAGAAGCTGAGAGACCAGTAGATTCAGAGGCTGCTCAATTGGGGGAAGAGCTGGACATTTTTGAGATAGTAGCTAGGCAACCAGGAGGGAGGGAGCCTTTAGGAGATTCTTCAGTCGAGAGTGGTGGGGAAGTCCCTCCCTCCCCTAGAACTCGGATGACTGAAAGAGTCCAGGAACAACAGAAGGCTTGTTACTTCTTATTGGAAACTACCGGAGGGAGAGGGAAACTCCCTTGCCAGCCAGTGTACTTGACATCCCCTGAAACAGGTCTTGCATTCTCCAGTGTCCATTGTATGCTGAATCAAGTTAAATATACCACATACAAATCACCACTCAAATGAGAAAAAACACACAGAAAGCAGATGGAGAACCAAGAAAGAAAAAGAGAGAAGTAAACCAGGCTCCCTCTGGCCTGTTATTAAAAGGCACCATGACCTTGGGCAAAAGATTACAGGACCAGTTCATTCTTGCTTAAACCAGCTTAACCCAAAACAGCACCTGCTCTCAGCAGAATGGAAACTTACTTGTCAGTTAAAATGTTCCAGGTTGCACTAGCTAGAAAAGGCACCAACTTACAGCTTTTGTCACACAGAGAAAATACCAGAACCTTCTACTTGAATCAATAGGTAAGAAATGATCTCTACACTTAGATTAAGGCTTTATGTACCTCAAAAATGCAAGCTATCACACTGTGAGCTTTGAGTGATGTTTGAGTGAAGCGCATTATAGAAATTTAACAACAAGAAAACAAATAAAATGGCTACTAGGATCTAGGGGTCTAAGGAGACCACAAGCTTACCATGAGTCAAGAGTGTGATGCAGCAGGGGGACGGGGAACTAATGCTCTTCTAGGCTGCAGCAACAGAAGTCTAGTGTCCCATTCAAGGGCAGTAATAGTACCACTCTACTTTGCCTAGGTCAGACCACACCTGGAGTGCTGTGTCCCATTTTGGGCACCACGATTTAAGAAGGATGTTGACAAGCTGGAAGGCGTGCAGGAGAGGGCAACCAAGATGATCAAGGGGCTGGAAATCTGTCATGGAGGCTTGAGTTTGAGATTCCTGCATTGCACATTGCAGAGGGTTGGACTAGATGACCCTCTGAGTGCCTTCCAACTCTACAATCCTATGATTCTTTGAGTCTAACTATCAAGCAAGTGGTAAAGAAACATGACAGGATGGAATCCCAACAGAAGTTCTGAAAGCCAGCTTCAGATCTTCCTTCATGAAACACCTCCACGACCTCCTCTCTCAGAGTTAGGAACAAGGATCCATGGCATAATAATAATAATAATAAATTTTATTTGTTTCCCGCTCTCCCCAGCCAAAGCCAGGCTCAGAGCAGCTAACATCATATAAATAAGACAATATGCATAATACAATATACAATATGCAAATAAATTAACATTCAACATTCATTAAAATAATATAGAATAAAATTAAATATCAGCATTTCAAAATTAAACAGAAATCCACTTAACAGTTACAATAAGTAATTTCTAAACTCCAATCAATAAAACAACAGCAAACCACAGTGCACAACATAATACAGTACAAAATGAGAAGCAGAGACTGGAGGGTGGGGCAAGGCAGATGGAAAGAGGTCTTGCCTGATGAAGTCTCTCCCCTCACAGTTCTTCCTCCCGGCACAGCTTCCTTATGAGGAGACCCAGGGCCGGAGGGTGGGCAAGGCAGGTGGAAGGAGGCCTTGCCTGATGAAGTCTCTCCCCTCACAGTTCTTCCTCCCGGCACAGCTTCCTTATGAGGAGACCCAGGGCCGGAGGGTGGGCAAGGCAGGTGGAAAGAGGCCTTGCCTGATGAAGTCTCTCCCCTCACAGTTCTTCCTCCCGGCACAGCTTCCTTATGAGGAGACCCAGGGCCGGAGGGTGGGGCAAGGCAGGTGGAAAGAGGCCTTGCCTGATGAAGTCTCTCCCCTCACCTAAGAGGCATAAGAAACAAGTATCATACATACCACCAAGTTGATATCTTTTTGTCAATAAATGTCAAGAGTGGAGAACCCTCTCCTCTCCTGGTAGCATCAAAGACAAGAAGAACAAGCAAGTTTATATTTATGTTTTTTATTCAGTCATCTGGTTGCAAGACAAAGAATCCAGGTCTCCACAAAAAGGAGACGTTGCCTACTCTGAAGATCACCTCTTCCATCCCCAACAACATCCTGAGTACTTACAGAAAATCCCAGGAATCACACTCCTTTGCATTATTTGCACCTGAATGCAGAGTGAGTGATGAGCCCTTGGAGAAGAAGAATCTCCCAAACTTACCAGGGAGATCTCTGCAGTCTGCTCTCTCACTCCCCCCTCCTCCACCACTACCTTCAGCTATAATTCAGTTCTGCCTTCTTCTCCTCTTGAAACTGCTGGAGATAAGGGGGCGAACCTTCCCACTCTCCCTCCTTTTCTGAGAGGAGCAGAACAGACTGAGTGGACACTTCCGAGTTTTCCTGTTCAGTTCATTCCCTGACAATAAAGAATTAAAAATATCAGTTCTCCTTGGCTGGGTATACAGGACAGATTGAAGCAACTACAACCACTTCTAGCCATCAATCATGCAAGATGTGGCAGGAGAGGTCCCCGGCTAGACTCCTGGGGTGCTAGTCCTCAACACAGACCAAGCTATTATTCACACCTTGTAAAGGTCTGATTCAGGACAGCAGAGTCTAGTTGGTTACTTAACTCAGTTGACGGGCACTGTGCATTAGAACCAACTTCAAGAGGTAGAGGCCCCAATAAAATATTTTAGGGGGCCGCCATTGCCATTCAAATGATGTGTGTGCACTGTCTTGTGATCGATTATGCAGGGGGGAGCTTGCCTGCTCCACCCCCAATATTTTATTCAAGTTGCCACCCCTGCTACCATGAATGCCATGAAAGGAGCAGCACATGCTGCCAGTGCTGTGCCCACACTGGTGTGGACCCCAGTCATGCCCCCTGCCAAGTTCTGAAGAAATCAAAACAGTTCACTGTGTTTGTTGCCCAATGTTAGCTCTGTATGAGAGTAAGGGCACTGGAATTTCCCAGTGATAAACCCAAAATTGTATTTGTGATTAAGCCACTTCCACCCTGCAGAGGAGGTGGGATTGCGGGCCTGATGGCCCCACCACGTGCACAGGGCTGGAGCCCTGCACAATTGGGGGAATCCCAGGCCGCAGATAAAGGACTTGGGACAATGGAAGACCGAAGCATTTAAGGGGTATATTCGTAAGACCTTATGACTGATCACATCATACCTGACCTGGGGTTTGTTGCATTCTTCTCCTTTCAGGCATGCATTTGGATTATAGGCCACAGCATTGTCCACTGGGCTAGAAACCGTGCCATCAACTGTGGCCTGGAGAGCAGGCTGGATCTAGCCGCCAAAGTAAAATTCCCTGGATCTCACGGAGGGGGATGCGCTGGGCGGAATTTATGCGTGCTGTGAAAGCCAGAGCCACTTTGGAAGGTCCACCAGATGCCCTGGTCATTCAGCTGGGATAAAATGATTTGGCCTATTGAAAAGGCGTGGACTTGATGTGGAACATTTACAACGACTTCTATGATTTGATTGCCTCATTTCCAAATTTAACCCTAATTTGGTCATCACTGCTGGAGAGGCATGTATGAAGGGACTGTCGGTGCCCTATTGCAATAAACAAAGCTAGAAGGATTTTGGAACATTCGGTGGCGCATAGAGTGGCAGCACTGGGGGGGGGGTCGGGTCATTGACCACCCCAATATCCAGTTCAGCAAAGTGGCCCTCTACCAAGAGGATGGCGTCCATCTTTCTGACGCGGGAAATGATGTTTGGTTGGCTGATATAACTTCTGGGATTAGGGATTGGTTGCAGGTCTGAGGGTACTGGCCGCGAGCTTCTGTTCGAGTGGTGGTTAGGCATTGGTATGGGTATTGTTTTGCAGATGGAAGAGGGGAGGAAGCGCCATCACCTGCCCCACATATTGAAGGGTAGTCCAATAAAGGATTCTGGGGGGCGTGGCCTGTCCGAAGACTATGGAGGTGAGGGCCTAAGGCACGCCCCCGAGCGGTGACCCCGGGGGAGTTCCCAGTTGATGTGCATCAGCAGTACTCCCACTACCGTTGGTTAACCCTTCCCGGACTTCAAGCGGACGGGCTGAAGCAGGATATAGTCGGATAGGACCAATGCCTAAGCCAATACCATTCATCACCTGTAACCAGTGTGATGTAAAGTTGTGGCCTTATTTAGACCATGAACCTTAATAATTGTGTCATGTGTTTTTATTTCCACTGGGGGGGGCAGGAACTCGCCACGCAAGTCTGCTAGAAGGGGACATCAGGCGCTGGGTGGCCTCCATTCTCATTGCCTGGCATGCAGGGTTGTACTTATGTGCCTTGTAAGGTAGTGGCGATGGAGATCAGAAGGGGCAATGGGGCATCAAACACACAGAGTAAGGAAACAAATATTGGTATGCATTGCAAATAAATACATTAAACAGAAAACAGGCTATAACTGGACCCTTCCATTCTTTATTTTTGTAGCCATCTACATCTTAGCTTGCAGAATAAGGTCTTTTCAAGGTGTTTTTGAGGGCTGATGCCAGAGAGTCATATAATCTAGATGGCAGAGTGTGAATTGTGCATTAAAACAGCAGGGTGGGGTGATCTCTTGATTTTGTTTTTGTGTAGTGATCATGAGATCCAGTTTCGTTCATCTTCTTAGAGCCAAGCATCATCAGGCACCTTCTTACAAATGTACCCTAAGCGTTCTTCACATTTTAATGCTATCCAGCAATACATTCTGCAATCAAGGCCTATTGCAGCACAGTGGTTTCGCCGTGGCTGTTTAGGCTCACCTTTTTTCCAGTACCTGAAAAGAAAAGAGCAGCACTGATCAATCAAGATTGGATATCTACTTCCTCACGCGCTCCCTGTGCCTTCTACCATTAAAAAGATGTCCAGCTCTTTCTCTCTTAACATCCACCCACAATTGGGATGGGTTTTTCTCCCCAGATTTTAGAATTCTAACCATGTAAGGAAAACAACAACAACAACTGTGGGTCAAGACTGCCTCTTTTCTTTTCACATGAAGTGATTTCTCATAGGAAACTACAAAAAGTGAGGGTGTCACTTTGGAATGCTCAGTGGTACACACAAGAACTGTCAGTCAATTTAGTTTAGGCAGTATCCAATGCAGTACTTCTGCTATTGCCAGGATTTCCATTTCTGCAACAGAACTGTCCCTTTCTCCTTTCCATATGCACCCACATCCTCCTCAGATCTGCTCTGGACAGTTGTGGGTGTTGAGAGATCCTTATTCTCTAATAGCAGAGTTAGCACAGTAGTGATTGTTCTGAGCATATTAAAACCATGTTAGATTTGCATCCGCCTTCATCCACCTCATCTCACATCCATCACCCACCCCATGCATGAGGAGAGCAATGACACTATACAAAAACAAAAATGGCTATGTCCTCAGATGAATTACAAAATATAATCTATAACCACAAAGCCATTATAGGGTTGATTGAAATGATATCTCTCTCACATATATATCTTATCTAAATCTAACATGATGGTTCTAAATTTAGTCAATTATCCATAGTTGACAAAGGTATCACCCAAGCCTCACTCTTATTGTCACTTGCATTCTCCAGTGTCCATTGTATCCTGAATCAAGTCCCACTACACAGCACTAAAATTCTGTGATAAATGTATTCTATAACTCCCTCATTTTTAGCTCTCTATGAATCTATTAAATTGATATTACTAGTAATGGTGTAGTAGGTGGATTTTTTTACTCCCATGAGATGTTCGGGTGAGACCTGTCCTTTGATCAAGTCTAAGATCACATACAGTAGTGGCTCCCAATTGGTGGTCCACGGACCACCCACCCTGGGGCTCCATGGTGTCATTCACATAACAAAAACTGCCACGGAGATATCAAAATGTTCAAAGGTAGGGTGGCCCATGGTGTGGCTTTTGAAAAACAAGGGGTCTGCAGTACTTAGCTAACTGGGAACTGCTGGCATACAGGGTTTAATTTCCCAGCTAGTATTATACAACCCCACGGCCAGTTTGTAAAGTTTACTCAATACCTCTGCCAAAAAGGATTCGTGGTTGGTATTGGGTGCATCAATGAAGATGAATGTCATTGGATTTTGTTCCAGGAGACCTTGCAAAATTGAAAGCAGCCCTCTGTTAATGCAGCCTTGTTAATAAATGCCAGTCCAGTTCTCTGTTCTACTACCAAGCTGTGGATGAGTGAGATCTTACTCTGACCTTGTACATCCATCAACACAAGCTGAAAAGAGTTGTTAGATACTTAAAGGGAACCATGAAGTGTCTTAAACTGCCAGCTGGCAGTGTTGCTCAGCTTTAGGTTCCCGCAAGTCCTTTTGAAGCTGAACTAATCAGCACAAACCATTTAAAAGCATGCCTTCATCCTCTTCCGAATTACCACATTCATTAGGTTAGAGAAGCAGGAAGAGTAGCCTTCCTGCCTCTCCAACCTAGTGAGAAGCAGCAGCCGCTCATCTGGGCAATGATGTGGAGGAGTACATATGTAGGTCTTTGGTAGTAGAGAATAATGCATGGCAAAATATATTTGGAAAGGGAAAAAATCAATTATGTAAAGAGAATCTGCAACTTTTTGGAATGTATGCTATTAACATATGTTTCTGCAGAAACTTACGTGACTAAAGCCTCTACTCCTGACAGCCATCTCCATTTCGCTTTGTTGTCTTTAAAGACTCCAAACCAAAAAAACTTCTCACGATTTTGTACTTGCCTGTTTATAAAATGCTAGGGTAGGGGTGTTGAGAAAGAACAAATAAAATCTTTTAAGACAATGTCCCTTTCTCTGGGAGACTATAGCCCTTTACAGAAATTCAAGAGGCATAAAGCAAACACATTTTAAAAGCAGTGATCAAAACTATACATTGTATTCCCATCACCAATAATAATTTTGTACAGTGGATGTGGTATTGTCCCCCTGATCAAAATTATGATGCTGATGGTGATGATGATGATGAATGACGAAGATGATGGTGATGGAATCAAGGAAGAATCCCAAAGAGGAAATATTGTAGTGAAGGGGAACTTCACCTGCCCTCACCGAGACTGGCTACATATGCCTTCCAGTCATGACACAGAGTTATAATTTCCAGATACTGTAAATGACGGTGCCAGAGAACAGTTGGTCTTGGAACCACCTAGCAGGACAGTGACCTGTGTGTCAAATACTCCAATTTCTGCATCCATGTTTGATGGTTGGTTCCAGAGACACTGGAATCAGTCCAGTTGTGGTATGCTTGATGGCATGACGATGGGGTCTCACCCATGTCTGTGCCCTGCAGCACCCCAGTAGCCCCTGTGCCAGGGCTAAGGGGCTGGGAGAGGGATATACCTTGCAAGCTCCTCTAGAGTCATCTCCATGATACTCTCCTGCCAGAAGGTTAGCATGGTGAGGGTAGCCTTCCCCTCCCCCCCCAACAACTGAATACATCACAAAGAACAGAGGAAGAATTTACAGAGAAGCCAAGTGATAGATGCCTCTGAAGTATCTACTCCTCCTCCTCCTTGAAAATCTCTATCCTGACTGCCAGCTTCATTCTATTAGAGCTCAGCAGTTCCAAGAAACCTTATTGAGTCCCAGATGGTAGCAGCTCTCCCTGCCCCTCCCACCCCTTGGCTTGACTGATGGAGTTGCTGTCTTGGCTGCGTACAGGTACATGTAACCTTCCTAAATGGATAGTGATGATAGGAGCCCTTTGGCTCAAGAAGATCCCCTGCCTTTCCTATACTTAGCTTTGATGCTCACCTGTTCTTGAAATGTTTCCATAGAAAGGAGCTTGGCGCCTTCCCTCTCACACTTTTTTTGGGAATTCGCCCATGAATCTTGGTCACGAGACAACAAATACATTGTTCTTTGATATATAATCCAACCTTCATTCAAGTTTCCAATAAGGAGGTCTTTGAGTCAAGCCAGATATGGAGGAAGAAGAGAAAAAGAAAACAAGATAGGGAATTTAATGGGAACCACCTTATATGTCTGTGCAGATTTCAATTGTTTTTGTTAAGTTCATTTCTCTCGCCACATGATAACATATATTCATCTAGGAAGCTCAGAAATCATAAAACAAGAACAACATTAACTCTTCAACCCATGTTGATGCTGCAGTAAATACCTGGGTGGGCATAGCTGGAACAGGGAGCACAGAAGAACCTCACCTACTTGTTTCCACCTGGATACTTAGGGCAGCATCAGGGCAGACTTGAAGGTTGGGAAGGGGGAGTAGTTTATCAAAATTCTCTTTCTCTCTACAAGCTCTCTGTTCAGTTGCAGAGGGGGCAGGAATCTAGTGTGTTGCTGGCATTGGGCAACTGGGACAGATGAGGGATTCTGCTGGTTTACCACCTGGTTTGCTGCCAAGCAGTCTCCCTGCCTGAGCTGACAGGATGGATCCAGTGGGCTTCCAAATCCAGTGGGCTTCCAAATGGCTCTGGGGGATTTTCCAGCTGATCTGACAGGTGCTCCTGCTGAGCTTTGGCTGATTTCTGGACATCCGAATAATAATAATAATAATAATAATAATAATAATAATAATAATATGCTGCCCATCTGACTGGGTTTCCCCCAACCACTCTGGGCTACTTCCAAAAAATTAAAACACAATTGAACACCAACCATTTAAAACTTCCCTGACCAGGGCTGATGAGACAAGGTTCAAGAATGTGGACAAGGTCCTTGGATCGGTCAGGACAACCACTTGTACACTGGACCCTGCCCCTTGTGGCTGATACAAACTAGTAGGGAAGGGACAGCTGGCTGGACTAGAAAGGTGATTAATGCCTCTTTATAAGAGGGGCTGGTCCCAACCTGCTTGAAGGCAGGAGTGGTAAAACCACTCCTAAAGAAATCTTCCCTGTGCTCAGAAAATCTAAGTAACTGCCTGCCGGTTGCTAATCTCCCCTTCCTGTGCAAGGTTCTTGAGTGGGTGGTTATGGACCAGATCCAGGTGCTCTTGGAGAAAACTGATTTTCTAGATCCTTGTCAATCAGGATTTAGACCTGGTTTTGGAACAATGTCTTTAAAGGCAGTCATATTTCTAAAGGTCAAAGAGAAAGAGGGAAATGGCATTATACAACTCTCACAAAATGTGTGCTTTGGTGCTGAACATCTTTAGCTTGCTTTTTATGTACAATTGACGTAATATGCGTCTAAGAGGTGTGTGCTGCCAAGCCGGCATAGATAAAAACTCCAGGCTCGCTGCCAGTTACAATCTCTTTGATTTATTTACAAAGTTCAAAGGAACATCTCCAGTGCTTCAGAGCATGTCCGACCCTGTCGGCAAAGATGCCGTGTCTGGTTTCTTTTTACTTTTTCTTGCCCAACATGCAAGTCTGTGGAAACCACGCCTCTGATTTCCTCTGTTTACAGAATGACTAGTTCCGGGCTCATCCTACCCCCTCCCTGCCTCCTCTTCGCTGTCAGACGACAGACTACTAATGATCTCTTTCAGCTCTCTATAAGTGCTGGTCTCTCCCCTTAGCTCTTTCCCCGTTTGCCTCTCCCTGACATCCACCCCCTCCTCAAAGGCCCCCTCCCACTCAGGAGGCCCGACTGTACCCATATCTCTTTCCTCTGGGGTGGTAGGGGAGAAGCCAGCAATACTACCCTCTTCTTTATCCGTCTCTTCGAACACCCCCCTCCAACCCCCAATTCCTGGTGTTCCCCAGTCTACGCCTTCATCTTCTTCCTCCTCCTCGTCCGATGCTGGGAAACCTTCGAATTCCTCTTCATCGTCTGTTGTTTCGAACACCTGTTGAAAGAACCTACCCCTGGTTTTTGGTTTGTCAGGGGAAAAACTGTGGAACCCCTCCACCAGGCCCTTGTCGGTGATACTGTCTTCCGGGACCCAGGTATTCTCTGATGTCGGGGCCCCTTCCCACGCCACCAAATATTCCAAATTCCCCCCTCTCCAACGAGAGTCCAGTATTTCCGTTACCTTGTTGCACTGCTCCCTTTCCTCCATTTCGGGTGGTGGGCTTTCCCCTTCCCCACTACCCTGCCTCCTCCCCCCCTCCCTGTAGTGGAACAGCAGTGACCTGTGGAACACCGGATGGATTCTCATGCTCTCTGGCAACCTAAGCTTAAACGCCACCGGATTTATTTGTTGGATATCCTCAAAAGGCCCCACCTTCCGGGGCTTGAGCTTTTTGCAGCCCCCTCTCCAAGGCAACCCTTGCGTGGACAACCACACCTTGTCCCCAACCCTGATGACCTCCCCCGGCCGCCGATGTTTGTCGGCTTCCTTCTTGTATAACTCCTTAACCCTATCCAAATTCAACTGCAGCTGTCTGTGGATCGCCTCCATCTCCTCGACAAAGTGTTCGGCTGCGGGAACACTCCACGACTCCCCCCCCCTTCCGGGGAAAGCCCTGGGATGACGCCCGTGATTGGCAAAGAAGGGAGTCATCCCAGTGGATACATTCTCCGCGTTATTGTAAGCAAACTCTGCCAGGGCTAGTTTGTCCACCCAATCGTTCTGTTTTTGACTTACATAACACCGCTAATACTGTTGTAAAACAGCATTCGCCCTCTCCGCTTGCCCATTGGTCTCGGGGTGCCTAGCCGTAGTGAAACTCACTTCCACCTGGAGCAACCCCATGAGTTTGCACCAAAAACATGAGGTGAATTGAGCCCCCCGGTCTGAAACCACCCATGCAGGTACCCCATGTAACCTAAACGCATGCTCTACGAACAGCTTGGCTGTTTCTTCCGCCGTCACGGTGTGCGAACAGGGCACGAAATGGCACATTTTGGTCAGGAGATCCACCACCAACATGATAGTGGTCTGACCCTTACATCTGGGCAGATCAGTGATAAAATCCACCCCTACCACCTTCCATGGCTTTCCGGGTGTCGGCAACGGTTTCAGCAACCCCGCTGGTGCCGCCCTTTCCCCTTTGGCCCTCTGGCATGTGTCGCACCCTCGCACATATTCCTTTACATCCTCTCTCACCCTTGGCCACCAAAATTCCCGTGTGACCAGTAGCATGGTCTTATGCTGTCCAAAATGCCCTGTCGTGCAGCTGTCGTGCAGTTGCTTGAGAATTCTGCCCCGAAGGTTTTCTCCTGGAAAGTACAAGGCCCCCCTATGGTACAGAAGCCCCCCTTTCATTTCAAAACCCCCCTCGGCACCCCCTTTTTCTCTTAACTCCCCCATCTTTTGTCTGGCAAAGTCATAATCTCCGAGCAGTTGCATTAGTTCGTCGTCCTTGACTAACGTCCCCCCACACATCCATTTGCTCTCGAGGAACATCAGTCTTGCCACCGGAGGTCCTTCCCCCATCATATACTCGGGTTTCCGGGAGAGCGCATCCGCCCTCGCATTCTGCTCTCCCGGCACATATTGGATCTTAAAGTTGAAGTTGGCAAAGAACTCTGCCCATCTTATCTGTCTCTGGCACAATACCCGTGCCGTACGCCAGTACTCCAAATTTTTGTGGTCAGTGCACACCAAAATTTGGTGCTTTGCCCCAGTCAGGAAGTGCCTCCATTGTTTGAAAGCAGCGACGATCGAAAGCAATTCCTTATCATAGATGGTGCAGTTCTGCTCTGATTTGTTCAGTTTCTGCGAAAAAAAGCACACAGCCGCCACTCCCCCTTTCGATCTGGCTGCAGCAGCACCACCCCTATAGCCTGATCCGATGAATCTGTCTCCACCCGTAGTGGTTGAGCAGGGTCGACGTGGATCAGTTGCTCCTCTGAAGCGATAGCCCTCTTAAGCTTCTCAAACCCCTTTTGGGCCGCCTGCGTCCACTGAAACCTCTTCTTGACACTGAGACAGTCCGTTATGGGCACCGTCAGTTTTGCGAAATCTTTGATGAATTTCCTGTAGAAATTGCTGAAACCCAGGAAACGCTGAACATCTTTCCTGGTCTTGGGACTCTCCCATTCCACCACCGCCTTCACTTTCTCCGGATCCATGGCCAAACCCTGGTCCGACAGCCGGTACCCCAGGAATTTGACTTCCATTGCGTGGAACTGACATTTCTACAGCTTGACCCACAAGCGATGCTCCTTAAGTTTGCTCAGGACCTGACGTACGTCCTTCACGTGCTGTTTCTCGTCTTTGGAGTACACGAGCAAGTCGTCCAAAAAGCAAACACAGTTCTTGTACAGCAAAGGTCCTAGTACGTGGTGCATGAAGGCTTGGAAACAGTGACTTCCGCACTGCAAACCGAAGGGCATGACTAGATACTCAAACGCCCCCATCAGGGTGAACATGGTGGTCTTCCACTCATCCCCCTCTTGTACTCGGATGAGGTTGTATGCCCCCCGGAGGTCCAGTTTGGTGAAAATCTTCCCTTTCCGCACCCGGGCCAGAACATCGTCAATCCTCGGCATTGGGAAAGCCACCGGTTCCGTCAGGCTGTTCAGGATTCTAAAGTCCACTACACGCCTCCTTTCTTTAGTCGATTTCTTGTCCATGAAGAACACGGGGCTCCCTCTGCTGCCTTCGATTCCCTGATGAACCCCCTTCTTAGATTTTTCTCAATAAACTCCTTTAGGTTCTTGAGCTCTCCCTCCGACATGGAATAGGTCTTTCCCACCGGCAACGTGGCCCCCGGGACCAGGTTGATCGGACAATCATATGGTCGATGCGACGGCAACACGTCAGCCTCTTTCTCGCTGAACACCTCCTGTAGATCCCTGTAAAACGACGGGATCTCGGTCGTCCTCGCTTTGCATGCTGCTGCCCTCCTGCCCTCCCTTTGTTGAGGTTACCCTTGAGCCAGGCAGTTCTCCACGCAGTGCGTCGAACCGAACGTCAGGGACCGTTGGTGCCAGGAAACCACCGGATCGTGCAAAGCCAACCAGCTCATGCCCAATATGACAGGCAGACCCGCCAGTGTAGCCATGTGAAAGGCGATGACTTCGGAGTGGGTAGCCACCCACATTCGCATTGGAGGTGTTCGATGCGTCACTTCACCTCCCAGCAGTTCTCTTCCATCAATTGTGGTCATTTGCAGCAGAAAATCCAAAGGCCTCAGGTTTAGTTGGTGCTGCGCTGCAAATTCCTTGCTAAAAAAGGATGCTGAAGCACCAGAATCAACTAGCACCAACTCCTCCACCGCCTGGCCATTTGGGAGTTCTAGGACCACCTTCAACACTATGCTTGCTTTGGGATGCCCAAGCCGAGGACCTTCTGTGTTGCTCCCACCTGGCTGTTGCCCCGGTCCATCACCAGCCAGGCTTCTTCATTTCCCAAAGGCTGGGCTTCCTCTACCTCTGCCTGTTGGGTGGCCCCCACCATTCCCTGCCAGTTACGACACTCTGGACACACTCTGGCAAAGTGCCCAGTTTTCTGACACACAAAACATCTTTTTGCCGCTTGCCAGTCTTTTTTCTCCTTCCCGCCCGACCAGTGGGCTTTCAAACTCTCCTGCGCCCATGGGCTCCTGCTCTTGTTGACGTTCTGAGGCAGCTGCAGGCATCTCAAGAATGCGGTCACCATGGAAACTCCGCTCTCTGCCTTGCTTCCTTTCCCGCCATCTGGCTTCCTGTCTCAAACCCACCGCAAGAGCAGCCTTCGTTAATTCATCCATATTTTTGCCCCTTGCAAGCTCGTCCTTAATTTCTGGGTTAAGTCCATTTTTAAACAAAGCTTGTACAGGGTCTGCCTCTAAATCGCAACCCAGTTTCTGCACGAGCATAGCAAATTCTGACCATTAACTGTGTACCGTGGATCTGCCTTGTTTCAAAGCCAAAAGCTCCTCCTGCGTCTTGTCAATTAAACTTTGATCTGCATAGATAAAGTCCATAGCTTGCCAAAACATGGCCACATTTCTGAGAGCTTCATTATTCGAGGCTATTAACAGACGGATCCAACTTCTAGCCCCTCCAGCCAGGTGTCTAATTATGTGAGCAACTTTCTGGGCATCGTTCCCTAACTTGGCCTATTCAAGCTCTAAAAAATATCGCATCTCGGTTTTGAAATCCAAGTAACTTTCCGGGTCACCATGGAACCGTTCCACCCACACTGACTTGCCCCATCTGCCGATAGCCCACCTGTGGGTTCTCTCTGAGCAGCTCTGGCTTCTTCCAGACGGGCCTGCAAGTCGGACAATCTCTGTTCCAAAGCGACATTTCGCTTTCTCAGTTCCAAGACCTCCTTCTCCATTCTGAGGCTTATTCCTTATTCCACCAGCTTTCCAGCAGCAAATTGGGGACACGGCATGCTGTAAGAGGTGTGTGCTGCCAAGCTGGCGTAGATAAAAACTCCAGGCTCACTGCCAGTTACAATCTCTTTGATTTATTTACAAAGTTCAAAGGAACATCTCCAGTGCTTCAGAGCATGTCCGACCCTGTCGGCCAAGATGCCGCGTCTGGTTTCTTTTTACTTTTTCTTGCCCAACATGCAAGTCTGTGGAAACCACGCCTCTGATTTCCACTGTTTGCAGAATGACTAGTTCCGGGCTCATCCTCCCCCCCTCCCTGCCTCCTCTTCGCTGTCAGACGACAGACTACTAATGATCTCTTTCGGCTCTCTATAAGTGCTGGTCTTTCCCCTTAGCTCTTTCCCCATTTGCCTCTCCCTGACAATGCGTTCATTCCCATTCTTTGCTCTCGCATCTAAAGCTTTATAGACAATTTTATAATCACTTTACCTATTATGTGTTCAGTGGCCAAGGGGTCAATTCACTATGTGAGTGCGCTTGAGGGTTTCTGTCTGATGATGGGTTTGTGAAACAGGAGAGAGATTTTGCTGTTGCACCAACCACCCCACTGCCCAGCAGTCTCTCTGACCAAGTTGGCGGAAGTTGCCTTTGAAGTGCTGCTCATGAATCTCTTTCAGTTGACCTCTTTTGATTGTCTCTGCAGAGGCAGGGCTCTCATGGGTGAAAATAATAAAGGACAGGTCTTTTACCTTACCTGTTTTGATTGTCTCTGTTATAGCAAAGAATGGAAAAGTCTTTTCTTTCCTAACCATAGAGGCTAAGTCAATTCAAAGGTTCAGGAGATCTGAACTAAATATCTCTGATGTTTCTCTAGGGTGGCCCCATGCAAAGGAGCGCAGCACTCTGCTCTGGCTCTAAGAGTTTTCAGCTAGAGGAGGGGCTTTCAGCTGGCGCAGACTCAGGGCAGGTTCCCACTGCACTACAATTCTTCAGCATCGTAGGGTAGCTTACCAATTTCTTTTTGCAGTTCATCATTTTTGTTGGCAAGATACAGCAATTCGTCTGATACGTTTTGAGCTACAGCGAGTATTCCGAAGTCTAAAAGATTTGAAATAGTTTAAGGCAAAAGAGTATCTGAAATAACAATCTGTAAATATTAAGAAACCATTTTCAAACATTTTAAAACATTTTAAGACCCATGCAATCCACTATCCTATTCTCATATTAAAAGTGGCTCATGAAGTATCTCTAATGTTCCCCTCCTATGTTCTCATTTTCTGCAGGGAATCACAGGGTCAAAAACCAATTCCCCACTGAGTCACACAGTAAAGCCAAATACAGTGGTGCCTCGCAAGACAAAATTAATCCGTTCCGTGAGTCTCTTCGTCTTACGGTTTTTTCGTCTTGTGAAGCACGGCTATTAGCGGCTTAGCGGCTATTAACGGCTTAGTGGCTTAGCGGCTTTAAGAAAAATGAAACAAACTCGCAAGAACTCGCAAGACGTTTCGTCTTGTGAAGCAAGCCCATAGGGAAATTCGTCTTGCAGAACGACTCAAAAAACGGAAAAGCCTTTCGTCTAGCGAGTTTTTTGTCTTGCGAGGCATTCGTCTTGTGGGGCACCACTGTATACAAAGATTACTTTGCAGTTTTCTATTATGCTTTGTCCCCTTCATGGATCAGTGCCTTGCTGTGGCGAAGGGGCTTGAATAACTCAGAGAAGCTGTGAGCTATGCCATGCATGGCCACCCTGATGGACAGGTCATAGTGGAGTGTTTTGACAAAACACGATCCACCTGGAGCAGGAACCGGCAAGCCACTCTAGTATCCCTGCCAAGAAAACCCCATGGAAAAAGACAATAGGCATATAAAAGTTATGACGCTGGAAGATGAGCCCCTCAGGTCAGAAGGTGTCCAACATGCTACTGAGGAAGAGCGGAGGACAAGTACAAGTAGAGCGGAGGACAAGTACAAGTAGATTCAGAGCTGATGAAGTGCTGGGCCAAAGCCAAAAGGTCGCTCCGTTGTGGATATGCCTGCAAGCGAAGGGAGAGTCCAATGTTGTAAATAAAAATATTGCATAGGAACATGAAATGTAAGAACCATGAACCCTGGTAAGCTGGATGTGGTCAAAAATGGGATGGCAAGAATAAATATTGACATCCTGGCATCAGTGAACTAAAATGGATGGGAATGGGCAAATTCAGTTTTGATGACCATTATATCTACTACTATGGGCAAGAATCCCATAAAAGAAATGGAGTGGCCCTCATAGTCAACAAAAGAGTGGTGAAAGCTGTACTGGGATGCAATCTCAAAAATGATAGAATGATCTCAATACGAAGCCAAGGTAGACCTTTTAACATCACAGTAATCCAAGTTTATGCACTAACTACTGCTGCTGAAGAAACTGAAATTGATCGATTCTATGAAGACTTACAACACCTGCTAGAAATGACACCAAAGAAGGATGTTCTTCTCATTATAGGGGGTTGGAATGCTAAAGGAGGGTGTCAAGAGCTAAAAGGAAAAACTGGCAAGTTTGGCCTTGGAGTTCAAAATGAAGCAGGGCAAAGGCTAATAGAGTTCTGCCAAGAGAATAAGCTGGTCATCACAAACACTCTTTTCCAACAACACAAGAGACGACTCTACACAGGGACATCACCAGATGGGCAGCATCGAAATCAGATTGATTATATTCTCTGTAGCCAAAGATGGAGAAGCTCTATACACTCCGCAAAAACAAGACCTGGAGCTGACTGTGGCTCAGATCATCAGCTTCTTGTAGCAAAATTCAAGCTTAAACTGAAGAAAGTAGGAAAAACCATTGGGCCGGTAAGATACAATCTAAATCAAATCCCTTATGAATACATAGTGGAAGTGAGGAACAGGTTTAAGGATTGAGATTTGGTGGACAGAGTGCCTGAAGAACTATGGATGGAGGCTCATAACATTATACAGGAGGCAGCAACGAAAACCATCCCAATGAAAAGGAAATGCAAGAAAGCAAAGTGGCTGTCCAACGAGGCCTTACAAATAGCGGGGGAGAGAAGGCAAGCAAAATGCAAGGGAGATAGTGAAAGATACAGGAAATTGAATGCAGATTTCAAAAAAAATAGCAAGGAGAGAAAAGAAGGCCTTCTTAAATGACCAATGCAAAGAAATAGAGGGAAACAATAAAGGTAAAGGTAAAGGTACCCCTGCCCGTACGGGCCAGTCTTGACAGACTCTGGGGTTGTGTGCCCATCTCACTCAAGAGGCCGGGGGCCAGCGCTGTCCGGAGACACTTCCGGGTCACGTGGCCAGCGTGACAAAGCTGCATCTGGCGAGCCAGCGCAGCACACGGAACGCCGTTTACCTTCCCGCTGGTAAGCGGTCCCTATTTATCTACTTGCACCCAGGGGTGCTTTCAAACTGCTAGGTTGGCAGGCGCTGGGACCGAGCAGTGGGAGCGCACCCCGCCGCGGGGATTCAAACTGCCGACCTTTCGATCGGCAAGCCTTAGGCGCTGAGGCTTTTACCCACAGCGCCACCCGCGTCCCTCAGAGGGAAACAATAGAATGGGAAAAACCAGAGATCTGTTCAAGAAAATTGGAGATATGAAAGGAACATTTCATACAAAGATGACCATAATAAAGGACAAAAGTGGTAAGGACCTAACAGAAGCAGAAGACATCAAGAAGAGGTGGCAAGAATACACAAAGGAATTATACCAGAAAGATATGGATGTCTCGTACACCCCAGGTAGTGTGGTTGCTGACCTTGAGCCAGACATCCTGGAGAGTGAAGTCAAATGGGCCTTAGAAAGCACTGCTAATAATAAGGCCAGTGGAAGTGATGGTATTCCAGCTGAACTATTTAAAATTTTAAAAGATGATGCTGTTAAGGTGCTACACTCAATATGCCAGCAAGATTGGAAAACTCAGCAGTGGCCAGAGGATTGGAGAAGATCAGTCTACATCCCAATCCCAAAGAAGGGCAGTGCCAAAGAATGCTCCAAGTACCGCACAATTGCACTCATTTCACACGCTAGCAAGGTTATGCTTAAAATTCTACAAGGCAGGCTTAAGCTGTATGTGGACCGAGAACTCCCAGAATTGCAAGCTGGATTTCGAAGGGGCAGAGGAACCAGATACCAAATTGCACACATGTGCTGGATTATGGAGAAAGCTAGAGAGTTCCAGAAAGACATCTACTTCTGCTTCATTGACTATGCAAAAGCCTTTGACTGTGTCGACCACAGCAAACTATGGCAAGTTCTTAAAGAAATGGGAGTGCCTGATCACCTCATCTGTCTCCTGAGAAATCTCTATGTGGGACAAGAAGCTACATTTAGAACTGGATATGGAACAACTGATTGGTTCAAAATTGGGAAAGGAGTACGACAAGGCTGTATTTTGTCTCCCTGCTTATTTAATTTATATGCATCATGCGAAAGGCTGGGCTGGATGAATCCCAAACTGGAATTAAGATTGCCGGAAGAAATATCAACAACCTCAGATATGCAGATGACACAACCTTGATGGCAGAAAGTGAGGAGGAATTAAAGAACCTTTTAATGAGGGTGAAAGAGGAGAGTGCAAAATATGGTCTGAAGCTCAACATCAAAAAAACAAAGATCATGGCCACTGGGCCCATCACCTCCTGGCAAATAGAAGGGGAAGAAATGGAAGCAGTGAGAGATTTTACTTTCTTGGGCTCCATGATCACTGCAGATGGTGACAGCAGTCACGAAATTAAAAGAGGCCTGCTTCTTGGGAGAAAAGCAATGACAAACCTAGACAGCATCTTAAAAAGCAGAGACATCACCTTGCCAATAAAGGTCCGTATAGTAAAAGCTATGGTTTTCCCAGTAGTGATGTATGGAAGTGAGAGCTGGACCATAAAGAAGGCTGATCGCCGAAGACTCTTGAGAGTCCCATGGACTGCAAGAAGATCAAACCAATCCATTCTGAAGGAAATCAGCCCTGAGTGCTCACTTGAAGGACAGATCCTGAGGCTGAGACTCCAATACTTTGGCCACCTCATGAGAAGAGAAGACTCCCTGGAAAAGACCCTGATGTTGGGAAAGATGGAGGGCACAAGGAGAAGGGGACGACAGTGGACGAGATGGCTGGACAGTGTTCTTGAAGCTACAAACATGAGTTTGACCAAACTGCGGGAGGCAGTGGAAGACAGGAGTGCCTGGCGTGTTCTGGTCCATGAGGTCATGAAGATTCAGACATGACTAAATGACTAAACAACAACAACAACATTATGCTTTGTGAGATCTAAGAAAATAGAGGCGCCAGAACTCTTTTTCTGATGAATATTGTGTTGCATTCCACATAATTCTAAGGATGACATTATGTCCGTGCAGGAATTTCTCCTTGTGCAATGCAATCTTCAGCCCCTTTCCCTCCAATCTGTTCTGAAGTTTCCCCCACCCTCCAGAGCAGCTTTGGTGATGGCATGCAGGGAGAAGTGGGGGCAAAGTTCCCTTGTGCCAGTGCTAAAAGCTTGCAGTAGCACAAATCTTGCAATAGCACAAACATTGTTTGATGGGAGGAGGACAGCATTTCTAGTGGGAAAATCACAACCATCTGCTTTTCTTCCTGCTGAGCAATGAAACTGTGATAAACTCTATTGGGTGATGAGTTTCATTGAATAAATGTATTGCTTACACAATATGAATCCCAAAGTGAACTACAGGAATTGAAGCCTGTTTAAATTAAACAAGGTCTAGCAAAAGTGAGGATGTGCATAAAAAAATGCTAGTGGGGGGATGTGAGAATCACAACCATCTGCTTTTCTTCCTGCTGAGCAATGAAACAGTGATAAAAAAAGGCTTACCATCCTTGTCTTCATGGATTGTATCAAGCCCAACAACAAAGGTCCGAATGATATCCATTGCCATTTGAAACTCCATCCTTCTTTTTAGTTCCTTTTGATCTAAGGATGAAGTAGGTAGAAAAGAAATGATTAAATTGTCTGATTAACTGGGGGAGGGGATACTTGGTTTCAAACTGCTTTTAATATTGAATTTAAATTGCTGACTTGTAACGCAGATGAGATATCAAATCAACAAAACCATGGCTATGACTTTTATTAATATTTTCTGCTCTCAGCCCTTGATAGCGGTTGCCCTGCTGATCTGAAGTCCTGTTTCCATTTGGCCTGTTACTTCTGTCATTAGATGGTTTGGCCTTCCTTTGAGAGCTTTGGATTTTTGGTTGTCTATAGACCTGTCCTCTTTGTCCTACAGTCTTCATTTGCCAGGCTGCCTCATGCTCTGCCACATGCTTAAAATATGCAAATTCTTGGATCATTTGATCCCCCCCCCCCCGAGCTTTGCTTACTTTCAAGTGCCCTTTAAAAATGAATTAGGTGTTCAAATAGGTCAAGGGCTCATCTATCCAGTGCTATTTTTCTGCAAAAATAGGTGCTGGAACTCAGCATGAATGCCTCCCTTCTTCTCTTAAAATGGCCACAACGCCCACCTGAGAGGGGCCAGAACAGAGTCCAGATCAATTTCAGCTGAAAAAAGCCCTGCATATATTTCGATATTTAGGTAGGCTCTGGACCCACCCAATAGGCCATGCCCTTTTCCTTTGCAGCCTGTTTTCCCCAAGCACTTTCCTTCAAGGGACTGGAGCCCTAGCAGAGGGCAGGCTGGCGAGGATCAGGAATGGAGCCTGCGGCGACGCAATGGCACTCTTTCTCCCCCTGGCACCGCTGTGCCACCCTCAGTTTCCCTTCCCTCAGGTGAATTCCCCCAATGGAGAATGAATCACGAGCAACTGTGGCTTCGACTTTTGGGGAAACAGGTTGCAAACAAACTTTATTACAACAGATGTAAACAAGGAATTTTGGTTCTTCGTCCACAGAAATGTAACAAACAGTGAGGTTATTAACTTTGTGATGCTGATGTTTTTTTATTAAAACATATACTGTTTCAAGTTCTAGGCTGTATGCTGTGCAGGCTTAAGGTTACTTCCTTTTACACATCTTTCATAGACCAGACTTCTCCACGCTCATTTCAGGAACTTAGGATTTTAACTGGAATGTTTCCTTACAGACCCTCAAATCCTCCTTGGCCTTGGAATCACTATTGCCTTTTCCAGTCAGAGTATCCCCTCTGAGGACCCTTTTTTCCTGTAAGCAGCTTGTGGGACTGTGTCTTGTCTATTTTAACAGAGTTCTGCGATTCAGAACCTTAGCGCATATACTGAGAGTTCTCAGCTCTCTTCAGCTCTACCACCTGTCAGAACAAACTCTCCTAACAGAATCCAACTCACAGACCAAATTCCTCTCTCCCACTCCCTCACTCCACTCCAATTGCCTCCCTTGGAATGCTGGCCAATCAGGCGCTGTTGTTAGTTAAGTGTTTGCTGGCAGGGGTGGGATGGGGGGGGGACACTAGATGACTCAACCTGCTCAGAAAAGAAACGTTTCCATCACAGGGCTTTCCCACAAGCAAATGAGGATTAGTTGGGAAAGGGAATTGTCCAGGGTGTTCCAGGGACTTGTGTCAGCCTGTGCTTCTGTTTCAAGAGCTGGAAGTCACTTATTCACGGGGAACAAAACAGTGCCATTGCTCTCAGTGGGTTACAGCTGTAACTCACCCCCAGAAATCAAAGAGAGATGAAAGGGGTAAATGGAAGGTGGATCCAGCCATCTCTTTTTGGAAATGCTATTGACATTTAAGCAAAGCACATGACATTAGTTGAAAGTATGCTTAATATCTAGGGACGCGGGTGGCACTGTGGGTTAAACCACAGAGCCTAGGACTTGCTGATCAGAAAGTCGGCGGTTCGAATCCCCGCGACGGAGTGAGCTCCCGTTGCTCGGTCCCTGCTCCTGCCAACCTAGCAGTTCAAAAGCACGTCAAAGTGCAAGTAGCTAAATAGGTACCGCTCCAGCGGGAAGGTAAACAACGTTTCCGTGCGCTGCTCTGCTTTGCCAGAAGTGGCTTAGTCATGCTGGCCACTTGACTTGGAAGCTGTGCACCGGCTCCCTCGGCCAGTAAAGCGAGATGAGTGCCGCAACCCCAGAGTCGGGCACGACTGGACCTAATGGTCAGGGGTCCCCTTACCTTTACTTTATGCTTAATATCTATATGAAGCCGCTGGGAGAGATAATCAGGGGGTTTGGGCTGGGTGTTCATCAGTATGCAGATGACACCCAGCTCTACCTCTCCTTTAAATCAGAACCAGTGAAGGCGGTGAAGGTCCTGTGTGAGTGCCTGGAGGTGGTTGGAGGATGGATGGCGGCTAACAGATTGAGGTTGAATCCTGACAAGACAGAAGTACTTGGGGGACAGGGGGCGGGCGGGTGTGGGGGATTCCCTGGTCCTGAATGGGGTAACTGTGCCCCTGAAGGACCAGGTGCGCAGCCTGGGAGTCATTGTGGACTCACAGCTGTCCATGGAGGCGCAGGTTAATTCTGTGTCCAGGGCAGCTGTCTACCAGCTCCACCTAGTATGCAGGCTAAGACCCTACCTGCCCGTGGACTGCCTCTCCAGAGTGGTGAATGCTTTGGTTATCTCCCTCTTGGACTACTGCAACACGCTCTACGTGGGGCTACCTTTGAAGGTGACCCGGAAACTGCAATTAATCCAGAATGCGGCAGCTAGACTGGTGACTGGTAGTGGCCGCCGGGACCACATAACACCGGTTCTGAGAGATCTGCATTGGCTCCCAGTACGTTTCCGAGCACAATTCAAAGTGTTGGTGCTGACCTTTAAAGCCCTAAACTGCCTCGGTCCTGTATACCTGAAGGAGCGTCTCCACCCCCATCATTCAGCCCGGACACTGAGATCCAGCACCGAGGGCCTTCTGGCAGTTCTCTCATTGCGAGAAATAAGGTTACAGGGAACCAGACAGAGGGCCTTCTCAGAAGTGGCGCCCACCCTGTGGAACACCCTCCCTTCAGATGTTAAGGAAATAAGTAGCTATCCTATCTTTAAAAGACATCTGAAGGCAGCCCTGTTCACGGAAGTTTTTAATATTCAATACTGTATTGTTTTTAATACTTGATTGGGAGCCGCCCAGAGTGGCTGGGGAAACTCAGCCAGATGGGTGGGGATATAAGTAATAAATTATTATTATTATTATTATTATTATTATTATTATTATTATTTACTTACATAGAAGGAAAAGCAGCAGTGTCATGGCAGCAAGGATGAAAATCTCAAGTATTATATATCTTTCACCCGTTGGAGATTTTAAGAAGGTAACCATGTCCTGAAAAGTAGATGCTTGAAGAAAGAAAATTCTGATTTAGCCATCAGTAGCCAACAGTGTTCTTGAAGCTACCAACATGAGTTTGACCAAACTGTGGGAGGCAGTGGAAGACAGGAGTGCCTGGCGTGCTCTGGTCCATGGGGTTACAAAGAGTCAGACACGACTAAACGACTAAACAGCAACAAGCCAACATACCATTGCCACTCCAGGAAAAAGGGTTTCCATATGCTGTGGTAGCCATCAGCCAGAGACAGTCAACTGTTCAAGGGGTGGTAATCTGGGTGGTTAAGCAGGTGAAGGAAGTAAGGAGAGATACCTTGCTGCTTGAGGAAACTTTTCTGACCAATGTCTGGATCAGAAGACAGTAGCCTTTGATATTAAAGGACATTCTGCCCAATAGGCAAATGACAAGATGCTCCCTCTGTGCACATAATGCCACATACAGAAGCTGGGCTGGGCTGGCCATTGGCTCTTATTTTGATGCTGCTGATGGGGCAGCAGACTAACTGAGGAGGTGCAGTGCAGCTTGTGTGGTCTACCCATCTCTGCCCACAACAGCACCTGCTACCATTCCTGGCTGTACACAGTAGAATCATAGAATCATAGAATCATAGAGTTGGAAGAGACCACAAGGGCCATCGAGTCCAACCCCCTGCCAAGCAGGAAACACCATCAGAGCACTCCTGACATATGGTTGTCAAGCCTCTGCTTAAAGACCTCCAAAGAAGGAGACTCCACCACACTCCTTGGCAGCAAATTCCACTGTCGAACAGCTCTTACTGTCAGGAAGTTCTTCCTAATGTTTAGGTGGAATCTTCTTTCTTGTAGTTTGGATCCATTGCTCCGTGTCCGCTTCTCTGGAGCAGCAGAAAACAACCTTTCTCCCTCCTCTATATGACATCCTTTTATATATTTGGACATGGCTATCATATCACCCCGTAACCTCCTCTTCTCCAGGCTAAACATGCCCAGCTCCCTTAGCCGTTCCTCATAAGGCATCGTTTCCAGACCTTTGACCATTTTGGTTGCCCTCCTCTGGACACGTTCCAGTTTGTCAGTGTCCTTCTTGAACTGTGGTGCCCAGAACTGGACACAGTACTCCAGGTGAGGTCTGACCAGAGCAGAATACAGTGGCACTATTACTTCCCTTGATCTAGATGCTATACTCCTATTGATGCAGCCCAGAATTGCATTGGCTTTTTTAGCTGTCGCGTCACACTGTTGGCTCATGTCAAGTTTGTTCGTCAACCAAGACTCCTAGATCTTTTTCACATGTACTGCTCTCAAGCCAGGTGTCACCCATCTTGTATTTGTGCCTCTCATTTTTTTTGCCCAAGTGCAATACTTTACATTTCTCCCTGTTAAAGTTCATCTTGTTTGTTTGGGCCCAGTTCTCTAATCTGTCAAGGTCGTTTTGAAGTGTGATCCTGTCCTCTGGGGTGTTAGCCACCCCTCCCAGTTTGGTGTCATCTGCAAATTTGATCAAGATGCCCTTGAGTCCATCATCCAAGTCGTTGATAAAGATGTTGAATAAGACCGGGCCCAAGACAGAACCCTGTGGCACCCCACTAGTCACTCTTCTCCAGGATGAAGAGGAACCATTGATGAGCACCCTTTGGGTTCGGTCAGTCAGCCAGTTACAAATCCACTGAGTGGTAGCATAGTCAAGACCGCATTTTACCAGCTTCTTTACAAGAATATCATGGGGCACCTTGTCAAATGCCTTGCTGAAATCAAGGTAGGCTACATCCACTGCGTTCCCTTCATCTACCAGGCTTGTAATTCTGTCAAAAAACGAGATCAGGTTAGTCTGACATGACTTATTTTTCAGAAATCCATGCTGACTATTGGTGATCACAGCATTCCTTTCTAGGTGCTCACAGACTGTTTGCTTAATGATCTGCTCCAGAATCTTCCCTGGTATTGATGTCAGACTGACTGGGCGATAATTATTTGGGTCCTCTCTTTCCCCCTTTTTGAAAATAGGGACAACATTTGCCCTCCTCCAGTCTGCCGGGACTTCGCCTGTTCTCCAGGAATTCTCAAAGATGACTGCCAGTGGCTCTGAGATCACATCTGCCAGTTCTTTTAATACTCATGGATGCAGTTCATCTGGCCCTGGAGACTTGAATACATCTAAACTAGCCAAGTATTCTTGTACTATCTCCTTAGTTATTCTGGGCTGTGTTTCCTCTGCTGAATCATTTGCTCCAAATTCTTCAGGTCGGGCATTGTTTTCTTTATCGGAGAAGACTGAGGCAAAGAAGGCATTGTGTCCCCTGTTTGTATTTCACCATCTTCTCCTCTGAGTGACCCCACTGTTTCTTTGTTCTTCCTTTTGCTACGGACATACCCATAAAAGCCTTTTTTGTTGCTTTTAACCTCTCTAGCAAGCCTGAGTTCATTCTGTGCTTTAGCTTTTCTGACTTTGTGTCTACATGTGCTGGCTATTTGTTTGAATTCCTCTTTGGTGGTTTCCCCCCTTTTCCATTTTTTGTACACATCCTTTTTTAATCTTAACTCAGTTAGAAGTTCTTTAGATAGCCACCCTGGCTTCTTTAGGCACCTTCCATGTTTCCGTCTCATTGGTATTGCCTGAAGTTGTGCTTTTACTATCTCCCTCTTAACAAACTCCCAGCCATCATGAACTCCCTTTCCTTTTAGTATTACTGTCCATGGGATCTCACCCAGCACTTCCCTAAGTTTTATGAAGTCGGCTTTCTTAAAGTCAAGAAATTGAGTCCTAGTATGCTTGGCTGCTCCTTTCCGCTGTATAGTAAACTTCAGAAGAGCATGATCACTCGCGCCTAATGATCCTTCCACTTCTACCCCACTAACGGTTGGGAAACTAAGATGGCGACGTCTGCCTTTAGATTAAGTTTTAAGTAGTTTTAAGTAGTTTTTTTTTACCCCCCTCTGGGCTTTTATTGCTTTATTGCTTTAGACTAAGTTTCAAGTAGTTTTAAGTAGTTTTTAAAAGCCCTCTGGGCTTTTATTGCTTTATTGTTTTATCACCTGATTCGAGCTTCAGCTTTGCTGCCTTGCCGCACCCTCCGCTGTGCATTTGGTGCTGTGGAGCTGAGCAATCTTCTGAAACGAGTGAGTGGGGAAGAGAAGAGGTCTGGCCTGACTCCCTTGCCGTGAAGGGACCCCCCGTCACTGGAAAGGAAAAAACTCAAGCTCCACCAAAGAAACATATTGAGAATCAGTGCTCGCTGATGAGCTAAGCAGGAGAAAGCTGCAGATACACCCCTATTCATCCATCGGCCCTGCAAATTAGGCAGAAATACTTGGGGACAACTGGCTTTCTAATTGGAAGACAACTACCCAACATGGTCCTCACCAGAAAGATATGTAAGGAGTTGGGTATTCTGCCAGATACGCCACTTAGCCCCCCGGGACCTGGAAAGGGACAAAGTAAAATTATCAATTATTTCCCTAAGAGGGAGGAATGCATGAGTGAACAAATTGAACTAATTATTGACGAAGTCACTCCTCCCCCCCTTACTTATCTTGACCGGCCACATTACTTCAAAGAGCTTCAACAAAACTCTGGAAACACAAATTCCCCAAGAAGCTTGGCGCAAGAGCTAGTTCTAGCGGAGAAACTTGAGGGAAATATTTCTTTCACCTATAATCAGCGGCCCTTGGCAGAATTAACAACATGCCACCAAGACCAGGCGCCCACTTCTAAATATACTCAAACTGAACCGAGTGATGGCCATTTTCAGGCCCACCTCCAAGATATAAATACAGACCTTTCCAACATAAAAAATTACTTGACAATAACAAATGGGTTATTGCTGACCCTTGTGGAAAATTTTATTCCCCAACCAAAAGAGACAACAGCAACTGATGCACCCCACGTGCATAAACCAGATGAACTTGTGCATAACCCAGATGAACCTGTGAAGATGAGACAGGCAGTAACAACCAAGAAATTGCAAAAAAATAGACCAAAAGCCAGGGAAAAGAAAACTAAGAACATTAAAACAACAAGGAAAATAAAGATAAGCCGACATAAACAATGGCAGAAATTATTTAATCTACTCCCGTCGGACTCAAATAAATCTGCTGCACGAGATAAAAAAGAGAAAGAGAAAGGCAGAAAGGGGGAAAAGAAGTCATCGCCACAGCTAATGGCTAAGGTGGCATCTCCGAACCAGAGTTTAGAACTAAATGGGAGGATGGAAGCAACGTCCCAGAGCTCTGGTAACAGTTCACTCAGTGAGCCAGATTCTGGGGGAGAAGTGGTCCCTAACAATGAAGGCAGCAAACCGCTTAGCAAATCGGGAAATGGGGACGATGCAATGCCCAATCGCGTCATAACCAGGTCACCAACATTGGTTAGGACCAGATCTAAAATGGCTGTTCCTCTTGTTGCTTCTCCCACTTTCTGGACAATGAAGTTGTCTGCAAGGCCAGTGAGGAATCTGTTTGACCTTATGCTCTTGGCTGAGTTTGACATCCAACAAATATCCGGGTAACTGAAGTCCCCCATTACTACTGTCTCCCTTCCTTTTGCATGCTTGGCCAACTGTTCCAGGAAGGCATCATCTATGTCCTCCGTTTGGCTTGGGGATCTATAGTAAACTGCCACAATGAGGTCTCTGTTATTCTTCTCTCCCTTAATTTTGACCCAAATGCTCTCACTTTGGCTTTGAGGTTCTAAATCTTGGATCTCTTCACAGGTATACACATCCCTGACATATAACGCCACTCCTCCTCCTTTCTTGTCTGGTCTGTTTCTCTGGAATAGATTGTATCCCTCCATTATTACATTCCAATCGTGGGACTTATCCCACCAGGTTTCAGTGATGCCTATTATGTCATATTTAGTTTGCTGTACCAAGAGCTCAAGCTCATCTAGTTTATTTCCCATGCTTTGCCCATTAGTGTACAGACATTGAAGTCCATTAATCATTC
The DNA here is from genome assembly GCF_964188315.1 of Podarcis muralis. NCBI lineage: Eukaryota > Metazoa > Chordata > Lepidosauria > Squamata > Lacertidae > Podarcis > Podarcis muralis. The sequence continues at coordinate 3,295,255 of NC_135663.1, forward strand.
CCCCATGTCTCTTATTTAAGGATTTTTTCCTCCCACCACTAGGTCTGCGTACTCTTTGCTCCATTTGGTCTATGACATTTAGATGATCATCTTCATCAATTGATAGACTCCTACCTTCAGGAGCACTGTCTCCCTCCCCCACATTAGTTAGTTTAAAGCCCTCCTGATGAGGTTTCTGAGATTTTTGGCAAAAACATTCCTCCCAACCATTGTGAGGTGCAGCCCATCACTTGCCAAAAGTCCATCTTCAAGAAACTGCAGTCCGTGATCTAAGAATCCAAACCGTTCCTGTTTACACCATTTGTGAAGCCAGCTGTTCACTTCCACTATTTTTCCCTCTCCCTGGGCCACGTCGTTCAACTGGGAGGACAGATGAGATGACAATTTGTGCATTTAATTGCTTCAATTTCCTGCCCAGAGCCTCGTAGTCTCTTTTGATCTTCTGGAGGCTATTGCTTGCAGTGTCATTGGTTCCCACATGAACCAAGAGGAAGGGGTATTTGTCAGTGGGTTTTATGATTCCTTGCAGTCGTTCAGTTACATCTTGGATCTTAGCCCCGGGGAGACAGCACACCTCCCGAGACATCTTGTCAGGCCCACAGATCACTGCTTCTGTTCCCCTCAGTAGGGAATCCCCTATCACCACTACACGCCTCCTCTTAGGTTTGGTTGGGGTTCTTCCGTGAGCTGTCCGTTCCAAGGTCGCCTGCACATTCCCTGAGGACTGACTTTGCTGCTCGTCTTCATATACCTGATCAACTGTAATGAGGGAGAGATCCTCAAATGGAGTCTGTTCTTCGTCTTCCATGCTAGGGGAGAGGACTTCAAAGCGATTGTGTATTTCTAAACAATCAGAGCGAACCCTGGGCCTCCTACTTCTTTGAGTCACGTTTCTCCATATATCTGGCACCTGTGTTGGTGAACTAGCCTCCTTCTCAGGGGTGTCCCCTGTCTCCTCCTTGGTGGAGACGGTGTTCTCTGTTGCTTCCAAGAAGAGCTCCAGCTCTCTAATTCTTTGGAGCGTAGCTACACGTTCCTCCAGTTGCTGGACTTTGTCTTCTAAGAGGGCAATCAACATGCAATTGCTGCAGGTAAAGCTGCCTGCAATCTTTGGCAAGATGGCAAACATTGCGCAGGAACCGCAGGTGACTGCAGCTGTTCCCTCACCCTCCATCTTGAAAACGTGTCGTTGGGGGTGGCTACAGTGGTCCTCCATCTTAAAAAGCGTGAAGACAGGACAAATAACCCCCCCCAAAAAAAACCTAGGTCTCCCCCAACAAACGTTTGAGACTAGCTCCCCTAAATCTAAAAGATGGATCAAAGTGCCCTGCAAGCTCTGATAAGCTCCTCCCACAGCTAATCACCTGACTCAACAGGTGAAGACAGGACAAATAACCCCCCCAAAAAAACCTAGGTCTCCCCCAACAAACGTTTGAGACTAGCTCCCCTAAATCTAAAAGATGGATCAAAGTGCCCTGCAAGCTCTGATAAGCTCCTCCCACAGCTAATCACCTGACTCAACAGAAACCCTGCCCCCTCTGACCTTTGCACAGGGAGAGAAGCTAATCAGCCACAGAGAAACACACACACAAGAAAACTCTTTTGCTCCTTCTTCAGCTGCTGCCCTGCAAGCTCTGATAAGCTCCTCCCACAGCTAATCACCTGACTCAACAGAAACCCTGCCCCCTCTGACGTTTGCACAGGGAGGGCAGCTAATCAGCCACAAAGAAACACACACACAAGAAAACCCTTTTGCTCCTTCTTCAGCTGCTGCCCTGCAAGCTGTGGGTAAAGGAACACTACAGCCAGCAGCAAAGAGCGGGCTGAATCCTGGGGTTTCTATGGGGCTTCATGGATCTCTGGCACCCAAAGAGCTGTGTGTGCTTTTCTCTGCACTCCTCCCTAGCACAACCTGACTGGTTCCACTCCCTGCCTGTCTCTCCATCAACTTCCCTTTCCCATGCATTCCTCTACTTTATGAGAAACCTCATCCCATATGACTGTGCTGTATACAGACCAATAGTTCCAGTTCTTGTTGGCGGTGTTGCTGCTGCTGCTGAATCCTTTCTGGATGCTTCATCAATTCCGGACTTTTCCATCCTCTCAGTTGCATCTGTGAAACAATAAGCTATTATAACGACCTATGAACACATTGGTTGGATGGTGGGTGTTTTCCCTTCCATGCTCAGAGTATTAGTCTCTTGTCAAGCATGAAAGCTCACAAAATTTGCTTTTATTCTCCTGCACTTAATCTCCCTATTACAGGAACATATTTTTTAAAATAGATGCACATCTACAAATGTCAAGGCTTTCATCGGTACAAAGTTGAAATGGACAACAACATCAGGCCAAAAATATGTCTCAATGAGGCATTTCCAACATTAAACTTTGGCATCTATCAGTATTAGACAACCATTTCCTGTAAAGACATTGTTGAGTCCAATATAACTGAAATGTCTTTCTTTTTCATTTGCTGGATCAGTCTCCATCTTATACCAAAAAGATGTTCCATATGGATTCAAAGGAATTGAAAAAATGTTTTAGATAATATAGCATTCTCATTTGCATTATATTCTTCTCTAAGCTCCTGGATGTCTAGTTTATGGGACTTCAGCAAGCATTTGCAAAGAACAGTTATGGGTTTGATTCATATGTTCTCTCTATATTTATTTTATGGGGTAAACCAAATTTGGGGCAAGAAATGGGTTGATTGTGATATCTGTACATTAGATCAGCTGATAAGATCAGATGGAGAATTTTTGGTTCTGTTTATATTGCAGCTGAAATCTCAGTTACTTGGTGTGTGCTGAAAAGAAATATCTTGCTTCATAACATTTATTGGTGTTTGTTTATAGACTATCTCCTTTGAGGGCTTTGGTATCTATTGAATATCTGGAGGAAATAATACAATTTCCCCATAGATATCTGGTTGGCCATGGAGTGGTCAGGATACAGTACTGGATGGACTTTTCACATGATCTAGCACTCAGACTCTTCTTATGATTCCAAAAATCACTTGAAAGCAGGGGCCTTCCAGGTCTCTCCATTTGCCCCGCCTCTCTGTCAATCAATGTCATATGATGTCACTATTACTTACTGTGCCAAATTACCATGCCTAAAGTTCCAAATGCCTTTCATTTTTGTGTTTGTCCATTTTCCAGCAGCAACCAGAGCTGTTTTCATTAAGATACCAGCCCTCAGGCTGAAAGTGGCTTCCTCACAATACATTACCAGATGTTCACCATTTAATAGATTCTAAGGAGGGGAGACTACCCGTAACTTTCTTTAAAATGGTGGAGCACTTTAACTTGCTTGATATATGGAGATTTAAACACCCACTGGATAGAGAAATTACTTTTTTTCAGAACCAAAGCAATCTGCTGGACAAACCAACTTGATATGGATATCTAATGAACTAGCATTGAGAAGAAAAAAAGAGAGATACATTCAAGGACACGTTCGGATCACAAACCAGTATTAGAGGAATTGAAAGGTGAAAAAAAACCACACATTTAGGTGGAAATTAAATGATGGACTTCTTGATAGCCAAACAATTTTACACAAAGCTGAAAAAGCTTTGAAAGACTATTTTGAGTTAAACTTAAATCAAGGAGTGGATCTGAAGGTTGTCTGGGATTCAAGTAAAGCGGTAATGTGGGGGGTTTTGATCCAACAAAATGCTTTCCAAAAAAAGATGAGAGAACAAAAACAAACAAACAAATGAGAACTGCTGGAAGAATTGATTAAAAATAAAAAAGAATTGATCAAAAAACCCGGAAAAGATTCAGTAAAGCAAACCATAAAAATGTTATAAACACAATATTTGATGTTGGTAAATCAAGAAATTGAATGGAAGATTAAAATGCTATGGCGGAATTTTTTTTATTTTGCCAGCCAGCCACACAACCTGCAGGCATGGCAGCTAAAGAAAAAATAAGACATGAACTTAATTGAAATATAGAAGGGAAAGTTTTAGATAATACGAAACACATAAGAAAGCAATTTGTAAGGTATAATTCAGAACTGTACTGAGCCAGCATAAATAATATTGAAGAATATTTAACTTACCAAAAATTCCAAAAGAGAAACCTAATTCATTTAATGCACCTATAACTATGATGGAGTTACAACAGGCAGTTCATCAAGCCAAAATGGGCAAAACACAGAGGCCAGATGGGTTACCAGCAAAGTACTATAAGAAACTACAAGATTATCTAGCACAACCACTAAAAGATGTAACTAATGAGATATTGAATAGAGGGGAAAGTGCCAGGTTCTTGGAAAGATGCTGTCAGGGGCTCAGGGGCAGAGCCACAGGGGAAAGAGGAATTGGAGAGCGAAGGGGAAGGATCTGAGGGGAGCTTAGGAGGGTATGACAGTGACCCGGGAGATTCCATGAGTCTCTCCAGCAAATCAGAAGATTCCCAGAAAGAGGCGCCCAGGGTCAGGGCAAGGGGGACCAGCGGTGAGTCCCCAAGCGGCAGCTGGAGATCAGGGCCAGCTTCCCCGCCAGAGCGTAGTGGGGGGGAAGAAGCCCACAGATCAGAACCAGCGTCTTCTCCAGCAGGGAGAGAGAGTGAGTCAGAACTGACCATGCCTCCGTCGGAGAGTGGAGGGGCAGAGCGGAGGTCAGTTCCAGCCAGCCCCCCCGAAGGGGGAAGCAGTGACAGGAGCAGTGTAGCCGTTAGGAGGAAAGTGGCCGGCTGGGTGCGTGCGCCAAGTTCAAATGTGCAGGCGCGCGGGTCAGCAGAAAATCCGGATTGGGAGCCAGGTCCCAAAGCCCGCCGGAGACAGGGGGAGGAGTCAGAGGAATCCGCCTCCGAGGAGTCCAGGAAGGGTGGGACCCCAGAGGGCAGGAGGACCCAGAGGAGAAAAGAGCAGAGGGAGAAGAGGAAGAGGTGGAGCAAAGCTCGGGTGTTAAACTGGTGTAGGGGAGGGGAAGAGTCAGACGGAGCTTTGACGGTCTAGAGTTACAGACGTAGGGTTGCACGCCACGGATGTAAAACCAACAATGAACTTCAATAAAGACTTTTGTATATAAAGAGACACTGGCGTTGGTCCTTTGTGAGCTGGGACCTGAGGCACCCCTGACAGATGCTTACATTACACTGATTCCGAAACAAGACACAGATTTATTATGTGTCAAAAATTATAGGCTGGTCTTGGAAATGGCAGCGTGGATTCGATCGCTCTGAAAGGGACTACCGGTCTGAGGCTGGCAGGGGTAAGAGGGGAGAGTGCCAGGGCTAGGCACCCCCCCCCCCCCGAAAGCCTCACTCTGGCAGAAGCACCAATCTCCCACTGCCCTCCTGGAAACCTTGCCGAAAGGCAGGTGGGGGGGAGTGCAGTTGAGAGCGCTCGCAGCTTTAACGTGACCCTGCGAGGTATGTTTGGCATGCATATCTGTGGTATGAGAAGGTTAAAGTACATAGAGCTTTCTTAAATCATGTTGTAAGAAAATCGGTTTATGAGGTATGGGGAAAATATAAAAATCTACCAGAACAAAAAACACCATGGTGGATCCCACCACTAGAAGCGATACCCTTAAAAAAATTGAATATGAGAAATGACTGGGGAACGTATAAAGAGCAGTTAATGGTAGTAGAATTCCAATCGAAACTGAAGATGTTTGGGGACATAAGAGAATTACTAACTGACTGATTTCAACACCATCAACTAAATTATATATTCAAGATGGACAAAAAGAATGGCTTTTCTAATGGAACCTCTAAATTTGAAAAAGAGCTGTTGGAGAACAAAACACATTTACTCTCAAGAACGTATAAATTAATACTAGAATGGTATACAAAAGATGATCAGGTTAAATCAGCAATGATACACTGGGTGAAATATTTTGGGTATAATATACAACTTGCAGCATGGGAGAACTTAGGGAATTGGAATTTAAAATTCACAGCATGTTGCACGCTGAAAGGAAATTATACAAAAATGATATATCGTTGGTATTTAACTCCGTCAATTAGCAAAAATGTATAAATCAGGGTCAAATATATGTTGGAAATGTAAGGAAAAAGAAGCACCTTTTATCAGATGTGGTGGACATGTAAGGTAGTAAAAGAATTTTGGGAAATTATATTTAATGAATTGGGGGGGGGGAGTTTAATTTCCCCCCATAAAAAAACCAAAAAGCCTTTCTTTTAGGAACTCTAGGTGCCAAAATCCCAAAGGAGCAGAAAAGACTATGTACATGACCACGGCTGCACGGATGTTATTGGCCCAGAGATGGAAAGAAGATGAAATCCCTACCAGAGAAGAATGGCAGATAAATTTGGTGGATTATGCCGAAATGGCAAAAAAGAAGAAAAGAATCAGAAATCAGGAAAATTTTAAGGAATGGGGAAAGTTTATAATCTATCTTTAAAACCATTGTAAACACCTAAAATTCTTAATGTGGTTTGAATACCACTTGTAGTTTAATGGGGAAATTTGGACATAATAGAAATGTAAAAGATTTGGATTATTATAAAAGATGCAGGAGGAAATGACTAACAATCGGACCCACAAAGGGGAGGAGGGAAGTCCAGGCGATTCTTTGGAATCTTGTTTTTATATTGTATGTTGATATGTGATTGTAAAATTTTACTTTGAAAAACCAAATAAATAAATTTACAAAAGAAACAGAAAAAAGACTTTGAGACCACAAGTTGGACCTGGAAAAGAAGCAGACCTGTGCATTTCCCATGCATTCCTCTACTTTATGAGAAACCTCATCCCATATGACTGTGCAGTATACAGACCGTCAGTTATAGTTGCTGGTGGTGCTGCTGCCGATAGTGCTGTAGGCTCTGCGGGCGCTGGCTGTGCGGGCGCTGGCTCTGCGGGCGCTGGCTCCTCCATCCTCTCAGCTAGAATAAGACAACAACAAATGGAGAACAAGATTATTGTAAAGTGGCATCAGTATTAGACCATCCTTTCCCATAAAGACGTTGTTGAGTCCAATATAACTTAAACGTCTTTCTTTCTCTTTTGCTGGATCAATCTCAGTTTAAACCAAAAGAGATGTTCCACATGGATTCCAAGGCATTTTTAAAGAAATTTGGTAATATAGCACATTCTCATTTTGCATCCTATTCCTCTCTAAACTCCTGGACATCTAGTTTACAGGACTCCGGTAAGATGTTCACCATTTAATAAATAATGTGGGACCTATGAGGTCTTCAGATGTTCCTGGGTGCCAACTTCCTCCATCACTGGCCTCATGGTCAATGGCTGGGGGTCACAGGAATTGCAGACCAATAACATCTGGAGGGCCATTTGTTCCCCACCCTTGATGGAAGGTATATACATTTAGTTATATCTCTAGCTCCTGATCATCATTAAAGAAGAGGCGGCGGAGGAGTTTGGACTTGATATCCCGCTTTATCACTACCCTAAGGAGTCTCAAAGTGGCTAACAATGTCCTTTCCCTTCCTCCCCCACAACAAACATGCTCATGTGAGATGAGTGAGGCTGAGAGACTTCAGAGAAGTGTGACTAGCCAAGGTCACCCAGCAGCTTCAAGTGGAGGAGCGGGGACGTGAACCCGGTTCACCAGATTACGAGTCCACCGCTCTTAACCATTACACCACTGCTGGCTAGTACTCAATCTTTAATTCAATTAAAGATTGAGTACTAGATCTGGTCTTTGTTGGACGCATATAAATCCAATTGAATCTAGCAAGACTTTGGACAACATGAGTTGGACCTGGAAAAGAAGTAGAGGGGAAGCTGTTACCCAGGCTCTCCAAGTGTGCCATTTTGTTTTCTTTTTGCAAAGACTCAGCTTGACATCTGACGCTGTGGCTTAAAGAAAGAAGAGGACTGTTGTCTAAGCCCATTTCAAAGCCATCTGATCTAGGTTTCCCAAAGACTTATATTTTCTGGATCATGATCTAGATCTGGATTTAAAAACTGGGCCCATGAATCAGAGCAGGGCACCTGTATTGCCAGGGAATAAAACAGAATGTGATGCTCCTGGTTTGCAATGTAGCTGGAGCTTTAATATAAGGGACATGGCTGTTTGAGAAGAAGTGAAAGCAACTTCATGGCTTGGCTAGCTATGGGAATGGAATTACATCATGAATTACATCTGTTGCCAGCTTGGCATGAGACCTTCACTATGGACTATATAAGGGCCAGCAGCTGAAGGAGACAGGGAGATCTTGATACATTGTTCTATGCTCCATTCCAGAATGTAAAGAGAACGACCACCTGCCAGTCTGAAGTGTCCCAGATAAGCCTTCCAGATCCCGATCGGCTGGAGAGACATGAAGAACTAAACCTATTCTATCTGTATTGTTGTTGTTGTTGCCTAAGATATTTTGCTTATTGGTTATATTGCTAGCTTTGTAGTTTAGTCCTGTTGCTGTTGGCTTTATATAAGACTGCATTCTAGGTTGCTGATCAATTTCTTTGCTAATGTTTACCAATTAATAAAAGTTTGTCTCTACCTAAGAGTCTGTCAATTCTCTGTCCAGTGGAATCCAAAGAACCTGTTGCTTGCCTTGTGGTTGCTATTGGCCAAACAGCCAGCAGGGGACGCTGTCAAGACAGCACCTGTGCAGATCCATATAATGTTCCACCACTCAGTTTCATTGGATGATCCTGAGTTCTAGTATTTAAAAGAGAAAAGCCATCTGTAGTTTATAAATACTCCCTATCATTTTCCCTCTTGGTGACCTTTCAGTCCTGGAATGAGACCCTGCAAATATCATAGCTTGTAAGGAAAGTGTTCCACCCATCAGACCTCTTTCTGTTTGGATACCTTGGTGTTGTCATGAAACAACCTTTTCTCTAATTTCTTCTTAAGGCTGTTTCATCTTCCCACTGGCTAAGAACCATCTCCCTTGTGATGTCAGGCATTCCAGAACTCCTCCCATTTAGGCTATACCAATTCCTGATTGGCTGCTCATCATATCCAATCAGCATTCCACATAAAGCATAAACCTAGGGAAATGTTGGTTTCAGATTTATTATACTACTTATTTTTTTCAAAAGTTATTAGTTTTATTTTTTATTTAGGCCGGGTACATACTTTACCTTCAAAGCATATCCCCCAGAAGAATCCTTACTCCTCATAAACTCTGCTAGTAATATTGGAAAGCTTGCTATCTCAACACTTGTACCAGGAAAGATGGCAAAGTGCATTAGTGTAAATCTTCATTTGCAAAGTTAAAGCACAAAGAAAAGGAACAGAAGCAATTGAATTTGGTCTACATTTATTGAATGTATCATCATCAAAACATACATGCCACCAGTGCTATTTTTCCACACTGAAAAGGGACTGGAACCTACCACAAACACCTCCCTTGCTCTCTCACAATGGTGTCCACCTGAGAGGTGTCAGAACTGAGTTCAAGTGAGTTCCAGATGCAAACAAGCCCTGCATGCTGCTGACCTTCAACCAATGGCAACTCATAGAGAACTGTACTTGGAAAGAAAGATAGATCTGCACAAACTCTGAATTGGACTCTGATAAGCTTCACGTGCTAGAAACCCCTCATAACTATGTACCCTTATTCCTGTTATTGCTCATTATGTTTTTGTATGTTTATATGTCACTACCAATAAAAATATTGTTCAAAAATGTTTTCTGTCATTTAAATCCTGTCCTTCTGTATAAAGATGCAAGAATCATATAATACTGGTCATAAAGTTTCTCCAGTGGCTCTCAGTACATTTCCGAGCACAATTCAAAGTGTTGGTGCTGACCTTTAATGCCCTAAACAGCCTCGGTTCTATATACCTGAAGGAGCGTCTCTACCCCCATAGTCCGGCCCAGACACTGAGGTCCAGCTCCGAGGGTCTTCTGGCAGCTCCCTCACTGTAAGGTTGCAGTGAACCAGGCAGAGGGCCTCCTTGACGGTAGCACCTTCCCTATGGAACACCCTTCCATCAGATGTCAAGGAGATTATGAACTACATAACTGTATCGGGAAGTTTTTAACACTTGACCTTTATTATGTTTTTATATTTTGCTGGAAGCTGTTCAGGGTGGCTGGGGAAACCTCGCCAGATGGGTGGGGTACAATAGTAATAGTGGTATAATAATAATAATAATAATAACCATTAAACACTTAACTAGAAGTAAATGTGTTTGTTCTATCAATTTATTTTAGACCTAAGTTTATACATTCAGTGTTCAAACATATTACTTTATGTAACCTCTTCACTGAGAAAATTGAGTGGCTGCTATAACCAGGGCCATGTTTAGCATATGCACCGCCGGGTGCGCAAAGATCCGCCCAGCACCACCAAATTTAGTTTAGCTCCCAAATTAAACATTATTAACCGGCAGTTTCCCGGCTCGATCTACTTCTGGGGAAGTCACAAGATGAGAGAAAGTGACGGGAGAACACAAAGGGCGCGCATGCACACACAGGGAGGAGATTGTGAGGGTGTCCTCTCTCACCTGCCACACCCCACAGGTTCTCCCCATGGGAGGGCCTTGGCTGCTGCTACTGCAGGGGCAGCTGGTGGTGCCCCTCTGTGCCACAGGCAGCCACCCCCTCAGCCATGAAAACGACTCACCCACCGGAGCGCCCCTTGCAATCATTCATGCCTCCATTGCCGCCTATTGTCTGCCTGATCATCATAACCAGCCGCCTGTCACTCACAATTGACGCAGCGGCAGCCAATACACAGCGGACAATCGCTGCTGACACTATCCTGCTCGCTGTAACACCTGTCCCAATGAGGCACAACCCATGTATAAGACGACCCCCTCCCCATTTAGACTTAATTTTGGGGTAAAAAAAGGTTGGATGTGAGGGCGATCTGGCTGCAACATCTGGCACCCCATTTATCACCAGGGTTGATTTGGCTGATCTGGTTGGCTAGGCAGGTGTCCCCTTCCTCCCTCACCGCTCCATGTGCGTCCCTCCCGAAGCTGCGCGCTCAGTGGAAGAGGACGACCATCCCAGATAGAAGGAGTGTACCGTTCTAGGGACGCAGGTGGCGCTGTGGGTTAAACCACAGAGCCTAGGACTTGCCGATTAGAAGGTCAGCAGTTCGAATCCCTGTGACGGGAGCACGTCAAAGTGCAAGTAAATAAATAGGAACCGCTCCAGTGGGAAGGTAAACGGCGTTTCCGTGCGCTGCTCTGGTTCGCCAGAAGCAGCTTAGTCATGCTGGCCACATAACCCGGAAGCTGTATGCCGGCTCCCTCAGCCAATAAAGCAAGATGAGCGCCGCAACCCCAGAGTCAGCCACGACTGGACCTAATGGTCAGGGGTCCCTTTACCTTAGGGACGCAGGTGGCGCTGTGGGTTAAACCACAGAGCCTAGGACTTGCCAATCACAAGGTCGGCGGTTCGAATCCCTGCGATGGGGTGAGCTCCCATTGCTCGGTCTCTGTTCCTCGAAAGCACGTCAAAGTCCAAGTAGAGAAATAGGTACTGCTCCGGCAGGAAGGTAAACGGTGTTTCCGTGTGATGCTCTGGTTCGCCAGAAGTGGCTTAGTCATGCTGGCTACATGACCCGGAAGCTGTCTGAGGACAAACACCAGCTCCCTCGGCCCATAGAGCGAGTTGAGCCCCGCAACACCAGAGTTGGCCACGACTGGACCTAATGGTCAGGGGTCCCTTTACCATTATAAGGGACGCAGGTGGTGCTGTGGGTTAAACCACAGAGCCTAGGACTTGCCGATCATAAGGTCGGCGGTTCGAATCCCTGTGACGGGGTGAGCTCCCGTTGCTCGGTCCCAGCTCCTGCCAACCTAGCAGTTTGAAAGCACGTCAAAGTGCAAGTAGATAAATAGGAACCACTCTGGTGGGAAGGTAAACAGCGTTTCCGTGCGCTGCTCTGGTTCGCCAGAAGCGGCTTAGTCATGCTGGCCACATGACCCGGAAGTTGTCTGCGGACAAACGCCAGCTCCCTCGGCCCATAGAGCGAGATGAGCGCCGCAACCCCAGAGTCGGTCACGACTTGACCTAATGGTCAGGGGTCCCTTTACCCTTTACCATAAAAAAGGTTGTCTAAATAATACATGGAAAAATATGGTATTTATTATTCCATAACAGATAGATAGTTAAAAGCTAAGGTGGTTTCAGTGGCGGGTGCCTGGCGCCCCCCAGAATTCTGCGCCCGGGTGCACTGCACACCTTTCACACCCAAGTAAAGATGGCTCTGGCTATAACAGGGTCTTGATTTTGGACATTAAAGTAGTTAAAGAAAGGTTTCTATATTTCTTGGAAGGTGTCTCTTTGTGTTATGCCTTTAATTGCCCTCCTGTGTTTCATGTGACACTCATTTGCTCTATCCGAGAGAGAGAGAGAGAGAGAGAGAGAGAGAGAGAGAGAGAGATGGGTGTTGTGAAGGAGCACTTGTGGTGAGAGAAAGCTCGAGTGGGGTGGCTAGTGAGTCGGCAAAGGAGGCAGGATGCTGAGCGCAGTGGGACTGCTCCACCTGCCATCCTCCTGGCCAGCCCTGCCCTGCCCAGCCTGCCAGTGGGGGCATCGGCATGGTTGGCGCTTTCTTCGAAAGCACAACGGCTGCTGCTGCTTTCCTCCTCCTTTCCCCAGTGTACTTGATGCCTCCTCTTCCTGGAGCCTCTCTGTGTGTACTTGGGCACACTGCTGCAGCAATGGTGTAGCTAGCGGTTTTGCACAGCAGCAGGCTCCACTGGGGGTGAATCAAGTACCCCTTCCCCAAACAAACACTGCAAGTTAATGCGTGGTGGGCGAGACTCCCCTGAAGCAGCCTTCGCTATTCTGCCTTCGCTATTGGGCACTGGTTGAAGCATCCGGTGTGGAAAAAGAGCTCCCTTAACTTCTTCACTTGCAGCTGCTGAGAAACGTAGGAGGGTGGAAACATGAAACAAAAGATTGCAACCGGCTGTGCTTCAGCCCTTGCTCAGTTCCCATGTCAGGTCCAAGGGAGCCAGTAGAGAGAGAGATGGTTCTGGTAGGGTTGTGGGATGAACTAAGCAGTCTCCTGGAAATTTCCTTGCTCCTGCAGATGCTGATTTAGTGCTGTGTGCCCACTCAATTTGTTTCTCCATCTCATCTTCCTTGATTTCCAGAAATTTCTCCAATTCTTTAATCAGCAGTTGTTAAAAACCTTTCATCTCTTTATTCCGGAATCGATCAATATCTCAAATACATTTCCTTGTGCTGCATCACTAGGAGAGTGACCGGTTCATCCAGTATTTCTGTGTTCTGCTGCATTCCAGTCATCTGTTCTTGGGTTTATGTGATTTGTTCCTGCATCTCTTTCACTTGATTTCATGTCTCTGATTTCATTGACCAGTAGTGTGTTGTTGTTGTTTTCAGTTTCTTCCAGAGAGCTAGGTCTTTAAGACAGATCACTTATTTCTTTGGAGCAATCCCTTAAATCCCTTGCAACTTCTGCAAGTGTTGCTGGCTTAGTGATACTCTCATTACTGTCAAAATATCATTTAAATCTCCTTCTTGTTGTACAGTGGTGCCTCGCAAGACGAAATTAATTCGTTCCGCGAGTTTTGTCTTCTTGCGATTTTTTTCGTCTTGTGAAGCACGGTTTCGGAAAAGTTTTGGAAAAGCTTCAAAAATCACCAAAGTCTTCAAAAACCTCAAAAAAGGCTACCACACCGCGTGCTATGAGTTGCTCCTCGAAGTCAAGTCGCAACTGTATTAACGGTGTTAAGAAAAAGGAAACAAACTTGCAAGACGTTTCCGTCTTGCGAAGCAAGCCCATAGGGAAAATCGTCTTGCGAAGCAACTCAAAAAACCAAAAACCCTTTCGTCTTGCGAGTTTTTTGTCTTGCGAGGCATTCGTCTTGCGAGGTACCACTGTAGTTGGTTTTTTATATCCTGTTACTGCCATTTTGTACATTTACCCCTGTGTGTCAGTGTTTGTTGAGTGTCATTCTGTTTCTGTGAGCTCTGGGCTTATTGGGGACAGCTGGTCATGACTACAAAAGGAGGAAAAGTTACAGTTTGAACTTTGCCTGCAGGGAAAAACACCCACAAGCTTTGTTGTTTTGTAATAAAACCTTATACAGCAGTCTCATGGTGTCGTAGTTTCTGTCATCTGCCACCAGAAGGAAAAACCCCTCTAACAGTGTTGTATTATTTATACTTCAATTTATCTCTCAGTTTCCAAGCGCTTGTTGCTAGTTTCCCACCATTTGATGCCGCTGTTGTATTATTTATAGCTCACTCACTGGATCATCCCCTTGTTGTGGTGAGTGGGCTTGCAATTCCTATGACCCTTGTGAGTGAAGCTGTTGGGAGTCTCATACTCCCAGCAGGGTCACCAAGGCGGTAAGGTCAAAGGAGAGGAGCTAGACGAAGAATGATCCAAGAAGTTCTCAATGGCAGGACAAGTGGAAGATAACAAGTGGTATGTTACAATGGCTGTGAAGGGTAGGTTTGAACAATTTGGGGCAATTAAAATGTTAAAAGTTATATAAACCTTGTGGATGGAGGAGTGTTAATGTATATAAAATTGTACATATGGTTGATTTGAATATGTTATTATTGATTATATAAACCCAATGTATCAGCCACCTGGGGGGTTTCCCTGTGTTTTGGTTGTTGGTAAAAAAAAAAAAAACATTAAAAAAATACAATGGCTGTGACGGCAGATGAAGGCTGGAGCAGATAAGAGTCTACTGTTGGAAAAACACTTGTGAAGGCCACCACCTTCCCAAGACACCGGGGCATTTCTCTGTGGTCACTCTCTGGCTATAAATCTTCCTCAGTCCAGAGAGACCGGTGATAAGCGACCCCTCCCTCCTGAGAGGAGCACGCTCCTCTTCTGGCATCTCATAGCAGAAGAAAGAGTCAATCGTAGTTCTAAACCTACTTTATTTCCAGTCTTATATACAGAGAATCCATCAGCATGTCTGTGCTCTCTCAGCACCAGTACAGAACAGCATAACATACAGAAGTGAAACTAACTTCTCAACAATACTCCAATAGAATCATAGAATCATAGAATCATAGAGTTGGAATAGACCACAAGGGCCATCGAGTCCAACCCCCTCCCAAGCAGGAAACACCATCAGAGCACTCCTGACATATGGTTGTCAAGCCTCTGCTTAAAGACCTCCAAAGAAGGAGACTCCACCACACTCCTTGGCAGCAAATTCCACTGTCGAACAGCTCTTACTGTCAGGAAGTTCTTCCTAATGTTTAGGTGGAATCTTCTTTCTTGTAGTTTGGATCCATTGCTCCGTGTCCGCTTCTCTGGAGCAGCAGAAAACAACCTTTCTCCCTCCTCTATATGACATCCTTTTATATATTTGAACATGGCTATCATATCACCCCTTAACCTCCTCTTCTCCAGGCTAAACATGCCCAGCTCCCTTAGCCGTTCCTCATAAGGCATCGTTTCCAGGCCTTTGACCATTTTGGTTGCCCTCCTCTGGACACGTTCCAGTTTGTCAGTGTCCTTCTTGAACTGTGGTGCCCAGAACTGGACACAGTACTCCAGGTGAGGTCTGACCAGAGCAGAATACAGTGGCACTATTACTTAGTACTGAGACTTCCTGTCTCATACTCTCAGACACTCACATGACATAAACAACCATAGTGCTACTACTGAGCAGCTTGGGTGGATAAAAATCCTAACATCACCCCCCCCCCCATTTTTAGGTAACCCTGGCCGCGAAAGCTAGTGCAGCATCAAGAGACATAAACAAACAGTTGTCATACAAATAGTATACCCCTGCTGTACTGGTTCCACATTTGGAACTACCTGCAACTGGATTGACCAGTTCAAACCTCTGATTACCTGTCTTCTATGGGACTAGAGCTTTTGATCTACCTTGTGCATCTGAAGCCTGGTTTGAGCTGCTAGCTACAGCTATGCATGTCACAGCTGTGTTAGCAAACTCCCGGGAGTACCTCTTGGGTGGCAGTCCCTTTGTGACTCTCTCAGATCTACATATCAGGTGCAGATCCTCCTTGCTGGCTGGTTCTTCCTTAGGACTTTTGGGAGAACCACGACCAACAGTAAACAGTGGCTCTGGCAATTCCAGTTCAGCCTCAGATGATGGCCTGGACATTGCTTGTGTACCTCTCTCAATGACTGTCATCTGTACTAGAACTCTCGGTGGTGCTTTCAGTGTCACTCTCAATGTCAGAATCTACATCTGTGTTGGCATTGATGGGGAAACTGTGGTGAACCTCTCTCTCCTGTCGTGCACTGCATTCTACATTCCTAGTAAAATCAATGTGTCAGAATCAGGCAATGAAACTCTGTATTGACCTTTCTCATAACCCATGAAAATGCCCCATGCACTTTTTGCACCTTGTGGTGTTTCTATCCACATGTGAGACCCGAAAACCTGTAAGTGCTTGACAGAAGGTTTTCTCTGGAACAGTTTCTCAAAAGGAGAACTTTCCATACCAGCTGAAACCTTTCTTACCCACGTGTAAGAAATAGCATTCAGCAACTCAGCCCAAAACTTCTGGGGCAAACATGCACTTAGCAGTTGTGCTTTCAGGCCTTGTTACAACTCTGTGTTCACCTTGACACATACACTCTTGTTCCATGCAGCTTCTGAGACCGCAACCTTGTGCTCAATCTCCTGTTCACCTAGGAAATCATGAAATTCCTTTGAAACAAAAACCTGCTTTTCATCAGTAAAAAGACTTTCAGCATTAGCATCATGAACAAGCTTCACCTTATCACAAAATTCTCTGAACTTTGTTAAGGTTTGTTGCGGTTTCTGCAACATGTACACCCAGACATATTGAGAAAAACAATCATCCATTATCAGGTAGTACTTAGCTTTGCCTCTAGAAAGTGGTAGAGGTCCAATCACATCGGCATACACTCGCTGGGAAACTCTGGTGACTTTATTGGGCTTCTTGCTTTTGGGACCTGTAACACAAGACACAGCAACACCATGACAACAATCAGTACTATCAAAGGTAAGCAAATAAAGCCCATCTCCTTGTAGGCATAAAGAAGTGGTGTCCCATCTCTGGAGATTACACATCTCTTCTTGTTGCAGGATATCTCAAAACCCTGCTCAGTCAGCTGTGACACACTCAACAGGTTGTACTTTAAACCTGGAATAAAATAAACACTGTTAATGGTGATTTGGGGACTCTAAAGAAACACAGTTCCAAACCCAGTGGCTTCCATCTCATGACCGTCCACTTGCTTGATGGTGTAATGCCGATCCTCAAAAGTGGTAAAGACTTTCGGCAGGACAGTCCCTCCCCTAACCTGGCCAATCCCCTGGCAATGCCTCTCCAGGCGGGATTGGGCGATTGGCAGAGGTAGGCGGAGACCTCCTGGTATCCAGCCTGGGGAGGATGAAGCCAGCCCGAACTACCAGGGGCTGCACTGGGATCTGGGGGGCTGCACGCGGCCACACAAAAGGCGCCCCCTTTTGATGTAGGAGCGGTCATTCTTGGGATCTTCAACTGTAATCACAAGGTCATCAGCATATGTTTTCAGTTTATATGTTGTTTTTCCTACCGTGATTCCTCTAATGTTTTTGTCCGGGCATTTTGGGATATTACATGGATTTCAATGGCAGAAGTATTGTCCAGGGGGGAAAGCAGTGTTTTGCCCTGTATTTTTATGGTCCCCCCCCCCACACACACACAAAAAGCCCGACAACCTGGGTTACCTCACACACAAAAAAACACCTCCCTATTCTCTATTATCTGTGAACTGAATTGAATACTGCTAAAAGGACAAGAAGTTAAACAACTTGGGTTATCTCAAAGCTTTGACATATTTCTACTTGAAATATGGCAACCTTACGTTAAATATACCACATACAAATCACCACTCAAATGAGAAAAAAACACACAGAAACAAAGTAGAAAGAGAACCTAGAAAGAAAAAGAGAGAATTAAACCAGGCTCCCTCTGGCCTGTTATTAAAAGACACCATGACCTTGGGAGAAATATTACAGGACCAGTTCATTCTTCTTAAACCAGCTTAACCCAAAACAACACCTGCTCTTAGCAGAATGGAAACTTACTTGTCAGCTAAAATGTTCAAGGTTGCACCTGCTAGAGAAGGCACCAATTTCTAGCTTGTGTTACACAGAGAAAATACCAGAACCTTCTACTTGAATGAATAGGTAAGAAATGATCTCTGCACTTAGATTAATGCTTTCTGTACCTCAAAAATGCAAGCTATCACACTGTGATATTTGAGAGATCTTTGAGTGAAGCGTGTTATAGAAATTTAATAATAAGACTGTAATGATACATTGGGCAAAAGACTTTGGATATAATATACAGCTTAAAGAATGGGAAAGGTTGTGGAATGAAAGGATAAAATTTACAGTCTGTAATGCTTTGAAAGAGAATATGATGAAAATGATGCATAGATGGTATATTACACCAGTGAAATGAGCTAAAATTCTTAGGTGATTTATTGCTCAGATAGATAAGTCTGGCGTCCAGCCCGCTTCCATCACTGTGCCAGGCCTCGCATTCCAAAGCTCTGAGCAAAAGCAGAGTCTAGCAGCGGTCAGAAAAATCAGCCTCTGTGTGCATAAACAGAGTCTCACACAGAGTTACTAAAAGCTAAAGTACTTTATTTACAGCAGAAACTATCCATTATCTAGCAGAGTATGGAACATCATACAAGCATGTCTGTTCCGTACGAAAACCGAAAGCAGAATAGAACAAAGGACTGAGACTCTCGGAAGTAACGCAGAGTCTCTCCGCCCCACAGTAGGCAGGACGTACACTCTGAGCTGTTTAACCCTGTAAGCTCAGGTTCTCCTCACACCCCCTCTTCCCCTGCACTACTGTGGGGCAAGCAAGTATAACCACTTACCCCAACTCCAAACCACCACAGAACTCCCCATGACGCTGGAAGCTCAATGGTTTGGTAAAAACATCAGCCAAGTTATCGTGACTGGCACAATATTTCAGCTGTATCAAACCTGACTGAACACTTTGACACACATTCTGGAAAAGTATGTCTAGATGCTTGGTTCTGGCCTTAAATTGCCCAGATTCTGCTAGCTTCAGACAGGGTTGATTGTCTTCCCAAACAGTGATGGGCAAGCTACAATCCCCACAGATCTCTTGCACCAAGCATCTATAGAACTCCAGTTCCCGGCACAAATCTGACAGTGCGCTGAACTCAGCCTCAGTAGAGGACAGCGCAATGAGACTTTGCTTCCGGGACTTCCACCCAACAAGAGATTGCCTAAACTTTATCATCAACCCAGATACGGACTTCCTGTCCTTCAGATTCGCCCAGTTGCTGTCTGCAAAGCATGTAAGCTTCATCTCACCTGCAGCCGACAGTTTGAGACTGAAGTCTTTTGTATCCTGCAGGTAAAACAGTACCCGCTTGATACCATGCCAGGCACTTACACTGGGCTTTGAAGCTTCCCTACTGAGCAGATTGGTAGCAAAAGCAATGTCTGGTCTGCTCCATTGGGACAGATACAACAGACTACCCAGAGCTGACTGAAAGAGCTCAGCATTCTCGAACTCAGCACGTTCTGCTTGCTGACTGTCTTTCATGTAGCTCATCTCCATGGGTGTCCTAACCCCTGCACAATCAGACATTCTGAACTTCTCAAGCAACTGCTCAATCTTGCCCTTCTGACTGAGCAAGAAGCTAACATCCTCAGTTCTAGCTATCTCCACGCCCAGGTAGATCTTTACTGCACCCACGTTCTTGAGCTGAAACCGCTTCCCAAGCTCTTTGGCAAACTTCTGTACCTGTTTGCCCTTGCAGTGTAAATGATGTCATCAACGAAGATTAACACCATTTCCTGTGACTCTCCTGATCCTTTAAGGTACAGGCAACTGTCAGCAAGACTCTTCCTGAAACCTAGCTTCTCTAAAGCTTCATTCAGGCACAAGTTCCAATTCCTGGCCGATTGTTTCAAATCATAAATTGACTTGTGAAGTCTCCATACAGTACCTTGCTCATTGCCCTCAAACCCTGAAGGAGGAAGCATGTACAGATCCTCCTGGAGGTCTGACTTCAAGTAGGCTACATCCATATCAAAGTGATGCACCAGCAAACCTCTTTGTGCAGCAATGGCTAAGAGGATGCACAGAGTTTCACTTCTGGAAGTAGGAGCATAAACTTCCGTATAATGCAGCCCCTTCTGCTGCGTGAACCCTCTGGCTACCAGCCTAGCCTTGTACTGTGGTTGTCCAGTTGCTGTGGGTTTAAGACGGTAAACCCAGTGGCTACTCACGGCCTGTTTGCCCACTGGCAACTTTGTGAGGGAGAACACACCTATAGACTCCATTGAGCTCATCTCCTTCTGCATCGCCTCATGCCATTTCCTGGTTTCTTCCTGAGGCAGTTTCTGAACATCCTCAAAACTCTCGGGTTCACACTGTGCCATACCAACCCACACACTAGTGACTGCAAACCTGTCAGGAGGTTTCCCTTTCATTGTCCGAGTTGAACGGCGCAACACAACTTCAGGTGCCCCCTCTGACCCACTAGGGCCAGCCAGAACATCCTTGGCATCAGAGTGCTCCACCTCTGACTTACTGCACCTTCTGGACTTCTCAGCTGAACCTGTGGGAGAAGAAGGAGCACTGCTGTGCTCAAGCTTCACAGATTTAGGAGTTCTCCCCTCTGTTCCTCAGCAGCAGATTCAACCTCTTCCTCTTCTTCATCAGCAGAGTCAAGCAGACTCTCTGAAAGAATATCAGGGTTCCCATGTATCCGTGTCCACCCACTCTGCTCACAGAATTCAGCACTGTTGCTGAGCAGAATTCTGGACTGATTCCCTGATGGGTAAGCGAACCTCCACCCCTTGGTCCCTGGCTCGTACCCACAGAAAATCATCTTTTGGGATCTGGGGCCACCCTTTTTGCATTTGGCCTTTGGTATGAGGACCCAAGCGTCACAGCCAAAAACACAGAAGAAATGCACCTTGGGCTTCTTGCCGTGCAGCAGAAAATAGGGTGTCCCCCCACCACTGAATTGAATGACCTGTTTGAAGCTATTAATCTGTCGTCCAGTCGTGCTCCCCTGTGCAACATCTGCTGGGGCTGACCTGGACAGAAAATGCAGAGTTGCAGCGGTCCTGCCGTCCATGTGAGAAAGAGGGATAAATCAAGTCCAGAGACAGTTCCTTTCTATCTCTAAAGTGTTTATTTTACAAGCAGTAAATCATTCCACACCGTCCGAGCTTTCTGGCATCTTTCCCGTGCTAGAAACACACACAGTCTAAATCGAAAGCAGCTCTCACAGACAAAGACGGAGAAAGCCTGTGACGCACGGCCTTACGTAAAGGCCCCTCCCCCCGATACAGGACACCAAGGAGTTTTAACTCTATAACCACCAAACTCCACACTGTTCAAGGTAAAATTGGCCATCCGCCAAGACCTCCAAAAGTGCTGTGGGAGCCCGGCGTCAAACAGCAATGCTGCGGACATCTCCTGCAGCATTCTGTTCCGATGTTCTGCAACGCCATTCTGCTGGGGACTGTGTGGAGCTGTCAACCTGTGTTGAATCCCCTTCTTGCGGAAGAAACTTTGCAGGGCAGACCCAGTGAACTCCCCGCCATGGTCGCTCTGAAAGTTTCGCACACATGTGGAAAACTGCAGTTCCACTGCCACAATCCACTCTTTGATTAGCGGCGCAGCCTCACTCTTGTGTTTAAGTATGAACAGCCAGCCTTTTTTCGAAAAATCATCAATCAGCACCAACACATATTTAGCCCCGCCCATACTGGTTACTGACATGGGGCCACACAAATCTGCATGCACTAGCTCAGGGGTCTGCAACCTTTAAGACAAAAAGAGCCACTTGGACCCATTTCCGAAGGGAAAAAAACTGGGAGCCGCAAAACTGGGAAGGTGACATCGGGACGGTGTGTGACTAACGCACGCACTGCCCCCATGCGACGTCACAGCCAGTACAGCGCCCGCCACAGTGGGGAGTGTCGGGGGTGCACAATGCGCCTCCTCCCCTCACTAGTATCCGCCCCGGAGCTGCAGCAAAGGTGTAAAAGAGCCACATGCAGCTCTGGAGCTGCGGGTTGCAGACCCCTGCACTAGCTGAAAAGTCCTAGTGGTCACCCTTTCAGACCTTGGGTATAGGCATGTTTTCACCTTTGCGTGCTTAAACCCTCTGCACTCAAGAAACTTAGCACAAGATTTCATTTTGCACCCCTCAGTACATTCTGGGATCTTCTTCACGGAACCCCACGACATGTGAGCCAGACATCTGTGCCAGAGATGAGGACACGCATCATGGACTGGAACATTGGCACACTGTGCTCGAGCTGCCTCCATGTCATCTGGAACTGCAAAAGAAGTTTCTAGAACAAACAGCCTATCTTTATATTCCACACTGACTAGTTGCTGCCCATCCCTGGAAATAGAACACATGTTATCCTCAAAACAGACTCTATAACTATCAGCAACGAGAGCGGTGATTGATAGCAACGTGCAGGACATTCCAGGAACAACAAACGCCTGTATTGAATCCTGTAAGAAAGAACAAAACAGTGAGCCAGTCTGCGTCAGAGCACACTTAGTCCCACCTGCCAAACAGATTTTCCAGAGACTACAGAGGTGCAGTTCCTCAGAAAACCACCAGAGAAGGGGGGACTTCCAGGGAGGCGCCTCCGGTAATGGCGGAATTCCTCTGACCGGGAGGAATTTGCCCCATGGGAATTGGGTCTGGCCACCACAGCGAAGGCAGAGACCTGCAAAAAATCACAGGCGGGAGAACCTTGTGAGCGTGGGATTCGGCGGGCACCATTTGCGCCTCCCCTACTCGCAGGGAAACCCAGTTTCGGGGGTCCGGAGCAACGTGGGGTGAGCGGCGCAGTGCTTCAAATCGTCTGCTTCTTCCACAGAGTGAAGCCGCATATGTGTTGCCGGAGAGCGCTGACCTTTTCCTGTGGACAATTTGACTTTAAAGTAATTACCCGTGAGTAGAGCTGAAGCGGGAGAATTGGATTTCTAAACGTTTAATTTGGTATCGTAACGGGGAGGTTCAACACAGGAAGTCCGCCTTCCCCTTTTGTAAATAGACTGAGGCAATGAGGTTGCAAGCTGGAGTCCCGGAAAGCCTTCTGTAAAAGACTAAATTTCCATCGGCAAAGAACATTAAACCCCCCCTTGGAGGCAGGAGAAGATGCGGACTGAGTATGCCTGTGGGAGAGAGCGAAGAGAGCTAAAATACCGCCACTCTGACCCTGGAAACGGGCTGCTAGCAGGACTGACATTTTGGAATGTTCATTGACAGCGTTTAGAACGTTCATTGACAGCTAGCAAAATAAGAGAAATACATTGTTTCTACTGCCTCCGGCTGCCTTTAAAAAGGAGTAAAAGTAACTGAAAATTGAAACTAACTTTGGATTGTTTGAATTGTGTTTAAAAGAGGACATTATTGACTATTACAAATAGAAATTGTTTTCCCCTAGTGGAAGCCTTTGAAACTGGTTGCTTTACAAGAGCTGGGCTAGGGGAATTTCCAGCTGCAAGATAAAAAAACCTGTGAGACTCTGGGACTGACCTTGAATCTTTTAAGTGCTATGGCAAATGGAAGGGGAAAAACAGACCAGTCAACTGCTGACAAAACATTAAGGTCTGGGAGGACTTGGCAACAACCCAGGAGAGGTTCATCATCAGCCCCCCTGCTTCTTCTGCTGCTGCCTTTGTACCAGTACATTCAAAACCAAGAGGAATGTCGACAGAAGAGGCCTTAGTGGCTGCATTATACAAGATAAATGATTCACTGGAACAGCTTAACAAGAAAATAGATGTGATAAATGCGAAAATGGATGTTTCAACTACTAAAATCAACTTAAATACAGAAAGTATAAATAATACTAATACAGAAACCACCCAGAAATTGATGCAGGAATCTACTTTGATACGGCAAACTGCGGAGGAAGCCAGGCAGAAAGCCGTTGCTGCTGAATGTAAAGTAACACAACTGGAGAGAAAGGGAGTCCCAGCCCTACAGAGGCAATTTGATGAACATAAGTTGACGCTTGCTATGATTGAACTTAAAGAAAAACAGACGAATCTGAGGATTAGAGTTCACCTTTGGTGGACATCCCAAGTATCAAGGCACTCTGGGAGATGATTTATAACGAAATGAAAAAGGTATTTAAATATACCCTTTTGAAGAAACCAGAGGCCTTTCTCCTGGGCATGGTCGGCCAATTGGTGTTAAAGAAGGATAGAACTTTTTTTATGTATGCAACAATAGCAGCAAGAATACTCTTCATGAAGAATACTCATGAAGAATACTCGTGAAGTATTGGAAGACACAAGATTTACTCACCCGGGAAGAATGGCAGATGAAGTTGATGGACTATATGGAACTGGCGGAAATGACTGGCAGAAATCCGAGACCAGGGAGAAGAGTCGGTGGAAGAAGACTGGAAAAAGTTTAAAGACTATTTATAGAAATACTGTAAAATTAATGAATGTTAGAAGAATGTTGGAATGAAGTTATATGGCTTTAGTATAAATGTTATAAGGAATTAAGTATAAATAGAATATTAAAGGAAAAAATATGGTTAGAATGTGTTAAGATAATTATAGGATAGAAAACAGAGGAAGATGGAAAGGAATTGCTGAAACAACTAACAGAAGTGGAATACAAAAAGGGAGGTGTGAGGAGGTCATTTAAATAAGTGAATGAAAGATAAGATATTGAAATTGTTTGACGTGTTCTAAAATTGTTTTTGTTTTGTTTTGTCAGTTTAATGTGTGAGTGTTGTGTAGTGTTTGTGTATTGTACTGTATTGTTCTTTTTATTGTTTTTTTCTTTTTGTGTAGTGTTTAAATTGTTGAAAAAGCTCATAAATATTTTTTTTTTTAAAAGAAAACCACCAGAGGGCACGAGATGATGCGACGCTCCTGAATCTGTCACAAAAGACAGTACAGTGTCCTCATACAGCTCTGGAATGTTGCCATAGAAGCTGCTAAATGTTTATGTTCAGGGCCGTCTCTGCCAGCTGCCTTCGGCTTTGGTTTCCCACATTTCGGAGAGCTCTTTATCTGGTTGCTCTGGGAAATGACCTTGGGCTGTTCCTGCGCCTCCACTGCACAGTCTCTCACGAGATGGGAGGGGGAGCCACAGCGATAACAACGACGTGAAGCGAAGGCTCTCACAGTCTCCCCTCCAGCTCTTCCTGCATTCCCTGCACCCCCACCTTTGGGAGCACAGCCTGGGCCTGCAGCTCGCACCCTAGCTCTCTGTCTGCAAGCCTCCTCATCACAAAGACGCCCCGCAACATAATCCAGACTTAGTTGGTCGGCTGGCATAGCCTCCAAGGTCAAACACAACGTCTCATAGCTCCTGTCCAATGAGCTCAGGAGAATTCACACTTTGAGCTCCTCAGAGAGAGGGACTTGCAGCTGTCGAAGCTTATTAAACGTGGCCAGCATCTGGGTTATATGCTCTCTCATCGAACCACCCGGCATAAGCTTCATCTCAAAAAGACTCCTAGTAGTATGGATCTTGGCCCCAGCAGTTGTTCTCTGATGGACACGCTCCAAAGCGTCCCAGACGGCTTTCACAGTCTTTAAACTGTCAACATGAGGGAGTTGGGAGGAATCCAAGGCAAGGATTAAAAGCCCCAACATTCTCTGGTCCCTTCTCATTGTGGTAGCTGCCTGCACCCTGGCTGCTTCAACAGCACCAGCAGCTGCGGGGTAGGTTCGCACTGAACACAGTTAAACAGGCCTTTCCCTGTGAGCCACGCCCATGTTCTCCTCGACCAGTCCTCCCAGTTCTGCCCATTTAGCCATTCAAACAGCACATTAAAAGACTCCTGGAGCTCAGCCATCTCCTCCCCCGGTCCTCCCTTGGGGCTCAGAAGTACTCACGCGTACAAGCCGGCTTCCGAGGAGAGGCCTCCAGCGACTCTTGCAGCACACAGCTTGCAGCCAGCGAGACCCCCTGCTTTCCTCTAGGCAGGGCCTCAGAGCTGGGCTTCCTTCTTCAGCAGCCAAAAGCTTTCCAGCACGCAGCACATAAAAGTAGGCTTTCTCTGACGGCGCCTTGCTGTGTCCATAACCTCTTAGGTCATTTATTGCTCAGATAGATAAGTCTGGCATCCAGCCCGCTTCCATCGCTGTGCCAGGCCTCGCATTCCAAAGCTCTGAGCAAAAGCAGAGTTTAGCAGTGGTCAGAAAAATCAGCCTCTGTCTCCTGTGCGTCAGTGTGCATAAACAGAGCCTCACACAGAGTTACTAAAAGCTAAAGCACTTTATTTACAGCAGAAACTATCCATTATCTAGCAGAGTACGGAACATCATACAAGCATGTCTGTTCCGTACGAAAACTGAAAGCAGAATAGAACAAAGGACTGAGACTCTCGGAAGTGACGCAGAGTCTCTCCGCCCCACAGTAGGCAGGACGCACACTCTGAGCTGTTTAACCCTGTAAGCTCAGGTTCTCCTCACAAAAATGTATAAGACAAATAACAAATGTTGGAAATGTAAAGAAAAAGAAGGAACATTTTATCATATGTGGTAGGAATGTAAAAAAGTAAAGAACTTCTGGGAAATGATATATAATGAGATGAAAAAGATGTTGAAATATACATTTTAATAGGCAAGATGTTAAATTGTTTTTATATGCAACAACTGCAGCAAGAGTATTGTTAGCCTAGAAATGGAAGCAAGAAGAAATTCCGATGAAAGAAGAATGGCAGACGACATTAATGGACTATGCAGAATTGGACAAAATGACAGGAAAGATTTGAAATCTGCGGGACCAGAGATTGACAGAAGATTGGAAGAAGTATATGAATTATTTGAAGAGCAACTGTAATCAACAAATTACGCTAGTAGGACTACAAGATGTTTTGTAAGGAGAAATATACGTAGTTTTCAGAGCTGGCTCCGGGTCCCAGCTCACAGAGGACCAACGCTAGCCGGTAGTAATATACAAAAGTCTTTATTGAAGTACAGTTTCCATTTCCAAACCGGAGCGCCCCAGCTCTACGTCTTAGAGGCTAGACCGGCGAAGCTCCATCTGAGTCTCCACCCCCTGTACACCAACTTAAGGCTCTAATCTTACTCCACCTCTTCCGTCTCTCCTTTCTCCTCTGGGTCCTTCTGCCCCCCGGGGTCTCCTCCTTTCTGGACTCTTCTGACGCTGACGCTGACCCCCCTGACTCCTCCCCCTCTTTTCGGCGGGCTTTGGGACCTGGCTCCCTATCCGGGCTGCCAACTGCGCCGCCCTCCTGTACATTTGAACTTGGCGCGCGCGCCCAGCTTTCGACCTTCCTCTTGACCGTTTCCTCGCTCCCCGATGGAGGCGTGGCCAATCCTGACTCATGTCCCCCCGCTGGCGGTGAGCCGCCTGCTCCCGATACCTGGGACTCCTCCCCCCTACTGCGCTCTGGTGGGGAAGCTGGTCCTGATTTCCAACTGCTGCTCTCCGAGTCCCCTCTGGCCCCTTTTTCCTGGGGTGTCCCCCTCGGCACCCCCCTTGCTCTGACCATGGGAGCCCCTTTCTGTGAATCCTCCGATTCGCTGGAAAGACTCAGAGACCTCGGACCTCTGTCATCGCTAACATTTCCTTCGGATTCCTCCCCCTCGCTCTCTATCTCTTCCCTTTCCTGTGCCTCTGCTCCTGAGCCCCTGACATCCATCCCCCCTCGAAGCCCCCCCTTCCACCCTCCCCTCCTTCAGGTGTGGGTACTGGGTGCTCCGTCGTTGTGGGGGTGAGTGCCGGATACAGTTCGTCCCCCATGGCGTGCATCCAGCCGGATAAGTCTGGCTCGTCCTCCGTGCTCTCGCTGACGTCGATCTCCTCTGCTTCCATCTCTTTGCCTCCGTGCTCGAACCCCAGGTCCTCCCCCAACACATCCATGTCCGTCTCTCCCCCGGTCTCCTCTGGGGACGTTGCCTGCCAAGGACCCCCCAGCCACTTCTTGCGCCACTGCTCCTCTGGTCGATCGTCCCACCAATAAGAGCGGTCTGATGCAGACCCCGAGGGTGATCCCTCCGGGGAACGTGTGTCTAGTGCCTGCTCCTCGTCCGAGGTGAACCCCTGGAATGTGCTGGCTGAAAGTGTGGGTGTGAAAAGCCAGTCGTCGAAATACTCGGCTGGCATGGGCCTGTGTGGGAAAAGGGCATGAAACTCGTCCTTGAGCAGCGGCTCGTCCAAAGCATAGTCTGGCACCCAACTGTTGGCGCTGGCCGGGGTACCTTCTCTGGCGAGAAGATATTCTACTCCTTCTTCCCCCCATCTCGAGTCTAAAATCTCTGTGACCTCGTTGATGGGTTCCCCCCTTGGCGACCCCCCCCTTGTGGGCGTTTCCCTGAGCGGGTCTGGTGCCGTGCCTGGCTCCTGAAATCTGTGAGGTGCTTTGTAGGGCGTGAGCACTGATCTATGGAAAACTGGGTGCATTCTGGATCCCTCCGGAAGTGTCAACCGGAAAGCCACTGGATTAACCTGTGCCTCGACTTGGTAAGGCCCTAGCTGCTTATGTCCGAGCTTCTTCTTCGCTAACAATCTGGCCGGCACTGCCTGGGCTGCTAACCAAACCCAGTCTCCCACCTGTATGTTTTCCCCAACCCTTCTGTGTTTGTCAGCCTGCAGTTTGTATGCGTGCTTTGCTAGTTCTAACTGCCTCCGAAGCTGTTCGTGGACCTCCTGCAACTCTGATGCTAAGGCTTCCGCTGCCTGTGGCTCCCCCTCCCCCACTCTCTCTCTTCCCAGGAAGGTTCTGGGATGCCTCCCGTTGTTGGCGAAGAACGGTGTCACCCCCGTGGACACGTGCTTCGTGTTGTTGTAGGCGAACTCGGCGAGCGGCAGGTAGTCCACCCATGTTGCAGGCTGCTGATTTGCATAGCATCTCAGGTACTGCTGCATGACGGCGTTGACCCGCTCCGCTTGTCCGTTGGTTTGCGGGTGTCTCGCCGACGCTAGGTTGATCTTGACGTTCAGGATGCCCATCAGCTTCTGCCAGAAGTTCGAGATGAACTGTCGCCCCCGGTCGGACAGGATAGACCGTGGTAGACCGTGAACCCTGAACACGTGGTCTATGAACAGTTTGGCGGTCTGTTCCGCCGTGGCCACCTTCGCGCACGGAATGAAGTGGGCCATTTTGGTGAACATGTCCACCACCACTAGCACTGCTGTCTTGCCCCTCGAGCTGGGCAGATCCGTGACAAAGTCCAGGGCCACCCTCTCCCACGGTTCGAGCGGTGTCTGCAGCGGTTCCAGCAGTCCCGCCGGCGGTTTGTGCACTGACTTGGCCCTTTGGCAGGTGTCGCACCTCGAGACGTAATCCGCGACTTCCCCCCGCATCTTGGGCCACCAAAAATCTCTGGCTACTAACTCTACAGTCCTCTCTTTGCCAAAGTGCCCGGCGGTGGGTGCGTCATGCAACTGCTGCAGTACCTTCGCGCGGAGGTCGTCTCCCGGTACGTAGAGGGCCCCTTTGCGGATGAGCAATCCGTCGCGTATCTGGAACTCGTCGTCCTTCGCCGTGCCCCTGTGCACCTCCTCCATCTTGGCTTGTGCGAAGGGGTCCTCCTGCAGCGCGCGACGTACAGCATCCAGGTCCACGGTTGCCAAAGCGCACGCCCACGCTTTCGGTGCGAAAATGTGCTTGGCTACCGCTGGTGCCGCCTCCTCGAGGTATTGCGGCTTCCTGGACAGTGCATCCGCCATGACGTTGTTGTCGCCTGGGATGTACTCTATCCTGAAGTCGAAATCCGCAAAGAACTCCGCCCATCGTATGTGCCTCTGGTTCAGGAACCGTGCCGTGCGCCAGTACTCCAGGTTCTTATGGTCTGTGCGGACCTGCACTGTGTGTTTGGCTCCGATAAGGAAGTGCCGCCACGCCTTGAATGCTGCATGAATGGCTAGCAACTCCCTGTCCCAGATGGTGTAGTTCTGCTCTGACTTGCTGAGCTTCCTGGAGTAGAAGGCGCACGGTCTCCAGTCCCCATGCGGGTCTTGCTGCAACAGTACTGCTCCCACGGCCCTGTCTGAGGCGTCCGTTTCAACCCTCATCGGTCTGCTGGGATTCACGTGCAGTAGCTGCTCTTCTGACGAGAAGAGACGCTTGAGTTTCTGAAAGGACTGCTCCGCTTGCTCCATCCAGATGAACTTCTTCTTCTTGGAGCTGAGCGTGTCGGTAATGGCCGCAGTCTGCATCGCGAACCCCTTGATGAACTTGCGGTAAAAGTTAGCAAAGCCAACAAACCTCTGGACCTCCTTCCGATTGCGCGGGCTCTTCCAGTCCAACACTGAGCGAACCTTGGCGCTGTCCATGGCGAGCCCCTTGTCCGACAATTTGTAGCCCAGGAAATCCACCTCCGTCATGTCGAACTGGCACTTCTCCAGCTTGACGTACAGTCTGTGCTCCTGCAGTCTCTGCAGAACTTCCTTGACGTCTCTCTCGTGAGCCTCCTGCGATTCTGAAAATATCAGGATGTCGTCCAGGAAGCAGACGCACTTCTTGTAGAGGAGTCCCGCTAACATGTGATGCATGAAGGCTTGAAAACAGTGGGAGCCATTTTGTAATCCAAAGGGCATAACCCTGTATTCATAGGTGCCCAAGGGCGTGAACATGGCCGTCTTCCACTCGTCGCCTTCCCGTATGCGAATCAGGTTGTACGCCCCTCGCAGATCCAACTTGGTGAAAACGCGTCCTTTTCTCACTGTCGTGAGCAGGTCGTCGATCTTGGGCATGGGGAAGGCTGTGGGCTTTGTTTTCGAGTTCAAAATTCTATAGTCCACTACAAGCCTTTTTGGGGGCGTGTCCTTTTTCTTCACAGAGAATACTGGACTGCCCCCCACTGCCTTGGACTCCCGGATGAAGCCGCGCTTCAAGTTGTGATCTATGAACTCCCTGAGTTCCTGCAGTTCGTCTTCAGACATGGAATACAGTTTCCCTGTCGGCAGCGTCGCCCCCGGCAGGAGGTCAATCTTGCAGTCATAAGGTCTGTGGGGAGGTAGCTTGTCCGCTTCCTTCTCGCAGAAAACCTCCAAAAACGCTGCGTACTTGATGGGCACTGCTTGCAGCGTGCCTAATTGTAGCTGCGGGTCATCCTCTTCCCCTTCCGTGCTAGGCAGAATGCAATGTTCCGCACAGTAGGAGGAGCCAAAAGTCAGTTGGCGCTGGTACCAAGCCAATGCAGGGCTGTGCCTGTGCAGCCAACACATGCCTAATACTACAGGCGTGTCCGACAGTTGGGTGACATTGAAGCTGATGACTTCTCGGTGATTCCCAATTTGCATCACCATCAGAGGCATTTGCTTCACCACCTGCCCCCCCAGCAATTCCCTGCCATCCACCGTGACAACCTTCAGGGGCAGCGTGGCTGGCAGTAGCGCTATGCTGTGTTGTTGAATGAAATCCAGTCCTATAAAGTCTGCGTTACTGCCAGAGTCAATGGTAATGGGTACTTCCATAGTGAGTCCATTGGGTAGCTGGAGCGATGCGGTGAGCTGCACCACTGGTTTGGGCGGGAGGGGGTCTGTGGGCTGCAAAATTTCTGGGGACTGCTTCACTGACTCGTCTGGCTGGGCCCCAGTGCCTCTTCCTCCAGCCAGACTCCGTCGTTTCCCTGCTGTGGTTCTCTCTGCTGAGTTGCTTCTGTTACTGTTGCGGAGGCTGCAGTGTGCTTGTGGAGCCTCTGGGGACACTCTTTCGCCATGTGCTGAACACTGTCGCAGATGTAGCACTTCCTGTTCCCTCTAGGAGGCTTCGCTTTGACTGCTCCCGGTGTTAGGGCTCTGGTAGCTGACTGAGCCCTGGCGCCTCCAATCTCCATCGGTTCCTCTCCCCCTCCCTGCGGAGGCGTGGATTGCGCACACGCTGCATCCTTGGGAAAGAGGGGAGGTGCTCTCGCTGGCGTGCGTCCCCAACGCCCTTCTTCTCTGCTCCATGGACGTTCTTCCAGGTGCACCCCAATCAACAGCGCCCTCTGTACCACCTCCTGAGTGGTCTGTGGTCTCTCCCCCCTTGCCATTTCGTCTTTCACATTTGCATTCAAGCCTTCCCAAAAAAGGTCTCTGACTGGAACGGAATCTTTCTCCCATCCCAGCGCATGGACTAATGCAAAAAAGTGGGAATGATACTGCCTTACACTGGCTCTCCCTTGTTTAAGCCCATGTATGTCTTTTCTGGCGATATCCATTGCTTTAATGAATGCATCCGCACTTCGGAGCGCCGGATCCTTATCTCTCCACAGATTGCGCAGCCACGCTTTAGCTTCTCCATGCAAATGGGATAGGATAAACCCCACCTTCTCTTGCTCATCTCTAAAGTCTTTATCCAGCAGTTGCAGCGCAAACAGCACGTCTGCTCGGAAGTTAGGGTACTGCTGTAAATTCCCATCGAAATGAGATACAAGGCTGCCTCCTCTTTTCCCCAGCCCAATCCCCTCTGATTTGGGTCCCGGTTGCCCCTGCTTAGTAAGCACTTCCAACCTGGCTTGGAGATCCTTGCAGGCTGCAGCCGCTTCATCTTCCCTCTTCCTGGATGCGAGTATCTCCGCGTTGAGTTGTGTCACTGCATTATGCAGGGCTGCTATTTGCTGTTCTGTAGTCATCTTGCCTGACTTTTGTGAGCTCGCAAAGCACCAATCTTCGCCCCTCGCTGCGTCCACTCACGCTGCGAGGTTTTTGGTGCAAAACATGAGATGGAACTTACTGTCAGAGCTGGCTCCGGGTCCCAGCTCACAGAGGACCAACGCTAGCCGGTAGTAATATACAAAAGTCTTTATTGAAGTACAGTTTCCATTTCCAAACCGGAGCGCCCCAGCTCTACGTCTTAGAGGCTAGACCGGCGAAGCTCCATCTGAGTCTCCACCCCCTGTACACCAACTTAAGGCTCTAATCTTACTCCACCTCTTCCGTCTCTCCTTTCTCCTCTGGGTCCTTCTGCCCCCCGGGGTCTCCTCCTTTCTGGACTCTTCTGACGCTGACCCCCCTGACTCCTCCCCCTCTTTTCGGCGGGCTTTGGGACCTGGCTCCCTATCCGGGCTGCCAACTGCGCCGCCCTCCTGTACATTTGAACTTGGCGCGCGCGCCCAGCTTTCGACCTTCCTCTTGACCGTTTCCTCGCTCCCCGATGGAGGCGTGGCCAATCCTGACTCATGTCCCCCCGCTGGCGGTGAGCCGCCTGCTCCCGATACCTGGGACTCCTCCCCCCTACTGTGCTCTGGTGGGGAAGCTGGTCCTGATTTCCAACTGCTGCTCTCCGAGTCCCCTCTGGCCCCTTTTTCCTGGGGTGTCCCCCTCGGCACCCCCCTTGCTCTGACCATGGGAGCCCCTTTCTGTGAATCCTCCGATTCGCTGGAAAGACTCAGAGACCTCGGACCTCTGTCATCGCTAACATTTCCTTCGGATTCCTCCCCCTCGCTCTCTATCTCTTCCCTTTCCTGTGCCTCTGCTCCTGAGCCCCTGAGAGTAGTGTTACAAAGTAGAAAAAGAGAGATATAGGTTATGAGTTTGAAATGTAATAGGGAAGATAAGAAATGCATACTGAGAGATTAGATTGGAAAATTTTCAGACAGGATTGATGGAAGTCAAAAATTTGAATAAGATGTAAAAGTATGTTTAATTACTGTTGAAAATGATATGTTAAAAAAACTAATAAAAATTTATATATAAAAAAAGAAGAAGAAAAGAAATTTAATAATAAGAAGAAAACTAATAAAATGGCTACTAGGATCTAGGGGTCTAAGGAGACCACAAGCTTACCATGAGTCAAGACTGTGATGCAGCAGGGGGACGAGGAACTAATGCTCTTCTAGGCTGCAGCAACAGAAGTCTAGTGTCCCATTCAAGGGAAGTAAAGGTACCACTCTATTTTCCCAAGTCAGACCACACATGGAGTGCTGTGTCCCGTTTTGGGCACCACAGTTTAAGAAGGATGTTGACAAGCTGGAATGCGTGCAGAGGAGGGCAACCAAGATGATCAAGGGGCTGGAAATCATGCCTTATGAGGACTGACAGAGGGAATTGGGAATATTTAGCATTGGAAAGAGGAGCCATCTTCAAAAACCTCCAGGGTTGTCACAAGGAAGGTGAGACCACTTCCAGAGGGAAGGACACAAACCTATGGTTTCATGTTACAAGAAAGAAGATTCCAACTAAACATTTTTCTGACACTAGGAGCGGTTTGGCAGTGGAACAGTCTCCCTCGGGAGGTTGTGGACTCCTTTAATGGAGGTTTTTAAGCAGAGGTGAGATGGCAATCTGTCCTCAACACAGACCAAGCTATTATTCACACCTTGTAAAGGTATGATTCAGGACAGCAGAGTCTAATTGGTTACTTAACTCAGTTGACGGCCACTGTGCATAGGAGTGAACTTCAAGAGGTAGAGGCCCCAATAAAATATTTTAGGGGGCCTCCTCCCCAAAGTTCATGGGCATTGCCATTCAAATGATGTGTGTGCACTGTCTTGTGATCAATTATGCAGGGGGGAGCTTACCTGCTCCACCTCCAATATTTTATTTAAGTTGGCACCCCTGCACCCATGAATGCCATGAAAGCAGCCCCCTGCCAAGTTCTGAAGAAATCAAGGGCAGTTCACTGTGTTTGTTGCCCAATATTAGCCCTAATACGCGGGTGGCGCTGTGGGTAAAACCTCAGTGCCTAGGACTTGCCGATTGCATGGTCGGCAGTTCGAATCCCCATGGCGGGGTGCGCTCCCATCATTCGGTCCCAGCGCCTGCCAACCTAGCAGTTCGAAAGCACCCCCGGGTGCAAGTAGATAAATAGGGACCACTTTATAGCTGGAAGGTAAACGGCATTTCCGTGTGCTGCGCTGGCTCGCCAGAGCAGCTTCGCCATGCTGGCCACATGACCCGGAAGTGTCTTCGGACAGCGCTGGCTCCCGGCCTATAGAGTGAGATGAGCGCACAACCCTAGAGTCTGGCCAGACTGGCCCGTACGGGCAGGGGTACCTTTACCTTCACCTTTATTAGCCCTGTATGAGAATAAGGGCGCTGGAATTTCCCAGTGATAAAGCCAAAATTGTATTTGTGATTAGTCTGCTAGAAGGGGACACCAAACGCTGGGTGGCCCTCATTCTCATTGCCTGGCATGTGTAGTGGTTTGGAGTTACTTGTGCGTAAGCCGACCCCGTTTGGGCGCTTGGTTGCCTGGTTAAACCCTTCAAACTGCACAGCCCATCTCCGCGTGGCTGCCTCAGTCACTGGCAGAATCTGTCTGTGGGTGTTTCTTAAACCTCTGCCAGCATAAGAGCTGTTTGACACCCAATCGTCTCCGCCTCTCATTGCGCGGGAGTCTCCTGCGCAGGGTGGGCGTGGGTAGCGGAGTCTCTGGGCTCTCTTCACTGACCTCCAGGGAAGAATCCCGGAGCCCTTCCACCTCCTCTCCCCATTGCTCTCCTGGACCCTTGGTGTTACGCGGATTACCTTCCCCTTCCACCAAGCTGAGGCTCCCCCTAGTGCTAGGCCTTCACCTGCAGAATCGGAGAGCCTCTCCTTCTCCCGTGGCTCTGATGTCAGTTCCCTGACATCCACCTCCCCCCCAGGGCCCCCTTCACTCCCCGTTCGACCTGTGGGCTCTATCTCTTCCTCTTCTCTGGTTGACGAGACGGGAAAACCCCGGAAGGAACTGTCCTCCTCATCCGTGGGTGCGAAAACCTCTTCCCACCTGCCATGGTTCCCACCCACGGGGTGACCCTCCCAGTCCGATTCTTCCTCTGATTCTGAAAACCCTTCGAAACTCTCTTCGTCATCTGTGGTGCCGAATTGTTCCTCCCAGAATCTCTCTAAGGGTTTGGGCTTGTCCGGGAACCGGCGGTGGAACACTTCCACCATATACTCATCACCAACTGCTTCCGCTGGAACCCACGTGTTTTCCGACAAGGGCTCTCCTTCCCACGCCACCAAGTACTCCACTTGCCGACCTCGCCACCTTGAATCAACTATTTCCGCGGCGGAGTTTTGGTGTTCCCTCTCTTCTACCTGTGCTTGTGGCATGACTTCTACTTCCCACCCCACGAACTCCCGCCCCTCTCTGTGTGGTGAGAGCAAGGACCTGTTGAACACAGGATGTATTTTCATACTGTCGGGCAACCTGAGCTTGAATGCCACGGGGTTTATCTGTTGTGTCACTTCAAATGGCCCCAGCCGTCGAGGCTGCAACTTTTTGCACCCTCCCTTAAAGGGTAACCCTTGAGTGGATAACCACACTCGATCCCCCACCCGTATGGTTTCCCCTTCCCTGCGGTGCTTGTCTGCTTGCTTCTTGTAACTCGCCTTGGCCCTCTCTAGGTTCATCTAAAGTTGTTGATGTAGAGTATCCATTTCTTCCACAAACTGTTCAGCAGCGGGCACACTCCAGCTTTGTTCCTCACTACCCAGGAATGCCCTGGGATGACACCCATAGTTGGCCATAAACGGACTTATTCCCGTAGACACATGTTCAGCGTTATTGTATGCAAATTCCGCTAGCGCTAACTTCTCTACCCAATCATTCTGCCTCTCGCTTACGTAGCAGCGCAAGTATTGCTGGTGTATACTGTTTGCCCTTTCCGCTTGCCCATTGGTTTCTGGGTGTCTTGCTGTCGAGAAACTCACCTCGACTTGCAGCAGGCTCATGAGCTTCCTCCAGAACCGGGAAGTAAATTGTTTTCTGTGGTTGGAGAGAACCCTCAAGGGGGCGCAATGCAACCTAAAAATGTGCTCTACAAACAATCGTGCCGTTTCTTCGGCCGTCACCGCGTGTGAGCAGGCTATGAAATGGCACATTTTGGTTAGCAAGTCGACTACTACCATTACTGCGGTTTCCCCCCTTGATTTGGGCAAATCCGTCATAAAATCAATAGACACCACCTCCCAGGGTTTGTTTGGTGTGGGTAAGGGTTCCAGTAAACCTGCTGGTACCGTGCGCTCCCCTTTGGCCCTTTGACAGCGGTCGCACCCTCGTACATATTCCCGTACATCTTCCCTCACCCTTGGCCACCAGAATTGTCTTGTCACCAACATCATAGTTTTGTGTTGTCCAAAGTGTCCCGCTGTGGGGGTGTCATGTAGTTGTTTGAGTACCCTTCTTCTTAGAACCCCCCCGGTACGTACATTGCCCCCCTATAGTACAACACCCCTTCCTTCTCTTCAAACGCTTCTGGTGCTCCCCTCCCATTTTGGAGTTCCCTGGTTTTTGTCCGGGCGAATTCATCATTCCTAGTAAGCCCTGCCAGTTCTCTCGTGCCCACTAGAGTTCCCCCACACACCCATCGGTCCTCAGGTATGACGTGTCGTGTCTCCGGCGGCCCCTCTCCTTCGAAGTACTCTGGTTTTCGCGAAAGAGCGTCTGCTCTCACGTTTTGCTCTCCTGGCACATACTGGATTTCAAAAGAAAACTTTGAGAATTCCTGTGCCCAGCGAACCTGTCTCTGGTTGAGCACTCGTGCTGTCCTCCAGTATTCCAAGTTCTTGTGATCTGTACACACCTGGATCTTGTGCTGTGCCCCTATCAGCAGATGGCACCACCGACGAAAGGCAGCATAGATTGCAAGCAGTTCTCGGTCATACACGGTATAGTTTTGTTCCGACTTGCTCAGCTTCCTCGAGAAAAAAGGCACACGGTTTCCATTCTTGCTTGCCCAATCCTGGCTGCAAAAGGACAGCCCCGATAGCTCTGTCTGACGTGTCTGTCTCCAACCTCAGTGGTTTCTCCAAATCCACGTGTAATAGTTGCTCTTCCGACGCGAACGTCTTCTTCAATCTTTCAAAGGACTGCTGGGCTTCCTCTGTCCACACAAACTTCCTTTTACTACTGAGACAGTCCGTGATTGGTGCTGTCAAGTGGGCAAAGTTCTTGATGAACTTCCTGTAGAAGTTGCTGAAACCTAGAAATCTCTGCACGTCCTTCCGTGTCTTTGGGGGTTTCCACTCCAGTACTACTTGCACCTTGCTTGGGTCCATCGCTAAGCCTTTGTCAGACAACTTGTACCCCAGGAACTCCACCTCTCGGGCATGAAACTGACATTTCTCTAGCTTGACCCACAGCTGGTGTTTCTGCAATCGTTGTAGCACTTCCCTGACATCTCGCACATGTTGCTCCTCGTTTTCCGAATAAATCAAGACGTCGTCCAGGAAGGCCACACAGTTCTTGTAAAGCAGAGACCCTAACACGTGGTGCATGACCGCTTGAAAACAGGCGGAGCCTGACTATAATCCAAAAGGCATAACTAAATATTCAAAGGCCCCCAGGGGTGTGAACATGGTAGTCTTCCATTCATCCCCCTCCCTCATCCTGATCAAGTTGTAAGCCCCCCTTAGATCGAGTTTGGTGAAAATCTTTCCCTTCCTCACTCTCGTCAGAATGTCGTCAATTCTGGGCATAGGGAAAGTTACGGGTTCCGACACCAAATTGACCGCCCTAAAGTCCACTACAAGCCTGGGCTTATCCGTGTCCTTCTTGTCCACAAAAAATACTGGACTGCCCCCCACTGCTTTCGATTCTCTTATAAATCCTCTCTTTAGGTTCTTGTCGATAAATTCCCGTAACTCCTTCATCTCCCTGTCTGACATGGCATACAGCTTACCCACTGGCAGCTGCGCCCCTGGGAGCAAATTGATTTGGCAGTCAAACGGCCTGTGGGGGGGCAGCCTATCTGCCTCTTTCTCACTAAAAACCTTCAGATCAGCATATTGTGGCGGCACCTCCCCTTTCCGTTCTGCTGCCATACTTGCCACTCTGGCTACACTCATCCTAGGCGTTTCCCCTCCTAGGCAGTGCTGCAGGCAGTAGTCTGACCCAAAGCTGACTGTCCTCTGATACCACGCCACCACGGGATCATGTTGCGCTAGCCAGCTCATTCCTAATATTATTGGGGGGCCCGCTAATGAGGCAACGTGAAAGGCGATCGTCTCTGAGTGCCTAGCCACTCTCATTCTCATCGGTGGGGTCTGGTGGGTCACTTCCCCCCCAATCAGTTCCCTCCCATCGATGGTGGTAACTTGCAGGGGGACATCCAAAGGTAGCAAGTGAAGCCGATGCTCTAAGGCAAAGTCCTTGCTGAAAAAGTTGCATGAGCTTCCCGAGTCCAGCATTCCCTGAACTTGACTGGGTGCCCATTCGGGAGTTCTAGCACCACCTCTATGGCTATGGCTGCTCTTGGAGAATCTAGTTTGGGCACATTCACTGGTTGTTGGCCTGGCTGCTGTGCCCGCTGATTGGCAGCCAAGCATTTCCGTTTCCCTGCTCCGGGGTCTGTTGCTCCTCCTCCTCACCCCCCACGGCCCCCACCATTCCTTGCCAGGCTTTTCTTTGCGGGCAGACTCTGGCAAAATGTCCTGGTCGCTGGCACAGGAAACATTTCTTGGTCGTTTTTACATCCTTCCCCTCCTTTCTGCGACCCTCGCTGGAGATTGAAACCTCCTGGGCGCGCGCACCACCTATTTCCATTGGCTCCGCCGGCGGGGAAGGCTGCCTTGGTATTTTAGGAATGCGGTAGTCCTGACAACGCTGCTCTCTCCCTTCCCGCCTCTCTTGAGCCCACGCTTCCTGTCTTACACCAATCACAAGGGCAGCTTTGGTCAGCAGGTCCATAGACTGTGGGTGGGGTGCACGCGAAAGCTCATCTTTGACCGTTGGTGCCAACCCTTCTTCAAATAACATTTGTATGGGCTCCGAGTCCAGCTGCCACCCCAGACGGTGAACTATCATTGCAAAGCGTGACCAATAGTCTCTAACTGACCCGTCTCCCTGCTTACAGTTCATCAGTTCTCGTTTGGTCACACTTTGTTGCACATCACTCGAGAACATTGTGTCCATTGCCTGGAAGAATTTCGGGAGATCCTCCATGGCATCATTTTGCGTCGCCATAAGCGGCCTGATCCACTCTCTAGCCCCGTCCTGCAGGTGCCCCACAATATAGGCAACCCGCGCTGCATCATTTTCAAAATCGCTCTGCTGCAGCTTCAAGGCATATTCTATCTCTGTTCTAAACGCCCCATAATCTTGAGGTTTCCCCCCAAACTTGTGCACCAGTCCCGGTACCTTCCTTGCTATGGGGGTGGGTTTCCCCTGGGCATCTTGAGATCGTCGTTCGTCTAGCCTCGCTGTCAGGATGGCTATATGCTCTTCCAAATCGCGGTTTCTCTCCTCCAGCGATTGGCCTCCAGCCGCCCCTTTCGTGGCTCCGACTTCTCCGGTCTTACTCATGATGCCGCCTGCTTGTTGCGCACGAGCAACTTTCGAGGACAGACAGATTGCTGTAGTGGTTTGGAGTTACTCGTGCGTAAGCCGACCCCGTTTGGGCGCTTGGTTGCCTGGTTAAACCCTTCGAACTGCACAGCCCATCTCCGCGTGGCTGCCTCAGTCACTGGCAGAATCTGTCTGTGGGCGTTTCTTAAACCTCTGCCAGCATAAGAGCTGTTTGACACCCAATCGTCTCCGCCTCTCATTGCGCGGGAGTCTCCTGCGCAGGGTGGGCGTGGGTAGCGGAGTCTCTGGGCTCTCTTCACTGACCTCCAGGGAAGAATCCCGGAGCCCTTCCACCTCCTCTCCCCATTGCTCTCCTGGACCCTTGGTGTTACGCGGATTACCTTCCCCTTCCACCAAGCTGAGGCTCCCCCTAGTGCTAGGCCTTCACCTGCAGAATCGGAGAGCCTCTCCTTCTCCCGTGGCTCTGATGTCAGTTCCCTGACAGCATGCATGGTTGTCCTTATGTGCCTTGTAAGGTAGCAACCATGGAGATCAGAAGGGGCAATGGAACATCAAACACACAGAATAAGGAAACAAATATTGGTATGCATTGCAAATAAATACATTAAACAGAAAACAAGCTATGACTGGACCCTTCCATTCTTTATTTTCATAGCCATCTACGTTTGAGCTTGCAGAATAAGGTCTTTTCAAGGTGTTTTTGAGTGCTGATGCCAAAGAGTCCTATAATCTAGATGGCAGAGTGTGGATTGTGCATTAAAACAGTGAGGTGGGGCGATCTCTTGTTTTTGTTTTTGTGTAGTGATCATGCGATCCAGTTTCTTTCATTCTAAAGTGTCTTCTTAGAGCCAAGCATCATCAGGCACCTTCTTACAAATGTACCCTAAGCGTTGCTCACAGTGTTGTGCAATCCAGCATTTCGCTCCGCAATCAAGGCCTATTGCAGCACAGTGGTTTCTGTCTTCGTTTTTAGGCTCATCTGGTTTCCAGTACCTGAAAAGAAAAGAGCAGCACTGATCAATCAAGATTGGGTGTCTACTTCCTCATGTGCTCCCCATGCCTTCTACCATTAAAAAGATGTTCAGCTCTTTCTCTCTTAACATCCACCCACAATTGGGATGGATTTTTCTCCCTAGATTTTAGAATTCTAACCATGTAAGGAAAACAACAGCAGCTGTGGGTCAAGACTGCCTCTTTTCTTTTCACATGAACTGATTTCTCATAGGAAACTACAAAAAGTGAGGCTGTCACTTTGGAAGGCTCAGAGGTACACACAAGAACTTTCAGTCAATTTAGTTTGGGCAGTATCCAATGAAGTACTTCTGCTATTGCCAGGATTTCCATTTCTGCAAAGGAACTGGCCCTCTCTCCTTTCCATATGCACCCACATCCTCCTCAGATCTGCTCTGGACCGTTGTGAGTGTTGACAGATCCTTACTCTCAAGTAGCAGAGTTAGCACAGTAGTGATTGTTCTGAGCATATTAAAACCATGTTAGATTTGCATCTGCCTTCATCCACCTCATCTCACATCCATCACCCACCCCATGAATGAGGATAGCAATGACACTATACAGAAACAAAAATAGCTATGTCTTCAAATGAATTACAAAATTAATTCTATAACCACAAAGCCATAATAGGGTTGATTGAAACGATATCTTTCTCACATATATATCTTATCTAAATCTAACACTCTTATTGTCACTTGCATTCTCCAGTGTCCATTGTGTACTGAATCAAGTCCCACTACACAGCACTAAAATTCTGTAATAAAAGTATTCTATAACTCCCTCATTTTTAACTCTCTGTGAATCTATTAAATTGATATTACTAGTAATAGTAGGTGTTTTTTACTCCCATGAGATGTTTGGGTGATCAAGTCTAAGATCACATACAGTAGTGGCTCCCAATTGGTGGTCCACGGACCACCCACCCAGGGGTTTCATGGTGTCATTCACATAACTAAAACTGCCACAGAGATATCAAAATGTTCAAAGGTATGGTGGCCCATGGCGTGGCTTTTGAAAATGAAGGGGTCTGCAGTACTTAGCTAACTGGGAATCGCTGGCATACAGGGTTTAATTTCCCAGCTAGTATTATACAACCCCACTGCCTGTTTGTAAAGTTTACTCAATACCTTTGTCAAAAAGGATTCGTGGTTGGTATTGGGTGCATCAATGAAGATGAATGTCATTGGATTTTGTTCCAGGAGACCTTGCAAAATTGAAAGCAGCCCTCTGTTAATGCAGCCTTGGTAATAAATGCCAGACCAGTTCTCTGTTCTACTACCAAGCTGTGGGTGAGTGAGATCTTACTCTGACCTTGTACATCCATCCACACAAGCTGAAAAGAGTTGTTAGATACAGTGGTGCCTCGCAAGACGAAATTAATCCGCGAGTCTCTTCGTCTTGCAGTTTTTTCGTCTTGCGAAGCACGGCTATTAGCGGCTTAGCGGCTATTAGTGGCTTAGCGGCTATTAACGGCTTAGCGGCTTAGCAGCTTAGCAGCTATTAACGGCTTAGCGGCTTAACGGCTTTAAGAAAAAGGAAACAAACCCGCAAGAACTCGCAAGACGTTTCGTCTTGCGAAGCGAGCCCATGGGGAAATTTGTCTTGCGAAGCACCTCAAAAAACAAAAAACCCTTTCGTTTAGCGGGTTTTTCGTCTTGCGAGGCATTCGTCTTGCGGGGCACCACTGTACTTAAAGGGAACCATGAAGTGTCTTAAACTGCCAGCTGGCAGTGTTGCTCAGCTTTAGGTTCCTGCAAGTCCTTTTGAAGCTGAGCTAATCAGCACAAACCATTTAAAAGAATGCCTTCAGCCTCTTCCGAATCACCACATTCATTAGGTTAGAGAAGCAGGAAGAGTAGCCTTCCTGCCTCTCTAACCTAGTGAGAAGCAGCAGCCGCTCATCTGGGCAATGATGTGGAGAAGTACATATGTAGATCTTTGGTAGTAGAGAAAATTGCATAGCAAAATATATTTGGAAAAGGAAAGAATAATAATAATAATAATAATAAATTTTATTTATATCCCATATTTATATGTAAACAGAATCTGCAACTTTTTGGAATGCAGGCCATTAACATATGTTTCTGCAGAAACTTACGTGATTATAGCCTCTATTCCTGACAGCCATCTCCATTTCTTTGCCTCGTCTTTAAAGACTCCAAACCAAAAAAACTTATTACGCTTTCGTACTTGGTCGTTGATAAAATGCTAGGGTAGGGGTGTTGAGAAAGAACAAATAAAATCTTTTAAGACAGTGTCCCTTTCTCTGGGAGACTATAGCCCTTTACAGAAATTCAACAGACATGAAACAAACACATTTTAAAAGAAGAAGGTATCACATTTGAAGACCCAATCCAAATTTTGGCGGGAAAGTGATCAAAACTATACATTGTATTCCCATCTCCAATAATAATTTCATATACTGGATGTGGTATTGTCCCCCTGATCAAAATTATGATGCTGCTGCTGCTGATGATGATGATGATGATGAGGAATGACGAAGATGATGGTGATGGAATCAAGGAAGAATCCCAAAGAGGAAATATTGTAGTGAAGGGTAACTTCACCTGCCCTCACCGAGACTGGCTACATATGTCTTCCAGTCATGACACAGAGTTATAATTTCCAGATACTGTAAATGACTGTGCCAGAGAACAGTTGGTCTTGGAACCACCTAGCAGGACAGTGACCTGTGTGTCAAATACTCCAATTTCTGCATCCATGTTTGATGGTTGGTTCCAGAGACACTGGAATCAGTCCAGTTGTGGTATGCTTGATGGCATGATGATGAGATCTCACCCATGTCTGTGCCTTGCAGCACCCCAGTAGCCCCTGTGCCAGAGCTAAAGGGCTGGGAGAGGGATATACCTTGCAAGCTCCTCTAGAGTCATCTCCATGATACTCTCCTGCCAGAAGGTTAGCGTGGTGAGGGAAACGTTTGTTTCTAAGGACTCAATACATCTCAAAGAGCAGAGGAAGAATTTACAGAGAATCCAAG
This sequence comes from Podarcis muralis, assembly GCF_964188315.1. Classification (NCBI taxonomy): domain Eukaryota; kingdom Metazoa; phylum Chordata; class Lepidosauria; order Squamata; family Lacertidae; genus Podarcis; species Podarcis muralis. The sequence goes on from NC_135663.1 coordinate 3,339,311, forward strand.
AGATAGATGCCTCTGAAGTATCTCCTCCTCCTCCTCCAAGATCTCCTTCCTGACTGCCAGCTTCATTCTATTAGAGCTCAGCAGCTCCAAGAAACCTTATTGAGTCCCAGATGGTAGCAGCTCTCCCTGCCCCTCCCACCCCTTGGCTTGACTGATGGAATTGCTGTCTTGGCTGCGTACAGGTAGATGTAAGCTTCCTAAATGGATAGTGATGATAGGAGCCCTTTGGCTCAAGAAGATCCCCTACCATTCCTATATTTAGCTTTGATGCTCACCTGTTCTTGATATGTTTCCATAGAAAGGAGCTGGGCACCTTCCCTCTCACATTTTTTTTTGGAATCTGCCCATGAGTCTTGGTCACGAGAAAGGAAATACATTGTTCTTTGATATATAAACCAACCCTCATTAAAGTTTTCAAGAAGGTGCTCTTCGAGTCAAGCCAGATATGCAGGAAGATCAGAAAAAGAAAACAAGATAGGGAATTTAAGGGGAACCACCTTGTATGCCTGTGCAGATTTCAATTATTTTTGTTAAGTTCATTTCTGTCGCCGCATGGTAACATATATTCATCTAGGAAGCTCAGAAATCTTAAAACAAGAAAAACATTAACTCTTCAACCCATGTTGATGCTGCAGTAAATACCTGGATGGGCATAGCTGGAACAGGGAGTGCAGTCAAGAACCTCACCTACTTGTTTCCACCTGGATACTCAGGGCAGCATCAGGGCAGACTTGAAGGTTGGGAAGGGGGAGTAGTTGTGGTTTATCAAAATTCTCTTTCTCTTTCCAGGCCCTCTGTTGTGTTGTGGAGGGGGGAGGGGAATCTAGACTGTAGGTTCCTGGCATTGGGCAACTGGGACAGATGAGGGATTCTGCTGGTTTACCACCCAGTTTGCTGCCAAGCATTCTCCCTGCTGGAGCTGACAGGATGGATCTAGTGGGCTTCCAAATCCAGTGGCCTTCCAAACGGCTCTGGGGGATTTTCCAGCTGATCTGACAGGTGCTCCTGCTGAGTTTTGGCTGATCTCTGGAACAACCAAATAACAACAACAAAGTATATGCTGTCCATCTGACTGGGTTTCCCCCCAACCACTCTGGGCTACTTCCAAAAAATTAAAACAGAATCAACTATTTAAAACGTCCCTGAACACGGCTGCCTTCAGATGTCAGATAGTTGTTTTCCCCCCTTGACATCTGGCCCAGAAGACCCCCTGCCTTGGCTTGGGCCATGGACAAGGGACGCGGGTGGCGCTGTGGGTAAAAGCCTCAGCGCCTAGGGCTTGCCGATTGAAAGGTCGGCGGTTCGAATCCCTGCAGCGGGGTGCGCTCCTGTTGTTCGGTCTTAGCGCCTGCCAACCTAGCAGTTCAAAAGCACCTTCGGGTGCAAGTAGATAAATAGGGACCGCTTACCAGCAGGAAGGTAAATGGCGTTCCGTGTGCTGCACTGGCTCGCCAGATGCAGCTTGTCACGCTGGCCACGTGACCCGGAAGTGTCTCCGGACAGCGCTGGCCCCCGGCCTCTAGAGTGAGATGAGCGCACAACCCTAGAGTCTGGCAAGACTGGCCTGTACGGGCAGGGGTACCTTTACCTTTACCTTTACCTTACCCTCTCCCACTTCATACAGCCTGTTTTGCCCCCTAGTATACTGCAGAGGAGAGGGCGAAAAAAGAAGTTGGGAGATGGCTTGAACGCAAGTGGAGGAAAAATCTCGTTGAATGCATTCAACTACTGGTGAGGGTTCATCCTCGAACCTTCCAAGTGGCAGTGAAGGATACAAAGAAGCCTTGCTTTGCTTCCTCCATTGTGCTATCCAGCAGAGCTTTCCTTCCCAGGTAGTGTGGGGCCTGCTACAGTCTGGCCCCAAAGGAGATGATACAACTGAAAGCAGCTTTCTGTGACTTGCTTGAAAAGCATTTGTGGATAAAATTGCTTGCATCCCCTGGCATCTTGACCCACCCTGCTATTACAGCAGACAAATCTCAAAGAATGTCCAGAGCAGAGTCTGTTTCCATTGTGTTGGGCATGTTTCAGTCGGTAAGGTTTGTGAGGTTTGGTAGTTATAGGGTTAACCTCTATGTGTCCTGCATCTGGGGCGGAGCTTCCTGCATCCAGGAGCTGAGTTCTTTGCCTGTGAAGTTACTTTCACTTCTCACCGGAGAAGAGTCAGAGATAAATGCTATAGCTCCGGTCTCTGACGGGATTGTTTGTTTTATCTGTCTGTGTAAATGAAGCTGTTTAGATTAGGCACAAACAGCGTTTGGACTCTCTCTTCACTCACACATCAAGCACACGCTGCTGCTCTGCTGCCGGCCGGGATTTCTGGCGCAGGGAAACGTGCCGGACCCGGGCAGTTATACAACAAGGTTCAAGAATGTGGACAAGGTCCTTGGATCCTTCAGGACAACCACTTGTACACTGGACCCTGCCCCTTGTGGCTGATACAAACTAGCAAGGAGGGGACAGCTGGCTGGACTAGAAAGGTGATTAATGCCTCTTTATAAGGGGGGCTGGTCCCAGCCTGCTTGAAGGCAGGCCTGAAGAAATATTCGCTGTGCTCAGAAAATCTAAGTAACTGCCTGCCGGTTGCTAATCTCCCCTTCCTGGGCAAGGTTCTTGAGTGGGTGGTTGTGGACCAGATCCAGATGCTCTTGGAGAAAACTACTTTTCTAGATCCATGTCAATCAGGATTTAGACCTGGTTTTGGAACAATGTCTTTAAAAGCAATCATATTTCCAAAGGTCAAAGAGAAAGAGGGGAAATGGCATTATACGACTCTCACAAAATGTGCGTTTTGGTGCTGAACATCTTTAGCTTGCTTTTTATGTACAAGTGATGTGATATGCATTCATTCCCATTCTTTGCTCTCGCATCTAAAGCTTTATAGACAATTTTATAATCACTTTACACTTTCTGATGATGGGCTTGTGAAACAGGAGAGAGATGTTGCTGTTGCACCAACCACCCCACTGCCCAGCAGTCTCTCTGACCAAGTTGGCGGAAGTTGCCTTTGAAGGGCTGCTCATGAATCTCTCTCTTTCAGTTGACCTCTTTTGATTGTCTCTGCAGAGGCGGGGCTCTCATGAGTGAAAATAATAAAGGACAGGTCTTTCAGCTGACCTGTTTTGATTGTCTCTGTTATAGCAAAGAATGGCAAAGTCTTTTCTTTCCTAACCATAGAGTCAATTCAAAAGTTCAGGAGAGCTGAACTGAGTGTCTCTGATGTTTCCCTAGGGTGGCCAGGTGCAAAGGAGGGCAGCACTCTGCTCTGGCTTTAAGAGTTTTCAGCTAGAGGAGGGGCTTTTAGCTGGGGCAGAATCAGGGCAGGATCCCACTGCACTACAATTCTTCAGCATCACAGGGTAGCTTACCAATTACTTTTTGCAGTTCATCATTTTTGTTGGCAAGATACCGCATTTCCTCTGATTTGTTTTGAGCCACAGCAAGTATTCCGAAGTCTAAAAGATTTGAAATAGTTCAAGGCAAAAGAGTATCTGAAATAACAATCTGCAAATATTAAGAAACCATTTTCAACCATTTTCAAACACTCTAGCCTGAAACAAGAAGCAGAGCTCCAGAATGGGGTTCTTATGAATATGAGGACAGACTTGATTCTCTGTGGCTGAGATCACCAATGAAAAGCCTCAGAAGACCCCTGCAGCTGGATCAGACCAAAGACCCATGCAATCCACTATCCTATTCTCATATTGAAAGTGGCTCATGAAGTATCTCTAATGTTCCTCTCCTTTGTCCTCCTTTTCTGCTGGGAATCACAGGGTCACAAAACAATTCCCCACTGAGTCACACAGTAAAGCCAAATATGCAAAGATTACTTTACAGTTTTCTATTATGCTTTCTGAAATCTAAGAAAATACAGGCACCCAAACTCTTTTCCTGATGAATATTGGGTTGCATTCCACATAGTTCTAAAGAGGGCGTTCTGTAAGCTCAGGAATTTCTCCTTGTGCAATGCAATCTTCCGCCCCTTTCCCTCCATTCTGTTCTGAACTTTCTCCCCACCCTGCAGAGCAGCTTTGGTGATGGCATGCAGGGAGACGTGGGGGCAAAGTTCCCTTGTGCCAGTGCTAAAAGCTTGCAGCAGCACAAACATTGTGAATTACAGTTTGATAGGGAAGGACAGCATTTCTAGTGGGGGGATGTGAGAATCACAACCATCTGCTTTTCTTCCTGCTGAGCAATGAAACCGTGATAAAAAAATGCTTACCATCCTTGTCTTCATGGATTGAATCAAGCCCAACAACAAAGGTCCGAATCATATCTATTGCCATTTGAAACTCGTCTCTTTTTTTTACTTCCTTTTGATCTAAGGATGAAGTAGGTAGAAAAGAAATGATTAAAATGTCTGACTACCTGGGGGAGGGAATACTTGGTTTCAAACTGCTTTTAATATTGAATTTAAATTGATGACTTGTAACGCAAATAAGAAATCAAATCAACAAAACCATGAATATGACTTCTATTAATATTTCCTGCTCTCAGCTCTTGGTAGGACTTCAGACCAGCAGGGCAGCTGCTGTTTCAATTTGGCCTGTTACTTCTGTCATCAGATGGTTTGGCCTTCCTTTGAGAGCTTTAGCTTTTTGGTTGTCTAGATAGACCTGTCCTCTTTGTCCTACAGTCTTCATTTGCCAGGCTGCCTCATGCTCTGCCACATGCTTAAAATATGCAAATTCTTGGATCATTTGATTCCCTCCACCTGAGATTTGCTTACTTTGGAGTGCCCTTTAAAAATGAATTAGGTCTGCAAATAGGTCAAGGGCTCATCTATCCAGTGCTATTTTTCTACAAAAAGAGGTGCTGGAACTCAGCATGAATGCCTCCCTTCTTCTCTTAAAATGGCAATGGCGCCCACCTGAGAGGGGCCAGAACAGGGTCCTGATGAATTCCGGCTGAAAAAGGCCCTGCATATATCTCGATATTTAGGTAGGCTCTGGACCCACCCACTTTGGCCATGGCCTTATCCTCTGCAGCCTGTTTTCCCCAAGCACTTTCCTTCAGGGGACTGGAGCCCTAGCAGAGGGCAGGGTGGTGAGGATCAGGAATGGGGGCTCTCCCTTAGCAAATGAGGATTAGTTGGGAAAGGAGCAGAGAATGGCAACTGGGAAAGGGAATTGTCCAGGGTGTCCCAGGGACTTGTGTTAGCCTAGGCGTTTATTCCTAGTGCGGGAACTCACTTATTCGGGAAGAACAAAACAGTGTCATTGCTCTCACTGGGTGACAGCTGTAACTCCCTCCGTGATATCAAAGAGAGAGGGTAAATGGGGTAAATGGAAGGTGGATCCTGCCATCTCTTTTTGGAAATGCTGTTGGCATTGAAGGAAAGCCCGTGACATTAATTGAAAGGATGCTAATTATGTACTTACATAGAAGGAAAATCAGCAGTGTCAACACAGTAAAGACGATCATCATAAATACGACAATGTATTCACCCGTGGGAGATTTCAGGAAGGTTACAAACTTCTGAAAACCAGATGCTTGAAGAAAGACAATTCTGCTTTAGCCATCAGTAGCCAACATATCATTGCCACCCCAGAAAAAAGGATTTTCATACACTGTGGTAGCCATTAGCCAGAGACATTCAGTGGTTCAGGAGGTGGGTCCTTGGGATGCTAAGCAGATGGAGAAAGCAAGGCGAGATGCCTTGCTGCGTGACGAAACTTTTCCATCTTTTTTCTTTTTAAAAAAGTTTTAATCTATACTTTTCCAATTTATAGATTTCATTAGTTTTACAATCATTCTAACATTTCAAAGTTTGACTTCCTTTCTCCTCTTTCTGTGGTTCCTTAAATTTATTTTTTTTATATCTTCTGCATATCCCAATTTATTTAACTTGCTCATTTAATTATCTAGTTTTAATACCTGTATATATTCTTATGAAACTGCACATTATTACCATAATCCACCTAATGTTTTTATCTGTTTTCAACTTATCTGTAAATATTCAATAAACCATTTCCATTATAAAACGTTTGTTATCTCGATTTCTTATTCTTCCTGTAACTTTTGCCATTTATGCATATTGTTAGTATCGTAATGTCTCATTCTCACATTGCACAATGTTGCAGGTTGCCTTTAATTACTTAATGTATTTCTAATAAATGTATTTCTATACAATTTGGGTAGTTCTGTCCCTATCATTCCCAAAGGAAAAGCTTCAAAAGGCGAAAGATTTATATGATCTGAGGTGAAACATTGGCACCCGACCCCACCTGACTCACCATTCCCCCCTTCACCTCTTACCCCCTTTTTTCCCTAATACAACACTAATGTCTCAGCAAATGAAACTAATCTGTAGAAAATGTAAGAAATCTTTAATAAAAGTATATTTAGAAAGGAAGGAAGGAAGGAAGGAAGGAAGGAAGGAAGGAAGGAAAGCTCTTCTGTGGTTTTTTTACAAAAGTTTTTTTGAACATCCTTTTCAATTAATTGTAGATCATTTCCCAGTAACTTTTAACCTTACTACAAGACCATCACATATGATAATAAGAACCTTCTTTCTCGTTACATTGCCAACATTTGTTTGATTCAGATTTATACATTTTTGCCAGTTTACTCGCTGTTAGATACCAACAAGATATCATTTTCATATAATTATCTATTAAACCATAGCATGCTGTGAATTTTATATCCATACTCCACAATCATTCCCATGCTTCCATGTCTATATTGCCTTCCGTTAAGAGTTTGGGTGTAATCCTTGACGCCTCCCTTTCCATGGAGGAGCAAGTTACAGCAACAGCCAAGGGGACATTTTTCCACCTTCGCCGCATGAAGCAGTTGGTCCCTTACCTTTCCCGCCCCGACCTGGCCACAGTGATCCATGCGACGGTCATCTCCAGGCTTGACTACTGTAATTCGCTCTACGTGGGACTGCCCTTGAAGCTGTCCCAGAAACTCCAGTGGGTGCAGAATGCTGCAGCGAGGCTCCTCACGGGGTCTCTGCCATGGGAGCATATTCACCCAGCACTTTTTAAGCTGCACTGGCTCCCGGTGGAGTACAGGGTCAGGTTCAAGGTGCTCGTTTTGACCTTTAAAGCCTCTCCCGGTATGCCCCACAGAGAGCCTCAAAGTCCATAAATAGCAACACCCTAGTGGTCCTGGGCCCTAAGGAAGTTAGATTGGCTTCAACCAGAGCCAGGGCCTTTTCAACTCTGGCTCCGGCCTGGTGGAACTCTCTGTCTCATGAGACCAGGGCCCTGCAGGATCTGATTTCTTTCCGCAGGGCCTGTAAGACAGAGTTGTTCTGCCTGGCCTTTGGCTTGGAGCCAATTTGATTCCCTCCCTCTCTTTCTTTTTTCTTTTCCTTCTCCTCCTGCGATGAGGCTACATTTTAATATTTTAATGTTTCAATATTTTAATGTTGTATTTTAATTTTGTTTTTAAGTTGTAATCATTCATCTTGTTTTTATTATTGCTTGTAAGCTGCTCTGAGCCGGGCCTTGACTGGGGAGGGCGGGGTATAAATAAAAATTATTATTATTATTATTATTATTATTATTATTATTATTATTATTATTATTATTTTATGACTGATATCAGTTGTCCAGTGTATCACAGTATTTTACTTGCTCATCCTTTTTACTTGCTCATCCAATCTGTTACCTCCGAGGATGTGGACAGGCTGCTTGGATGAGTGAAACCAACCACCTGTCTCCTTGATCCTTGCCCATCCTGGCTCATAAAAGTGAGCCAGGAAGGGCTGGGTGATGGGCTCTGCGGGGTGATGAATGCTTCCCTCTGTGAGGAAGCCTTCCCAGACCCGCTGAAAGAGGCGATTATTAAAAAGCTTCTTCTTAAAAAAAAAAATTCTTTTGACTCCTCTACTTGCATCCCATACCACTTTCAAATTGCCTCCTGATTCAGAGTGATTTCAGAACAATCTCTTAATATTTTCCCCCTTTTCTAATATCTCTTGATTAATAAATTCTCATTTAGTCTGAATCAGCAATTTTGCTCTGTTCTTAATTCCATAATAATAGAGTTGTGATCTGATAGATAATGTCCTGGGTAAAATTTCTACCTTCTTTACCTTAGTGTACAAACCTCTAGACGTCCAGACAGAGTTTGTTCAACTCGCTGAATTATTCTCAGACAAGTCTTTAAGCAGAGGCTTGACAACCATATGTCAGGAGTGCTCTGATGGTGTTTCCTGCTTGGCAGGGGGTTGGACTCGATGGCCCTTGTGGTCTCTTCCAACTCTATGATTCTAAGTAAAATGTAAATTGTCTGTCCAGTGGGTGTTTCTCTCTCCACATATCAATTAGACTTAGGTTTTCTGTCATCTGAAAAAGGCCTTAGGTAGCTTCCCTTCTTATGTATCGCTTCTTCTTCTAGTCCTGTCCCATTCCAGGGAAGCTACACCATACATATTTCCATCAAAATTATCTTTTCATTCGTATATTCAAATAAGATTTCCTCATCTCTTTTAAAAGTCAGATTTTTTGTAATTCCGTTCATATACATCTATTAATATTCTTTTTTTCTCTCTCCTTGTGATGTTATCTATATTATCAGTATTCTTCCTTACTCATCTTTAAATAATTGTTTTGGATCTAATTCTGGTTTTTGTATACATTACTATGCCTCTTTTCTTTGTACGGTCAGAGGCTACAAAGTCCTTTCAATAACCTTTTATTGATCAGAATTCTTCTGTTGTTTCATCGCAATATGCATTTCCTGAAAGCAAATCACGTCCAAATTTATTTATTTTTTCCACATGTTCAATCCCAATCCTTGTTGTTTTATTATTGAGTCCATTTACATTCCAAATTAAGATTATCAATGCCATTTTGTCCTTTATTCATTTATCTCTCTTCTCCCCCTCTGTTGATTCTTCTTCATGTTGTGGCTCCAAACCAAATGCTCTTTCTCCTGCTAATTCTTTTCCTGCTAATTCTTTCTCCAGAATTTATCTGCTTCTGTGGAATCTCTACATCTCTGCTTTCTCCCTTTAAATGCAAAGGAGACTCCCTCAGGGTATTCCCAATGAAAAGCGATTTTGTTTTATCACGGTGCGTCTTTTCAGATATTTGTAATTTGCTCCTTTCCGAAGCAGTCCCATCAGGATTTCTTTCAAAATTATTATTCTCTGGTCATCATCCTGAGATTTTTCTGCTAGTGCTTCTGTAATATTCTGTCTTTACATCTCTTTGAATTTTTAAAAAACCAATCACCCAACAGATTTTTTGCTTTAGCATATCTTGATTTTAAATGAAAAGATTTATCCACTGCCATTCTAACAGTTTCTCCATCCATTTCAATCAAATTCGCAAGTTCTTTCATTATTTTTTCACTTAATTCCACTCAAATCTCAAACTAAGAATCAGATCTTTTAGATGTGCTTCCAAAACTGTGATCTCATCCAGAGTCTGTTCATAAAGCAATTTTATTGCTTCAGTGTCCTCCCTCATTCTTTCTTGCTCCTCTTTGTTTCTCTTACCTCCCCTTGTACTTTCTTAGGTGACTCCTCCAAGCTGGATATTTTCAGCTTTAAATTTGTACTGTTTTCTCTACTTCTGAAGTAGACAGTTGTGTGACAGTTCTGCAATATCTATTGATAAGTTTTGGACTACCTGCGCATTAAAATCAGCTTTCTGTCCCAGTCTCTGTATACCCTCCCCCATCTCTTTTCTCATTTCTAATGAAATTCTAATGTCAAATCAGATTTGTGTCCCCTTCTACAATTAAACCTTTTCTCTGAGTTGGTGTTATGATGGGCCTGGAAGGTAGTTTCTTGCCAACTTTAGCCATAGCCATATCATAATGCCACTAGATGGCGATCTTTCCTTTATTATAGGGAAATACTTAAAAAGCAAATAAAAAAGATAAAAAATTTTAAAAAAAATTTTTTGGGGCCTCACTGTGTCATTATATCACTATATCACTATATTTCCTCCCTGTGTCACCAGTTAGTACCTAACCCTGTCAGATCCCAATAAAAAATTGTAAAAATGCACAGAGTGAATAAAATTAATCCTTAGTTTATATATTACAAAAAAATCAGCAATCCACAAAGTAATTCAGTTGAAATTCAGTCGCACAATGTCCATCTCCTTTGGGTTATCAAAAGGAAGCAAAGGAAATAAAAATATATACAAAATATGTATTTTTTAAAGGAAAAAAAGGAAAAAGAAAGGAAAACACAAAGTCCCACTTTCCTCTTTTCCCCTCCACAACATTTAAAGATCTTTGTGATTTGACTCGCTTGCTGGAAGATATTTATAAAGTCACCAAAATTCTGCATCCAGAGCTTTAGAGAAATCACAAGTTAATCGAAATTCTTCACCGGGAATGCTTGTAAAAATAATCACTAGACTGTACTTCTTCTCATTCTCATTCTTAATTCAGTCCCTGCATATTTTTTCCATGCAGATCAACACCCGCGTCCGGGGGAGACACCTCCTCTTTGCCACCCTAGTATGGATCCAATTGTTTTATTGACACTACCTTAAATTCTTTTTCTTGCCTTGACGAATTGGTCCGAATTCCTTTGTTTGGAGATGTCACTGCTTCAACAGAGGCACAAGAGGCAGCTTTCTGCAGGTCTTCAATTGTGCCATGTGTCTGAGCTCAATCTGGGATCTTTCTCAGCTCCCTATGGTGCTTTGCGAGAATCCAGAGAGCATATTTTGACACCACTGGAGCCTCCAGAAACTGAACTTTTCCTTCAGGCTCTTTTGAGAAGGTGCTTTGCCTGAGCCCCATTCTTCGATCCTCACGGCAATCAGGCTGCTCAGAGCGAGCAGTCTCTGTCATCCTCCATTATCCGTATCCAGCAGGAAGTTCTGGAGGAAACTTTTCTGATAACTAGCAAATAAAATGCTAGTAGAATTAAAGTAAATTCAGCAGCATATAATTAAGTTGGGAGAAAGTGAGAAATAATTTATATGGAGTAAGTTATACTTAAATGGAGTAACATAAGGGGTCTCTATAGTATAGTGTATTTTAAAATGGGGTTTCAGAGTTTTTAGAGGTTTTTGAATGTTTTATGTAGTTTTCATGTAGTTTTATGTAGTTTTGTAATAGTTTTATGTAGTTTTGTAGTAGTTTAATGTAGTTTAGTAGTAGTTTTATGTAGTTTTTCAATTTCATTGTTCTGCATGGGACAATGACAATAAAGATATTGTGTATCGTATATCGTATAACTTATATGGAGTAATTAGAATATGCAGTAGCAGGAGGATAATAATTAGAAGGAACCATGGAAGGGGAGAAAGGAAGTTGAAGAATAAATGTATTTGGGTGGCATAAGTGTGGCATAGGGCAGGGAGGAGGAGGCAGAGCAAAGGAGGGGGTATTCGCCTTCGCTCGTCCCAGCCCCCTCCGGCTGCAAGGATACCAGGCAGAGGCTGGGAGGAATGAAGGCAAAGATCGTTCTCACTACTCCCAGGCCCCTCTCGACTCCTGGACTGCCAGGGGGAGTTTTGGGGGAGAGAAGGTGAAGATCCCCTCACTTGTCCCAGCCCCCTCCTGGCTCCTTGTCTCCCCAGGGGTGGGGGCATACATAGGGTGCCCAGTGATGGTTGGGGATGTTAGCCCCTCAGTATTGCAGGGGTTGGGACCCAGGCCTCAACATGTTTACATGGCTGAAGTCCGTTGCACCTCCTATACCCAACGCCCTGGACAATACACATAATTCTGTTAGGATATTTCCGTTCCACCTTAAGAGAGAGCAGGCTTGTGAGTCACAGAGTCTGCGTATTTCCTGTTGCAGGATGTTTATGTTTGCTATTGCTTTCGTTTTCTCTGTCTGTGTTTGAACGCTGAAGCAGACGGACATGTCTTTCCTTTGTTCTGACCAACGTTGAATAAACTGTAAATATGCTCTCCTGCTGTGCATCTTTTGCTGTGTGGATTCTGCTGAAAGAGTGTGCACTAGCCTAGGAATGTGGATTCTAAGGCTTCATGTCGCTAAATGATACTGCGTGACTGCGTGACTACAGAGGCAGATGGATCGTCCGGCAGCCGGCTTGGGGGCTCAGATGGACGTTATCTCCCTGGCAGTATCCCAACAACAAGGTTATGGGCCCAGATTCACGGCACCTACAGGAGAGTAAAACTGCGACAGACTGCGTTGAGAGGTATGTGAAGGAAAAGCGAAAGTACGGCTTTTCTGCTTGCAGTGGCAAGAGCCTTTGAACTCCGACAGATTAATGGGTCTGGGAGCTGCGCCAAAGGCTTCGTGATTAATGAGCTGCCGAGATAGGAAGTCTTTGAAGGCATAAAGGCTCACGGCTCAAGTAAAAAGCTGGAATGGAGTTTTTCCACGCTTTTGAAGCTTCAGAGGCCACTGAGTGCCCAAAGTTAAATCGGCACAATTATCAGACCTGGGCAAAATGGTGTGAGAGTCTGCTGCGTCAGTATCGAGTCTGGCATACTGTGAGTGAAGCCCCCCCCCCCAATCCTCTGACAGAGAAATGGGAGGCCCAGAATTTGAGGGCCATTGACGTAATAGTCTTATCAGTCTCTCTGGAGGAAATTGCTACGCTTGCTGGCAACGTGACGGCACGTGAGATGTGGAATGCTTTGAAAGCTGCCCATCTGCCAGTCATCCCAGCTCAGAGTATGAATGCCCAGAGTTTGACTGCATCGGAGGTCCTGGCTGTTTCCCAGAATGCGAATGAATGCAGGGATGCTGAGGGCACCGGTTGCAAGCTGCAGGGGGAGCAGACTGTGATGTCATCCCAGGCAGCATTCCAGCCTCCAGGGGGAGCCAAGGAGTCGGCAGCTGAGAGCTCTGTTTCTCATGGGAACCAAGGTCATCGTCTTTGCAGAGGCCGGAAGGCCAGAGGTAAACAAAGACAGATGCCTGCAGATGGCCCGAAGCAGAAGGGGGGTGAAGAGCCCACGCCAGTGGAAAACAAAGCTTTGTTAGCTGGCATTGCTTCACCAAAGGCTAAAGGCAAATTTGATGGCCAGGAGCAGGGGGGCAAGCTGCAAAAGCCCACGCCGGTGGAAAACAAGGTTTTGCTTGCTGCAAAGACTGCTCCAAAGGCTAAAGCCAGGTTTGTTGTAGACTCTGGTGCGAACCGCCATTTATCGAAGGACCGGCACCTGTTTATCTCCTTCACGCCTCAAGAAGGAGAGATCCACCTGGCTGATGGAAGGACATTGCAAATTGCAGGAGAAGGGACTGTGAAACTTGCAAGTTTGCATACAACCATCAGTAATGTACTGTATGTTCCAGGAGCTGCGGACAATTTGCTGAGTGTCCCACAGCTGACTGGGCGTGGTTTTGAGATATCCTTCAAGAGGAGTGTCTGTGTCATCAGAAAAGGCAAAGAGGACATTTTGCATGCAAAGTTTATAGATGGTTTATTCTGTATAACTTATGATGACAATGCTGTTGTGTCTAATGCTGATTCTTGTTGTGTTGCACAAACTAACAAGGTTCTTCATGCAGGATGCATTCACGATGCACATCGAAGATTTTGTCACATGTCTTGGCAGGCGCTGGCCAAGATGCCAGGATTGGTTGAAGGTTTGAACATCAAACCCTGTAAATTTCACATGAAATGTGTATCTTGTGCAGAGAACAAGGTGAAGGTTGCTCCAAAAGGCAAGGAGTCTAGCAGGCAGGCTTCCAAACCCTACCAGCTAGTTCATGCAGACCTGGTTGGTCCTCTTGCACCCTCTTTGGGAGGAGCAAGGTACTTCATGGTTCTAATTGATTCTTTTTCTAGGTACATTCATGTGTTTATGCTCGAGCAGAAATCGCAAGCGTTTCCTAGGTTCAAAGCATTCTGTGCTTGGCTGGAGAATGCTCACGGTAAACGTATCAGCTGTCTGTTTACCGATCGCGGCGGAGAGTTCACTTCTCAGCAGTTTGAAGCTTTCCTGACTGAGAAGGGAATCCAGCATGACATGTCAACGCCTAGATCGCCATGGATGAATGGGCTTGCGGAGCGAGCAAATCAAACATTGCTGCAAGGAATGAAAACCTTGTTGCATGATGCCAACCTCCCTGATAAGTTTTGGGGGGAAGCTCTGTCGACGGTAGTTTATACCTATAATCGCAGACTGTCATCACCTATTGGTTGTACTCCGTATGAGAAAATGTTTGGAAAAAAGCCGAACATCAAGCACCTGAGAATCTTCGGTTCTGACATGTGGGCACACTCCCCACAAAACAACAAGCTTGGGAAGCGTGGGGCACATGGTTTGTTCATGGGGTACGAAAAAGGTGCATACAGGGTATGGATGACTGACTCTAAATCCATTAAGTTCACAAGGAGTGTTGAGTACAATCCTAAGTGGGGGGAAAATGTGGGAATTTTCCAGAGTTACCCAGGGGAAGATGAAGGTGATGAGAAAAAGGCAGATGATGCTGAGAAAACTGAGGATGAGGATGAGGATGATGATGATCAGAGTTCGGATTCCAGTTCAGTGGGCGGCACTGCTGCTGGTGTCAGTGACAGTGATGACACAGCAGACTACAAGAGCGCAAAGGCCTCAGTCAGACCATCTGATGCGTCTGACAATGAACTGGAAGAACCACTGTTCACCATTGGTCATTTTTCTCCTAAGAAAGAGGAGATGAGTCCAGAAGACTTGCGTCTGGTTCGCAGGTCTGAAAGGGCGACCAAAGGCAGACCTCCAAAGAGATTTGCTGATGAGTTTGCTAAGACTGCAACTGCTGTTCTTAGTAGCTCAGAGAAGGTGTGGGAACCTTCAAGCTTCAAAGAGGTTCAGGAGTTAACCTCTAAAGATGCTGAGCCTTGGCTTAATGCCATGAAGGCTGAAGTTGATTCCTTGAACAGGAACCAAACTTGGGAACTGGTACCGGTAGTCCCAGGTATGAGACTGGTTGGCAGCAAATGGGTCTTCAAGGCCAAGACAGACCAGAATGGCAAGGATGTCAGACACAAAGCCAGATTGGTTGCCAGAGGTTTTTCACAGGTACCAGGACAGGATTACCACGAGACCTACTCACCCACCGTCAAATATGAGAGCATTCGGCTGATGCTCAAGATCGCTGCGGAGGAGAAACTGCATGTTTCCCATCATGACATAAATACAGCTTTTTTGTACGGGATTTTGAACGAGGAGCTGTACATGCTTCCACCTGACGGGATGCAGATACAGAAGGGAATGGTCTGTAAACTGCGGAAATCCTTATATGGTCTCAAGCAGAGTGCTAGGTGTTGGAACACAAAACTCACTGAAACGTTGCTTTCTCTAGGTTTTCACCAGGGCAAAGCTGATCCATGTGTGTTTGTCAAGGAGGAGGGGCAAAACAAACTGTATTGTTTATGTTTTGTTGATGATCTTCTGATGTTTTGGAAGAATCAGGCTTTTTACCAAAGCACCTTAGCTCAGCTGAAGGAGCACTTTGACATGAAGGATCTTGGTGAGGTATCCAACTATCTTTCTCTGCAGGTGGAGAGGGACCAGGCAGGTAATTTTCTGGTACACCAAACACAGAAAATTGCTGATGTATTAACCAGGTTGAATTTGGTTGATGCAAACCCAGCAGACACACCGATGGTAACAGGTTACCAGGTAGATAGTACTGCTGAAGCGTTTTCTGACACAACGCTGTACAGATGCATTCTAGGCAAGTTGAATTTCATTGCTAGATGCTCAAGACCTGGCATTGCTGTAAGCACTAACCTGCTTAGCAGACATGCTAACAATCCTACTGTTAAGGGTTGGAAAGCTCTGAGGCGCATAGCCCGCTATTTGAAAGGGACTATGCACTACAGGCTGAGGTTCACCAGTCAGAAGACTGGAGGTCTTGAAATCTTTGCAGATGCAAGTTTTGGAAGTGACACCACGGATGGTACAAGCACTTCTGGAGTATGCTACATGTACAACCACTGCCTGTTTGACTGGTTGTGCAAGAAGCAGACGTCAGTGAGCCTAAGTTCCTGTGAAGCAGAACTCAATGCTCTGTCGTTTTCACTCATGGATTGTGAATGGTTGATGCAACTGTTTAAGGACATCGGGGTTTCTGTGAAATGTCCTATACAAGTGTATCAAGACAATAGATCCTGTTTGGCATTGCTGAACTCGGAGAGTTGCAAGCAAAGAACCAAGTACTTGCAGATTAAGCTACATCGTGCAAGAGAGTGTATTCAGAAAGGACTGATTCGGGTGTCCTACATGGCAGGAAATGAAATTCCTGCTGATCTGTTGTCTAAGGTTGTTAACAGAGAACAACTTAAGGTTTACGTACAGAGGTTGCAATTGGGTTGAACCACAGGTACTACAGGTTACACGGAAAGGGGGAGGATGTTAGGATATTTCCATTCCACCTTAAGAGAGAGCAGGCTTGTGAGTCACAGAGTCTGCGTATTTCCTGTTGCAGGATGTATATGTTTGCTATTGCTTTCGTTTTCTCTGTCTGTGTTTGAACGCTGAAGCAGACGGACATGTCTTTCCTTTGTTCTGACCAACGTTGAATAAACTGTAAATATGCTCTCCTGCTGTGCATCTTTTGCTGTGTGGATTCTGCTGAAAGAGTGTGCACTAGCCTAGGAATGTGGATTCTAAGGCTTCGTGTCGCTAAATGATACTGCGTGACTGCGTGACTACAGAGGCAGATGGATCGTCCGGCAGCCGGCTTGGGGGCTCAGATGGACGTTATCTCCCTGGCAGTATCCCAACAAATTCCACATACAGAAGCTTTATTGGGCTGGCCATGGGCTCTGTTTTGATGCTGCTGATGGGGCAGCAGGCTAACTAAGGAGGTGCAGTGCAGCTTGTGTGGTCTACCCATCTCTACCCTCCCCAGCACCTGCTACCTGATTCTGCCTAATGGTAGAGCCATTCTGGACTGCACACAATAAAGGAACACAACAGCCAGCAGCCAAGAGTGGGCTGAATCCTGGGGTTTCTATGGGGATTAGTGGATCTCTGGCACCCAAATAGCTGCGTGGGCTTTTCCCTGCATTCTTCCCTGGCACAACATGTCTGGTTCCACTTTCTACCTGTCTCCCCACCAACTTCCCTTTCCCATGCATTCCTCTACTTTAAGAGAAACGTCATCCCATATGACTGTGCTGTATACAGACCACCAGTTCCAGGTTGTTCTGCTCCTCCTGGAGCTGCAGCCTTTGCAGGTGCTGCAGGCTTTGCCGGCTTTGCGGGCGCTGGCTTCCCCATGCTCTCAGTCTTGTCTGTGAAACAACAAGCTAGAATGAGACAACAACAAATGGAGATTAAGATTATGAGCACGTTAGGTATAGAGCGGCGATGGTCAGTCGGGTCAGGACTGCTGATTCTCTTAGATCTGTCAGCAGCCTTCGACATGGTCGATCATGAACTTTTGGACCACCGCTTTGCCGACATGGGGATTCAGGGCACAGTCCAACAATGGCTGCGTTACTTTATCTCAGGTCAGGGACAGAGGGTGGCACTAGGGAGGGAGTTGTCGTCGCGGCACTCCTTGGTGTGTGGAGTCCCACAGGGCGCAATCCTTTCCCCAATGCTTTTCAATATCTTTATGTGCCTCCTTGCTTAGATTGTCCGGAACTTTGGGCTGGGTTGTCATCAATATGCTGATGACACCCAGCTTTATCTTTTGATAGACGGCCTCCCTGACTCAGCCCCAGACACACTGACCAGATGCTTGGAAGCTGTGGCTGGATGGCTGCGTGGGAGCCGGGTGAAGTTAAATCCTTTGAAGACAGAGGTCCTCTGGTTGGGTTGGGACGACATGGGGTTGGGGAGCCAACTCCCATCTTTTGCGGGGTCTCAGTGAGTGCTAGCGCCTTCTGTCAAGAGCTTCGGTGTAACCTTCAATTCCTCCCTTTCCATGGAGGTGCAGGTTGCAGCCACAGCAAAGGTGGCATTTGTCCATCTCCGCTGTATTAAGCAGTTGGTCCTTTACCTTTCTCGTCCTGATCTGGCCACAGTGATCCATGCGACGGTCACCTCCAGGCTTGATTATTGTAACTCGCTCTACGCGGGGCTGCAGTACTGGCCCCGACTTGTTGGAAAGCTCTGTCACAAGAGACTAGGGCCCTGCGGGACTTGACATCTTTCCACAGGGCCTACAAGACAGAGCTGTTCCACATGGCCTTTGGTTTGGACTCAGTCTGACCCTTATTTTTCTCTCCCCTTATGGTTTTGATCTATGGGCTTCTATTAAAATGAGGCTGCATTTTCGATGGTATTTTAACCTGGATTTTAAATTTGTGGTGTCCCCCCCCCCCTTATGTTTTTATTGTAATTTTACTGGTGTTAGCCGCCCTGAGCCTGGATCTGGCCGGGGAGGGCGGGGTATAAATAAAAAATTAGTAGTAGTAGTAGTAGTAGTAGTAGTAGTAGAAGTAGTAGTATTAGACAATCCAACATAAAGATGTTGTTGAGTCCAATATAATTGAAATGTCTTCCATTTTCTTTTTCTGGATCAATAAACCAAAAGAGATGTTCCATATGAATTCCAAGGCATTTTTAAAAATTGTTTTAGGTAATATAGCACATTCTCATTTTACATCCTATTCCTCTACCTTAACTCCTGGACATCTAGTTTACAGGACTCCAGTAAGATGTTCACCATTTAATAGATAGTGTGGGACCTATGAGGTCTTCATATGTTCCTGGGTGTCAGCTCCATCACAGGGCCACATCTTCCCCACCCTTAATGGAAGATATATTCATTTAATTATATAACTACCTCCTGGTCATCAGAAAAATGGAGTACTAGATCTGGTCTCAGTTGGACGCATATAAATCCACTTGAATCTAACAAGACTTTGGAGATCATCTGTTGGTCCTGAAAAAGAAGCAGAGGGAAGCTGTTATCCAGGCTCTCCAGGTGTGCCATTTTGTGTGTTTTTTTGCCAAGACGCAGCCTGACATCTGATGCTGTGGCTTCAAGAAAGAAGAGGACTGTTGTCTAATCCCGTTTCAAAGCCATCTAATCTAGCAGCCCTTGATATGCTAGTAATTTTTTTTTTTTTTCAAGAATTGTATTTTTTGGATCATGATCTGGATCATAATCTGGATCTGGATTTACAACCTGGGACCATGAGTCAGAGCAGGGCACCTGTACGCAGCCCTAGAATATACCACCACTCAGTTTCATTGGATGACCCTGGATTCTAGTATTTAAAAGAGAAAAACCATCTGTAGTTTATAAGAGCTCCCTATCATTTTCCCGCTTGGTGACCTTTTGGCCCTGGAATGAGACCCTGCAAATATCATAGCTTGTAAGGAAAGTATTCCACCCATCAGACTTATTTCTGTTTGGATACCTTGGTGTTGTCATGGAACAATCTTTTCTCTCCTTTAATTTCTTCTTAAGGTTGTTTCATCCTCCCACTGGCTAAGAACCACCTCCCTTGTGATGTCAGGCATTCCAGAACTCCTCCCCTTTAGGCTATACCATTTCCTGATTGGCTGCTCATCATATCCAATCAGCATGCCACATAAAGCATAAACCCAGGAAATTTTTTATTTCAGATCTTGTATACTACTTATTTTCCCCCAAAAGTTATTACTGTTTTATTTTTGAACCTTTAAAAACTTATCTAGAAGTACATCTAATGGTCTTTGTTTTATTCCATTTTTGGAAGGTGTGTCTTTTTCTAATGCCTCTAATTGACCTACCGTGTTTGGTGAGAAACTCAAGCATTGCTGTATCCCAGTTTTTATTTTCTCTCTCTTTTTTTAAATGATATTTATTAAGAGTTTAAAATTACAGAAAAAAAAGAAAAAGAAAAGAGAGAAAAAAGAGATTAAACAATACAAGTCAATAAAAAGAAAAAAGAGTACAAAACACACAATGCATCAAAATCAAAAACAAAAGCAAAAAATTTTAAAAACAAATCCAATATTCCCATATCCTTATCTTCATTAACTTGTTTCATCGACCTCCTCACACCTCCCTTTTTTGTATTCTGGTTATTAATTATCTCAGCAAATCCTTTCCATCTTTCACTATATTCTGTCCTTTGGTTGTCTTAATTTATTTTAACTTTATCTTACCATAAAAAGCCCTAAAACTTAAAAACTTATTTGTACATAACTTTATAGCATTTCTACTAAAGCCAAATAGTTTCATTCCAAGATTTTTCTAACACTCATTAATTTTACCATATTTCTCTAAATGAATTTTTAAACTTTCTTGCACTCTTCATCCCCCGTCTCTTCTTCCTGGTCTCGGGTTCTGTCAGTCCTTTCTATCTATTCCATCTAGTCCATCAACCTGGTGATCTTATGTCCGAGGCTCTTAACTCTTTTCCATGTCCCTTCTGCAGATCTTCTTCATATTTATACCTGCACTTTACTTTGTCTTCTGCTGATCTTGTTTTTAATTTCCTTCCTTTGTCACTGAGGAGTAGATCTCGGGGAGACTCCAACCTGACAATGTCTTTATCCCTTCTTGACAGGTCAGCCCATTCTCCATGGTCAGCACTAAAATCCAAAAGATATTCCAAAGCATGCTTTAGTGTCCCTCCAAAGTTAAAGGCCCCCACATCTCCAGTCTCCCCCTGGCCCAAAACCAGATCCCAAAAACCAGAACATCCCTGCATAGGGGGATCTGTCCAACTTCCCATCTCCAATCCAAACGGGACTCCATCTCTCCAAGTCTGACTCACTCCAGATTCGGTCATCAGAAACAACAGCTTATGTTCCTGCAGGGCCGCAGCTCTCTCCACTTGTATTACTTGAGGTTCAACAACAACCTCCTCCTTTGTCTTCTCCGCAGCTTGCCCTGTCAAAGCAGATTCCTGGGTCAGTTCCTGAGCAGGCTCTATATAGGTGTTCACTGTTTGTCCAAAGTTATCAATTGCAGTAGCCATCAAATCCATCTTCTCATGAAGCTGTTCCACTAAGGCACTTGTTTTGCAAAAAGCAATCACTAAGGCTTCTTCTGTCCACATTCTTGATCAAGGTCAATGTCTAGTTCTCACAATCTTTAATCTCTACAGCTGTAGAGTTCCCCAGTTCCACTCCAACAACAGTTTCAAAAGCTCCCTCTAGAGGAAACAATTTCTATTTGTATCCATACTTTTAAAAGCAGGTCCAGCAACAAAATTACTTTCGTTTTTCAAATATTTTGTTCCTTTTAAGTGCAAAAGGAAACATTGGAATCAATATGTTTCTCTTATTTAACTATCTGTCAACGTACGTTTTATTCACAGTTAATGAACTTTCCCAAAACGTCTGTCTTCTTGACAGCCCGTTCCCAGGTTCAAGACGGTAGAAATTTATCTTTCTTTACTCTCTCTCCTGCAGGCTTGAACAATCTAAGATTTCCCCCCTCTTCTCCTGCTTCCAAGGGGGGTTTAGTAGTTTTAACCGATGGAAATTTAATCCTTTACAAAAAAAATTCCAGACTTTAGCTTGCAATGTCTTTGCTTCAATCTATTTACAAAAGCGGGAGGCAGACTTCCTGTTTAGAGCCTTCCCGCTTCGGTGCCAAATTACGATGTTTAGTAATCCAATTTTCCGTTCTACTCACGGGTAGTTGTTTAAAGTCCAATTGTCCACAGGAGAAAGTCAGTGCTCTCTGGCAACAGCAATGCGGCTTCACTTCGTGAAAAGAGCAGTCGATTCGAAGCACCGCACCGCTCACCCCACGTCGCTCCGGATCCCCGAAACCAGGTTTCCCCGCGAGTAGGGGAGGCGCAAAAGGTGCCAGCCGAATCCCACGTCCACAGGCTTCTCCCACCTGTGGTTTTTAATGGGTCTCTGCCTCGCCGTGGCGGTCCAGACCCTAATTCCCACGAAGCGGATTCCTCCTGATCAGAGGAAATCCGCCATTGCCGGAGGCACTATCCCGGAAGTCCTCCCAGTTTTTATTTTCTCATATGTTCAGGGATATTTCTTTTCTTTTAATAATATTTTTTATTACTTTGCAATTACAATCCAATAATAGCCTCATTCTAACAATACCAATTTATAATGCAATTATTAATACCAATCACTCAAATACCTAATTATATAATTTAGATAAAATGGCCCCCATGTCCTAGAATTTGTCATGGACAGGACTTCCCACAGTCAAGATGAGCAGTCGGGGGGGGGGGCTGGATGAAGGTCAACTCTCTGAGGAGCAGCCGCTAGTGTGCACGGCTCCGAGGTTAATGACTGTATGCAATAAATCTTGTAATTACAACCACTACATGCTGATTACCTAAGCCAGTGTGGTGTAGTGGTTAAGAGCGGTAGACTCCTAATTTGGTTAACCAGGTTCGTGTCTCTGCTCCTCCACATGCAGCTGCTGGGTGACCTTGGGCCAGTCACACTTCTTTGAAGTCTCTCAGCCCCACTCACCTCACAGAGTGTTTGTTGTGGGGGAGGAAGGGAAAGGAGAATGTTAGCCACTTTGAGGCTCCTTCGGGTTGTGATAAAGTGTGATATCAAATCCAAACTCTTCTCTTCTAAGCCGGCAGTCTGCCAGATCTTGACAGAACTGATGAACTGATTGATTATTTGTTTTATTTCTGCGTTTCAAAACCTTTTAAATATCCATTACATTCTGGTCATAATAATAGACCCTTGTACAACAACTGCAATATTAATAACTTCTAGTTGTGTTGACACAGTAAATGATTTATAAAAGGACAAGTGAGCAACTCAAATTATATATTTGTTCTTCCTGTGTGTGGTAATTATTCCGTCTCATGTAAGAATCTATACACAAAGCTTTAAAAATATTCATTGAACTCTGCCTCCACCTTCCGATGCTCCTGACCAGGATCTGAACCTACCCAGGAGCAGTGGAGCAGTATAGATTTGGAGCAATGGTTTGCAGAAGGGCATAGTTCTGAAGACAAAAGTTGAGAATAACTGGGGTGAACAACAAGGTGAAGAAGAACTGGAAGAGAGAGAGAGCTAACAATCTCTCTCTCTCTCTCTCTCTCTCTCTCTCTCTCTCTCTCTCTCAAAAGTGTTGAGCCTATCAGTCCAAGGTGACATAGAGCCGATAAGGTGGCTACACAAAAAGCAGGTTGCCAGGTCAGGTTGCTAGACATGGAATTGACTAGGGGGGAAGTGGGTGGAAACCTAAATTGGGAACACCTTCATTCCAAGAATGGCTGCTTTGTTCTTTTGTTGTGATCATTAAAGACTCTTTAAATGCTAAGTGACTCTTTTTGCTTTTGTCCTGCAAATCTATGGCTAAAGAGGAGGAGGAAGCAGAATCTCCGCAGCCTGACAGGTGATGAGTTTCATTGAATATATTTATATTTATTGCGTACACAATATGAATCCCAAAGTAAACTACAGAAATTGAAGTCTGTTTAAATTAAACATGGGTTCTGAGCCCAGGCTATCAATAGTTTTTTTATAAAAGTCTGCCATAATTCCATCTCATCCTGGGGATTTCTTACTTTTAAATGATTTAACTACTTTCTCTATTTCTTCCAAAGAAATTTTCTCCTTCAGTCTTAATCTATCACTTTCTTCAATTTTAAACCCTAAACTTTCCCTACTAATATTTTTATTTTCTTCTTTATATAAAGATTGATAGAATTCTGCAAATTTTCTCCTTAATTCTCTAGAGATTTGTGTAAGTATTTTCCTTCTGGTCTTAATGGCCTTCACCCTCTGTTTATCCCTTCTTTTCTTTAACTAGTTTGCCAGTCTCTTATATGATCCTATTGAGGTTCTCTGAAAATCATTTTTGATCATATTATCTCTCTTCCACACTGCAACTATATCCAGCTCATCCAATTCCTGTTTTAACTTTCTTAACTGCTCCTGTCTGCTCCTTAGAAATTGAAACTGTTGCTGTTGCAAAATTTCAATGTCTTAAATTTTTTCCTGTCTCCCCAAGTACCAATCCTTCTTAATCACAATCTCTTTCAGTATACAATGTCCTCTTATAACAGCTTTGAATGTGTCCCATACTACCAGGATCTCGGCCAAACCATTGTTCTCTTTAAAATACCAACCAATTGGTTTTCTGATATATTCCCTGGCAATCTCTTTTGCCATTATTAGGTTATTGTACCGCCATCTCCTGCTTTTTCCATCCTCTTCCAGTCCCAGCTCCACAAATAGTGGAGCATGGTCTGAAATCCATATTCCCATAGTCTTTGCTGTTCTAACATTGATTTCATTCCCTTATTTAATTAGCACACAGTCAATATAAGAGAAAGTCTTATGTCTGTTGGAGAAGAAGGTAGGTTTGGTGTTGGGGTTTACCCTCTCAAAAACATCCTTTAATCCCCATTTAGATAATCTGAAAGTACTGTCGTTCTTTATATTCCAATTAAAGTCTGCTGTAATGATAGCTTCCCCTTCAGCGTAAAGCTGCAGTCTATTCAAGGTTTTCTTTATAAAAAAAATTCTGTCTTGTGTTAGGGCTGTATATATTAGCTATTGTAAAGATTTTTTGTGACACTTTAATTTTTAAGAATATAAATCTACCATCATTATCTTTTTTCCGGCTCAGAACCTCCAGCCTAAGTGTAATGGTTTCTAAGGGGTTGCTCGTGCGTAAGCAGGCACCTATCTCCCTGGCTTGGTGCAAACACCTAGCTGGGCTGCCAAAGTGAACCTTATCTGTCCGGACCGCCACTCACCCGTGGCTGACTCAGTCGCTGGCAGAATCCGTGAGTGGGCGTTTCTTAAACTTCTTCCAGCAAAGAAGCTCTTTGACGCCTAGTCTCCGCCTACCCTCTCTGTGCGAAAGCCTTCTGCGCAGGGAGGGCGTGGGCAACGGAGGACCCCTACTCTCCCCGCTGATCCCAGGCAAGGAGTCATGGGACCGTCTCGCCACTTCCCCCGCCTGACCCCCTTCTCCACTGGTGCTACGCTGATTCTCTTCCCCAGAAGATGGGCTGCTTCTCCCGATCCCTGGACGCTCTCTGGAATCCCTCTGGCTTTTGCACTCTCCCTCCAGTACTGATGGCAGTTCCCTGACATTAAGATTTGCATTACATAATATAGTGACCCCTCTAGCCTTGCTCGTCACTTTTGATTCTGTTATTAGGCCCCATTGCTGAGAGTATAACAAAGGTCTATTGTTTGCTTTGGCTCTATGTGTCTCCTGAAGGCATAGTATATCCACTTTCATTTTCTTTGCCAGTGTCAGTACTCTGTAGTGTTTGATGTTTGAGGCCAGCCCGTTAACATTTAAAGATAAAACCTTTAAAGATCTATCCATTATCCCGACTACTGTTTATTTTAATGAATCCCTCTGTGTACATATATTATATTTTTAATTCTGGCCCATTCAACCCCCCTCCCCCTTCCCCCCTGAGACTCAGTTAGCGATCTCCAAGATCCCTGTCTCATGGTATCTTGGAGAACCACACTCCTCTCCCTTCGTTCTTGGAAAGTTTATATCAGAATAAAGCAACATATATATATTTACAAAAGCCTATTTTAGATATCTCTAGTATATATTATTTCTTGCTGTTTCCTTCCTCTCTTGACTTCCGTCTTCTTTTATTCTCTTGTCTCTGCACTGGAGCTTCTTGAGATTTTTCACTCGACTCTACCTGTTGGTCTACCTGTAATTCTTCTGAACTTGAGAGTTCTTGCTCAGTCTGTCCTTGTATTCCAACTCCTAAATGCTTCACCTGAGGGTGGGCTACAACCTGATACATGTGAGGGAAGGTGGCGAGTGGAAGACGGCCTTTAATACAAGATATGGGACCTTTGAGTACCTACTGATGCTGTTTGGGTTGCAATCGGGCACAGCCATATTCCAGGCCTTCATCAATCATGTTTTGGCAGACTTGCTAGACAGGAACGTACTATCTTACCTCGATGATCTTTTGATATACTCAGAAAGTCCTGAAGAACATTTGCGACATGTAAGGGAGGTGTTGCAACGGCTGAGGGCGCATAGACTCTACGCCAAGTTGGAGAAGTGCCAGTTCCATGTGACACAGGTGGAATTTTGGGGGTATCACGTGTCTCCTGGTGGGGTGCATATGGATCCAGTGAAGGTGAGGCGGTGTTGGAGTGGCAGAAGCCTAAGACAAAAAAGGACTTGTAGAGGTTCTTGGGCTTCGCTAACTACTACAGGAAGTTCATGCCTAACTACTCACAACTCACCCCACCTCTCACTGACTGCTTGAGGGGCAAGAAGCTGTTCGTCTGGATGGAGGAGGCTCAGTGCGTGTTTGAGAGGCTCAAGGATATGTTTGCCATGGAGGAGTGCCTGCACTTGCCATCTTCTCAAAAGCAGACAATTAACTGGGTCATGGTGGACTTGTTCACGAAAATGGCACACTTCTTGCCATGCCCAAAGCACAGGAAATGGCCCAGATGTTTGTAGACCACGTGTTCAAACTGCATGGGCTGCCGTCGCGAGTGATTTCAGACGGAGGAACACAGTTTACCTCACAGTTTTGGAGGAAGCTGATGCAGCTTTTGGAAGTCAAAGTATGTCTGACATCAGTGAGACACCCTCAAACCAACGGAGAGTCAGAGAGGACCAATGCTATATTCCAGCAATACCTTCGTTGCTACATGAACTACCAGCAAGAGGACTGGTGGACAAATTGGGACTAGCAGAATTCGCGTATAACCAAGTGGTACACGTGTCTACCCAACAAACACTGTTTCTGGACAACTATGGACGACATCCGAGGGCGTTACCAGAACCAGAAGACACCTTGTTGGTGCTGGCAGCAGAACAGTTCATAGGGGAGATGCAGGCGTTTCATGAACTACTGAGAGAAAAGCTGGATGCAGCTAAAAACACATATAAGAGGAATGCTGATGAACGTAGACAGCAGGGAAAAGAGATCAAGGTAGGGGACAAGGTGTGGTTGTTGGCCAAGGACTTACCAACAAAGGGGAGGTGCAAGAAGTTAGAGGCAAGGCAGTTGGGACCATTTGAAGTGGTAGAACAGG
This sequence comes from Podarcis muralis, assembly GCF_964188315.1. Lineage (NCBI taxonomy): Eukaryota > Metazoa > Chordata > Lepidosauria > Squamata > Lacertidae > Podarcis > Podarcis muralis. The sequence continues at coordinate 3,366,101 of NC_135663.1, forward strand.
TAAACCCTGTAGCGTTCAAACTGAGATTGCATGCCTCGATGAAGATACACCCTGTATTTCACAGGGCTCTCCTGTCACCATCTGTTTCTGCACATCCCTACCAGGAACCTTAACAGACACCTCCTCCCCCAGTCATGGTGGAGGATCAGGAGGAGTTTGAGATCCAACAGATTTTAGATTCGAGACTGTGTAGAAGACAGTTACAGTATTTCGTGTCATGGAAAGGTTATGGACCTGAAGAAAACTCCTGGGTAGGAAGCCAGAATTTACACGCCGCAGACCTGCAGTGGCAGTTCCACCTTAGGTTCCCCCACAAGCCCACAAGGTTCCACAAGGAGGAAGAGGACGACCTTAGTGAAGAAGAAGCTGAGGAGAGTGGCACATGGTAGGCACCAGAGCAGAAAGAGCCCTCCAAGACAGGCAACGATGCCGAGGAGGAGGAAGAGGGGCTTAGAGGAAGGGGTTATGTCAGCTTCATTCTGGAGATGACAGAGGCTGAGAATGAGAACAGAGAAAGAGAGATAAGGACACTGGAATGTGAGCTGGAATGCGAGAGGGAGGAGGGGCAGCCTAGCGCATGGCTTCAGAGAACAGAGAGCAGGCAGCAGATAGCAATGGTAATCTGATCCCTGAGCATAGTGACCAAGGAAGGGGGAGCCAGAGCAGAGATACACAAAATACCAATCTTAGCTCAGAAACAGATGGAGAGAGGCCAGGAATAGCCAGAGCCAACCCCTAGAGGTAGAGGCCCCAATAAAATATTTTAGGGGGCCGCCTCCCCCAAGTTTATGGGCATTGCCATTCAAATGATGTGTGTGCACTGTCTTGTGATCAGTTATGCAGGGGGGAGCTTACCTGCTCCACCCCCAAAACTTTATTCAATTTGGCACCCCTGCCGCCATGAGTGCCATGAAAGCAGCAGCACATGACTGGTATCGGCCCCAGTCTTGCCCCCTGCCAAGTTCTGAAGAAATTGTCAGGGAGAGGCAAACGGGGAAAGATTTAAGGGGAGAAACCAGCACTTATAGAGAGCCGAAAGAGATCATTAGCAGTCTGTCGTCTGACAGCGAGCCAGAGGCAGGGAGGGAGGAGGATGAGCCGGGAACAAGTCATTTTGTAAACAGAGGAAGTCAGGGGCGTGGTTTCCGCAGACTTGCATGTTGGGTAAAAAAAAAGGAAAAAGAAAGCAGACGCGGCAACTGTGCCGGAAGGGTCGGATGTGATTTGAAACACTGGAGATGTACTTTTGAACTTTGTCAATAAATCAAATAGATTGGAACTGGCCGTGAGCCCGGAGTTTTATCTATGCCGGCTTGACAGCATAAAGCCTCTGACAGAAATCAAGAGCAGTTCATTGTGTTTGTTGCCCAATGTTATCTCTATATGAGAGTCATGGCTCTGGAATTTCCCAGTGATAAAGCCAAAATTATATTTGTGATTAGTCTGCTAGAAGGGGACACCAGGTGCTGGGTGGCCCCCATTCTCTTTTTTTTATTTTTTTTTTAAAAAGATATTTATTAAAGATTTTAGACATTATAATCACCAAACACATATATAACCATCACCAGAATACAATCGACAAAGAAAGACACACAAAAAATTAAAAAAAAAATTAACACATAATACAAAAGACATACCACAACAAAATCAAATAGTTAATAACCATATTTTCTTCACTTTTTGGGCTTCCTCACATCTCTCGTTCCTGCGTTCCTAATTTATAAAATTTTAATCAGCAATTTATCACCTTGTTTCGATTCTTATTTTATAGTTTCCCAATACTATGTCTACTTAATTTAGACATACTATTAATCCCAAATTTTGTCTTCTTCTCAAATTTGACCTACTCTCATATTCCTTTCAACTAGATTGCTGATGCCATGTTATTTTTAATCTTACATCCTTCTTAACACTCATACAGTTTACAATGTTTTTGTAGGTAGTCCTTGAATTTTTTCCATTCCTCTTCCACTGCTTCTTCTCCCAGGTCTCGGATTCTGCCAGTCATTTCTGCTAATTCCATATAGTCTATCAGTTGCGTCTGCCATTCTTCCAGCGTGGGCAAATCTTGGGTTTTCCAATGTTTGGCGATAAGTATCCTTGCTGCTGTTGTTGCATACATAAAGAATGTTCGGTCCTTCTTTAACACCCTCTGGCCAACAATGCCCAAAAGGAAGGCCTCTGGTTTCTTAGGGAAGGTATACTTAAATACCTTTTTCAACTCATTATATATCATTTCCCAGAAAGCCTTAACCCTAGGGCAAGTCCTGGGTGGCCCCCATTCTCATTGGCTGGCATGCATGGTTGTCCTTATGTGCCTTGTAAGGTAGCGACCATGGAGATCAGAAGGGGCAATGGGGAATCAAACACACAAAGTAAGGGGGGCTTCTGGGGAGGTGCCTCCGGTAATGGCTGAATTCCTCTGATCGGGAGGAATTTGCCCCATGGGAATTTGGGTCTGGCCACCACGGCGAAGACGGAGACCCGCAAAAAATCACAGGCGGGAGAAGCCTGTGAACATGGGATTTGGCGGGCACCTTTTGCGCCTCCCCTACTCGCGGGGAAACCTGGTTTCGGGGATCCGGAGCGACGTGGGGTGAGTGGCGCAGTGCTTCGAATCATCTGCTTCTTCCACGGAGCGAAGCCGCATAGCTGTTGTCAGAGAGTGCTGACCTTTTCCTGTGGACAATTTGACTTTAAAGTAATTACCCGTGAGTAGAGCTGAAACGGAAGAATTGGATTTTTAAACATTTAATTTGGTATCGTAACGGGGAGGTTCAACACAGGAAGTCCGCCTTCCCCTTTTGTAAATAGACTGAGGCAATGAGTCTGCAAGCTGAAGTCTTGGAAAGCCTTTTGTAAAAGACTAAATTTCCAGCGGTAAAGAACATTAAATCCCCCCCTTGGAGGCAGGAGAAGAGGGGAGGAAGTTGTGGACTGAGTATGCCTGCAGGAGAGAGTGAAGAGAACTAAAATATCGCTGCTCTGACCCTGGGAACGGGCTGCTAGCAGGACTGACGTCTTGTGGAATGTTCATTGACAGCGTTTAGAATGTTCATTGACAGCTAGTATAAGAGAAAATACATTGTTTCTACTGTCTCCGGCTGCCTTTAAAAAGGAGTAAAGTAACTGAAAATTGAAACTAACTTTGGATTGTTTGAACTATGTTTAAAAGAGGACATTACTGACTATTACAAATAGAAACTGTTTCCCCCTAGTGGAAGCCTTTGAAACTGGTGGCTTTACAAGAGCTGGGCTAGGGGAATTTCCAGCTGCAAGATAAAAAAACTGTGAGACTCTGGGACTGACCTTGAATCTTTTAAGTGTTATGGCAAATGAAAATGAAAAAATAGACCAGTCAACTGCTGAAAAAACTTTAAGGTCTGGGAGGACTTGGCAGCAACCCAGGAGAGGCTCAACACAAGGCCTTCCTGCTTCTTCTTCTGCTGCTTCTGTACCAGTACACTCAAAATCAAGAGGAATGTCGACAGAAGAGGCTTTAGTGGTTGCATTAAATAAGATAAATGATTCATTGGAACAGCTTAGCAAGAAAGCAGATGCGACAAATGCGAAAGTGGATGCTGCAACTATTAAAATTGACTTAAATATAGAAAGCATAAATAATCTGGGACAAAAGGTGAATACCAATACAGAAACCAATACAGAAGCCAGGGAGAAAGCTGTTGCTGCGAAAAGTAAAGTAACACAACTGGAGAGAGAGAGAGTCCCAGCCCTTCAGAGGTAACTTGATGAACATAAGTTGACGCTTGCTAAGATTGAACTTAAAGAAAAACAGACGAATCTGAGGATCAGAGCCCTACCGGAATTGGAGAAGGAAAGCTTGACAGACTTTCTTACACAGGAATTTGCTGACTTTTGGGACTTGGACCTGGGTCAAGAAAAGTTTGAAATTGTGAGGGCCTTCAGACTTGGAAGAGGAGGGGGAAAAGAGAAGAATAGAATAAGAGACTGCTTGATTACCCTTCAAACTAAAGAAGAGAGAGATAGAATTTTGGGCTGGCACTACCAGAAGAACCTAGAAGTACAACAGTCAAGAGTGGAAATTTTTAAAGACGTCCCGAAACATCTTCTGGATCTTAGGCCTAACTACGGAGATATTGTTGCCCTGCTGAGAAGGAACAAAATCATCTTTAGGTGGGAGTTTCCCCAAGGCTTATCCTTCAGTTTCAAAAGAAGGAAAATAAAAATAAGATCAGTAGAAGATAAAGTAAAGTTTTTGTATAAATACGAAGAAGATCTGCAGAAGGAACTTGGAAAAGAGCCAAGAGCATTGGATAGAAGATCACCGGATAGAGGACTAGAGCAAAGAGCATCGGATAGAAGATCACCAAACAAGGGAATATTGGATATATCAGCATTATCCTTTGGATTGGATCTCCCAGTGAATGTGTCATCACCACCACCAACAGAGAAAGAGCAAGCATTGGGTGCAGTTGGAGGTACATTAGCGTAATTACATGATGGGGTTGCAGGTTTTGAGTTGGAATGTGAATGGACTGAATTCTCCAGAAAAAAAGGCGGAGAGTCTTTCATTTATTGAAAAAAGAACATTTGGACTTGATTTGTTTACAAGAAACACATGTGATAAGGCTACACAGGAAGATATTGAGTAATAAAAGACTGGGCCAAGAATTTATCTCATCAGACAAAGTTAAAAAAAGAGGAGTGGTCCTTTATGCAAAGGAGAGCCTATCACCGAAATTTATATTTAAAGATGACCAAGGAAGATTTGTTGCAATTGAAATTCAATCACAAAGAGAGAAATTCCTGATTGTAGGTATTTATGCACCAAATGAAGGAAAATTGGAGTTCTTTAAGAAACTACATGAGACTCTGATGGATTATATGGACTATAATATGATCTTGATGGGAGATATGAATGGAGTGGTGTCTACAAATATGGACAAGGCACAGAGACAGGTAGTCACCAAAGATGGTAGACTACCAAAAACCTTTTTTGACATGACTGAAAATATGGACTTAGTTGACATTTGGAGAATGAAGAACCCTCTGGGAAGAGAGGGGACTTTTTTTCTCTGAGGCTAAAATGACATGGACAATAATTGACCAAATCTGGGTAACCAGGGGATTGGCTTCGAAGATCAGCAAAGTGGAGATTTGCCCCCAAACTTGTTCTGACCATAATGCTGTGAAGATGGAAATGAAATTGATGCCAATGGGTTCCTTTAGATGGAGGATGAACGATACTTTGTTTAGGAATGAAGAGGTGACTAAGAAAGCCCAAAAAACTCTAAGAGACTATTTCGAGATAAATATGAATACTACAGTGGAAGAAAAGAGTAATTTGGGACGCAAGAAAGCGGTTATGAGAGGATTCCTAATACAACAGAATGCAATTAAGAAGAGAACGCAGAATGAAAAAAAGGATAAAATCCTGGGGAAAATAAAGGAAGGAGAGAAGAAACTGAGAGTAAAACCAAAGTCACAGGAGATCCTGAAAGAGATAAAGTTATACCAAGTACAATATATGAAGTTGATGAATCAGGAAATAGAATGGAAGATTAAACAGATGAGGCAAAAGACATTTGAATCAGCAAATAAGTGTGGAAAATTGTTGGCCTGGCAAATGAAAAAAAGACATAAACTCAATACTATTACGAATTTGGAAGTGGAAGGAAAGAATATACAGAACCCAGTGGAAATTAGGAAGTGTTTTCAGAGGTATTTTAAACAACTTTATACACAGGAGAAGCAGAAAGAAACGGACATTGATCGATTTTTGAAAATAAATGGGCTACACAAAATCTCTCAGGAAAAACAGCTAATGTTGAATTACAAAATAACGGATCAGGAGGTGGAAGGGGCCATCCAGAACATGCAATTAGGTAAATCTGCAGGACCAGATGGTTTGACTTCAAGATACTACAGATCTTTGAAAGAATGGTTAATACAACCATTGAAGGAAGTCTGCAATGAAATATTGGAAGGGAGAAAGGCACCAGAGTCGTGGAAGGAAGCTTACATTACACTTATACTGAAAACAGAGACTGAAAAGACACAGCTCAAGAACTACTGCCCCATATCACTGCTTAATGTGGACTACAAATTTTTTGCAGATATTTTGGCTAAAAGATTAAAAAAGGTCTTAGTAGAAGAAATTCATAAAGACCAAGCGGGCTTTCTCCCGGGCAGACATCTGTCTGACAATATGAGGAATATAATTAATATTCTAGAAAAATTACAAGTGAACATCAATACTAAGGCAGTCTTGATATTTGTGGATGCAGAGAAAGCCTTTGACAACATTTCTTGGAGTTTTATGAAGAGGAATCTACAGGGGATGGGGGTAGGTCAAGGTTTTGAAAATGGTATGGGTGCAATTTATTCAGAACAAAAGGCAAAATTAATTGTGAACAATGTAGTGACAGAAGAGTTTAAGATTGAGAAAGGGACACGACAAGGTTGCCCAATCTCTCCATTGCTTTTTATATCGGTCCTCGAGGTTTTGTTAAATATGATTAGAAAGGACCAAAAGGTTAAAGGTATACAAGTGGGAACTAAACAGTACAAACTGAAAGCATTTGCTGATGACTTAGTATTGACTTTACAGGAGCCAGAATCTAGTACTAAAAGGGTATGGGAACTGATTCAAGAATACGGACAGGTAGCAGGTTTTAAGTTGAACAAGATGAAAACTAAGGTTTTAGAGAAAAACTTAACTGTGAATGAGAGAGAGAAGTTTCAGGAGGAGACAGGACTAACATTGGTTAAGAAAGTGAAATATTTAGGGGTTAATATGACTGCCAAAAATGTGAATTTATTTAAGGATAATTATGAAAAATGTTGGACTGAAGTGAAAAAGGACTTAGAAATATGGACAAATTAGAAGTTATCATTGTTAGGCCGAATTGCTGTGATAAAAATGAATGTGTTGCCAAGGATGTTGTTTTTGTTTCAAACATTGCAAATTTTGGATAAGATGGATTGTTTCAAGAAGTGGCAGAAAGATATTTCCAGATTTGTTTGGAAGGGCAAGAAGCCTCGAATAAAATTTAAGATATTAACTGATGCCAAAGAAAGAGGTGGATTTGCCCTTCCAGACCTTAAACTTTATTATGAATCAGCTGCTTTCTGCTGGCTGAGAGAATGGCTGCTTCTTGAAAACACTGACGTGTTGGATTTAGAAGGTTTCAACAATGTATTTGGCTGGCATGCATATTTGTGGTACAATAAGGTAAAAGCACATAAAGTGTTTAAAAATCATATTGTTACGAAAGCATTGTTTAATGTTTGGATAAGATATAAGGATTTGTTAGAAAAGAAAACCCCAAGATGGTTGTCACCAATGGAAGCCAAGGCACAGAAAAAACTTAATATGGAGGCCAAATGGCCGAAATATTGGGAAATTCTGGAACAAGATGGAGACAGAATAAAATTGCAGAGCTTTGAAAAATTGAAAAATAAAGTGCGAGATTGGCTCCATTATTACCAAATAATGGAGGCATACAATTTGGACAAAAAAGTTGGTTTCCAGGTGGAAAAATCAAAATTGGAAACAGAATTGTTAGATCCAAAAACCAAGAATTTGTCAAGAATGTATAACTTGCTGTTGAAATGGAACACTCAGGATGAAATGGTAAAATCAGCTATGATTAAATGGGCACAAGATGTTGGACATAACATAATGATGGCTGACTTGGAACAGTTATGGACCAAAGGTATGAAATTTACGGCATGTAATGCCTTAAGAGAAAATTTAATGAAAATGATTTATAGGTGGTACATGACACCAGTCAAGCTTGCAAAAATTTATCATTTGCCCGACAACAAATGTTGGAAATGTAATGAGACTGAAGGTACATTCTTTCACCTTTGGTGGACATGCCCAAGGATTAAGATATTCTGGGAGATGATTTATAACGAAATGAAAAAGATATTCAAATATACCTTTCTGAAGAAACCAGAGGCCTTTCTCCTGGGCATGGTCGGCCAAATGGTGCCAAAGAAGGATAGAACTTGTTTTATGTATGCAACAACAGCAGCAAGAATACTTATCGCGAAGTATTGGAAGACACAAGATTTACCCACCAGGGAAGAATGGCAGATGAAGTTGATGGACTATATGGAACTGGCGGAAATGACTGGCAGAATCCGAGACCAGGGAGAAGAGTCGGTGGAAGAAGACTGGAAAAAGTTTAAAGACTATCTACAGAAATATTGTAAAATTAATGAATGTTAGAAAAATGTTGGAATGAAGTTATATGGCTTTAGTAGAAATGTTATAAGGAACTAGGTATAAAATTAATAGAGTATTAAAGGAAAAAATAAGGTTAGAATGTGTTAAGATAATTATAGGATAGAAAACAGAGGAAGATGGAAAGGAATTGCTGAAACAATTAATGGAAGTGGAATACAAAAAGGGAGGTGTGAGGAGGTCGTTGAAATAAGTGAATGAAAGATAAGATATTGGAATTGTTTGATGTTGATTTGATGTTAGTTGATGTTGTTTGATGTGTTGTTTGCTTTGCTTTGTTAGTTTAATGTGTTAAGTGTTATGTAGTGTTTTGGTATTGTACTGTATTGTTTTTTTTCTTTTTTGTAGTGTTTAAATTGTTGGGAAAGTAATAAATATTATTTAACAAACAAACAAACACACAAAGTAAGGAAACAAATATTGCTATGCATTGCAAATAAATACATTAAACAGAAAACAGGCTATGACTGGATGCTTCCATTCTTTATTTTTGTAGCCATCTACATCTGAGCTTGCAGAATAAGGTCTTTTCAAGGTGTTTTTGAGTGCTGATGCCAAAGAGTCCTATAATCTAGATGGCAGAGTGTGGATTGTGCATTAAAACAGTGAGGTGGGGTGATCTCTTGGTTTTGTTTTTGGGTAGTGATCATGAGATCCAGTTTCGTTCATCTTCTTAGAGCCAAGCATCATCAGGCACCTTCTTACATATGTACCCTATGTGTTGATCACAGTGTAATGCCATCCAGCAATCCATTCCGCAATCAAGGCCTATTGCAGCACAGTGGTTTTGCTGTGGATGTTTAGGCTCACCTTTTTTCCAGTACCTGAAAAGAAAGAGCAGCACTGATCAATCAAGAATGGATGTCTACTTCCTCACGCGCTCCCTGTGCCTTCTACCATTAAAAAGATGCCCAGCTCTTTCTCTCTTAACATCCACCCACAATTGGGATGGATTTTTCTCCCCGGCTTTAGAATTCTAACCATGTAAGGAAAACAACAACAACAACTGTGGGTCAAGACTGTCTCTTTTCTTTTAAACATGAAGTGATTTCTCATAGGAAACTACAAAAAAGTGAAGGTGTCATCTTTGGAGGCTCTTTGGTACACACAAGAACTTTCAGTCAATTTCGTTTGGTCAGTATCCAATGCAGTACTTCTGCTATTGCCAGGATTTCCATTTCTGCAACAGAACTGTCCCTCTCTCCTTTCCATATGCACCCACATCCTCCTCAGATCTGCTCTGGACAGTTGTGGGTGTTGAGAGATCCTTACTCTCTCATAGCAGAGTTAGCACAGTAATGATTGTTCTGAGCATATTAAAACAATGCTAGCTTTGCATTCACCTTCATCCACCTCATCTCACATCCATCACCCACCCCATGCATGAGGAGAGCAATGACACTATACAGAAACAAAAATAGCTATGTCCTCAAATGAATTACAAAATATAATCTATAACCACAAAGTCACTATAGGGTTGATTGAAATGATATGATCTCTCTCACATATATATCTTATCTAAATCTAACATGATGGTTCTAAATTTAGTCAATTATCCATAGTTGACAAAGGTATCACCCAAGCCTCACGCTTATTGTCACTTGCATTCTCCAGTGTCCATTGTATACTGAATCAAGTCCCACTACACAGTTTTTAGCTCTATTAAATTGATATTACCAGTAGGTGTAGTAGGTGTTTTTTTTTTACTCCCATGAGATGTTTGGGTGAGGGTCTGCAGTACTTAGCTAACTGGTAACCACTGGCATACAGGGTTTGTAAAGTTTACTCAGTGCCTTTGCCAAAAAAGGATCCGTGGTTGGTATTGGGTGCATCTCAATAGAGATGTATGTCATTGGATTTTGTTCCAGGAGACCTTGCAAAATTGAAAGCAGCCCTCTGTTAATGCAGTCTTGGTAATAAATGCCAGTCCAGTTTTCTGTTCTACTACCAAGCTGTGGATGAGTGAGATCTTACTCTGACCTTGTACATCCATCAACACAAGCTGAAAAGAGTTGTTAGATACTTAAAGGGAACCATGAAGTGTCTTAAACTGCCAGCTGGCAGTATTGCTCAGCTTTAGGTTCCCGCAAGTCCTTTTGAAGCTGAGCTAATCAGCACAAACCATTTAAAAGAATGCCTTCAGCCTCTTCCGAATCACCACATTCACTAGGTTAGAGAAGCAGGAAGAGTAGCCTTCCTGCCTCTCTAACCTAGTGAGAAGCAGCAGCCGCTCATCTGGGCAATGATGTGGAGAAGTACATATGTAGATCTTTGGTAGTAGAGAAAATTGCATGGCAAAATATATTTGGAAATGGAAAGAATCAATTATGTAAACAGAATCTGCAACTTTTTGGAATGCATGCCATTAACAAATGTTTCTGCAGAAACTTACGTGACTATAGCCTCTATTCCTGCCAGCCATCTCCATTTCTTTGCGTTGTCTTTAAAGACTCCAAACCAAAAAAACCTCTGACGCTTTTGTACTTGCCTGTTTATAAAATACTAGAGTAGGGGTGTTGAGAAAGAACAAATAAAATATTTTAAGACAATGTCCCTTTCTCTGGGAGACTATAGCCCTTTACAGAAATTCAACAGGCATAAAACAAACACATTTTAAAAGAAGCAGGTGTCACAGTTGAAGACCCAATACAATTTTTTGGGGGAAGAAGTGATCAAAATTATACATTGTATGCCCATCACCAATAAATATTTTTTACATTGGATGTGGTATTGTTCCCCTGAACAAAATTATGAGCACAATTCAAAGTGTTGGTGCTGACCTTTAAAGCCCTAAACGGCCTCGGTCCAGTATACCTGAAGGAGCGTCTCCACCCCCATCGTTCTACCCGGACACTGAGGTCCAGCACCGAGGGCCTTCTGGCGGTTCCCTCACTGCGAGAAGCCAAGTTACAGGGAACCAGGCAGAGGGCCTTCTCGGTAGTGGCGCCCTCCCTGTGGAACGCCCTCCCACCAGATGTCAAAGAGAACAACAACTACCAGACTTTTAGAAGACATCTGAAGGCAGCCCTGTTTAGGGAAGCTTTTAATGTTTGATGTATCACAGTATTTTAATATTCTTTTGGAAGCCGCCCAGAGTGGCTGGGGAAACCCAGCCAGATGGGCGGGGTATAAATAATAAATTATTATTATTATTATTATTATTATTATTATTATTATGGTGATTATGATGATGGAATCAAGGAAGCATCCCAAAGAGGAAATATTGTAGTGAAGGGTAACTTCACCTGCCCTCACCGAGACTGGCTACATATGTCTTCCAGTCATGACACAGAGTTATAATTTCCAGATACTGTAAATGACTGTGCCATAGAACAGTTGGTCTTGGAACCACCTAGGAGGACAGTGACCTGTGTGTCAAATATTCCAATTTCTGCATCCATGTTTGATGGTTGGTTCCAGAGACACTGGAATCAGTCTGGTTGTAGTATGCTTGATGGCATGACGATGGGGTCTCACACATGTCTGTGCCCTGCAGCACCCCAGTAGCCCTGTGCCAGGGCTAAGGGGCTGGGAGAGGGATATACCTTGCAAGCTCCTCTAGAGTCATCTCCATGATACTCTCCTGCCAGAAGGTTAGTGTGGTGAGGGAAACGTTTGTTTCTAAGCACTCAATACATCTCAAAGAGCAGAGGAAGAATTTATAGAGAATCCAAGAGATAGATGCCTCTGAAGTATCTACACCTCCTCCTCCTCCTCCTTGAAGATCTCCATCCTGACTGCCATTTTCATTCTATTAGAGCTCAGCAGCTCCAAGAAACCTTAGTTAGCCCCTGATGGTAGCAGCTGCTCCCTGCACCACCCACACCTTGGCTTGACTGATGGGGTTGTTGTCTTGGCTGCATACAGGTAGATGTAACCTTCTTAAATGGATAGTGATGATAAGAACCCTTTGACTCAAGGAGATCCCCTACCTTTTTCAATACTTGGCCTTGATGCTCACCTGTTCTTCCCTTGTTTCCATAGAAATGAGCTTGGCGCCTTCCCTCTCACATCTTTTTTGTGAATCAGCCCATGAAGATTGGTCAGGAGAAAGGAAATACATTGTCCTTTGATATATAAACCAACCACCATTCAAGTTACCAATAAGGAGGTCTTTGAGTTAAGCCAGATATGGAGGAAGAAGAGAAAAAGAAAACAAAATAGTGAATTCAATTTCAGCCTCATATTCAAATTCAAGATAGGGAATTCAATGGGAACCACCTTGTATGCCTGTGCAGATTTCAATTATTTTTGTTAAGTTCATTTCTGTCGCCGCATGGTAACATATATTCATCTGGGAAGCTCAGAAATCTTAAAACAAGAAAAACATTAACTCTTCAACCCATGTTGATGCTGCAGTAAATACCTGGGTGGGCATAGCTGGAACAGGGAGCACAGAAGAACCTCACCTACTTGTTTCCACCTGGATACTTAGGGCAGCATCAGGGCAGACTTGAAGGTTGGGAAGGGGGAGTAGCTGTGGTTTATCAAAATTCTCTTTCTCTCTACAGGCTCTCTGTCCAGTTGAGGGAGGGCGGGAATCTAGAGTGTGTGTTCCTGGCATTTGGCAACTGGGACTGATGAGGGATTCTGCTGGTTTACCACCCGCTATGCTGCCAAGCAGTCTCCCTGCCTGAGCTGACAGGGTGGATCTAGTGGGCTTCCAAATGGCTCTGGGGGATTTTCCAGCTGATCTGACTGGTGCTCCTGCTGAGTTTTGGCTGGTCTCTGGAACATCCAAATAATAATAATAATAATAATAATAATAATAATAATAATAATAATAATAATATATGCTGCCTGTTGTTGTTGTTGTTGCTGTTGTTATCCATATGCTGCCCATCTGACTGGGTTCCCCCCAACCACTCTGGGCGAATTCCAAAAAATTAAAACACAATTGAACACCAACCACATAAAACTTCCCTGAACAGGGCTGCCTTCAGATGTCTTCTGAGAGTAGGATAGTTCTTTCCTCCCCTTGAGATCTGGTGGGAGGGAGTGCCACAGGGCAGGTGTAACTACCCAGAAGACCCCCTGCCTTGGCTTGGGTCATTGACACAATTGGCCCTGCATGCCCTTTCAGTTGACCTCTTTTGATTGTCTCTGCAGAGGCGGGGCTCTCAAGGGTGAAAATAATAAAGGACAGGTCTTTTAGCTGACCTGTTTTGATTGTCTCTATTATAGCAAAGAATGACAGTCTTTTCTTTCATAACCATAGAGGCTAAATAAATTCAAAAGTTCAGGAGAACTGAACTAAATATCTCTGATGTTTCAGAACTTCCGGTGGAGCGCGATCCTCCCGCAAGCAGGGATTTTGCCGGGAGACAAATCCTGTGCTATTTCGGCCAAGGAAAGGGTGCAACAGTTTTTTAAAATGCTGGCGGGCGGCAGCGGAGGCTTCGCTGCCGCCCGCCAGCATTTTAAGATCGCCCCGGACAGCGGAGAAGTCCCCCGCTGTCCCGGGGTTTTTTAAAATGCTGGGGGTGGGAAGAAAAGCCCTTGTCCCCCCCCCCCAGCCTTCAGAAGAGGTCGGGGGACTGAAGTCGGTTTCCATAGGAACACATTGATTGATTTTCAATGCATTCCTATGGGAAACCGTGCTTCGCAAGACGAAAAACTCGCAAGAAGAAAAAACTTGCGGAACGAATTAATTGTGTCTTGCGAGGCACCACTGTATTTTTTGCACCATAACACTCACTTTTTTCCACCTAGAAAGTAAGGGGAAATGTCTGTGCGTGTTATGGAGAGAATGCCTATGGGTGGCATGCCTACGGATTTTCCTCCTCTAAAAACTACGTGTGTGTTATGGTCGGGTGCGTGTTATAGAGTGAAAAATACGGTACATAAAGGCTTTGGGAACGACATCTTCAGGAGTTCGTTAATAGAAATATGGGATAGGTATAAAAACCTATTAGAACCAAGAGTTCCACACTGGTTATCTCCGTTAGAAGTTATGACTGTAAAGAAAATTAATATGAGAGGTAAATGGATTACCGTATTTTTCGCCCCATAGGACGCACCGGCCCATAGGAGGCACCAAGTTTTTTTTGGGGGGGAAATAAAGAAAAAAAATTATTTCCCCCCCCCCAGGCGCTTGTGGGGCCGGCAGCAGGGAGAAGCGCTCTTCTCCCCGCAGCCCGCCTTCAGACCAGGTCCGGGGACAGCGGGAAGACGCACTGCGCCTCCCAGCTGTCCCCGGAGCTTGTGGGGCACGCAGCGGGGAGAAGCACTCTTCTCCCCGCCGACCGCCTTCAGACCAGGTCCGGGGACAGCGGGAAGACGCGCTGCGCCTCCCAGCTGTCCCCGGAGCTTGTGGGGCTGGCGGCAGGGTCTCCCCGCTGTCAGCCTCCAAACCACTTCGGGAGACAGTGGGATGGCGGTGTTCTGCCTCCCTCTGTCCCCCGACCTTGTGGGGCTGGCGCTGGGGCTCTCCTGAAGCCTGGAGAGCGAGAGGGGTCGGTGCGCCCTGACCCCTCTCGCTCTCCAGGCTTCAGCGAAAGCCTGCATTCGCCCCATAGGACGCACACACATTTCCCCTTCATTTTTGGAGGGGGAAAAGTGCGTCCTATAGGGCGAAAAATACGGTACATATGGTGAATTGATAATTAAAGAAGGAGGAAAATGGAAATTTTTGGAGGGGAAAAAGTGTGTCCTATAGGGCAAAAAATACGGTACATATGGTGAATTGATAATTAAAGAAGAAGGAAAATGGAAATTAAAACCATATGAACAAGTTAGAGAACATGTTTATGATTGGTTGCATTACTTTCAGGTTAATGAAATGTTTAAAAAAGATTTTAAAGAAAGTGGTTATGTAGAAAAAGACTCAAAGTTTCAAACAGAGATAATAAACAATGACTGTAAAATACTGTCGAAAATGTATAAGATAGTGTTGGAATGGCACACAAAAGATGAAGAAGTTAAATTGGTAATGATACAATGGGCCAAGGACATTGGTTATAATATACAATTTGATGATTGCGAAAAATTATGGAAGGAAAATTTAAAATTTACCGCATGTATGGCGTTAAAGGAAAATGTTATGAAAATGTTTTATAGATGGTATATCACACCGGTAAAATTAGCAAAAATGTTTAAGACGTGTAATAAGTGTTGGAAATGTAAAGAAAAAGAAGGAGCGTTTTATCATATGTGGTGGGATTGTAAGAAAGTGAAAGGTTTCTGGGAGATGATATATAATGAATTGAAAAAGATGTTTAAATATACATTTGTAAAGAAACCAGAAGCTTTTCTTTTAGGGGTTACAGGAAAGGAAATAAGAAGAAAGGACTGTAAACTTTTCCAATCTGCAGTTACAGCAGCAAGAATTTTATTGGCCCAGAAATGGAAACAAGAGGAAATACCGACGATAGAAGAATGGAGAATGAAACTGACAGACTGTGCAGAGTTGGATAAGTTAACTGGGAAAATTAGATATTGTCGAGACCAAAAGTTCATCGAAGACTGGGGAAAATTTGTAGAATATCTGAAAAATATATGTGATGTGCAAACAACACTATCGGGGTTCCAAGAAGCACTGTGAAATTCGAGATGTATTGTTAAAAGAAATAGAAGCGGAAGGGGAAACTATGGCAATACTAAACAGAAAAAATGCGTAATTGAGAGGTAAATATGGATGATTGGCAGAGAAGCTGAAGGAAGTCCAAAAAGAGATAATTTGTGAAAAATTGGATAAAATTGTATATTTGTGTTGAAAATTAATAAAAATCATTTAAAAATACTAATAAATATCTCTGATGTTTCTCTAGGGTGACCCCATGCAAAGGACTGCAGCACTCTGTTCTGGCTCTAAGAGTATTCAGCTAGAGGAGGGGCTTTCAGCTGGGGCAGAATCAGGGCAGGTTCTCACTGCACTACAATTCTTCATCTTACCAATTTCTTTTTGCAGTTCATCATTTTTGTTGGCAATATACCGCATTTCCTCTGATTTGTTTAGCGCTACAGCGAGTATTCCAAAGTCTAAAAGAAATAGTTCAAGTCAAAAGAGTATCTGAAATAACAATCTGCAAATATTAAGAAACCATTTTCAAACATTTTTAAACACTCTAGCCTGAAACAAGAAGCAGAGCTCAAGGATCGGGTTCTTATGAATATGAGGACAGACTTGATTCTCTGTGGCTGAGATCACCAATGAAAAGCCTCAGAAGACCCCTGCAGCTGGATCAGACCAAAGACCCATGCAATCCACTATCCTATTCTCATATTATAAGTGGCTCATGAAGTATCTCTAATGTTCCCTTCCTATGTCCTCCTTTTCTGCTGTGAATCACAGGGTCAGAAATTCCCACCTCGAGTCCCACAGTAAAGCCAAATATACAAAGAATACTTTGCAGTTTTCTATTATGCTTGGTGAGATCTAAGAAAATAGAGGCACCAAAACGCTTTTTCTGATGAATACTGGGTTGCATTCCACATAATTCTAAGGAGGACATTATGTCAGTGCAGGAATTTCTCCTTGTGCAATGCAATCTTCCGCCCCTTTCCCTCCAATCTGTCCTGAAGTTTCCCCCACCCTGCAGAGCAGCTTTGGTGATGGCATGCAGGGAGAAGTGGGGGCAAAGTTCCCTTGTGCTAGTGCTAAATCTTGTGTCTCACCATGTTTGCTGCTAATATCGTTATGTACTTTTTGAACTTTGAATAAAGATGTTAAAAAAAACAAAAGAAAACAAACAACTGTCTGCTTTTCTTCCTGCTGAGGAATGAAATAGTGATAAACTCTGTTGGGTGGTGAGTTTCATTTCCTATATGTATCGCTCACACAATATGAAAGTGAATAAAAGGAATTGAAATATGTTTACATTAAAAATGTTCTAGCAAACATGAGGACGTGCATATGAAATGCTTACCATCCTTGTCCTCATAGAATGAATCAATCCCAACAACAAAGGTTCGAATCATGGTCATTGCCACTTGAAACTCCTCTCTGTTTTTCACTTCCTTCTGATCTAAGGAGGAGGTAGGTAGAAAAGAAATGAAGAAATTGTTTTCTAGCACCCTGGTCTGATGACCTGGGGGAGGGGATACTTGGTTTCAAACTGCTTTTAATATTGAATTTAAATTGCTGACTTTTCATGTGCCCCAGGACCTTAGAGAGAAGGGTGAATAAAAAATCAAATCAACAAAAACATAAATATGATTTCTATTAATATTTTCTTCTCCCCACCCTTAAATTGATGTTTCCTATGCCTTGATTGCGGCTGCCCCGCTGGTCTGTTTTCATTTAGCCTGTTTTTCATTTCATTTCCTTTTAGCTAAATGTATTTCATTTAGTCTGTTTCATTTCAAGTCCTGTTTTCTTTAGCCTGTTGCTTCTGTAATCAGATGGTTTGGCCTTCCTTTGAGAGCTTTAGATTTTGGGGTGTCCAGATACCCCTGTCCTCTTTGTCCTGTGGACTTGCATTTGCCAGGCTGCCAAATGCCCTGCTGTAATGTAAATTCTTGGATCATTTGGTTTCCTCCCCCTGAGCTTTGCTTTCTTTGAGTGCCCTTTAAAAATGAATTAGCTATGAAAATAGGCCATTTGTTCATCTATCCACTGCTATCCACTACTCTTTTTCTGATGAATACTCGGTTGCATTCCACATAATTCTAAGGAGGACATTATGTCAGTGCAGGAATTTCTCCTTGTGCAATGCAATCTTCCGCCCCTTTCCCTCCAATCTGTTCCCCACCCTGCAGAGCAGCTTTGGGAGACGTGGGGGCAAAGTTCCCTTCTGCCAGTGCTAAAATCTTGCAGTAGCACAAACACTGTGAATTACAGTTTGATGGGGGAAGAACAGCATTTCTAGTGGGGGGATGTGAGAATCACAACCATCTGCTTTTCTTCCTGCTGAGCAATGAAACAGTGATAAACTATTGGGTGATGAGTTTCACTGAATATATGTATTGCTTACACAATATAAATCCCAAAGTGAACTACAGGAATTGACGCCTGTTTAAATTAATCAGGATCTAGCAAAAGTGAGGATGTGCATAAAAAAATGCTTACCATCCTTGTCTTCATGGATTGAATCAAGCCCAACAACAAAGGTCCGAATCATATCCATTGCCATTTGAACCTCCTCTCTAATTTTTGCTTCCTTTTGATCTAAGGAGGAGGTAGGTAGAAAAGAAATGATTAAAATGTCTGACTGTCTGGGGGACGGGATACTTGGTTTCAAACTGCTTTTAATATTGAATTTAAATTGCTGTCTTGTAAGGCAGATAAGAAATCAAATCAACAAAACCATGACTATGACTTTTATTATTATTTTCTGAGCCCTTGATAGCGGCTGTCCTGCTGGTCTGAAGTCCTGTTTCCATTTAGCCTGTTGCTTCTGTCATCAGATGCTTTGGCCTTCCTTTGAGAGCTTTAGATTTTTGGGTGTCCAGATACCCTTGTCCTCTTTGTCCTGTGGACTTGCATTTGCCAGGCTGCCAAATGCCCTGCTGTATGCAAATTCTTAGATCATTTGGTTCCCTCCCCCTGAGCTTTGCTTACTTTGAGTGCCCTTTAAATATGAATTAGCTATGAATATAGGCCATTTGTTCATCTATCCAGTGCTATTTTTCTAAAAAAAAGAGGCACTGGAACTCAGCATGAATGACTCCCTGGTTCCCTTAGATTGGCAACGGAGCCCACCTGAGGGGGCCTGGAACTGATGAATTTCGGCTGAAAAAGGTCCTGCATATATCTCGATATTTAGGTAGGCTCTGGACCCACCCACTTTGGCCATGGCCTTATCCTCTGCAGCCTGTTTCCCACAAGCACTTTCCTTCAGGGGACTGGAGCCCTAGCAGAGGGCAGGCTGGCGAGGATCAGGAATGGGGGCTCTCCCTCAGCAAATGAGGATTAGTTGGGAAAGGAGCAGAGAATGGCAACTGGGAAAGGGAATTGCCCAGGGTGTCCCAGGGACTTGTGTTAGCCTGTGCTTCTGTTCCAAGTTCTGGGACTCACTTATAAACTGTAAGCAAAACAGTGCCATTGCTCTCAATGGGTGACAGCTGCAACTCCCTCCCTGAAATCAAAGAGGGATCAAAGGGATAAATGGAAGGTGGATCCTGCCATCACTTTTTGGAAGTGCTATTGGCATTGTTGGCATTGAAGGAACGCCCGTGACATTAGTTGCAAAGTATGCTAATTATGTACTTACATAGAATGTAAATCAGCAGTGTCATGACAGTAAGGATGAAAATCTCAAGTATGATCAATCTTTCACCCGTTGGAGATTGGAAGAAGGTAACCAAGTCCTGAAAAAGAGATGCTTGAAGAAAGACAATTCTACTTTAGCCATCAGTAGCCAACATACCATTCCCAGCCCAGGAAAAAGGGTTTCCATATGCTGTGGCAGCCATCAGCCAGAGACAGTCCATTGTTCAGGGGGTGGGCACTTGGGAGGATAAGCAGGTGGAGATGGCAAGGTGAGATGCCTTGCTGCTTGAGGAAACTTTTCTTACAAATGTCTGGATCAGAAGACAGGAGCCTTTGATATTACTTTCTCCCCCCCGACAAATGACAAGATGCTCCCTCTGTACACATAATTCCACATACAGAAACTTTACTGGGCTGGCCATTGGCTCTTATTTTGATACTGCTGATGAGACAGCAGAGTAACTGAGGAGGTACAGCGCAGCTTGTGTGGTCTACCCATCTCTACCCTCCCCAGCACCTGCTACGTGCTACAACTGCCTCATTCTGCCTAATGGTAGAGCCATTCTGGACTCCATACAGTAAAGGAACACCACAGCCAGCAGCAAAGAGTGGGCTGAATCCTGGGGTTTCTATGGGGCTCCGTGGATCTCTGGCACCCAAAGAGCTGTGTGTGCTTTTCTCTGCACTCCTCCCTAGCAAAACCTGACTGGTTCCACTCCTTGCCTGTCTCTCCATCAACTTCCCTTCCCCATGCATTCCTCTACTTTATGAGAAACCTCATCCCATATGACTGTGCTGTATACAGACCACCAGTTTCTTTTGCTCTTGCTTTACGCTTTCTGAGCGCCAGCTGTCTTCTGGACATTCCATATCTTCTGGACGCTGCACTCTTTGCAGGAATTAGCTTCCCCATCCTCTCAGTTTTGTCTGTGAAACAACAAGCTATTATAACATGGAGGATAAGACTATGAACACATTGGTTGGATGGTGGGTGTTTAACCTTCCAAACTCAGTTTATAAGTCTCTTGTCAAGCATCAAAGCTCACAGTATTCGCTTCTGTTGTCCTTCACTTAATCTCCCTATTACAGGAACATAAATTTTAAAGTAGATGCACACCTACAAATGTAAAGGATTTTCTTGGTACAAAGTTGAAATGCACAACAACTTAAAGTAAAAAATGGGTCTCAAGGGCATTTCCAATATTACACTTTGGTGTCTATCAGTATTAGACAATCCTTTCCTATAAAGACAAACGTCTTTCTTTTTCTTCTGCTGGATCAATCTCAGTTTTAAACCAAAAAGATGTTCCATATGGATTCCAAGGAATTTAAAAAATGTTTAAGGTAATATAGCACATTCTCATTTTGCATTCTATTTCTTTCAAAACTCCTGGACATCTAGTTTCTAGAAGTTCAGTAAGCATTTGCAAACAACAGTTATGGGTTTGATCCATATGTTCACTCTATATTTATTTTACAGGGTAAATCAAATTTGGGGCAATCTTCTTTGTGAATGAAATGGGTTGATCTGTACATCAGCTGATAAGATCAGATGAAGTGTTTTCGGTTCTGCTAATATTGCAGCTGAAATCTTACTGGTTACTGGTGTGTGCTAAAAAGAAATATCTTGCTTTGCAACATTCATTGGTGTTTATTTAGAGGCTATCTGCTTATGTCAAGATTACTTACTGTGCCAAATTACCATGCCTAAAGGTCCAAATGCCTTTCAATTTTGTGTTTGTCCCTTCTGCAGCACAACTAGAGCTGTTTTCATCAAGATACCAGCCCTCAGGCTGAAAGTGGCTTCCCCATAATACATTGCCAAATGTTCACCATTTCATAGATCGTGTGGGATCTATGAGGTCTTCAGATATTCCTGGGTGCCAACTCCCTCCATCACAGTCATCATGGTCAATGGTTGGGGATGACGGGAGTTGTAGACCAGTAACATCTGGAGGGCCACATGTTCCTCACCCTTTAAGGAAGGTATATACTTTTATTTATATAACTACCTCCTGATCGTCAGAAAAGATGGAGTACTAGATCCGGTCTCAGTTGGATGCATATAAATCCAATTGAGTCTATCAAGAAAAAAAGAAAGAAAGAAGAGGGCAGTTGTCTCATTCTGTTTTGAAGCTATCTGAGATAGTAGCCCTTGATATGCTAGTAAATTAGTTTTTCAAAGATTTGTATTTTCTGGATCATGAACTAGATCTGGATTTACAAACTGGGCCCATGAATCAGAGCAGCACACCTGTATTGCCAGGGAATAAAACAGAATGTGGTGCTCCTGGTTTGCAATGTAGCTGGAGCTTTAATATAAGGAACATGGCTGTTGGAGAAGAAGTGAAAGGAACTTCATGGCTTGGCCAGCTATCAAACACCTGACTGCATGGGGGATGGATTGAGGAATCTTCGGTTGGGGAGACATGAAGAACTAAACCTATTCTATCTGTATTATGACTATTGTTGCCTAAGATCTTTTGCATTATTATTATTATTATTATTATTATTATTATTATTATTATTATTTATACCCCTCCCATCTGGCTGGGTTTCCCCAGCCACTCTGGACGGCTTCCAACAAAAGATTAAAAATACATTAAAACATCAGTCATTATAAACTTCCCTAAACAGGGCTGCCTGCTTATAGATTACATTATTGGCTTTACAGCTTATTCCAGTTGCTGTTGGTTTTCTGTTAGACTCTATTCTACGTTGCTGATCAATTTCTTTGCTAATGTTTACCAATTAATAAAAGTTTGTCTCTACTTAAGAGTCTCCGTTCAGTGGAATCCAAAGAACCTCTTGCTTGTCTGATGGTTGCTATTGGCCAAACACCCAGTAATACAGTGATACAACTGGTAATACAGCACCTGTACACAGCCCTCAAATGTTCCACCACTCTGTTTCACTGGATGACCCTGAGGTCTAGTATTTAAAAGAGTAAGACCACTTGTAGTTTATAAAAGCTCCTTCTCATTTAGCCTCTTAGTGACCTTTAGGCCCTGGAATGAGACCCTGCAAATATCATAGCTTGTAAGGAAAGTGTTCCACCCATCAGACTTATTTCTGTTTGGATACCTTGATGTTGTCATGGAACAATCTTTTCTCTAATTTCTACTTAAGGTTGTTTCATCCTCCCGCTGGCTAAGAACCACCTCCCTTGTGATGTCAGGCATTCCAGAACTCCTCCCATTTAGGCTATACCATTTCCTGATTGGCTGCTGATCATATCCAATCAGCATTCCACATAAAGCATAAACCCAGGAAAATTTTGGTTTCAGATTTGTTATATTACTTATTTTTTCAAAAGTTATTAGTTTTATTTTTTTATTTAGGCCGGGTACATACTTTACCTTCAAAGCATATCCCCAGAAGAATCCTTACTCTTCATAAACTCTGCTAGTAGTATTGGAAAGCTTCCTTTCTCAACACTTGTACCAGGAAATATGGCAAAGTGCATTAGTGTAAATCTTCATTTGCAAAGTTAAAGCAGAAAGACAAGGAACAGAAGCAATTAAATTTCAACATGTTTGGTCTACATTTAATGAATGTATCATCATCAAAACATACATGCCACCAGTGCTATTTTTCCACACTGAAAAGGTACTGGAACCTACCATGAACACCTCCCTTGCTCTCTTATGATGGTGTCCACCTGAGAGGTGTCAGAACTGAGTTCAAGTGAGTTCCAGATGCAAAAAAGCCCTGCATGCAGCTGACCTTCAACCAATGGCAACTCATAGAGAACTGTACTTGGATAGAACGATAGATCTGCACAAACTCTGAATTGGACTCTGATAAGCTTCACGTGCTAGAAACCCCTCATAACTATGTACCCTTATTCCTGTTATTGTTCATTATGTTTTTGTATGTTTATATGTCACTACCAATAAAAATATTGTTCAAAAATGATTTCTGTCATTTAAATCCTGCCCTTCTGTATAAAGATACAAGAATCATATAACACTGGTCCTATCTCCAGTGGCTCCCAGTACATTTCTGAGCAAAATTCAAAATGTTGGTGCTGACCTTTAATCCTCTAAATGGCCTCAGCCCTGGATACCTGAAGGAGCATCTCCACCCCCATAGTCCAGCCTGGACACTGAAGTCCAGCTCCAAGGGCCTTCTTCTGGCTCCCTCACTATGAGAAGTGAGGTTGCAGCGAATCAGGCAGAGGGAAGGTGGCAGTAGTGAATATGACTTCAAAAAATGTTAATCTATTTAAAGATAATTATCAGAAGTGTTGGTCAGAAGTGAAAAAAGATCTTGAATTTGGACAAACTTGAAGCTTTCCTTATTGGGTAGAATTGCGGTTATCAAAATGAATGTATTGCCAAGAATGTTATTTTTGTTTCAGACGTTACAAATCATTGACAAGATGGACTGTTTCAAGAAGTGGCAAAAAGAAATTTCTAGATTTGTCTGGCAGGGCAAAAAGCCCAGAATAAAATACAAAATCCTTACTGATACTAAGAATAGAGGGGGGTTTGCCCTGCCGGACTTTAAGTTATATTATGAAGCAGCAGCTTTTTGCTGGCTGAAGGAATGGCTACTTCTTGAGAACACCGACATTTTGGATTTAGAGGGTTTTATTTTTTTTTTAAATAAATTTTTATTGATTTTCCAAACACATAATAAAAACAAACAATACACAAAACAAAAACATACAAACATATAAACATGTATAATTTCATAATCTTATTTTCATGCACCTTACTTCCCGGACTTCCCCATACCTCCCCTTTTCTGCATCCTTGTTTTACATTTCTTTAGCAACTCCTCCAATTAACTAATTATTTAATTTACTTTCATTAGATCTTTTTTTTCTTTAACTTGTTGATTACAGCTGCAATTCTCTATTTCTTAGTTCCTTAACATCTTAACACTCCTCAATTTTACAGCAATTTTTAAGATATATTTTAAATTTCTTCCAGTCTTCTTCCACTGTCTCTTTCCCCTGGTCACGGATTCTGCCCGTCATCTCTGCCAGTCCCATATAGTCAATCACCTTCGTCTGCCATTCTTCCAGAGTGGGTAGTTCTTGTGTGGATTTAGAGGGTTTTAATAATGCTTTTGGGTGGCATGCATATCTGTGGTATGATAAGGTTAAAGCTCATAAAGGTTTTAAAAATCATATTGTCAGGAAAGCATTATTTAATGCCTGGACTAGGTACAAAGATTTGTTGGAAAGTAAGACTCCTAGGTGGTTGTCGCCAATGGAGGCTAAAGCCATGAAAAAGCTCAATATGGAATCTAAATGGCTGAGATATTCGGAAATTTTGGAACAAGAAGGGGACAGGTTGAAATTGCAGAGTTATGAGAAACTTAAAAATAAGGTGCAGGATTGGTTACATTACTTTCAAGTAAGAGAGGCCTATAATTTGGACAGGAAAAATGGCTTCCAGGTGGAAAAATCAAAGTTGGAAACAGAACTGTTAGAACCCAATGCTAAGATATTGTCAAGAATGTATGATTTGTTGTTGAAATGGAATACTGAGGATGAAACGGTTAAATCGGCTATGATAAAATGGGCACAAGACATTGGTCATAATATTATGTTTGCTGACTGGGAACGGTTGTGGACCACCGGTATGAAATTTACGGCATGTAATGCCTTAAGAGAAAATATTATGAAAATGATTTATAGGTGGTACATGACACCAGTCAAGCTTGCAAAAATTTATCATTTGCCTGATAATAAGTGTCAGGGGCTCAGGAGCAGAGGCACAGGAAAGGGAGGAAATAGAGAGCGAGGGGGAGGAATCCGAAGGAAATGTTAGCGATGACAGCGGTCCGAGGTCTCTGAGTCTTTCCAGCGAATCGGAAGATTCACAGAAAGGGGCTCCCATGGTCAGAGCAAGGGGGGTGCCGAGGGGGACACCCCAGGAAGAAGGGACCAGAGGGGACTCAGAGAGCAGCAGTTGGAAATCAGGACCAGCTTCCCCACCAGAGCGCAGTAGGGGGGAGGAGTCCCAGGGATCGGGAGTAGGCGGCTCAACGCCAGCGGGAGGACATGAGTCAGGATTGGCCACGCCTCCATCGGGGAGCGAGGAAACGGTCAAGAGGAAGGTTGAAGGCTGGGCGCGCGTGCCAAGTTCAAATGTACAGGAGGGCGGCGCAGTTGGCAGCCCGGATAGAGAGCCAGGTCCCAAAGCCCGCCGAAAAGAGGGGGAGGAGTCAGGGGGGTCAGCGTCAGAAGAGTCCAGAAAGGAGGAGACCCCGGGGGGCAGAAGGACCCAGAGGAGAAAGGAGAAACGGAAGAGGTGGAGTAAGGTTAGAGTCTTGAGTTGGTGTACAGGGGGTGGAGACTCAGATGGAGCTTCGCCGGTCTAGCCTCTAAGACGTAGAGCTGGGGCGCTCCGGTTTGGAAATGGAAACTGTACTTCAATAAAGACTTTTGTACATTACTGCCGGCTAGCGTTGGTCCTCTGTGAGCTGGGACCTGGAGCCAGCTCTGACAGTAAGCTCCATCTCAGTTTTGCACCAAAAACCTCGCAGCGTGAGTGGACGCAGCGAGGGGCGAAGATTGGTGCTTCGTGAGCTCACAAAAGTCAGGCAAGATGACTACAGAACAGCAAATAGCAGCCCTGCATAATGCAGTGACACAACTCAACGCGGAGATACTCGCATCCAGGAAAAGGGAAGATGAAGCAAGGATCTCCAAGCCAGGTTGGAAGTGCTTACTAAGCAAGGGCAACCAGGACCCAAATCAGAGGGGATTGGGCTGGGGAAGAGAGGAGGCAGTCTTGTATCTCATTTCGATGGGAATTTACAGCAGTACCCTAACTTCCGAGCAGACGTGCTGTTTGCGCTGCAACTGCTGGATAAAGACTTTAGAGATGAGCAAGAGAAGGTGGGGTTTATCTTATCCCATTTGTATGGAGATGCTAAAGCGTGGCTGCGCAATCTGTGGAGAGACAAGGATCCGGCACTCCGAAGTGCGGATGCATTCATTAAAGCGATGGATTCGTGTTTTTTATCTAATATAGACATTGATATCGCCAGAAAAGACATACATGGGTTGAAACAAGGAAGAGCCACTGTAAGGCAATATCATTCTCGCTTTTTTGCATTGGTCAACACGCTGGGTTGGGAGAAAGATTCTGCTCCAGTCAGAGACCTTTTTTGGGAAGGCTTGAATGCAAATGTTAAAGATGAAATTGCAAGGGGGGAGAGACCAAAGAGCACTCAGGAAATTGTCCAGCGGGCGCTGACAATTGGGGTGCGTCTGGAAGAACGTCCATGGAGCAAGGATGAAGGGCGTTGGGGACGCACGCCAGCGAGAGCACCTCCCCTCTTTCCCAGGGATGCAGCGCGTGCGCAATCCACACCTCCGCAGGGAGGGGGAGAGGAACCGATGGAGATTGGAGGCGCCAGGGCTCAGTCAGCTACCAGAGCCCTAACACCGGGAGCAGTCAAAGCGAAGCCTCCTAGAGGGAACAGGAAGTGTTACATCTGCGACAATCCGCAGCACATGGCGAAAGAGTGTCCCCAGAGGCTCCACAGGCACACTGCAGCCTCCGCAACAGTAACAGAAGCAACTCAGCAGAGAGAACCACAGCAGGGAAACGACGGAGTCTGGCTGGAGGAAGAGGCACTGGGGCCCAGCCAGACGAGTCAGTGAAGCAGTCCCCAGAAATTTTGCAGCCCACAGACCCCCTCCCGCCCAAACCAGTGGTGCAGCTCACCGCATCGCTCCAGCTACCCAATGGACTCACTATGGAAGTACCCATTACCATTGACTCTGGCAGTAACACAGACTTTTTAGGACTGGATTTCATTCAACAACACAGCATAGCGCTACTGCCAGCCACGCTGCCCCTGAAGGTTGTCACGGTGGATGGCAGGGAATTGCTGGGGGGGGCAGGTGGTGAAGCAAACACCTCCGATGGTGATGCAAATTGGGAATCACCGAGAAGTCATCAGCTTCAATTTCACCCAACTGTCGGACACGCCTGTAGTATTGGGCATGAGTTGGCTGCACAGGCACAGCCCTGCATTGGCTTGGTACCAGCGCCAACTGACTTTCGGCTCCTCCTACTGTGCGGAACATTGCATTCTGCCTAGCACGGAAGGGGAAGAGGATGACCCACAGCTACAATTAGGCACGCTGCAAGCAGTGCCCATCAAGTACGCAGCGTTTTTGGAGGTTTTCTGCGAGAAGGAAGCGGACAAGCTACCTCCCCACAGATCTTATGACTGCAAGATTGACCTCCTGCCGGGGGCGACGCTGCCGACAGGGAAACTGTATTCCATGTCTGAGGACGAACTGCAGGAACTCAGGGAGTTCATAGATCACAACTTGAAGCGCGGCTTCATCCGGGAGTCCAAGGCAGTGGGGGGCAGTCCAGTATTCTTTGTGAAGAAAAAGGACACGCCCCAAAAAAGGCTTGTAGTGGACTATAGAATTTTGAACTCGAAAACAAAGCCCACAGCCTTCCCCATGCCCAAGATCGACGACCTGCTCGTGACGGTGAGAAAAGGACACGTTTTCACCAAGTTGGATCTGCGAGGGGCGTACAACCTGATTCGCATACGGGAAGGCGACGAGTGGAAGACGGCCATGTTCACGCCCCTGGGCACCTATGAATACAGGGTTATGCCCTTTGGATTACAAAATGGCTCCCACTGTTTTCAAGCTTTCATGCATCACGTGTTAGCGGGACTCCTCTACAAGAAGTGCGTCTGCTTCCTGGACGACATCCTGATATTTTCAGAATCGCAGGAGGTTCACGAGAGAGACGTCAAGGAAGTTCTGCAGAGACTGCAGGAGCACAGACTGTACACCAAGCTGGAGAAGTGCCAGTTCGACATGACGGAGGTGGATTTCCTGGGCTACAAATTGTCGGACAAGGGGCTCGCCATGGACAGCACCAAGGTTCGCTCGGTGTTGGACTGGAAGAGCCCGCGCAATCGGAAGGAGGTCCAGCGGTTTGTTGGCTTTGCTAACTTTTACCGCAAGTTCATCAAGGGGTTCGCGATGCAGACGGCGGCCATTACCGACACGCTCAGCTCCAAGAAGAAGAAGTTCATCTGGACGGAGCAAGCGGAGCAGTCCTTTCAGAAACTCAAGCGTCTCTTCTCGTCAGAAGAGCAGCTACTGCATGTGAATCCCAGCAGACCGATGAGGGTTGAAACGGACGCCTCAGACAGGGCCGTGGGAGCAGTCCTGTTGCAGCAAGACCCGCATGGGGACTGGAGACCGTGCGCCTTCTACTCCAGGAAGCTCAGCAAGTCAGAGGAGAACTACACCATCTGGGACAGGGAGTTGCTAGCCATTCATGCAGCATTCAAGGCGTGGAGGCACTTCCTTATCGGAGCCAAACACACAGTACAGGTCCGCACAGACCATAAGAACCTGGAGTACTGGCGCACGGCACGGTTCCTAAACCAGAGGCACATACGATGGGCGGAGTTCTTTGCGGATTTCGACTTCAGGATAGAGTACATCCCAGGCGACAACAACGTCATGGCGGATGCACTGTCCAGGAAGCCGCAATACCTCGAGGAGGCGGCACCAGCGGCGGCCAAGCACATTTTCGCACCGAAAGCGTGGGCGTGCGCTTCGGCAACCGTGGACCTGGATGCTGTACGTCGCGCGCTGCAGGAGGACCCCTTTGCACAAGCCAAGATGGAGGAGGTGCCCAGGGGCACGGCGAAGGACGACGAGTTCCAGATACGCGACGGATTGCTCATCCGCAAAGGCGCCCTCTACGTACCGGGAGACGACCTCCGCGCGAAGGTACTGCAGCAGTTGCATGACGCACCCACCGCCGGGCACTTTGGCAAAGAGAAGACTGTAGAGTTAGTAGCCAGAGATTTTTGGTGGCCCAAGATGCGGGGGGAAGTCGCGGATTACGTCTCGAGGTGCGACACCTGCCAAAGGGCCAAGTCAGTGCACAAACCGCCGGCGGGACTTCTGGAACCGCTGCAGACACCGATCGAACCGTGGGAGAGGGTGGCCCTGGACTTTGTCACGGATCTGCCCAGCTCGAGGGGCAAGACAGCAGTGCTAGTGGTGGTGGACATGTTCACCAAAATGGCCCACTTCATTCCGTGCGCGAAGGTGGCCACGGCGGAACAGACCGCCAAACTGTTCATAGACCACGTGTTCAGGGTTCACGGCCTACCACGGTCTATCCTGTCCGACCAGGGGCGACAGTTCATCTCGAACTTCTGGCAGAAGCTGATGGGCATCCTGAATGTCAAGATCAACCTAGCGTCGGCAAGACACCCGCAAACCAACGGACAAGCGGAGCGGGTCAACGCCGTCATGCAGCAGTACCTGAGATGCTACGCAAATCAGCAGCCGGCAACATGGGTGGACTACCTGCCGCTCGCCGAGTTCGCCTACAACAACACGAAGCACGTGTCCACGGGGGTGACACCGTTCTTCGCCAACAACGGGAGGCATCCCAGAACCTTCCCGGGAAGAGAGAGAGTGGGGGAGGGGGAGCCACAGGCAGCGGAAGCCTTAGCATCAGAGTTGCAGGAGGTCCACGAACAGCTTCGGAGGCAGTTAGAACTAGCAAAGCATGCATACAAACTGCAGGCTGACAAACACAGAAGGGTTGGGGAAAACATACAGGTGGGAGACTGGGTTTGGTTAGCGGCCCAGGCAGTGCCGGCCAGATCGTTAGCGAAGAAGAAGCTCGGACATAAGCAACTAGGGCCTTACCAAGTCGAGGCACAGGTTAATCCAGTGGCTTTCCGGTTGACACTTCCGGAGGAATCCAGAATGCACCCAGTTTTCCATAGATCAGTGCTCACGCCCTACAAAGCACCTCACAGATTTCAGGAGCCAGGCACGGCACCAGACCCGCTCAGGGAAACGCCCACGAGGGGGGTTCGCCAAGGGGGGAACCCATCAACGAGGTCACAGAGATTTTAGACTCGAGATGGGGGGAAGAAGGAGTAGAATATCTTCTCGCCAGAGAAGGTACCCCGGCCAGCGCCAACAGTTGGGTGCCGGACTATGCTTTGGACGAACCGCTGCTCAAAGACGAGTTTCATGCCCTTTTCCCACACAGGCCCATGCCAGCCGAGTATTTCGACGACTGGCTTTTCACACCCACACTTTCAGCCAGCACATTCCAGGGGTTCGCCTCGGACGAGGAACCAGCACTAGACACACGTTCCCCGGAGGGATCACCCTCGGGGTCTGCCTCAGACCGCTCTTATTGGTGGGACGATCGACCAGAGGAGCAGTGGCGCAGGAAGTGGCTGGGGGGTCCTTGGCAGGCAACGTCCCCGGAGGAGACCGGGGGAGAGACGGACATGGACGGGTTGGGGGAGGACCTTGGGTTCGAGCACGGCGGCAAAGAGATGGAAGCTGAGGAGATCGACGTCGGCGAGAGCACGGAGGACGAGCCGGACTTATCCGGCTGGATGCACGCCACGGGGGACGAACTGTATCCGGCACTCACCCCCACAACGACGGAGCACCCAGTACCCACACCTGAAGGAGGGGAGGGGGAAGGGGGGGCTTCGAGGGGGGATGGATGTCAGGGGCTCAGGAGCAGAGGCACAGGAAAGGGAGGAAATAGAGAGCGAGGGGGAGGAATCCGAAGGAAATGTTAGCGATGACAGCGGTCCGAGGTCTCTGAGTCTTTCCAGCGAATCGGAAGATTCACAGAAAGGGGCTCCCATGGTCAGAGCAAGGGGGGTGCCGAGGGGGACACCCCAGGAAGAAGGGACCAGAGGGGACTCAGAGAGCAGCAGTTGGAAATCAGGACCAGCTTCCCCACCAGAGCGCAGTAGGGGGGAGGAGTCCCAGGGATCGGGAGTAGGCGGCTCAACGCCAGCGGGAGGACATGAGTCAGGATTGGCCACGCCTCCATCGGGGAGCGAGGAAACGGTCAAGAGGAAGGTTGAAGGCTGGGCGCGCGCGCCAAGTTCAAATGTACAGGAGGGCGGCGCAGTTGGCAGCCCGGATAGAGAGCCAGGTCCCAAAGCCCGCCGAAAAGAGGGGGAGGAGTCAGGGGGGTCAGCGTCAGCGTCAGAAGAGTCCAGAAAGGAGGAGACCCCGGGGGGCAGAAGGACCCAGAGGAGAAAGGAGAAACGGAAGAGGTGGAGTAAGGTTAGAGTCTTGAGTTGGTGTACAGGGGGTGGAGACTCAGATGGAGCTTCGCCGGTCTAGCCTCTAAGACGTAGAGCTGGGGCGCTCCGGTTTGGAAATGGAAACTGTACTTCAATAAAGACTTTTGTACATTACTGCCGGCTAGCGTTGGTCCTCTGTGAGCTGGGACCTGGAGCCAGCTCTGACATAATATTATGTTTGCTGACTGGGAACGGTTGTGGACCACCGGTATGAAATTTACGGCATGTAATGCCTTAAGAGAAAATATTATGAAAATGATTTATAGGTGGTACATGACACCAGTCAAGCTTGCAAAAAATTATCATTTGCCTGATAATAAGTGTTGGAAATGTAAAGAAACTGAAGGAACATTCTTTCACCTTTGGTGGACGTGCCCAAGGATTAAGGCGTTCTGGGAAATGATCTATAATGAACTGAAAAAGGTATTTAAGTATACTTTTCTGAAGAAACCAGAGGCCTTTCTCCTG
The DNA here is from genome assembly GCF_964188315.1 of Podarcis muralis. Classification (NCBI taxonomy): domain Eukaryota; kingdom Metazoa; phylum Chordata; class Lepidosauria; order Squamata; family Lacertidae; genus Podarcis; species Podarcis muralis. The sequence goes on from NC_135663.1 coordinate 3,398,062, forward strand.
GGCATAGTCGGCCAATTGGTGCCAAAGAAGGATAGAACCTTTTTCATGTATGCTACAGCAGCAGCAAGAATACTTATTGCAAAGCATTGGAAGACGCAAGATCTACCCACCTTGGAAGAATGGCAGATGCAAGTAATAGACTATATGGAACTGGCAGAAATGACCGGCAGAATCCAAGATCAAGGAGAGGAGCAGGTGGAAGAGGACTGGAAGAAGTTTAAAGTATATCTACAAAAATACTGTAAAATTTATGAATGCTGAGGGCTCTGAAAACGAAATGAAGGGGTTTCTAGCGATTAAGATAAATAAGACTATAAAGGGAGGGATAAAGGTTTAAAATAAAGAATGAATGATCTTGCTGAACTAATTTTTAAAGTAGAATACAAGAAGGGAAGGCGGGTGGAAGTAAAGAGAATAAGGTTTTGAAAGTTACCAATATGAAAGTGTGTTCTTTTTTATGCTAAATTTTTTCTTTTGCATTTTTCTTTTTTCTGTTTTTCTGTTTGGATTTTTGATGTTTGTTGTCTGTTTTTTGTGATTTTTGTTGACTTTTGTTGGTTGTTAATTTTTTGAAAAAATCCTAATAAAATATTATTAAAAAAAACACCAAAATGTTGGTGCTGACCTTTAATCCTCTAAATGGCCTCAGCCCTGGATACCTGAAGGAGCATCTCCACCTCCATAGTCCAGCCTGGACACTGAAGTCCAGCTCCAAGGGCCTTCTTCTGGCTCCCTCACTATGAGAAATGAGGTTGCAGCGAATCAGGCAGAGGGAAGGTGGCAGTAGCACCTTCCCTGTGGAACACCCTTCCATCAGATGTCAAGGAGATTAAGAACTACACAACTTTTAGAAGACATCTGAAGGCAGCCCTGTATCGGGAAGTTTTTAACACCAGAAGCAGAGAGACCAGTAGATTCAGAGGCTGCTCAATTGGGGGAAGAGCTGGACATTTTTGAGATAGTAGCTAGGCAACCAGGAGGGAGGGAGCCTTTAGGAGATTCTTCATTTGAGTGTGGCAGGGAAGTCCTTCCCTCCCCTAGAACTTGGATGACTGAAAGGGTCCAGGGACAACAGAAGCACTGAGGAAGGACAGGTGGCTGGTGGCACACTTCTTGCTATGGAAGAGAAGGGGACTCAGAGTGAGCAACTGCCATCTGTGGGAAGGGCGGCTTGATGCTGTGCTCAGTATGTTGTTGTAAATAAAACGGACTATAAACCTGCCAAAGGCTTCTTATTGGAAGCTACCGGAGGGAGAGGGAAACTCCCTTGCCAGCCAGTGTACTTGACATCCCCTTTAACAGCGTTGGCTATTTTGCCTCCCCTATTGGGCACTGGTAAAAGCATCTGGTACGGATAAAGAGCTCCCTTAACTGCCTCGCTTGCAATTGCTGGGAAATGTAGGAGGGTGGCAACATGAAATAAAAGATTGCAGCTGGTTGTGCTTCTGCCTGTGCTAGGTTCCCAGGTCTGCTCTAAGGGATCCAGTAGAGAGAGACAGCTCTGGCAGGGTTGTGGGACGGGGCGCAATGGACTTGCCTTGCACATGCACATTCTCTGGCTGGGAAGGAAAGCTCCCAGACACACTGCTTCCTGGGACGCAGGTGTTCTATGTCACACTCCTAGAATGGCAGTTCCCAAGCGCAAATATGCTCCTTTGGGGCTTGTCTTGGTACCAAAGAAAAAAAAGAAAACCCAACGGAAATTTTGACAAATTCTAAAAATCCTCGAGGATGGGGATGTAGGCCCCGAAAAAGAGGACATGTCCGAGAAAACCAGGATGTATGGCAACCCTATTACAGGGTGGAGCCCAAGTCTATGTTCAAAGATAGGAGGGCTAAGGCAGGATTTGGAGAAAGAAGTAACACTCTCTATAGAAGTGCCTTTGTCTTTCTGGATGGTTTATTTCATGTATACATTAAAAACAATTCTATTATATGAATATCTTTCTCTCTCTTTTTTTTTAGGTTTTCACATAATACATCTTAGGAACAGCATATGTTTACTATTCTCATTTTTCTGTGGCTTCCCATATCGCATGATAAGATTTTATACTACCACTCTCTGAAATGCCCATTTGTTTCTAACATTACACAATGTATAAAATATAAACCTGAAGACTTCCAGTCTGCAACGATAGAAAGGGAAATATGGCTCAAAGCGAATCAGCTGCTTGGGGGGGGGGAGTTTGGGGGCAGCACCCCAAAGAAGGTCAACCAGGACATCGAGGGTTCCTGCAGCGATCAAAAGCAAGCTCCCAATGGTTCTGCACAGTCCCATTTGATGATGTCTGGGCTCAGTGGTAGAGCTTCTGATTTTGGTTCGCACTCCAGGAGTATGATGCCTCATAATTCCGTCTCCACGAGTTGCAGATTTCCCTGACAATAAAACCAAAGGAAAGGATTTTGTCTTTACAAAGTGCTTTTAGCACTTGGAGTACTTAGGTGATTTCCCTTGGAGAACAAAGAGAGAGTCGTCTCTGGAAATGACTTTTATCTTGCTTGGGAACGAGCTGGCTGAAGCTTTTAAGGTAATACCGATAGTCTGCCAGTGGCAAAAAAAGGAGGGGGTTAACTGGATAAGACCCAGTTGAACTGGTGAAGGACTTTTTCCTGCTTGAGATCTAAAGAAGCTTCTGGAAATTGTACTGGCTGCGCAAGATACCCAACGAAATGATGCAGTGGATATAAAGTAGTCTCATATGAATAACATTTATAACATTCACTGTGATACCATGAGATACTGCTGGGATATTGTTGTGCCGCAGTCAGTTCTTCTTCTCTTTGCCTCTCTGTTTGTTCCTGCAGCTGTTCGTCCCTAGCCCTTTGCTGCAGAGCATTCCAGAACTTTTCTTGTTTTCTTGCTTCTCCCTGATTGGGCACGACAAGCAGCCAATCAAGATTCCAAACAGAGCATATACCTAGGAAAGCTATCTTATGGAATTATTATTATTATTATTAAAATTCCTTATGATTTCAGGCAGCAGTAGCTGTGTGAGCCAACAGCAAGGAGGACTGATCAGAAAGTGTTTTTGGTTGTATTTCTATTTTAAAATTCTTGTTGCTAATTCACTTGAATTCCGAACGTGGTTTGTTAGGTTCTGAGAAGAAAGTGAATTGTTTATCTATTGGATGTCTTAATCTCCATATGTCCACCAAATTACAACTTTCTACTAAAGAGAAAAAAGTCTTGGGTAGTTTCCCTTCTTTGGAATCCATTTTCCTTCCTGATCTGTCCATTTCTCAGGAAACTACCCTGTTTAAGTCCCCCATTATGATAATCTTTTGATCCATGAAGTCAAATAGTTTCTCTTCTAAAAACTTGTAGAATTCTGTTTTACTACCATTTGGTGTGCAAATGGTACCTCTAGTTACGAACTTAATTCGTTCTGGAGGTCCGTTCTTAACCTGGAACTGTTCTTAACCAGAGGTGTGTTTTCGCTAATGGGGCCTCTTGCTGCTGCTGTGCCTCTGGCACACAATTTCCATTCTCATCCTGGGGCAAAGTTCTCAACTCAAGGTAAGTCTTCCAGGTTAGCGGAGTTTGTAACCTGAAGCGTTTGTAATCTGAGGCATTTGTAACTCGAGGTACCACTGTATTATTATTTTCTTGCCTTGCGCTTTACCCTGAACAGTGATCATCCTTCCTTCCTTGCCCTTGAAGATCTGCTGTGCTTCATATTTGTTTTTGATGTACAATACCATGCCTCTCTTTTTGCTTTTGTCTGATGAAATAAATTTGTTTCCTAATTTTTTGTTGAAAAAAATCTTCTATGTTTTCTTGCCACGTGAGTTTCTTGTAAACAAATAATATCCAAATTTTCTTTGAGAAAATATGCTCAATTTTATTCCTTTAAATTTTATTATTGTCCATTAACATTCTATGTCCATGTTCAATGCCATTTTTGTTTCTTGTTAGTGTTTTGTTATAAAAGTCTTTAAGGTTCCTCCTCCTCCTCTCCTTGTCCTGATATCGCAGCAGCTTCTTCTTTACCCAGTTCCTTTGCATAATTTCTCCAGAATTTGTCAGTCTCCCGAATGCTTCTAAATTTGAATTTTTTCTCTTTGTAATAAAAAGAGAACTCCTCTGGAAATTCCCATTTGAAATTGATTTCGTTCTTCCAAAGAGTATCAGTTAACGTCTTGTAAAGGTTCACGCTTTTTCAGGAGCCTCATGGCAATGTCTTTAAAAATCACTGTGAAGACACCATCTATGCAAAGTCTTTTCTGTCTGTTCTTTTGTAAAATTATGCTTCTCATTTCTTTGTTCTTAAAAATAATCAAACAGTCCCCTGGAATGTTTTTTAGCTTTAGTTGATTTTGCTTTGATTCTGAATGCACTTTGCATTGCGTTAGCTATTTCTTCTTGTTGCATATTTAACCATTGTGCAATTTCAGAAATCAATTTATTTTTAATGTCCTCTCCTAGGGTCTCTGGCACTGATCTAAAACACAGATTTGATTCCCTTTGCTTCATTTCACTCATTGCGATAGCATCCCATAATTCCTCCTGTGCTTTGTTTAAGTCTGATACCTCTCTTTTAAATTTCTCTTCTTCTTTTCTTACGTCCCTCAAATCCTTCTGGGGTTCTTGAAGTTCATGGTGTTCTTGACTTTTCCCTCCCTTGTATATAGTTCCTGTTTTGTCTAGCCCTCTACCTTTTTCCTCCTTCTCAAAACAAGCGCCCTTCTTTACTTTTGTTTCCTTAATTCCAATACGTCTAGTAAACAATACTGAAGGACACTACAACTAACAGTCAAAGATTCTCACAGTCAAAGAGCCACAGCAAGGAGAAGAGGAATCTAATCTATTACAACCAGCTTAATAAATCCAAATTAAGGTGATCTCTTAAAGTTTTAAAATTAAAGGTTTTAAGTAGAATCAAAGGGCAAGGACAAACTCTTCAGCCACTTGCTTGGCTTAATCCACAAGCCTCGCTACTTACGCCAGAATTGGAGTGGAAGTAACCATTAAAATAAATCTGAAAGACAAACAAACAATCATTTCTGCCACTTGCTGGCTTAATCCACATATAGGAGGGTAGGAAAAAATAAAAAATGAAATGAAATAAAAAGCGGCAGCCAGGCTAATCTTAAACGCAAGGCAATGTGTTCTTTCATGCACAGCACCTGCCCCCCCCAACCTGGGAGGCTAGATAATCTTGAAAGTTTTAAGGTGGTACAATATGTGAAATATTGCTCAGGGGACAGGTCCTGCGGGCTTCCATTGTGCACACTGCTTTCCCAGACCTCTGAGCTTGGCAGACCAAAACACAGCGTATAAAGCCTTTTAGCCTTCTGTCCTCTGTGCGTGCCGTTAGTGTGCATAAATTAAGAGTCCACGCAGCGGACAAAAATGAAACCAGAATAACAGAACAAAGAAAGCAGATCCCAGATGTGTGATGCAGGATCTCTCCGCCACCTCAGAAGGCAGGACGCACACACTGAGCTGTTTAACCCTGTAAGCTCAGGTTCTCCTCACACAACACCCCTCTTGTCCTGCACTGCTGGGGGGCGTGTAAGTATCACCACTTACCCCAATACCAAACCTCCACAGAACTCCCCATGACGTTGGAAGCTCAAAGGTTTCGTTAATCCATCTGCCAGGTTGTTGTGGCTTGGACAGTACTGCAGCCGCACCAATCCTGACTGAACACTGACACACATTTTGGAAACATATGTCTAGATGTTTCGTTCTGGCCTTAAACTGCCCAGACTCTGCCAACTTCAGACAGGGTTGATTGTCCTCCCAGACAGTGATGGGCAAGCAACTATCCTCATAGATTTCTTGAACCAGACACCTATAGAACTCCAGTTCCCAGCACAGCTCTGACAGTGCGCTGAACTCAGCCTCAGTAGAGGACAGCGCAATGAGACATTGCTTCTGGGAGCTCCACCCAACTAGAGATTCCCCAAACTTTATTACCATCCCAGATACAGACTTCCTATCATGCAGATTCACCCAGTTGCTATCTGCCCAGTGCATCAGTTTGATGTCACCCTTGGCTGAGAGCTTGAGACAGAAGTCTTTGGTATCTTGCAGGTAACACAGCACCTGCTTAATATCATTCCAGGCCTGTATGCTTGGGTTTGTAGCTTCCTGGGTGAGCAGATTGGTAGCAAAAGCAATGTCTGGCCTGCTCCATTGGGATAGATACAACAGACTACCCAGAGCAGACTGAAAGAGCTCAGCGTTTTCGAACTCAGCACGTTCTGCTAGCTGTCTTTCACATACCTTGTCTCCATGGGTGTCCTAACCACTGCACAATCAGACATTCTGAACTCCTCAAGCAACTGCTCAATCTTGCCTTTCTGACTGAGCAAGAAGCTTCCATCTTCAGACCTGTCTATCTGTACACCTAGGTAAATCTTTACTGCACCAGGGATTTGAGCTGAAAACTCTTTCCAAGCTCCTTGGCAAACTTAGGCACTTGTTTGTTTGCCCTTGAGACATGAATAATGTCATCTACAAAGACCAACACCATTTCATGTGACTCTTGACCCTTTACGGTACAGGCAGCTGTCAGCAAGACTCTTCCTGAAACCTAGCTTCTCTAAGGCTTCAGGCAAAAGTTCCAATTTCCAGCCGATTGCTTTAAGCCATAAATAGACTTGTGAAGTTTCCACACAGTATTTGGCCCATTGCCCTCAAACCCTGGAGGAGGAAGCATGTACAGATCCTCCTGGAGGTCTGAGTTCAAATAGGCCACATCCACATCAAAGTGATGCTTCAAACCTCTTTGTGCAGCAATGGCTAAGAGCATGCGTAGAGTTTCACTTCTGGAAGTAGGAGCATTTACCTCAGTATAATGCAGCCCCTTCCGCTGCGTGAACCCTCTGGCTACTAGCCTAGCCTTGTACTGTGGTTCTCCAGTTGCTGTGGGTTTAAGATGGTAAACCCAGTGGCTGCTCACAGCCTGTTTGCCTGCTGGCAACGTTGTGAGGGAGAACACACCTAGAGACTCCATTGAGCTTATCTCCTTCTGCATTGCCTCATGCCATTTCCTGGCTTCTTCCTGAGGCAGTTTCTGAACATCATCAAAACTCTCAGGTTCACACTGTGTCATACCTACCCACATGTCTGTGACTGCAAACCTGTCAGGAGGTTTACCTTTCGTTGTGTGAGCTGAACGTCTCAGTGCAGTTTCAGTTACCCACTAGAACCAGCCAGAATGTCCTTGGCATCAGAGAGCTTCCCCTCTGACTTACTGCACCATCTAGACGTCTCAGCTGGCCCTGTGGGCGAGGAAGGAGCACTTCTCTGTTCAAGCTTCACAACTTTCAGAGAAGTCCTTCCCCTTTCCTGCTCTGGGTCGGGACTCTGTGCCTCAGCAGCAGGTTCAACCTCTATCTCTTCCTCATCAGCAGAGTCAAGCAGACTCTCTGAAAGAACATCAGGGTTCCCATGTATGCGCATCCACCCATTCTGCTCACAAAATTCAGCACTACTGCTGAGCAGAATCCTGGACTGATTGGCTGTTGGATAGGCAAATCTCCACCCCTTGGTCCCTGGCTCAGACCCACAGAAAATCATCTTTTGGCCACCCTTTCTGCACTTGGCCTTTGGCACAAGGACTCAAGCCTCGCAGCCAAATACACAGAAGAAATGCACCTTGGGCTTCTTGCCATGCAGCAGAAAGTAGGGTGTGTCCCCTACAACAGAATTGAACGAACGGTTCAATGTGAACACAGAAGTCTTCCAGGCTTCAGCCCAAAAGTGCTGGGAAAGCCCAGCATCAAACAACAAAGCTGCGGACATCTCCTGAAGCGTTCTGTTCCTGCATTCTGCAATGCCATTCTGTTGGGGACTGTGTGGAACTCTCAACCTGTGACATATTCCCTTCTGGAAGAAGAAACTCTGCAGCGCAGACCTGGTGAATTCCCCACCGTGGTCAGTCTGAAAGCTCTTCACGGGTGTGAAGTATTGCAGTTCAACTGCTGCAATCCAGTCTCTTATCAGCGGCGAAGCCTCAATCTTGTGTTTGATTGAGAAAAGCCAGCCATTTCTCAAAAAATTATCCACCAGAGAAAGAGCAAATTTGGCCCTGCCTAGACTGGCTACTGGCATAGGGCCACACAAATCTGCATGCACCAGCTCAAAAGGTCTAGTGGTCACTCTTTCAGACCTAGGGTAGGAGCACATTTTCACTTTCGCCTGCTTACAAGCCCTGCAATCAATAAATTTAGCACATGATTTCATTTTGCACCCCACAGTGCACTCTGGGATCTTCTTCACGTAACCCCAAGACACGTGACCCATTCACCTGTGCCAAAGATGATGGCACGCATCATGGACTGGAACGTTGGCACATTGCACTTGAGCTGCCTCTGTGGTACCTGGACCTGCAAGAGAGGTTTCTAGCACAAACAGCCTATCTTCCACATTCCACACTGACCAGTTGTCACCCACCCCTGGAAATGAAACACATGTTATTCTCAAAACACACTCTGTAGCCATCAAAAACAAGAGTGGCAACAGATAGCAGACAGCATGACAATCCGGGGACGACATACGCCTGAAGTTCCGTCTGTAAGAAATCACAGAACAGTGAGCCAGACTGAGTTAAAGCACATTTGGTTCCATTTGCAAGACAAACAGATTTCCCAGATTTTACAGAGGTGCAGTTCCACAAAAGACGACAAGATGGCACAATGTGGTGCGATGCTCCACTGTTGATCACAAAGGTCAGTACAGTGCTCTGTTCACAGTCCTTTACTGTTGCCATGGAAGCTGCTAAGTGCCTTTGTTCTGAGCCATCCCTGCCAGTCCCTCTTTGTTTCTGCTTACCACGTTTCGCAGACGCAACTGTACTGCTTCTTATCTGGTTGCTACGGGAGACGAACTTTCCTCCTTCCGTTGCCTCCACAGGACAGTCTCTCACGAGATGGTAGGGGGACCCGCATCTGTAGCAGCATCTTGAAACAAAAGCTCTCCCCACCACTCCTTCCTGTGTTCCCTGCACCCCCACCCTTGGGTGCAGGACAGCCTTGGCCTGTAGCTTGAACCCCAGCTCTCTGTCTACGAGCCTCTTCATCACATGGCCTCCCAGAGACAAAGCAGCAGCTCCTAGCTGTGATTTCAGGAACATGGCCTTCAGCTCCCACTTGGCCCTCAACTCTCTCACATCCCTCAGCTCCCGCTGTGGCTACACAAACCCTCTCCAGTGCCTGCCAAGCAGCCTGAGCTGTCTTCAGACCCTCAAGGTGGAGCAACAGCAAAGCGTCCATGCTTCCCTCAGCATACACAGCACCCTCTGCTCTCTTCTCAGAGCAGCCTCCACGTCTGCTGCAGCAGCTTCAGCAGCAGCCTGGATTGGTGGGGCTTGCATGCAATGCCAGAGCCCTGTGGCCAAAAACCAATCCCTTGCTCTTCTGGACCAGCACTCCCAGTTCTGCCCATTGAGCCTTTCAAATGGGATGTTAAACGTCTCCTGGAGCTCTGCCATCTCCTCCCCCGGGGCTCAGTACTCATGCGTGCCAGCTGTCTTCCAAGGAGAGACCTCCAGCTTCTTCCTTGCCAGCTCTCTCTGTGTGCTCCAAGCACACAGCTTCGCAGCAGCTTCAGCCGGCTTCTCCTTTCACCAGAGAGCTCAAACTGCCTCTGCTCTCAGCACAGCAGCAGGCAGGATCTCAGAGCACACAGACACAGCACAGACATGGAAAGCTTCCTTGCCTTTACAGCATGACTTTCCTGCCACAAACCTGTGAAATATTGCTCAGGGGACAGGTCCTGCAGGCTTCCGTTGCGCACACTGCTTTCCCGGACCTCTGAGCTTGGCAGAGCAAAACACAGCGTATAAAGCCTTTTAGCCTTCTGTCCTCTGTGCGTGCCATTAGTGTGCATAAATGAAGAGTCCACGCAGCTTCTCTAAGCTAGAAGCATTTATTACATCAGCATAAATCATCCAGTATTGGGCAGAAAGAAAGACATGTCTGCTCTGGACAAAAACGAAACCAGAATAACAGAGCAAAGAAAGCAGATCCCAGATGTGTGATGCAGGATCTCTCCACCCCCTCAGAAGGCAGGACGCACACACTGAGCTGTTTAACCCTGTAAACTCAGGTTCTCCTCACACAACACCCCTCTCTTCAGATAGTTTGTAGGCTCAGTAAAATAATAATAATAATATGACACTCTCTTTTGTTACAAAATGCAGCAGAGTAATTTAAAATGTTGCCTTAGTCTGCGAAAAATTATAGAAGAGAAAGAAACAAAAACAATGTAACAGTCTGAAAACTCTTCCCCAGCCGATCAGAGAGTCCCAAAAGAGGGGAAATAGACGTATGGAGCCAAGCTGGGGGGAGCATTTCTAACCCCACCCCTCAGTAGTTCATATAGCAAATAAGCGGGGGGGGGGGGCAATTGTAATATTTCAAATTATAAATCCTGCTGCAGGAAGGTCCACTTGAAAAAACAACACATTTTTTCCAGAAAGTCATGCACTTTTAAATTGTGCCACAGTTGGGGTTGACCTCCTTATTTTCACCCTGCTGCCCTCCAAATCATCCAAATTAAATTACAGACCTGTATTGAGATTTCGATTCAGGTTTCTTTTTGATTGACTGAATCCCAGGGGAGCTTGAGGCTTCGTTCCGCAGAGACAGAAAATGGCTCCTTAGCATCCTCACCTCAATGTCACCGATCTTCTCCACTCCTTTAAGGAGCGATCCAGGCGGCAGAGAGGCTGCTTGAGGATGCTACAAGGCGCAATCCTTTTGGGCTTTACAGTGGTTAGTAGTGCCTTTGCGTAATCCTCACTTTCTCTGCAGAACACAGATTTTCCCAGGAGGGCTAAATCCTGCTCCCTCTTGGTCCACGACTCTGGGAGGAAGAAAGGCCTTGCATTCGCCAGTGTCCATTGTATGCCGAATTAAGTTAAATATACCACATACAAATCACCACTCAAATGAGAAAAAACACACAGAAACAAAGCAGAGGGAGAACCAAGAAAGAAAAAGAGAGAATTAAACCAGGCTCCCTCTGGCCTGTTACTAAAAGGCAACATGACCTTGGGAGAAAGATTACAGGACCAGTTCATTCTTGCTTAAACCAGCTTAACCCAAAACAGCACCTGTTCTCAGCAGAATGGAAACTTACTTGTCAGCAAAATGTTCCAGGTTGCACCAGCTAGAGAAGGCACCAACTTCTAGCTTGTGTTAGACAGAGAAAATACCAGAACCTTCTACTTGAATCAACAGGTAAGAAATGTTCTGTACCTCAAAAATGCAAGCTATCACACAGTGAGCTTTGAGTGAAGCGTGTTATAGAAATTTAATAATAAGAAAACAAATAAAATGGCTACTAGGATCTAGGGGTCTAAGGAGACCACAAGCTTACCATGAGTCAAGACTGTGATGCAGCAGGGGGACGGGGAACTAATGCTCTTCTAGGCTGCATCAACAGAAGTCTAGTGTCCCATTCAAGGGCAGTAATAGTACCACTCTACTTTGCCTAGGTCAGACTACACCTGGAGTGCTGTGTCCCATTTTGGGCACCACAATTTAAGAAGGATGTTGACAAGCTGGAAGGTGCGCAGAGGAGGGCAACCAAGATGACCTGGGGGCGGGAAATCATGCCTTATGAGGACTGACAGAGGGAATTGGGAATATTTAGTATTGGAAAGAGGAGATAAGATTGCCATCTTCAAAAACCTCCAGGGTTGTCACATGGAAGGTGAGACCACTTCCAGAGGGAAGGACACAAACCCATGGTTTCAAGTTACATGAAATAACATTCTGACACTAAGAGCAGTTCGACAATGGAAAAGTCTCCCTCGGGAGGTTGTGGACTCCTTTAATGGAGCTTTTTAAGCAGAGGTTAGATGGCAATCTGTCATGGAGGCTTCAGTTTGAGATTCCTGCATTGCAGAGGGTTGGACTAGATGACCCTCTGAGTCCCTTCCAACTCTACAATCCTATGATTATATGAGTCTAACTATCAAGCATGTGGTATAGAAACATGACAGGATGGAATCCCAACAGAAGTTCTGAAAGCCGGCTTCAGAACTTCTCTCATGAAACACCTCCACGACCTCCTCTTTGAGAGTTAGGAACAAGGATCTATGGCACAAGACACAAGTATCATACATACCACCAAGATGATATCTTTTTGTCAATAAATGTCAGGAGTGGAGAACCCTCTCCTCTCCTGGTAGCATCAAAGACAAGAAGAACAAGCAAGTTTATATTTATGTTTTTTATTCAGTCATCTGGTTGCAAGACAAAGAATCCAGGTCTCCACAAAAAGGAGATGTTGCCTACTCTGAAGATCACCTCTTCCATCCCCAAAAACATCCTGAGTACTTACAGAAACTCCCGGGAATCACACTTCTCTGCATTCTCTGTTCCTGAATGCAGAGTGAGTGATGAGCCGTTGGAGAAGGAGAATCTCCCAAACTTACCAGGGAGATCTCTGCAGTCTGCTCTCTCACTCCCCCCTCCTCCACCACTACCTTCAGCTATAATTCAGTTCTGCCTTCTTCTCCTCTTGAAACTGTTGGAGACAAGGTGGAGAACCTTCCCACTCTCCCTCCTCTTCTGAGAGGAGCCGAACAGACTGAGTGGACACTTCCGAGTCTTCCTGTTCAGTTCATTCCCCGACAGTAAAGATTAAAATATCAGTTCTCATTGGCTGGGTATACAGGACAGATTGAAGCAACCACAACCACTTAACTTAGTTGATGGCCACAGTGCATAGGAGCCAACTCCTAGAGGTAGAGTCCCCAATAAAATATTTTAGGGGGCCGCCTCCCTCAAGTTCATGGGCATTGCCATTCAAATGATGTGTGTGCACTGTCTTGTGATTGATTATGCAGGGGGGAGCTTACCTGTTCCACCCCCAAAACTTTATTCAAGTTGGCATCCCTACGGCCATGAATGCCATGTAAGGAGCAGCACATGCTGCCAGTACTGGGCCCACACTGGTGTGGGCCCAAGTCTTGCCCCCTGCCAAGTTCTGACGAAATCAAGAGCAGTTCAATGTGTTCACAGTTCACAGTGTGAAGGGCAGTTCACAGTGTTTGTAGCCCAATATTAGCCCTATATGAGAATAAGGGCGCTGGAATTTCCCAGTGATAAAGCCAAAATTGTATTTGTGATTAGTCTGCTAGAAGGGGACACCAAACGCTGGGTGGCCCCCATTCTCATTGCCTGGCATGCATGGTTGTCCTTATGTGCCTTGTAAGGTAGCAACCATGGAAATCAGAAGGGGCAATGGGGCATCAAACACACAGAGTAAGGAAACAAATATTGGTATGCATTGCAAATAAATACATTAAACAGAAAACAGGCTATGACTGGATGCTTCCATTCTTTATTTTTGTAGCCATCTACATTTGAGTTTGCAGAATAATTTCTTTTCAAGGTGTTTTTGAGTGCTGATGCCAAAGAGTCATATAATCTAGATGGCAGAGTGTGGATTGTGCATTAAAACAGTGAGGTTTTGTTTAATCTCCTGGTTTTGTTTTTGTGTAGTGATCGTGAGATCCAGTTTCGTTCATCTTAAAGTGTCTTCTTAGAGCCAAGCATCACTAGGCACCTTCTTACAAATGTACCCTAAGCGTTGCTCACAGTGTAATGCTATCCAGCAATCCTTATCACAATCAAGGCCCATTGCAGCACAATGGTTTCTGTCTTCGTTTTTAGGCTCATCTGGTTTCCAGTACCTGAAAAGAAAAGAGCAGCACTGATCAATCAAGAATGGATGTCTACTTCCTCACGCGCTCCCTGTGCCTTCTACCATTAAAAAGATGCCCAGCTCTTTCTCTCTTAACATCCACCCACAATTGGGATGGATATTTCTCCCCAGATTTTAGAATTCTAACCATGTAAGGACAACAACAACAACTGTGGGTCAAGACTGTCTCTTTTCTTTTCACATGAACTGATTTCTCATAGGAAACTACAAAAAGTGAGGCTGTCACTTTGAAAGGCTCAGAGGTACACACAAGAACTTTCAGTCAATTTAGTTTGGGCAGTATCCAATGCAGTATTTCTGCTATTGCCAGGATTTCCATTTCTGCAACAGAACTGTCCCTCTCTCCTTTCCATATGCACCCACATCCGCCTCAGATCTGCTCTGGACAGTTGTGGGTGTTGAGAGATCCTTACTCTCTCATAGCAGAGTTAGCACAGTAGTGATTGTTCTGAGCATATTAAAACCTTGTTAGATTTGCATCCGTCTTCATCCACCTCATCTCACATCCATCACCCACCCCATGAATGAGGATAGCAGTGACACTATACAGAAACAAAAATGGTTATGTCCTCAAATGAATTACAAAATAAAATCTATAACCACGAAGCCATTATAGGGTTGATTGAAATGACATATCTCTCACATATATATCTTATCTAAATCTAACATGATGGTTCTAAGTTTACTTTAATCAATTACCCATAGTTGACAAAGGTATCGCCCTAGCCCAGGGCTCTGCAACCTTTAAGACAAAAAGAGCCACTTGGACCGAAGAAGAAAAAACTGGGAGCCGCAAAACCACTGCGACATTTAAAAGAGTGGGGAGTGTCGGGGCACACAATGCGCCTCCTCCCCTCGCTAGTATCCGCCCCGGAGCCGCGGCAAAGGTGTAAAAGAGCCACATGCGGCTCCGGAGCCGCGGGTTGCTGACCCCTGCCCTAGCCTCACTCTTATTGTCACTTGCATTCTCCAGTGTCCATTGTGTACTGAATCAAATCCCACTACACAGCACTAAAATTCTGTAATAAATGTATTCTATAACTCCCTCATTTTTAGCTCTCTCTGAATCTATTAAATTGATATTACTAGTAATGGTGTAGTAGGTGGTTGTTGTTTTTTACTCCCATGAGATGTTTGGGTGAGAGCATTTGGGTCAAAATTAAGGGAGAGAAGAATAACAGAGACCTCATTGTGGGAGTTTATATACATCCCCAAGCCAAACGGAGGACATAGATGATGCCTTCCTGGAACAGATGGCCAAGTATGCAAAAGGAAGGGAGATGGTAGTAATGGGGGACTTCAATTACCCAGATATTTGTTGGATGTCAAACTCAGCCAAGAGCATAAGGTCAAACAGATTCCTCACTGGCCTTGCAGACAACTTCATTGTCCAGAAAGTGGGAGAAGCAACAAGAGGAACAGCCATTTTAGATCTGGTCCTAACCAATGTTGATGACCTGGTTAGTGGGGTAGAAGTGGAAGGATCATTAGGCGCGAGTGATCATGCTCTTCTGAAGTTTACTATACAGCGGAAAGGAGCAGCCAAGCATACTAGGACTCAATTTCTTGACTTTAAGAAAGCCGACTTCATAAAACTTAGGGAAGTGCTGGGTGAGATCCCATGGACAGTAATACTAAAAGGAAAGGGAGTTCATGATGGCTGGGAGTTTGTTAAGAGGGAGATAGTAAAAGCACAACTTCAGGCAATACCAATGAGACGGAAACATGGAAAGTGCCTAAAGAAGCCAGGCTGGCTATCTAAAGAACTTGTAACTGAGTTAAGATTTAAAAAGGATGTGTACAAAAAATGGAAAAGGTGGGAAACCACCAAAGAGGAATTAAAACAAATAGCCAGCACATGTAGAAAAGTTAAAGCACAGAATGAACTCAGGCTTGCTAGAGAGGTTAAAAGCAACAAAAAAGGCTTTTATGGGTATGTCCGTAGCAAAAGGAAGAACAAAGAAACAGTGGGGTCACTCAGAGGAGAAGATGGTGAAATGCAAACAGGGGACACAGAAAGGGCTGAATTCCTCAATGCCTTCTTTGCCTCAGTCTTCTCCGATAAAGAAAACAGTGCCCGACCTGAAGAATTTGGAGCAAATGATTCAGCAGAGGAAACACAGCCCAGAATAACTAAGGAGATAGTACAAGAATACTTGGCTAGTTTAGATGTATTCAAGTCTCCAGGGCCAGATGAACTGCATCCAAGAGTATTAAAAGAACTGGCAGATGTGATCTCAGAACCACTGGCAGTCATCTTTGAGAATTCCTGGAGAACAGGCGAAGTCCCGGCAGACTGGAGGAGGGCAAATGTTGTCCCTATTTTCAAAAAGGGGAAAAGAGAGGACCCAAATAATTAAGACCCAGTCAGTCTGACATCAATACCAGGGAAGATTCTGGAGCAGATCATTAAGCAAACAGTCTGTGAGCACCTAGAAAGGAATGCTGTGATCAACAATAGTCAGCATGGATTTCTGAAAAATAAGTCATGTCAGACTAACCTGATCTCGTTTTTTGACAGAATTACAAGCCTGGTAAGATGAAGGGAACGCAGTGGATGTAGCCTACCTTGATTTCAGCAAGGCATTCGACAAGGTGCCCCATTATATTCTTGTAAAGAAGCTGGTAAAATGCGGTCTTGACTATGCTACCACTCAGTGGATTTGTAACTGGCTGACTGACCGAACCCAAAGGGTGCTCATCAATGGTTCCTCTTCATCCTGGAGAAGAGTGACTAGTGGGGTGCCACAGGGTTCTGTCTTGGGCCCGGTCTTATTCAACATCTTTATCAACGACTAGGATGATGGACTCAAGGGCATCCTGATCAAATATGCAGATGGCACCAAACTGGGAGGGGTGGCTAACACCCCAGAGGACAGGATCACACTTCAAAACGACCTTGACAGATTAGAGAACTGGGCCAAAACAAACAAGATGAACTTTAACAGGGAGAAATGTAAAGTATTGCACTTGGGCAAAAGAAATGAGAGGCACAAATACAAGATGGGGGACACCTGGCTTGAGAGCAGTACATGTGAAAAGGATCTAGGAGTCTTGGTTGACCACAAACTTGACATGAGCCAACAGTGTGACGCGGCAGCTAAAAAAGCCAATGCAATTCTGGGCTGCATCAATAGGAGTATAGCATCTAGATCAAGGGAAGTAATAGTGCCACTGTATTCTGCTCTGGTCAGACCTCACCTGGAGTACTGTGTCCAGTTCTGGGCACCACAGTTCAAGAAGGACACTGACAAACTGGAACGTGTCCAGAGGAGGGCAACCAAAATGGTCAAAGGCCTGGAAACGATGCCTTATGAGGAACGGCTAAGGGAGCTGGGCATGTTTAGCCTGGAGAAGAGGAGGTTAAGGGGTGATATGATAGCCATGTTCAAATATATAAAAGGATGTCTGTCAGGGAACTGACATCGGAGCTAGAGGCGGAGGGAAGGCTCTCAAATGATGCTGGAGAAGGGCCCAGCAGGGAGAGAGGCAGCTCAGCAGAGGGGGAAGCAAATCAGCGCAACACCAGGGATAAAGGGGGGCAGATGGGGGAATCGGAGAGAGGGCTCCAGGACTCTTCACTGGACACCAGCGGGGAGAGCACAGGTCCTCCGCTACCCACGCCCTCCCTGCGCAGAAGCCTTCCACGCAGGGAGAGTAGGAGGAGACTGGGCGTCAAACAACTTTTATGTTGGAAAGGGTTTAAGAAACGCCCACTGACGGATTCTGCTAGTGACTGAGGCAGCCACGAAGAGAAGGGATGTCCAGACAGAAAGGTTTAACAAGGCAATTTAGCCTGGAGAGGCGGCAGCTTACGCACGAGCAACCCCATACTCATTACAATGTCATATAGAGGAGGGGGAAAGGTTGTTTTCTGCTGCTCCAGAGAAGCAGACACGGAGCAATGGATCCAAACTACAAGAAAGAAGATTCTACCTAAACCTTAGGAAGAACTTCCTGACAGTAAGAGCTGTTTGACAGTGGAATTTGCTGCCAAGGAGTGTGGCGGAGTCTAATTCTTTGGAGGTCTTTAAGCAGAGGCTTGACAACCATATGTCAGGAGTGCTCTGATGGTGTTTCCTGCTTGGCAGGGGGTTGGACTCGATGGCCCTTGTGGTCTATTCCAACTCTATGATTCTATGATTCTATGAGATTTGCCCTTTGATCAAGTCTAAGATCAAAAACAGCAGTGGTTCCCAATTGGTGGTCCACGGACCACCCACCCAGGGGCTCCATCATGTCATTCACATAACAAAAACTGCTACAGAGATATCAAAATGTTCAAAGGTACGGTGTGGCTTTTGAAAACGAAGGGGTCTGCAGTACTTAGCTAACTGGGAACCGCTGGCATACAGGGTTTAATTTCCCAGCTAGTATTATACAACCCCACGGCCCGTTTGTAAAGTTTACTCAATACCTTTGCCAAAAAGGATTAGTGGTTGGTATTGGGTGCATCAATAGAGATGAATGTCAATGGATTTTATACCAGGAGACATTGCACAAATAGAAGGTGACCCTCTGTTAATCCGGACTACCTGTTCTACTACCAAACTGTGGATGAGCGAGATCTTCTCTGACCTTATCAATGCATCAACACAAGCTGAAAAGAGTTGTTAGATACTTAAAGGGAACCATGAACTATCTTAAACTGCCAGCTGACAGTGTTGCTCGGCTTTAGGTTCCTGCAAGTCCTTTTGAAGCTGAACTAAGCAGCACAAACCATTTAAAAGCATGCCTTCAGCCTCTTCCAAATCACCACATTCACTAGGTTAGAGAAGCAGGAAGAGGAGCCTTCCTGCCTCTGCAACCTAGTGAGAAGCAGCAGCCACTCATCTGGGCAATGATGTGGAGGAGTACATATGTAGGTCTTTGGTAGTAGAGAAAAGTGCATGGCAAAATATATTTGGAGAGGGAAAGGGTCAATTACGTAAACAGAATCTGCAACTTCTTGGAATGCATGCCATTAACAAATGTTTCTGCAGAAACTTACGTGATTATAGCCTCTATTCCTGCCAGCCATCTCCATTTCTTTGTTGCCGAGTCTTTAAAGACTCCAAACCAATAAAACTTGTTACGCTTTTGTACTTCCCTGTTTATAAAATACTAGGGTAGGGGTGTTGAGGAAGAACAAATAAAATATTTTAAGACAATGTCCCTTTCTCTGGGAGACTATAGCCCTTTACAGAAATTCAACAGGCATAAAACAAACACATTTTGAAAGGAGAAGGTATCACATTTGAAGACCCAATCCAAATTTTGGGGGGAAAGTGATCAAAACTATACATTGTATTCCCATCTCCAATTATAATTTCGTATTGTGGTTGTGGTATTGTCCCCCTGATCAAAATTATGATGCTGATGGTGATGATGATGATGATGATGATGAATGACGAAGAAGATGGTGATGGAATCAAGGAAGCATCCCAAAGAGGAAATATTGTAGTGAAGGGGAACTTCACCTGCCCTCACCGAGACTGGCTACATATGTCTTCCAGTCATGACACAGTTATAATTTCCAGATACTGTAAATGACGGTGCCATAGAACAGTTGGTCTTGGAACCACCTAGCAGGACAGTGACCTGTGTGTCAAATACTCCAATTTCTGCATCCATGTTTGATGGTTGGTTCCAGAGACACTGGAATCAGTCCAGTTGTGGTATGCTTGATGGCATGATGATGGGATCTCACACATGTCTGTGCCTTGCAGCACCCCAGTAGCCCCTGTGCCAGAGCTAAAGGGCTGGGAAAAGGATATACCTTCCAAGCTCCTCTAGAGTCATCTCCATGATACTCTCCTGCTAGAAGGTTAGCGTGGTGAGGGAAGCCATTTTTTTCTAAGCACTCAATACATCTCAAAGAGCAGAGGAAGAATTTACAGAGAATCCAAGAGATAGATGCCTCTGTAGTATCTACACCTCCTCCTCCTCCTCCTCCTCCTCGATCTCCATCCTGACTGCCATTTTCATTCTATTAGAGCTCAGCAGCTCCAAGAAACCTTATTGAGTCCCAGATGGTAGCAGCTCTCCCTGCCCCTCCCACCCCTTGGCTTGACTGATGGCATTGCTGTCTTGGCTGCGTACAAGTAGATGTAACCTTCCTAAATGGATAGTGATGATAGGAGCCCTTTGGCTCCAGAAGATCCCCTACCTTTCCTATACTTAGCTTTGATGCTCACCTGTTCTTCCCTTGTTTCCATAGAAAGGAGCTGGGCACCTTCCCTCTCACATTTTTTTTTGGAATCTGCCCATGAGTCTTGTTCACGAGAAAGGAAATACATTGTCCTTTGATATATAATCCAACCGTCATTCAAGTTACCAATAAGGAGGTCTTTGAGTCAAGCCAGATATGGAGGAACAAGAGAAAAAGAAAACAAGATAGGGAATTCAAGTTCAGCCTCATATTCAAATTCAAGATAGGGAATTTAATGGGAACCACCTTGTATGCCTGTGCAGATTTCAGTTATTTTTGTTAAATTCAATTCTGTCGCCGCATGGTAACATATATTCATCTAGGAAGCTCAGAAATCTTAAAACAAGAAAAACATTAACTCTTCAACCCATGTTGATGCTGCAGTAAATACCTGGGTGGGCATAGCTGGAACAGGGAGTGCAGTCAAGAACCTCACCTACTTCTTTCCACCTGGATACTCAGGGCAGAATCAGGGCAGACTTGAAGGATGGAGAGGGGGAGTAGCTGTGGTTTATCAAAATTCTCTTTCTCTCTACAGGCTCTCTGTTCAGTTGCAGAGGGGGCAGGAATCTAGTGTGTGTGTTGCTGGCATTGGGCAACTGGGACTGATGAGGGATTCTGTTGGTTTACCACCTGGTTTGCTGCCAAGCAGTCTCCCTGCCTGAGCTGACAGGGTGGATCTAGTGGGCTTCCAAATGGCTCTGGGGGATATTCCAGCTGATCTGACTGGTGCTCCTGCTGAGCTTTGGCTGATCTCTGGAACATAATAATAATAATAATAATAATAATAATAATAATAATAATAATAATAATAATAATAATATGCTGCCTGTTGTTGTTGTTGTTGTTGTTGTTGTTGTTGTTGTTGTTGTTGTTGTTGGTAATATGCTGCCCATCTCACTGGGCTGCCCCCAACCACTCTGGGTGAATTTCAAAAAATTAAAACACAATTGAACACCAACCATTTAAAACATGCCTGAACAGGGCTGTCTTCAGATGTCTTCTGCGAGTAAGATGGTTCTTTCCCCCCCTTGACATCTGGTGGGAGGGAGTGCCATAAGAAGAGCGCAACCACCCATGGCTTGGGCCATGGACACAATTGGCCCTGAGTGCCCTTTCAGTTGACCTCTTTTAATTGTCTCTGCAGAGGCGGGGCTCTCATGGGTGAATATAATAAAGGACAGATCTTTTAGCTGACCTGTTTTGATTGTCTCTATTATAGCAACGAATGACGAAGTCTTTTCTTTCCTCCCAATAGAACTAAATCAATTCAAAAGGTCAGGAGAGTTGAACTGAATATCTCTGTTTCCCTAGGGTGGCTGGATGCAAAGGAGGGCAGCTCTCTGCTCTGGCTCTAAGAGTTTTCAGCTACAGGAGGGGCTTTCAGCTGGGGCAGAATCAGGGCATGTTCCCACTGTACTACAATTCTTCAGCATTGTAAGGTATCTTACCAATTTCTTTTTGGAGTTCATCATTTTTGTTGGCAATATGCCGCATTTCCTCTGATTTGTTTTGAGCCACAGCAAGTATTCCGAAGTCTAAAAGATTTGAAATAGTTCAAGGCAAAAGAGTATCTGAAATAACAATCTGCAAATATTAAGAAACCATTTTCAAACATTTTTCAAAATCTCTAGCTTGAAACAAGAAGCAGAGCTCCAGAATGGGGTTCTTATGAATATGAGGACAGACTTGATTCTCTGTGGCTGAGATCACCAATGAAAAGCCTCAGAAGACCCCTGCAGCTGGATCAGACCAAAGACCCATGCAATCCACTATCCTATTCTCATATTATAAGTGGCTCATGAAGTATCTCTAATGTTCCCTTCCTTTCCCTCCAATCTGTTGTGAAGTTTCCCCCACCCTGCAGAGCAGCTTTGGTGATGGCATGCAGGGAGAAGTGGGGGCAAAGTTCCCTTGTGCTAGTGCTAAAATCTTGCAGTAGCACAAATCTTGCAATAGCACAAACATTGTGAATTACAGTTTGATGGGAGGAGGACAGCATTTCTAGTGGGAAAATCACAACCATCTGCTTTTCTTCCTGCTGAGCAATGAAACAGTGATAAACTATTGGGTGATGAGTTTCACTGAATATATGTATTGCTTACACAATATGAATCCCAAAGTGAACTAGAGGAATTGAAGCCTGTTTAAATTAATCAGGATCTAGCAAAAGTGAGGATGTGCATAAAAAAATGCTTACCATCCTTGTCTTCATGGATTGAATCAAGCCCAACAACAAAGGTCCGAATCGTATCCATTGCCATTTGAAACTCTGCTCTTTTTTTAAGTTCCTTTTGATCTAAGGATGAAGTAGGCAGAAAAGAAATGATTAAATTGTCTGACTATCTGGGGGGGGGGATACTTGGTTTCAAACTGCTTTTAATATTGAATTTAAATTGCTGACTTGTAACGCAGATAAGAAATAAAATCAACAAAAACATGAATATGATATTTATTATTATTTTCTGCTCTCTGCCCTTGACAGCGGCTGCCCTGCTGATCTGAAGTCCTGTTTCAATTTGGCCTGTTACTTCTGTCATCAGATGGTTTGGCCTTCCTTTGAGAGCTTTAGCTTTTTGGTTGTCTAGATAGACCTGTCCTCTTTGTCCTACAGTCTTGCATTTGCCAGGCTGCCTCATGCTCTGCCACATGCTTTAAATATGCAAATTCTTGGATCATTTGATTCATAGAATCATAGAATCATAGAGTTGGAAGAGACCACAAGGGCCATCGAGTCCAACCCCCTGCCAAGCAGGAAACACCATCAGAGCACTCCTGACATATGGTTGTCAAGCCTCTGCTTAAAGACCTCCAAAGAAGGAGACTCCACCACACTCCTTGGCAGCAAATTCCACTGTCGAACAGCTCTTACTGTCAGGAAGTTCTTCCTAATGTTTAGGTGGAATCTTCTTTCTTGTAGTTTGGATCCATTGCTCCGTGTCCGCTTCTCTGGAGCAGCAGAAAACAACCTTTCTCCCTCCTCTATGTGACATCCTTTTATATATTTGAACATGGCTATCATATCCCCCCTTAACCTCCTCTTCTACAGGCTAAACATGCCCAGCTCCCTTAGCCGTTCCTCATAAGGCATCGTTTCCAGGCCTTTGACCATTTTGGTTGCCCTCCTCTGGACACGTTCCAGTTTGTCAGTGTCCTTCTTGAACTGTGGTGCCCAGAACTGGACACAGTACTCCAGGTGAGGTCTGACCAGAGCAGAATACAGTGGCACTATTACTTCCCTTGATCTAGATGCTATACTCCTATTGATGCAGCCCAGAATTGCATTGGCTTTTTTAGCTGCCGCGTCACACTGTTGGCTCATGTCAAGTTTGTGGTCAACCAAGACTCCTAGATCCTTTTCACATATACTGCTCTCAGGTGATTCCCCCCCCCCCTCCCGAGCTTTACTTACTTTCAAGTGCCCTTTAAAAATGAATTAGGTCTCCAAATAGGTCAAGGGCTCATCTATCCAGTGCTATTTTTCTACAAAAAGAGGTGCTGGAACTCAGCATGAATGCCTCCCTTCTTCTCTTAAAATGGCAATGGCGCCCACCTGAGAGGGGCTGGAACTGAGTCCTGATGAATTCCGGTTGAAAAAGGCCCTGCATATATCTCGATATTTAGGTAGGCTCTGGACCCACCCACTTTGGCCATGGCCTTATCCTCTGCAGCCTGTTTTCCCCCCAAGCACTTTCCTTCAGGGGACTGGAGCCCTAGCAGAGGTCAGGCTGGCGAGGATCAGGAATGGGGGCTCTTCCAAAGCAAATGAGGATTAGTTGGGAAAGGAGCAGAGAATGGCAACTGGGAAAGGGAATTGCCCAGGGTGTCCCAGGGACTTGTGTTAGCCTGTGCTTCTGTTCCAAGTGCTGGAACTCACTTATTCAGGGAGAACAAAACAGTGTCATTGCTTTCAATGGGTGACAGCTGTAACTCCCTCCCTGATATCAAAGAGAGCGGGTAAATGGGGTAAATGGAAACTGGATCCTACCATCTCTTTTTGGAAATGCTATTGGCATTCAAGCAAAGCCCAGGACAGTAGTAGCAAAGTACGCCAATTATGTACTTACATAGCAGGAAAAGCAGCAGTGTCAACGCAGTAAAGAGGATCATCAGAAATACGACAATGTATTCACCCGTGGGAGATTTCACGAAGGTTACAAATTTCTGAAAACCAGATACTTGAAGAAAGACAATTCTGCTTTAGCCATCAGTAGCCAACATATCATTGCCACCCCAGAAAAAAGGATTTTCATACACTGTGGTAGCCATTAGCCAGAGACATTCAGTGGTTCAGGAGGTGGGTCCTTGGGATGCTAAGCAGATGGAGAAAGCAAGGCGAGATGCCTTGCTGCGTGACGAAACTTTTCCATCTTTTTTCTTTTTAAAAAAGTTTTAATCTATACTTTTCCAATTTATAGATTTCATTAGTTTTACAATCATTCTAACACATCAAAGTTTGACTTCCTCCCCTCTCTTTCTGTGGTTCTTTAAATTTATTTTTAATATCATCTGCATATCGCAATTTATTTAACTTGTTTATTTAATTATCTACTTTAAATACCTGTATATATTCTTATGAAACTGCACATTATTACCATAATCCACCTAATGTTTTTACTTGTTTTCGACTTATCTGTAAATATTCAATAAACCATTTCCATTCCTTTATAAAAAGTTTCTTATCTCGATTTCTTATTCTTCCCGTAACTTTTGCCATTTCTCCATATTGTTAGTATTGTAATATCTCATTCTCACATTGCACAATGTTGCAGGTTGCCTTTAATTACTTAATTGATGTAGGAGTATGGGAACTATTTAAATGTCTCCTCCCTCTCTCTGCTCTCTCTCTCTCTCTCTGCTCCTCTGCTGAAGAAGATTGATGTGAGTGTCCTCTTGTTGTTTTGTTATTTGCTTTATTAATAAAACCTTTGGTGTTACTATTCCAACCACAGTTGCTTCTTCTGCATTCTACTGTAAAGGACTGAATTTACTATCTGCAAATGGGCATTTAATGCTGACATATATTCCATAAGTTTTTATAGCCATTTCTCCTTTCCTGAGACTTCTGCTTCTTTCCACTTTGGGGCAAGTAGCATTGCCGTGGCGAAGGGGCTTAAAGAACTCAGAGAAGCTATGAACTACGCCGAGCAGGGCACACAAGATGAACAGGTCATAGTGGAGAGTTTTGACCAAACGTGATCCACCTGGAGGAGGAACCGGCAAGCCACTCCAGTATCCTTGCCAAGAAAACTCCATGGACAAAGACAACAGGCATATAAAAGTTATGACGCTGGAAGATGAGCCCCTCAGGTCGGAAGGCGTCCAACATGCTACTGGGGAAGAGCGGAGGGCAAGTACAAGTAGATCCAGAGCTGATGAAGCGGCTGGGCCAAAGCCGAAAGGACGCTCAGTTGCGGATATGCCTGGAAGCGAAAGGAAAGTCCAATGCTGTAAAGAAAAATATTGCATAGGAACCTGGAATGTAAGAACCATGAACCTGGGTTGTTTCCTAAGAAATCTCTATGTGGGACAAGAAGCTACAGTTAGAACTGGATATGGAACAATTGGGAAAGGAGTACAACAAGGCTGTATATTGTCTCCCTGCTTATTGAATTTATATGCAGAATACATCATGCGAAAGGCTGGGCTGGATGAATCCCAAACTGGAATTAAGATTGCCGGAAGAAATATCAACAACCTCAGATATGCAGATGACACAACCTTGATGGCAGAAAGTGAGGAGGAATTAAAGAACCTTTTAATGAGGGTGAAAGAGGAGAGCGCAAAATATGGTCTGAAGCTCAACAAAAAAAAACAAACGAAGATCATGGCCACTGGTCCCATCACCTCCTGGCAAATAGAAGGGGAAGAAATGGAGGCAGTGAAAGATTTTACTTTCTTGGGCTCCATGATCACTGCAGATGGTGACAGCAGCCACGAAATTAAAAGACGCCTGCTTCTTGGGAGAAGGGCAATGACAGGCCTAGACAGCATCTTGAGAAGTAGAGACGTCACCTTACCAACAAAGGTCCGTATAGTTAAAGCCATGGTTTTCCCAGTAGTGATGTATGGAAGTGAGAGCTGGACCATAAAGAAGGCTGATCGCCGAAGAATTGATGCTTTTGAATTATGGTGCTGGAGAAGACTCTTGAGAGTCCCATGGACTGCAAGAAGATCAAACACATCCATTCTTACGGAAATCAGCCCTGAGTGCTCACTGGAAGGACAGATCGTGAAGCTGAGGCTCCAATACTTTGGCCACCTCATGAGAAGAGAAGACTCCCTGGAAAAGACCCTGATGTTGGGAAAGATGGAGGGCACAAGGAGAAGGGGACGACAGAGGACGAGATGGCTGGATAGTGTTTTCGAGGTTACCAGCATGAGTTTGACCAAACTGTGGGAGGTAGTGGAGGACAGAGGTGCCTGGTGTGCTCTGGTCCATGGGGTCACGAAGAGTCGGACACGACTAAACGACTAAACAACAACAACAACATTCTTCTTGCTGTAGTAGCATACATAAATATATTTCTATACAATTTAGGCAGTCCTGTCTCTATAATTCCCAAAAGAAAAGCTTCAAAAGGCTAAAGATTTATACGATCTGAGGTGAAACATTGGCACCCGACCCCACCTGACTCACCATTCCCCCCTCCACCTCTTACCCCCTTTTCTTCCTTGTTGTTGTTGTTTAGTCGTTTTCTTTGTACAGTCAGAGGCTACAAAGTCATTTCAATAACCTTTTATTGATCAGAATTCTTCTGTTGTTTCATCGCAATACAGTGGTGCCTCGCAAGACGAAATTAATTCGTTACGCAAGTTTTTTCTTCTTGCGAGTTTTTCGTCTTGCGATGCACGGTTTCCCATAGGAATGCATTGAAAATCAATTAATGCGTTCCTAGGGAAACCGACTTCAGACCAGGTCCAGGGTCTGTCCCCCGACCTCTTCTGAAGGCTGGGGGGGGGACAAGGGCTTTTCTTCCCACCCCCAGCATTTTAAAAAACACCAGGACAGCGGAGGACTTCTCCGCTGTCCGGGGCGATCTTAAAATGCTGGCGGGCGGCATTTTAAAATCGCCCCGGGACAGCGGAGGACTTCTCCGCTGTCCGGGGCGATTTAAAAGCCCCTGGGAAGGCAGGCAGGGGGGACAAAGACTTTCGCTCCCCCCCGCCTGCCTTCAAAAGCTGTCCGGCCAAGGCTTCGCGGACCTCTCCGCAAGCAGCGGCAGCGCTGCCGCTGCTTGCGGAGAGTTGCCGGCATGCCGAAGCCTGCGCGCGCTGAGATCAGCGCGCCCAGGCTTCGCACCCCGCCCCCCGGCATCGGGGCATCGTCCCGATGCCGGGCGGCGGGGTGTGAGGTTCCCGTCCCGATGCCGGGCAGCGGGGGGGGGGGGAGGTTCCCGCCCGATGCCAGGCGGCGGGGGGAGAGGTTCCCGCCCCGCCGCCCGGCATCGGGGCATCGTTCCGAAGCCCGGCGGCGGCGGGAGGAGGTGTCCCCGCCCTGCCGCCAGGCTTCGGAGGAGGTCCAAGGACAGTGGGGATGACGCGCTGCGCTTCCCCGCTGTCCCAGAGATTTCCCTATGGGCTGTCGTATTGCGAAGCAAGCCCATAGGGAAATTCGTTTTGCGAAGCGCCTCCAAAACGGAAAACCCTTTCGTCTAGCGGGTTTTCCGTCTTGCGAGGCGTTCGTCTTGCGAGGTACCACTGTATACATTTCCTGAAAGCAAATCACGTCCAAATTTATTTATTTTTACCACATGTTCAATCCCTGCCCTTTTTGTTTTCTTATTGAGTTCATTTACATTCCAAATTAAGATTATCAATGCCATTTTTTTCCTTTATTTATTTATCTCTCTTCTCCCCCTCTGTTGATTCTTCTTCATGTTGTGGCTCCAAACCAAATGCTCTTTCTCCTGCTAATTCTTTTCCTGCTAATTTTTTCTCCAGAATTTATCTGCTTCTGTGGAATCTCTACATCTCTGCTTTCTCCCTTTAAATGTAAAGGAGACCCCCTCAGGGTATTCCCAATGAAAAGCGATTTTGTTTTATCACGGTGTGTCTGTCAGATATTTGTAATTTGTTCCTTTCCGAAGCAGTCCCATCAGGATTTCTTTCGAAATTATTATTCTCTGGTCATCATCCTGAGATTTTTCTGATAATGCTTCTGTATTATCTGTCTTTAAATCTCTTTGAATTTTTAAAAAAACAATCACCCAACAGATTTTTTGCTTTAGCATATCTTGATTTTAAATGAAAAGATTTATCCACTGCCATTCTAACAGTTTCTTCATCCATTTCAATCAAATTCACAAGTTCTTTTATTATTCTTTCACTTAATTCCACCGCTGTATCTTCTGGCAAATCTCAAACTAAGAATCAGATCTTTTAGATGTACTTGCAAAACTGTGATCTCATCCAGAGTCTGTTCATAAAGCATTTTATTACTTCAGTGTCCTCCCTCATTCTTTCTTGCTCCCTCTTTGTTTCTCTTACCTCCCCTTGTACTTTCTTAGATGATTCCTCCAAGCTGGTTGTTTTCAGCTTTAAAACCTGCACCCTTTTCTCTAATTCTGAAGTTTTATGTGACAGTTCTGTAATTTCTGCTGATAGGTTTTGAAATGCATGCACATTAAAATCAGCCTTCTGTCCCAGTCTCTGTATACCCTCCCCCATCTCTTTTCTCATTTCTAATGAAATTCTTGTCAAATCAGACTTTGTGTCCCCTTCTACAATTAAACCTTTTCTCTGACTTGGTGTTTTGGTTGGGCATGGAGGTGTTTTCTTGCCTACTTTAGCCATAGCCATAAATATTTATAAAGTCACAAAAATTCTGCATCCAGAGCTTTAGAGAAATCACAAGTTAATCGAAATTCTTCGCCTGGAATGCTTGTAAAAATAATCACTAGACTGTACCTCTCATTCTCATTCTGAATTCAGTCCCTGTATATTTTTTACATGCAGATCAACACCCGCGTCTGGGGGGGGGGACCTCCTCTTTGCCACCCTAGTATGGATCCAATTGTTTTATTGACACTACCTTAAATTCTTTTTCTTGCCTTGACGAATTGGTCTGAATTCCTTTGTTTGGAGATGTCACTGCTTCAGAGGCACAAGAAGCAGCTTGCTGTGGGTCTTCGATTGTACCATGTGTTTGAGCTCAATCTGGGATTTTTCTCAGCTACCTACGGAGGTTTGGGAGAATCTAGAGAGCGTATTTTGACACCACTGGACCCTTCAGAACCTGAACTTTTCCTTCAGGCTCTTTTTGAGAAGGTGCTTTGCCGGAGCCCCATTCTTCGATCCTCACGGCAATCAGGCTGCTCAGAGCGAGCAGTCTCTGTCATCCTCCATTATCCGTATCCAGCAGGATGTTCTGGAGGAAACGTTTCTGATAACTAGCAAATAAAAATGCTAGTAGAATTAAAGTAAATTCAGCAGTATATAATTAAGTTGGGAGAAAGTAGGAAATAAATTATATGGAGTAAGCTATACTTAAATGGAGTAACTTATATGGAGTAATTAGAATATGCAGTAGTAGGAGGTTAATAATTAGAAGGAACCCTGGAAGGGGGGAAAGGAAGTTGAAGAATAAATGTATTTGGGTGTTTTCTTTTTGTAAATGTGGAAATTTGTATAAGTGTGGCATAGGGCAGGGAGGAGGAGGCAGAGCAAAGAAGGCAATTTTTGCCCTCGCTCGTCCCAGCCCCTTCCCGGCTGCCAGGATACCAGGCAGAGGCTGGGGGGAGTGAAGGCAAAGATTGTCCTCACTTGTCCCAGGCCCCTCTCGACTCCTGGACTGCCAGGTGGAGTTTGGGAGGAGAGAAGGTGAAGATCCCCTCGCTTGTCCCAGCCTCCTCTTGACTCTTGGTCTTCTGGGCAGGGGCAGGGGTGGGGCACACAAAGGGTGCCCATCGATGGTTGGGGATGTGAGCCCCTCAATATTGCAGCTTGTTTGGACCTCTGCCTCAACATGTTTACATGGCTGAAGCCCCTTGAACCTCCTATACCCAATGCCCCTGGAGAAGATACTCCCTCTGTACATATAATTCTGTTAGGTTTCAGTTATGCCACTGTGCAGTTCTTGGAGTCACAAGACTCTGTTGACATTCCAGACTGTTGGAAGTCTCACGGGAGACGGATGTTGATGTTACTGGTTTCCTGTTTCTTTGACGTTTCCTTTTTTTCTGTCTCTCACGGAGAGCAGACACATATTCTTTTCTGTCTTGCGTAGTTAGAAATAAAGTAGCAATGTAGCATATATTTCTGGCTGCTTCTGCTGCTGTCTGGGTACTCTGTGCAATGGAGTGCATGCCTGAAGTCTCATTCAAAGGCTTGGGTCATTAATCACCATCAGAGGAGAGCCTGGATGGGTTCCGAAGATACGTTGGAGGAGCAGCCATCACAGCTGGGTCGTATGGGGCTCCGACAAATTCCACATACAGAAGCTTTACTGGGCTGGCCATGGGCTCTGTTTTGATGCTGCTGATGGGGCAGCAGGCTAACTGAGGAGGTGCAGTGCAGCTTGTGTGGTCTTCATATCTCTACCCACCCCAGCACCTGCTACCTGAGTCAACTGCCTCATTCTGCCTAATGGCAGAGCCATTCTGGACTGCACAAAGTAAAGGATCACCACAGCCAGCAGCCAAGAGTGGGCTGAATCCTGGGGTTTCTATGGCACAACATGTCTGGTTCCACTTTCTACCTGTCTCCCCATCAACTTCCCTTTCCCGTGAATTCCTCTGCTTTAAGAGACACCTCATCCCATATGACTGTGCTGTATACAGACCTCCAGTTCCTGGTTCTTCTGCTCCTCCTGGAGCTGCATCCTTTGCAGGTGCTGCAGGCTTTGCCGGCTTTGCGGGCGCTGGCTTCCCCATCCTCTCAGTCTTCTCTGTGCAACAACAACAAAGAATCAGACAACAACAAATGGAGATTAAGACTATGAGCACGTTAGGTATAGAGCAGTGACAGTCAGTCAGGTCGGGACTGCTGATTCTCTTAGATCTGTCAGCAGCCTTCGATATGGTCGATCATGAACTTTTGGACCACCGCCTTGCCGACATGGGGATTCAGGGCACAGTCTGACAATGACTGCGCTCCTTTATCTCAGGTCAGGGACAGAGGGTGGCACTAGGGAGGGAGTTGTTGCCGCGGCACTCCTTGGTGTGTGGAGTCCCACAGGGCGCAATCCTTTCCCCGATGCTTTTCAATATCTTTATGCGCCCCCTTGCCCAGATTTTCCGGAGCATTGGGTTGGGTTGTCATCAATATGCTGATAACACCCAGCTTTATCTGTTGATGGACGACTGCCCTGACTCAGCCCCAGACACACTGACCAGATACTTGGAAGCTGTGGCTGGATGGCTGTGTGGGAGCCGGGTGAAGTTAAATCCTTTGAAGACAGAGGTCCTCTGGCTGGGTCGGGACGACATGGGGTTGGGGAGCCAACTCCCATCTCTTGTGGGGGCTCAGTTAGTGCTAGTGCCTTCTGTCAAGAGCTTGGGTGTAACCTTCGATGTCTCCCTTTCCATGGAGGTGCAGGTTGCAGCCACAGCAAAGGTGGCATTTTTCCATCTCCGCCGTATTAAGCAGTTGGTCCCTTACCCTTCTTGGCCACAGTGATCCATGCAATGGTCACCTCCAGGCTTGATTATTGTAACTCGCTCTACATGGTTAAGGCTGCCCTTGAAGCTGACCCAGAAAATCCAGCAGGTTCAGAATGCCGTAGCAAGCCTCCTTACGGGATCCTTGCCATGGGATCACATTCGTTCAGTGCTTTACCAACTGCACTGGCTCCCGGTGGAGTACAGGGTCAGGTTTAAGGTACCACTGTATTATTATTATTATTATTATTATTATTATTATTATTATTATTATTATTATTTATTATACAATCCAACATAAAGATGTTGTTGAATCCAATATAACTGAAACATCTCCCATTTTCTTTTGTGATCATGGTATCTCCCCTGCCAGGTGAGTATCATCTCCCATTTTCTTTTGCTGGATCAATCTCAGTTTTTAAGCCAAAAGGATGTTCCATATGGATTCCAAGGCATTTTTAAAAATTGTTTTAGGTAATATAGCACATTCTCATTTTGCATCCTATCCCTTTCCCTTAAATCCTGGACATCTAGCTTACAGGACTCCAGTAAGATGTTCACCATTTAATAATAATGTGGGACCTATGAGGTCTTCAGATGTTCCTGGGTGTCAACTTCCTCCATCACAGGGCCACATCTTCCCCACCCTTAATGGAAGATATATTCATTTAATTATATAACTACCTCCTGGTCATCAGAAAATATGGAGTACTAGATCCGGTCTCAGTTGGACGCATATAAATCCACTTGAATCTAACAAGACTTTGGAGATCATCTGTTGGTCCTGAAAAAGAAGCAGAGGGAAGCTGTTATCCAGGTGTGCCATTTTGTGTGTGTTTTTGCCAAGACGCATCCTGACATCTGATGCTGTGGCTTCAAGAAAGAAGAGGACTGTTGTAAAAACAAGTGAATGTTATCTATCAATTTGTTCTGTGCAATCACTGCCGTCTTTGTTATCTCTTCTCTTAACAGGTGAGCCTTTGCCAGAACGCCTTGTGCCTTTGCTCGAACACCAGCTGATGAGGACCCAGATTGGACCCAGACACCCAGACATCGCTCCAGCATTGTTGGAAGGGACCCAAGACGCCCAACGCCCACCAGATGCCTGACGCCCGTGAGATGACCACCCTGCCTTCCTGCATCACCCCTGGGCATTTTGCACGGCTCAAGAATCCAGCATGGATTGAAAGAGGACATTTTCTCATTTTCTTTCTTTCCTTTTGCATAACTGATTTTTATAGAAGGTTGTGGAGGCCCTGGATAGCTTTACAACACCCCTGCAGAGGAGGGTATTTGTGTGGGTTGTTCAATCAGGGAAATCATGCCCCGGCCTCCTTTCATTATCTTGCCACCTGGTAGAGCTCCACCCAGAGCCTCCAGAACTTAACTAAAGCCCCCGTTGAACCAAAGCACCAACTTGGTAATAACCCTGTGCACGAAAGGCTAGGTTCACCGAATTACTGGCTGGCTTTGTGTCAAAGAGCGCCAGTGACAATTTTATATGTACGTTCCCCGCCCAAACCGTTACACCTGAGTACACGCCAGGAACTTATCTTTTGGCTGCAATCTGACTGCATGCCTGACACGCTTGGTGTGGTGACAGCTGACCTAGCAACAGTTGTAGGCAGCTCCCAGCTCCCAAAATTGGGGAAAAACTCAGTGGCCTCTAGAAAGGATAGTGGTCCATTTGGGACAGGCCTGGCGGCTGTCCAAAAACAAACAGGGGGGAATGAAGGGACAGGATACCCAAATCCTGTCTGAAATCACCCCAGGCTTCAATAATCACCCCAGGCCTCAAAACTGTCCAAAACTCCTTTTGTCTTCTAAAAATCCAAAACAGCTTTTCTCTGCTTGTCTCTGCTTATTCTCACAAGATGCTGTGCATAGGCAAAATGTTACTTTTAAAGGCTAATGAATAGGCTCTGTCATTGCCAAGAATACTCAGGCCTGAGAAACGAATCTTATCTCATTCAAGTTGCAACATATCTGAACATGCTGAAAACCCCTTGGCTTCTCTCACACACACCCTTTCCTGGGAATAGTCCCAAGACAGCTTTCTGTTCATGCTCAGAGGAACTCATGGGGCAGGACTCTGGAAGAAGGAGGAGAAAGGGGGAGGGAACTGGAAAGGGGTATATATGTTTGTGCACATGACTGTGAACTCGTGCATGCTTTTGTGAACTATCACACTTGCTCCTTCTACCAGTTCATGGATGGTAGAAATAAAAAGCTTTTTCTCTGAAACTATTCCTTGAGTGTCTGTTGACTCCCACTTCCCTTTCCCGGGCGCAATATTTTTCCCACCCGAGGGCAAAGCCTCATAAGGCTACATTGTCTAGTCCCGTTTCAAAGCCATCTGATCTAGCAGCCCTTGATATGCTAGTAAATGAGTTTTTTCAAGAACTGTATTTTCTGGATCATGTTCTGGATCATGATCTGGATCTGGATTTACAACCTGGGACCATGAATCAGAGCAGGGCACCTGTACACAGCCCTAGAATATACCACCACTCAGTTTCATTGGATGACCCTGGATTCTGGTATTCAAAAGAGAAAAACTATCTGAAGTTTTATAAAGCTGCTTATCATTTTCCCTCTTAGTGACCTTTTGGCCCTGGAATGAGACCCTGCAAATATCATAGCTTGTGAGGAAAGTATTCCACCCATCAGACTTATTTCTGTTTGGATACCTTGGTGTTGTCATGGAACAATCTTTTCTCTCCTTTAATTTCTTCTTAAGGTTGTTTCATCCTCCCACTGGCTAAGAACCACCTCCCTTGTGATGTCAGGCATTCCAGAACTCCTCCCCTTTAGGCTATATCATTTCCTGATTGGCTGCTCATCATAGCCAATCAGCATGCCACATAAGGCATAAACCCAGGAAATTTTTTATTTCAGATCTTGTATACTACTTATTTTCCCCCAAAAGTTATTACTGTTTTATTTTTGAACCTTTAAAAACTTATCTAGAAGTACATCTAATGGTCTTTGTTTTATTCCATTTTTGGAAGGTGTGTCTTTTTCTAATGCCTCTAATTGACCTACCATGTTTGGTGAGAAACTCAAGCATTGCTGTATCCCAGTTTTTATTTTCTCATATGTTCAGGGATATTTCTTTTCTTTTAATAATAATTTTTATTACTTTCCAATTACAATCCAATAATAGCCTCATTATAACAATACCAATTTATAATACAATTATTAATACCTATTGTTCAAAAACCTAATTATATAATTTAGATAAAATGGCCCCCGTGTCCTAGAATTTGTCATGGACAGGACTTCCCACAGTCAAGATGAGCAGTCCGTGTGGGTAGGGGAGCAGTCAGTCAAAAGAGGCAGAGAAAGACCTGCATTTTTCTTTTCTTTTTTAAAATTTTTTTATTAGTTTTTAGCATACAAAACTTTAAAGACATACCACACAAATTATTATACACATATCCTTATTTGGACTTCCTTCAGCACCTCTAATAATCCTCCGTCTTAATTATTTCTCCTGCAATTTTTAACTTAATATTGCCTTTACATTTTCTAACAAATCATTTCTCCCTTTCCATTTTTACAATATTTCTTAAATTACTCCTCACAGAACTTCTTGTAATCCTACAAACGTAATCTGATCGTCACAGATACTTTTCAAATATTCCATAAATTTAGTCCAGTCTTTGGTAAACCTCTGGTCCCGTCGGTCTTGGATCCTTCCTGTTAGCTTGTCTAGTTCTGCGTAGTCCATTAGTTTCATCCTCCATTCTTCTAATGTTGGTAATTCTTCTTGCTTCCATTTTTGGGCCAATAATATTCTTGCTGCTGTTACTGCATATAAAAAAAGCTTACAGTCTTTCCTGTTTATATCATTTCCAACTATACCCAAGAGAAATGCTTCTGGTTTCTTAATAAAAGTATATTTCAACATTTTTTTCAACTCATTATATATCATCTCCCAGAAGCATTTCACCTTTTTACATTCCCACCACATATGATAAAATCATCCTTCTTTTTCTTTACATTTCCAACATTTGTTACTAACTATATACATTTTTGCTAACTTTACTGGTGTGATGTACCATCTGTACATCATCTTCATGACATTTTCTTTTAGTGCATTGCATGCAGTAAATCTCAGACCCTCTTTCCATAATTTGACCCATTCATTTAACTGTATATTATATCCAAAGTCTTTTGCCCAATGAATCATAACTGATTTTACCTCCTTCTCTTTCAAGTGCCATTCAAGCAGTAATTGGTACATTTTGGACAGAATTTTAAAATCATTATTCAATATTTCTTGTTGAAACCTCGATTCTTTTTCACAAAAGCCCTTTTCTTTAATATCTTGTTTAAATACTTCATTAATCTGATGATAATGTAACCAATTATTAACATACTCTTTCACTTCCTCATATGGTTTCAATTTCCATTTTCCTTCTTCTCTAATTACTAATTTCCCATATGTTATCTACTTCCCGCTCATATTGACCTTTTTTACACACATCATTTCTAATGGAGACAACCAATGTGGTGTTTTTTGTTCCAGTAGGTTTTTATACCTATCCCAAATTTCAATAAGAGATCTTCGAAATATGTGGTTTCCAAATCCTTTATTGACCTTTTTTTACCATACCATAAATATGCATTCCAACCAAATCTATTATCATGGCCTGCTAAATCCAACAATTCTGTATTTTCCAATTTCATCCACTCCTTCAACCAACAGAGGCACGATGCTTCATAATATAATTTCAAGTCTGGCAGGACGAAGCCTCCTCTTTCCTTTGCATCTGTTAATAACTTATATTGTATTATCGGCCTCTTACCCTGCCAGATATATATTGAAATTATCTTCTGCCACTCTTTAAATATTGCTGCCCCTTTGATTATGGAATTGACTGAAACAGAAATAACATATTTGGTAGCACGTTAATCTTTATTGCTGATACCCTTCCCCAAAATGATAGTTTCAACCTTCCCCATACCTCTAGATCCCTTTTAACATTATTCCACATTGGTGTATAATTATTTTGAAACAGATCAATATTTTTAGGAGTTAACCAAATTCCTAAGTATTTAACTTTTTTAACCACTTCATTGTTGTTGCAATGTTTCAGCCAATTCCTGTTCCATGTTTTTAACCATTATCTTAGTTTTCCTTTTATTCAGTTTAAAACCTGCCACTTGACCGAACTGCTCTATCTCCTCAATTACTTCATTGATACTTGTTGGTGGTTCTTCAATTGTTAATACCAAGTCATCGGCAAAGGCTTTTACCTTATATTCATTCCGACCGACTGTAACACCCTTTATCCGCTCATTTTTCCTTATCAACCTTAGAAGTACTTCCAGTACCGATATGAATAATAATGGAGAAAGGGGACATCCTTGTCTTGTGCCTTTAGCAATTACAATATTTTCTGTTGTTATATTATTTACAATCAATTTTGCTTTCTGATCAGTATATATAGCTTTTAAACCATTTAAGAAGAATTGACCCATATCCATAAGTTCCAAATTTTTTAGCATAAATTCCCAAGATATATTATCAACGGCCTTTTCCGTATCCACAAAAATTAACATTGCATGTTTTTCATTCCTGGCTGTCAGGTATTCAATTATATTCACTATATTCCTTATGTTATCTTTCATCTGTCTGCCAGGAAGAAAACCTGCCTGATCTTTATGTATAATTTCTTTCAGTATTTTTTTCATCCTGCTCGCTAATATGCTTGCGAATAATTTATAATCATTATTCAACAGCGAAATTGGCCGATAATTCTTTACTTGTGTTAAATCAGAGTCTTGCTTCGGAATGAATGTAATATATGCTTCTTTCCATGTTTCAGGTAATTCTCCTTTCTTTAATATATTGTTCATAACTTCTTTCATTGGCACAAGTAGGATGTGTTTCATTTCTTTATAGTATCTTGCAGTGAATCCATCCGGTCCCGGTGTCTTCTCACTTTTCAATTGTTTTTTGGCTTCTTTAATTTTGTTTGTTTAGTCGTTTAGTCGTGTCCGACTCTTCGTGACCCCATGGACCAGAGCACGCCAGGCACTCCTGTCTTCCACTGCCTCCCACAGTTTTGGTCAGACTTATGTCCAACCATCTTGTCCTCTGTCCTCCCCTTCTCCTTGTGCCCTCCATCTTTCCCAACATCAGGGTCTTTTCCAGGGAGTCTTCTCTTCTCATGAGGTGGCCAAAGTACTGGAGCCTCAGCTTCAGGATCTGTCCTTCCAGTGAGCACTCAGGGCTGATTTCCTTAAGAATGGAGAGGTTTGATCTTCTTGCAGTCCATGGGACTCTCAAGAGTCTCCTCCAGCACCATAATTCAAAAGCATCAATTCTTTGGCGATCATTAAATTCTTTAATTTCCTCTACTTCACTTGGGTCGTTCAGTCTGTCTTTTTTATCTGTCAGGATTTTTTGCACCTCCTTTTTCCTCAGGAATTCTTCTATTTTTTTAATCTCACACTTCTCAGTTCTTTTATATAAATGTCTATAAAAGTCTACAAATCCTTTTCTAATTTCTTTCGGATTGTCTGTTTCTTTTCCATCCACTATAATTTTATTAATTGTATTCTGTTCCTTTCTTTTCTTAATTTGGCATGCCAGCCATTTTCCAGACTTATTTGCAAATTCAAA
This sequence comes from Podarcis muralis, assembly GCF_964188315.1. Taxonomy (NCBI): domain Eukaryota; kingdom Metazoa; phylum Chordata; class Lepidosauria; order Squamata; family Lacertidae; genus Podarcis; species Podarcis muralis. The sequence goes on from NC_135663.1 coordinate 3,436,182, forward strand.
ATTTTTCTGTCTCATTCTTTTAATATTCCATTCTACTTCTTTATTTATTATCATTGCAAATTGAGTTTGTAATATTTTAATATCTTGCTTTATTTTCAAATTGTTTGGTTTTTTTAATTAAATTCTTCTCATTTTCCATTATTTGTTTTAGAATTTCTTTCCTCCCTTTTTCTCTTAATTTGTTTTTAATCGTATTCTGCTGAATAAAAAAAAACCTCACATCACCGCTTTGCTGGCATCCCATACTGTACTAATTTTTGTACCCTTATTACAGTTATTCACAAAATAGTCCGTTAAATTCTTACGTGCCTTTTCTATTATTTTCTGGTCACCCAAAAGACTCTCATTTATTCTCCATCAAAAGGATTTTTCTTCTATTACTTTTATAACACACTGTCAGGGGTTCAGGAGCAGAGGTGAGGGCAAGGGAGGAAACAGAGAGCGAGGGGGAGGAGTCCGAAGAAAGGATGAGTGATGACGACGACCCGAGATCTCCGAGTCTTTCCAGTGAATCGGAAGATTCACAGAAAGGAGCGCCAGTGGCCAGAGCAAAGGGGGGGCCTAGGGGGACACCCCAGGAGGAAGGGACCAGCGGGGGTTCAGAGGGCAGCAGTTGGAAATCGGGGCCAGCGTCCCCACCAGAGCGCAGTGGAGAGGAAGGACGTCAGGGATCGAGCCCTGGCAGCTCGCAGCAGGGAGGAGGGCATGAGTCAGGAGTGACCACGCCCCCATCGGGGAGCGAAGAAACGGTCAAGCAGAAAGTGGAAGGCTGGGCGCGCGCGCCAAGTTCAAATGCACAGGAAGGCGGCGCAGTAAGCAGCCCGGAAAGGGAGCCAGGTCCTAAAGCCCGACGCAAGGAGACAGGAGGGTCCGGGGGGTCAGCGTCAGAGGAGTCCCGGAGGGAGGAGACCACGGGGGGCAGAGGGACCCAGAGAAGGACGGTCAGGCGGAAAAGGTGGAGTAAGGCGAGGATATTAAGTTGGTGTACGAGGGGCGGAGATTCAGACGGAGCTTCGCCGGTCTAGCCATAAGACGTAGAGTTGCACGCAGCAGCTTGGAAATGGAAACTGTAACTCAATAAAGACTTTTATAAAGCGAACGCTGGCTAGCGTGATCCTCTGTGAGCTGGGATCGGGGAGCAGCTCTGACAGTAAGCTCCGTCTCTCATTCCTGTGGGCATCGAAAGCCTAGCGGAGAGGAGAGAAGGCTGGTGCCTACTCGAGAGCTCACGAACGGCAGACAAGATGACGGCCGAACAACAGATAGCGGATCTCAGAGAAGCAGTGACACAACTGAATGCCGAGGTACTTGCATCCAGGAAGAGAGAGGAGGACGCAGCTGCCGCCTACAGAGATCTCCAGGTCAGATTGGAAATGCTTACGAAGCAAGGGCAACTGACACCCAGACCGGAGGGGATTGGGTTGGGGAGACGAGCAGGCGGTCTAGTCTCTCACTTCGATGGGAATTTGCAACAGTACCCCAACTTTAGAGCAGATGTAAAGTGTGCACTGCAACTGCTGGAAAAGGACTTTAGAGATGAGCAAGAGAAGGTGGGGTTTATCATGTCCCATTTGCATGGAGATGCTAAAGCATGGCTGCGCAATTTGTGGAGAGATAAGGATCCGGCGCTCCAAAATGCGGATGCCTTCATTAAAGCGATGGATGGGTGCTTCTTATCAAGCATAGACGTGGATCTTGCCCGGAAGGAGGTGCATGGACTTAAGCAGGGGAGGGCCAGTGTACGGCAGTATCATGCCCGCTTTTTTGCATTGGTCAGTGCCCTGGAATGGGACAGAGATTCGGCTCCAGTCAGAGACCTGTTTTGGGAAGGCTTGAGCGGCCCGGTTAAGGACGAAATTGCGAGGGGGGAGAGACCCCGGAGCACGCAGGAGATCGTTCAGAGGGCGCTCGCAGTTGGGGTCCGTCTGGAGGAACGTCCTTGGGGCAAGGACGAAGGGCGCGGAGGGCGCGAACCAGCCAGAGGCTACTCCTTCGTTCCCAGAGAAGCAGCGCGTGCGCAATCCACGCCTCCGCCAGGAGGAGGAGCGGAACCTATGGAGGTTGGCGGTGCAAGGGCTCAGTCAGCAACCAGAGCCCTAGCACCGGGAGCAGTGAAAGCAAAGCCTCCTTGAGGGAACCGGAAGTGCTACATCTGCGACAATCCCCAGCACATGGCGAAAGAGTGTCCCCGGAGGCTCCACAAGCACACTGCAGCCTCAGCAATGGTAACTGCAGCGACTCAGCAAGGAGAACCACAGCAGGGAAACGAAGGAGTCTGGCTGGAGACAGAGGCACTGGGGCCCAGCCAGACGTGTCAGTGAAGCAGTCCCCAGAGATGTTGCAACCCACGGACCCCCTCCCGCCCAAACCAGTAGTGCGGCTCACCGCATCGCTCCAACTACCCAATGGACTCACCATGGACGTGCCAATCACTATTGACTCAGGAAGCAATGCGGACTTTATAGGGCAAGACTTTGTCGACCAGCACGATATACAGTTGCTGCCTGCCACACTGCCCCTGCAGGTAGTCACGGTGGATGGCAGGGAGCTGCTCGGGGGGCAAGTCGTGAAGCAAACGCCACCAATGGTGATGCGACTTGGGAACCACAGGGAAGTCATCAGCTTCAATGTCACTCAATTATCGGACACGCCCATTGTACTGGGCATGAGTTGGCTGGACAAGCACAGCCCGGCGATGGCGTGGAATCAGAGGCAGCTGACTTTCGGCTCTTCCTATTGTGCTGAACACTGCATCCTGCCCCAGCAGGAGGGAGAGGAAGAGGAGTCACAGCTGCAGCTTGGGACGCTGCAAGCTGTTCCCCACAAGTACGCAGACTTTTTGGAGGTTTTCTGCGAGAAGGAGGCGGACAAGCTACCCCCCCACAGACCATACGACTGCAAGATCGACCTCCTACCAGGGGCGGCGTTGCCAAAGGGGAAACTGTACTCCATGTCTGAGGACGAACTACAGGACCTCAAAGAGTTCATAGATCACAATCTGGAGCGCGGTTTCATCCGAGAGTCCAAGGCAGTGGGGGGCAGTCCGGTATTCTTTGTCAAGAAGAAAAACACGCCCCAAAAAAGGCTCGTGGTGGACTATCGGATTTTGAACGCTGTGACCAAGCCATCGGACTTCCCCATGCCCAGGATCGACGACCTCCTCGCGACGGTGCGCAAAGGACGCGTCTTCACCAAGTTGGACCTCCGAGGGGCGTACAACCTTATTCGTATGCGGGAGGGCGACGAGTGGAAGACGGCCATGTTCACGCCCCTGGGCACCTACGAATACAGAGTTATGCCTTTTGGATTACAAAATGGCTCCCACTGCTTTCAAGCTTTTATGCATCACGTCTTGGCAGGGCTGCTCTACAAGAAGTGTGTCTGTTTCCTGGATGACATACTCATCTTTTCTGAATCGCAGCACGATCACGACAGAGACGTCAAAGAAGTGCTGAGCAGACTACAGCAGCATAGGCTCTACGCCAAGCTGGAAAAATGCCAGTTCGACGTGTCGGAGGTGGACTTCCTGGGCTACAGGTTGTCAGACAAAGGGCTCGCAATGGACAGCGCCAAGGTTCGCGCAGTTTTGGATTGGAAAAGTCTGCGCAACCGGAAGGAGGTCCAGCGGTTTGTGGGCTTTGCGAACTTCTATCGCAAGTTCATCAAGGGGTTCGCGATGCAGACGGCGGCCATCACGGACACGCTCAGCTCCAAGAAGAAGAAATTCATCTGGACGGCGCAAGCAGAGCAGTCCTTTCAGGCACTCAAGCGTCTCTTCGCGTCGGAGGAGCAGCTACTACACGTCAACCCCAGCAGACCAATGAGGGTGGAGACGGACGCTTCAGACAGAGCCGTAGGAGCAGTTCTGTTGCAGCAAGACCCGCAGGGGGCTTGGAGGCCGGGAGCGTTCTACTCCAGGAAGCTCACCAAGTCAGAACAGAACTACACCATCTGGGACAGGGAGCTGTTAGCCATTCATGCAGCCTTCAAGGCGTGGAGGCACTTCCTGATCGGAGCCAAGCACACAGTGCAGGTCCGCACGGACCACAAGAATCTGGAGCACTGGCGCACGGAGAGGTTCCTGAACCAGAGGCAAATACGTTGGGCAGAGTTCTTTGCGGACTTCGACTTCCGTATAGAGTATGTCCCGGGGGACACCAACATCATGGCGGACGCCCTCTCCCGTAAACCGCAGTACCTCGAAGAGGCGACGCCAGCGGCGGCCATGCATATCTTCGCACCGACAGCGTGGGCGTGCGCTTCGGCAACTGTTGACCTGGAGGCGGTACGACGTGCATTGCGGGACGACTTTTTCGCGCGAGCAAAGATGGCAGAGGCGCACAGGGGCACGGCGGCGACCGACGAGTTCCAGGTTCGCGATGGATTACTCCTCCGTGAAGGGGCCATCTACGTGCCAGGGGACGATCTTCGCGCCAAGGTACTGCAGCAGTTGCACGACGCGCCCACTGCCGGGCACTTTGGCACAGAGAAGACGATAGAATTAGTCGCCAGAGACTTCTGGTGGCCCAGAATGAGAGGGGAAGTCGCGGACTACGTGGCGAGGTGCGACACCTGCCAGAGGGCCAAACCAGTACACAGACCGCCAGCGGGACTGCTGGAACCTCTGCAAACCCCGTTCGAACCATGGGAGAGAGTGGCCCTGGACTTTGTCACGGATCTGCCCAGCTCGAGGGGCAAAACGGCAGTGCTAGTGGTGGTGGACTTGTTCTCCAAGATGGCACATTTCATTCCGTGTGCGAAGGTGGCCACGGCGGAACAAACCGCCAAACTGTTCATAGATCACGTGTTCAAGGTTCACGGTCTGCCGCGGTCTATACTGTCTGACAGGGGGCGGCAGTTCATCTCGAACTTCTGGCAGAAACTGATGGGCTTCCTGAACGTCAAGATCAACCTGGCTTCGGCTAGACACCCGCAGACCAACGGGCAAGCGGAGCGGGTCAATGCCATCATGCAGCAGTACCTGAGATGCTACGCAAATCAACAGCCTGCGACGTGGGTGGACTACCTGCCGCTCGCCGAGTTCGCCTACAACAACACGAAACACGTGTCCACAGGGGTGACGCCGTTCTTCGCCAACAACGGAAGGCACCCCAGAACCTTCCCGGGACTGGAAAGAATGGGGGAGGGGGAGCCGCAGACAGCAGACGCGTTCGCGTCAGAGTTGCAAGAGGTCCACGATCAACTTCGGCGGCACCTGGAGCTGGCTAAACACGCATACAAGGTGCAAGCGGACAAACACAGGAGAGTCGGCGAAGAGATCCAGGTGGGAGACTGGGTCTGGTTGGCAGCCCAAGCAGTGCCGGCCAGGTCATTAGCGAAGAAGAAACTAGGGCATAAACAACTAGGGCCCTACCAAGTCGAAGAACAGGTCAACCCAGTGGCTTTCAGGCTGATGCTTCCGGAGGGTTCCAGAATGCATCCGGTGTTCCACAGGTCGGTACTCACTCCCTACAAGACACCTCACAGGTTTCAGGAACCAGGAACGGCTCCGAGTCCACTACGAGAGGGAACCGAACAAGGGGGAGTGACACAAGAGGAGTCCATCAACGAGGTCACAGAGATTTTGGACTCTAGATGGGGAGAAGAGGGAGTAGAATACCTCCTCGCCAAGGAGGGCTTCCCGGCCAGTGCCAACAGCTGGGTGCCAGGCTACGCCTTGGAGGAACCTCTGCTCAAGGACGAGTTTCACGCCCTTTTCCCACACAGGCCCATGCCAGCAGACTTTTTTGACGATTGGCTTTTCACACCGACGCTTTCAGCCAGCACTTTCCACGGGTTCGACTCGGACGAGGAACCGACAATGGACACGCGTTCCCCGGAGGGGTCGCCCTCGGGATCTGCCTCAGAGCCCTCGTATTGGTGGGACGATAGACCAGAGGAGCAGTGGCGCAGGAAGTGGCTGGAGGTTCCAGGTCGAGCGACGGACCCGGGAACGACTGAGGCGGAGACGGACGTGGACATGTTCGGGGAGGACCTGGGCTTCGAGCACGGCGGCACAGAGATGGAAGCGGAGGTGACCGCTGTCGACGAGCGCAGGGAGGAAGAATCGGAAGTCTTCAGTTGGAGGCCCGCCAAGGGAAGCGAACTGTATCCGGCATTCGTCCCCATGACTCGGCAGCACCCAGCTCCCACACCGGAAGGAGGGGAGGGGGAAAGGGGGGCTTCGAGGGGGGGATGGATGTCAGGGGTTCAGGAGCAGAGGCGAGGGCAAGGGAGGAAACAGAGAGCGAGGGGGAGGAGTCCGAAGAAAGGATGAGTGATGACGACGACCCGAGATCTCCGAGTCTTTCCAGTGAATCGGAAGATTCACAGAAAGGAGCGCCAGTGGCCAGAGCAAAGGGGGGGCCTAGGGGGACACCCCAGGAGGAAGGGACCAGCGGGGGTTCAGAGGGCAGCAGTTGGAAATCGGGGCCAGCGTCCCCACCAGAGCGCAGTGGAGAGGAAGGACGTCAGGGATCGAGCCCTGGCAGCTCGCAGCAGGGAGGAGGGCATGAGTCAGGAGTGACCACGCCCCCATCGGGGAGCGAAGAAACGGTCAAGCGGAAAGTGGAAGGCTGGGCGGGCGCGCCAAGTTCAAATGCACAGGAAGGCGGCGCAGTAAGCAGCCCGGAAAGGGAGCCAGGTCCTAAAGCCCGACGCAAGGAGACAGGAGGGTCCGGGGGGTCAGCGTCAGAGGAGTCCCGGAGGGAGGAGACCACGGGGGGCAGAGGGACCCAGAGAAGGACGGTCAGGCGGAAAAGGTGGAGTAAGGCGAGGATATTAAGTTGGTGTACGAGGGGCGGAGATTCAGACGGAGCTTCGCCGGTCTAGCCATAAGACGTAGAGTTGCACGCAGCAGCTTGGAAATGGAAACTGTAACTCAGTAAAGACTTTTATAAAGCGAACGCTGGCTAGCGTGATCCTCTGTGAGCTGGGATCGGGGAGCAGCTCTGACACACACTTTATTGCATTATGATCCGAAAGTACTTTTGGTTGTATTTCTTGGTGTTAATTCGCTCCAAACCTGATAAATTCTTGACATTGACTGATTTGCTTCTGAATGATAAGTGAATTGTTTTTCTAATGGGTGTCTTAGTCTCCAAATATCTATCAAGTTACAATTCTCAATCATTGAAAAAAAATATCTTGGGTGATTTCCCTTCCTTAACTTTCTCACTTGCTCTTAATCTATCCATTTCCATTGACACCACTCTGGTCCATAAATTCAAATTTCTGGTCCATAAATTCAAATAACTTTTCCTCCAACTCTTTATAAAAATCAGTTTTATTTCCATTAGGTGCATAGACCCCGACTATTATCAATTTTTCACCTTGCCATTTGACTTGAACTGCAATAACTCTACCTTCCTCATCTTTAAAAATCTGCTGAGCTTCCAATTTATTTTTTATATACAGCACCACCCCTCTCTTCTTGCTTCTGTCTGATGAAATAAATTCGTTTCCTATGTGTTTTTTTAATTAACACCTTTCTATGTCTTCTCGCCAGATGAGTCTCTTGCAAACAAATAATGTCCAAATTCTTCCTCTTCAAATAATATTCAATTTTATTGCATTTTTTTTATCGTTCATCCCATTAATATTCCAAGTCCATAATTTCAGACTTGCATTTTTCACAGCAGTGGGCTAAAACGCCCCTTCTCAGGAGAAGAGAATGTACCTTATCAGCACAGTGAGAGCAGCCTAGATGAAGGTCAACTCTCTGAGGAGCAGCCGCTAGTGTGCACGGCTCCGAGGTTAATGACTGTATGCAATAAATCTTCTTGTAATTACAACCACTACATGCTGATTACCTAAGCCAGTGTGCTGTAGTGGTTAAGAGTGGTAGACTCCTAATCTGGTGAACCAGGTTCGCATCTCCGCTCCTCCACATGCAGCTGCTGGATGACCTTGGGCCAGTCACACTTCTCTGAAGTCTCTCAGCCCCACTGACCTCACAGAGTGTTTGTTGTGGGGGAGGAAGGGAAAGGAGAATGTTAGCCGCTTTGAGACTCCTTCGGGTAGTGATAAAGCGTGATATCAAATCCAAACTCTTCTCTTCTAAGCTGGCAGTCTGCCAGATCTTGACAGAATTCGTGGATTGATTATTTGCTTTATTTCTGTGTTTCAAAACCTTTTAAATTTCCATTACATTCTGGTCATAATAATAGACGCTTGTACAACAACTGCAATATTAATAACTTCTAGTTGTGTTGACACAGTAAATGATTTATAAAAGGACAAGTGAGCAACTCAAACTATATATTTGTTCTTCCTGTGTGTGGCAATTATTCTGTCTCATGTAAGAATCTATACAAAGCTTTAAAAATATTCATTGAACGGTTGCTCTTTTTTGTAATAATTTGTCCTGCATAGTTCAGTAATTTATTTTGCCAATCTTCTTCATTATCTTTTTTGGCCAAGACTTCTTCCTTCCATAGTGGTTGGCTGGTCTTAGCCTGGCATCCAGTCTCGCATATTGGAGCCAAGTTTTTCGCTCAAACGGTCCATCAAGTCCTGTACATCTCAATATCATAACTTCAATTTTTTTTTAACAACAATCATTTCCCACATTTTCTTCAAATCTTTATATGTCTTTTCCCAGGCCTTTTTAATAATTTTACATTGCCACCACATAAGATAGCCTCTTAAACCTTTTGCCCTCCCTTCCTGTTTCTTCTCCAGCACAGTCAAAGCCTCCCAAATCATTTCACACATGGTACCATCTTCATCAGTCAGGACCTACCAAATCATTTCACATGGAATTCCATTTTTTGTCTTTGACTATTCTTACTTTCCCTTGTATTTTCCTCAGACCTCGTTTGTCTACCATTCCCACCTCGGTGGTTTGTGCATTCACCTCTTTTAATTGTCTCCCAGCCTCTGAAAGTGCATCAGTATTTTTAAGAATTTGAGAAGCTGTTTTGTTAACATCTTCCTTTATCGGTTCAAAATTTTAATATATAAAAGCAAATCAAACAATTCATATTTTAAATTCTCTTGTATTGCAGTCTGGCTGGGTACTTTTAACATTGAGCTTTTTCCTTTTGCCATTTCCAATTTAGAGTATATTGGCAAAACCTACTGGTGTTTCACAACTTTATGACTAGTTGCAGGACCTTAGCCAGACCTAGCAGAGTAAATGCAGAATCCACAGAAGCAATTGGCAACTTGGCTGCAGACAGGATAGACGAAGCAGGAACCAGGAACTTGTAGTTAGGTGTTTATTATATACAGTGGACTATTTACAGGAACAGAACACAGATCTTTAGCTAGCTCTCTCTGACATGACTCACAATTCCTAAACTGACACACTGAACCACTGAACTAACGAACTAACACATTCCAGTTAGTAGACCATTAATTATCATTCCCTTGAGAGAGCTTGACCAATCATGGAGCTGTCTCCATGCCTCTGTATCACCAGGCAGACTTACTCCTTCACATGGCCTTTTGGCTGTCTGCCAAACCTTAATTGACTCTGTGTGAGTAGCTGCATGTACACAGTTTCCCAACAGAGTGGTGGGGGCAATTCTCCTCTTTTCCCAGCTTCCTCTATAGGGTTTAATTCCAAAACACCAAGCCCTTTCCCACCACAGTGTGTATTATTATTATTTTTTTAAATGCATTTTTATTGAAGTTATACACAAAAACAGACATATAAGAAAATACAAAGAGAAAATTACAAAGAAAAGAGAAAAAAAACACTCATCCAAAAAAAGAAAAACACACAATCTGAACTTCCTTCCATCCTTTTGATAAGTATCAAATATCTCCTTCCATTACGTATTTGATTTTCAATCTATAGTCTTAAATTCACTCGCTGGTCGTATTGTTCTAACCCCGTCAGTTCACTTTAAACATTTATTCCAATATATTTCCAAAATTTGCTCCAATTTTTCAGAAATTTCTGTTCACCCTGATCTCTTATTTTACCTGTTAATTTGTCAAGCTCAGCATAGTTTACCATTCTAATCTGCCAGTCCTTTATGTTGGGGATAGTTTCCACTTTCCAATATTGTGCCAACATAATTCTCGCTGCTGTGGTGGCGTAGAGGAATATCGTCCTATCTTCCTTTTTAATTTCTTTATCCATCATTCCCAACAAGAAGGCTTCAGGCCTCTTGGGAAAGGTATACTTAAATATTTTTTTAAGTTCATTATAAATTGATTCCCAAAAGCCTTTCACCTTTTTACATGTCCACCATAAATGATATAGGTCACCCTCCACCTCGCCACATTTCCAGCATCTCTTGTCCTTTAATCTATACATTTTGGCCAGTTTCACAGGGGTGTGGTACCATCTATATAGCATCTTCCAGATATTTTCTCTCAGTGCCATACATGCTGTGAACTTTATGTTACAATTCCAAACTTCTATCCACCTTTCGAAATCAATATTATAACCAAAGTCAATTGCCCATTTAATCATTGCCTCCTTCACCTCCTCGTCCTTTGTGTACCACTCTAATAGTATATCATAAATTCTGGACAGGGTTTTGTTTTTGCCTTCTATTACTTCTATATTAAATTTTGATTTTTTTATCATCAAAACCCACCTTCCTCTTATCCTCTTTTAACAAATCATTCACCTGGTATTGCAGCCAACCAGTGAATAATTTTTTTATTTCTTCATAAGGTCTAAGTTTGGGCCCTTGGTCTGTTTTTCTTAACATTTCTTCATAGGTGGCGTTTATCTCCTCCATATTTATTTTCTTGACCGTTAAAGCCTCTATTGGTGAAATCCACCATGGGGTCTTTCTTTCAAGGAGGTTTTTGTTCCTTTCCCATGCTTGATATAATGGTCCCCTAAAAATATGGTCTAAGAAACTCTTGTGGACTTTCACTTTCCCATACCAAAGGTACGAATGCCATCCGTACCGATTATTAAAGCCTTCCAGGTCCAGTAGCTCTCTATTCTCCAGTTTTATCCAATCTTTTAACCAAAGTATACAAGCCGCTTCATAGTATAAGCTTAGGTCCGGGAGAGAAAAAACCCCTCTTTCTTTTTTATCTATCAAAATTTTCATTTTTATCCGTGGCCTTTTCCCCTGCCAAATATACTTTGCCAAGGCTCTCTGCCACTCTTTACATTGTTTTAGGCCTTTAAGTATGGGGATGGTTTGGAATAAAAATAACATTCTGGGCAGAATGTTCATTTTAACAACAGCTATCCTCCCCAAAAAGGAGAGTTTCATCCTCCCCCAAATTTCCATGTCTTTCTTTATAATCCTCCAGGTGGCATCGTAATTATCCTTGTATAAATTTATGTTCTTAGCTGTAACCCAATCCCAAGATATTTCACTTTCTTAGCTACCGCAATTTCGGTCCTTCTTTCTAGATCTATCATTTCTTCCTTTGTTAAATTTTTAACTAACATTTTGGTTTTATTTTTATTTACCTTAAGTCCTGCCACGGCTCCAAATTCGTCAATTTTTTGTAAAGCTTCTTTTACGCTATTTTTTGGGTCTTCTAAGGTTAGTACGATGTCATCTGCAAAGGCCTTGATTTTGTATTCCCTCTTTCCTACCTTGACTCCTGTGACTTCTGTTGCCCCCCTCAGTCTCTCGTTTAGTATTTCTAATACTGTTATAAACAATAGAGGGGACAGGGGGCAGCCCTGTCTGGTTCCTTTATATATACTAAAATATTCTGTTGTGGTGTTGTTTATTACCAATTTTGCCTTCTGTTCCTTGTATATAGCTTCTATGCCTTTTCTAAATTTCTCTCCCATTCCCATCATTTCCAAACTTTTCTTCAAGAAATCCCACGAGATGTTATCGAACGCTTTTTCAGCATCTATGAATACCAAGGCCGCTTGTCTATCTATGCTCATATCCAAATATCCAATAATGTCTATCAAGTTCCTTACATTGTCCCTTAGTTGTCTCCCTGGGAGGAAGCCCGTTTGATCTTTATGTATTCTGTTGTTCAGAACCTTTTTTAGTCTTTCTGCCATTATATCTGCAAATAGCTTGTAGTCATTATTTAATAGTGAAATTGGCCTATAGTTTTTTACTTCCAAGGTATCTGCCTCTTTTTTGGGAATTAAAGTAATATATGCTTCCTTCCAGGTATTCGGGATCCTTCCTTCCTTTAATATATTGTTCATCACTTCTCCTAACACTGGGGATATTTGGTTACTTAGTGTTTTATAATATTTGGCCGAGAGGCCATCTGGACCTGGCACTTTCCCATTTTTCATCTTTTTAATAGCCTTCTTTATCTCTTCTTGAGTAATTTTCTGGTCTAGTATCTCTTTTTCTTCTTTTGGGATTTGTTTTAAATGATGTTCTTGCAAAAAGTGCTCTATTTCTTGTTTTGTTTCCTTTCCTCTTTTATATAAGTCCTTATAATATTTTTGAAATATCTTCCTTATTTCTTTTGGCTCTTCCACAATCCTTTCTCCTTCCCTTATCTTACTGATCGTGTTTTGTTTTCTTCTTTCTCTTATTTGCCACGCCAAATATTTGCCTATCTTGTTTGCAGATTCAAATGTCCTCTGATTCATCATTTTAATTTTCCATTCTACCTCTTGGTCAATTATTGTAGAAAGTTTAGCTTGTAATATCTTTATATTCTGCTTTGCAATCTCCTCACTGGGGTTAATGGTTTTTTTTTTTTTTTCATTTTCCATAATCTGTGTTAGGATCTGTTCCTTCTTTGACTCTTTTTCTTTTCTTACTTGACTATTTTTCTGTATTAAAAAGCCCCTCATAACTGCCTTTCCTGCGTCCCACACCGTCTCTATAGCAGTTTCCCCGTTTAAATTCCATTTAAAGTAATCTTCTATTGTCTCTATTGCCTTATTTACGATCTTCTGATCATTAAATAGAAATTCATTCATTCTCCATCTAGTTGTTTTAATATCCTTGCCTTTCAGCTCAATGTAAACCGCATTATGGTCAGATATAATTCTTGGGAGAATTTCTGATTTAATTAAATTCTGAGTTAATTCCTTCGAGATCCAAATGCTATCTATTCGCCCCCAACTCTGATTTGGGTTTGAGAAGAAAGTATATTGTTTTATAGTGGGGTTTTTGAGTCTCCATGCATCAGTTAATCCCATAATTATTTACCATGTCAAAAAAGGATCGCGGTAATTTACCTTCCTTCTTCTCTTGTTTTTTTTTGTTAACTTATCTAAATTTGGAGACACCACCCCATTAAAGTCACCCATTAAAATCATTTTTTGATCCATCCATTCCATCAATTTATCTCCTAATTCAGAATAGAAGGCAGATTTTTTATCGTTTGGAGCATATATTCCAACAACAATTATTTTTTCTCCCTGAGACACCATCTGAACAATGATTACTCTCCCTTGATCATCTTTATATAATAATTGTGGCTCATATTTTTCCTTAATATATAATACCACCCCTCTTTTCTTCACTCTATCTGATGTCACAAAATCTAATCCCAGTCTCTTATTACATAATAGTCTCTTATGCTTATTTATTATATGCGTCTCTTGGAGACATATTAAATCATAATTCTTTTTCAATAATACATGCGTAATCTGATTCCTTTTGTTTTTATTGTTCAACCCATTCACATTCCAGTTTAGTATTTTTAACGTCATCTGTTCTGTAATATAAGTTAACTTATCAAACCTATGTGCAATCTACTGTTCTTTGTCTCCTTTCTCTAGTTCTTCTCCTTCTCCTTTTGAGCTCTCCTCTCTTTCTTCTTCTTCACTCCCCCCATTTTCTTCCCCCTGCTGGTTCCCCACCTCCTCCTCCCCCATCATTTTCCCCAGGTCCTTCTCATATCTCCTTGCAAATTTTTGTAGTTCTGAGATGGTAGACAGTTTGAACTTTTTTTCTTTGAAATAGAATGAAATACCTTCCGGAAACTCCCATCTGTACAGGATCCCATTTTTCTTCAATTGATTTGTTAATTTTTTATATGGGTCCCTCCTTCGAAGAAATCTCGAAGGAATCTCTTTATAAATAATAATTGGGTTTCCTCCAATATATAACCTTTTAACATAATTCTGTTTCAAAATTTCATTTCTTATCTCCAATGAATTAAACATGGCTATTACATCTCCTGGCAATTTTTTCCCTCTGGCTTTTGCCGATTTTATTCTTATTCGGAATATGTTTACCAGACCATGGTTTATCTCTTCTTCTTTTCTATCTAACCATATTGCCAGCTCTTTCACCACTTTAGCTCGGATATTCTCATTTAGATCCTCTGATATTCCTCTAAATTTTAGGTTAGATTGATTCTGGCGCATCTGTGTCATAGCCATGTTGTCCAACAACTCTTCCTGTGTTGCTCCTAACTCTTTAACTTCTAGTCTAATCCTGTCCATCTCTTTCTTACTGTCTTTCGCGTCCTTTTGCACCCTCTTCACTGAATCCTCCAAGCCCTTAGTTCTTACCGAGAGATCCTTAACCTTTCCTGTCAATTCTCCCACCACTTCCTCCAGTTTCTTATCTAGGGTATCTTGAACCTCTATCAATTTTCTCTCAATGTACTGTTCATTATTTTTAAATTCCTTTCTTATTTCGGCCATCAAGCTATCATAATCTCTAATTTCTCTTGCCTCCTTCCCCTCTTCTTGTCTTGAAGGCCTCCTTTCCGCTGGTGTTGCCACCCCTTTCTTAGAACCATTCGGCATTTGTGTATTTGAGTTTAAATCTTCCTAATATACTGTAGGGGTAAGGTATAGAGGTAACCAGGCTAACGTCCCTCGGATAATTACAACGGGGGTCCAAAATTAACTAAATTGGTACAGTGCAAAAGTTAACTCTTATTTAAGGTCAAGTAATAATAATACAATACAATAATAGTACTATTTTGACTGGACCTAAGTCAAAACAGGTGTTTGAGTCCTCAAAGTCTTATGGTTAAATATAGTAAGCACCTGAACCACCAAAACGCCTCCAGATTCAGGGGATTCTCATGAGTAGGGTTCTGCAAAGACATATTCTTCAACTTTGCATCCCGGGGTGTATGTCTCTTTAAATCCCAGAGAGAGACAAGAGAGTCACAACCGTCTCTGAAGATCAAGAGCATAATAATAGTACAATTTTGACTGGATCTAAGTCAAGACAGGTGTTTGAATCCTCAAAGCCTTATGGTTAAATATAGTAAGCACCTGAACCACCAAAACGCCTCCAAATTCAGATGATTCTCATGGGTAGGGTCCTGCAAAGACGTATTCTTTAACTTTGCATCCCGGGGTGTATGTCTCTTTAAATCCCAAGGAGAGACAAGAGAGTCACAGCCGTCTCTGAAGATCAAGAGCGTATCCGATTAAATTAACGAAGGTGGGCCCCTTTTAGCTTGCACAGTATGGCAATCTTTTCACAGTCTCACGATCTTTAAACAAGGTTTAAACACTTTAAACACAGTCTCACAGTTCCTGTCTTTAAGCACAAAGTGCAGCTAAGGCACCTATCTCCCTTACTCCGTTTGAGTCCCAATTCTCCCCAGTCCTGCAGTTTAGAAACAGAAAACCTCCACGAAAATCCGTGCTGGCTGTAGCACTCTCCTTCCCAATGAAACAGAAAGGTCTTTTCCCCTCTCTCCAAACCGTTTAATAATTCCGCTGTAACTGTTACCTTGCCTCCGACACTTTATACTTTGTGTCTGAGGTCTTTCCACCACACCACACTCGCTTGGCGGTTTGTTTTCTTCTTTTTGTTTCCTCCTCTCTCCCAGCGTCTTGCTATACTCTTTTATCACCTTATCGCCAGAGATGGATTCCTCCTCCTTTTTCACCAACTTATTCCTTCTCCGCTGGGTTCTTATCAAAACATTCCATTAATCTTACCCTAATTGATGTTCTCCAATATTTTCTTTAACCTCCACTGCTTTTTCCACAGTGTTTTTATAACTCCTTCCCAGCTTCTCCGCTGTTGTTGGAGGTCCGCCGCTTTCCCTCGGAGCTTGAGGCATCACAGCATGGAGTCTGTTGCCTCCCCTTTACGCTGCAGCTCCAGCCTTGTTAAAACGCCGGCAACACAGGCGAGCACAGGCAGCGTCGCAGGGTGCTTGTCCCCCAGGATTCCCTCCTGTGGTTTCGGGGTTCACGTAGCCTTCATGGCCCCTCTAAATCTCCATGCTGTTCGAGACTCCCCCGGAGGAGTTATCTCGCGCTCCTTTTCTGTGGCCGCGGCGTCCTGGAAGTCCACAGTGTGTATTATTTTTAGCTTTCTCAGTACTTTGTCAAGGTCATCAACTCAGCAGTGGAAGCCTATTTTTCCAACCTAATCCCTCCACCTCTGCCACTTTGCTCACAAATATCTGTTTCTGACAATTATATGTACGAATCTTTGCATCTATTCATGTCAAAATAGTTATAAGATCCAACATAATAATACTGAATAGATTTCAATTGCTAAGAACTTTCCTTTCCACAACCATAAGCGAAAAATTTAAGACAGTGGTGTTGAGGCTCCCTGAGAATCCATATAATAAATCAATGTTATTAAATTTATTTTAGACAATGTTCACAGTGAGTATTCTGGTCCTCTTCTTTTTCTCTTGATTTTTAGCCAGCAAATGCCTTTTTAGTAAAATAAATACATAATTGTAAATCTGTTAATTTGGACATCTTCAGTGTAGATCCAAAAGTACTTTCCCAGAAGTAAAATAGTTTCCAGAGAGTTAATCTTATCTTTCTTCCAGAAAACAATTATAATATTTTTTTGCAGCACCCCGAGACACCCCAATGCTCCTCTTGGGTTTTTGGGGGGAGGCGCATCACCCTTGGGCTCTTCCCCTCACTCTATGGAGCCGAATCTGATGGAGCCATCAGATTCTCAGTCCGATTGCCATTTTGTGAGGACCTGGAAACCCGCTGAATGAAAAATTTAGCCCTTGAGGGAACTCCTAACAGAATTGAATGTTGTGTTTTCTCAAAGCATCTGCTACGAATATCACTTAAATCTCCTGAGATCAAGGATTTTCTTGATGAAGTTGAAGATTCAAGGGCAGCCCCACCCACGAGTGCATTACAGTAATACAGCCTTCAGATTATTAACACATGGGCTACAGTGATCAGGTTACTGCTGCTGTCCAGGAATGGTCTCAGTTGGTGAAGGAGACCAAATTGATTTATTGGCCCTCATCCAGTCCACCATTGTATTGAGACACTGGATAGCTCCATTTGCCAGAGCATAGTGCTGATAATGCCAAGTCTGCAAGTTCGAGCCCCATAAGGAACAGTTGCACATTCCTGCATTGCAGGGGTTGGACTAGATGATCCTCAGGGTCCCTTTCAACTCTATGATTCTACCACCTGGGACAAAAAATTAGTCTCCTGCAGCCTATGAACCCACTGATTGCCCTTATTTAGCTTGTAAGATAGTGACCATGGAGATCAGAAGGGACAATGGGGCATCGGACATACAAAGTAAGGAAACAAATATTGGTATGCATTGCAAATACAGTGGTACCTCGGCTTACATACACTTCAGGTTACAGACTCCGCTAACCCAGAAATAGTACCTCGGGTTAAGAACTTTGCTTTAGGATGAGAACAGAAATCGTGCTCCGGCGGCGCGGCAGCAGCAGGAGACCCCATTAGCTAAAGTGGTGATTCAGGTTAAGAACAGTTTCAGGTTAAGAACAGACCTCCAGAACTAATTCTGTTCTTAACCCAAGGTACCACTTTACTTAACCCGAGGTACCACTGTAAATGCATTAAACAAAGGCTATGATTGGACGCTTCCATTCTTTATTTTTGTAGCCATCTACGTCTGTGCTTGCAGAATAAGGAGTTTTCAAGGTGACTTTGAGGGCTGATGCCAGAGATGCCAAAATCTAGATGGCAGAGTGCGGATTGTGCATTAAAACAGTGGGGTGGGTGATCTCTTGTTTTTGTGTAGAGATTATGCGATCCAGTTTCATTCATCTTAAAGGTGTCTTCTTAGAGCCAAACATCATTAGCCACCTTCTTACAAATATACCGTATGTGCTTCCCACAGTGTGATGCTATCCAGCAATTGCTTCCACATGCAAAGGTCAATGCACCACAGTTTCCTGGTCTTGGCTCCTCGGCATTCCAGTACCTAAAGAGAAAAGAAACAGCAGCACTGATCAATCAAGATTGGATGTCCACCTCCTCACCCACTCCCTGTGGCTTCCATCCATAATTGTGGTGGATTTTTCTCCCCATATTTTAGAACTCTAACCTCAGATCTGCTCTGTACCGTTGTGGGTGTTGGACGGAGAATTTTGGAACAGAGATCCATACTCTCTTGTAGGAGAGATAACACAGTAGTGATTGTTGTGAGCATATAAAAACTTTTCACATCCATTACCCACCCGATGCATGAGGATAGCAATGACACTATACAGAAACAAAAATAGCTATGTCCTCAAATGAAATACAAAATATAATCTATAACCACAAATGTATAACCACATATGGATCTTATCAAAATCTTACATGACGGTTCTAACTTTAATCAATTATCCATAGTTGATAAAGGTATCACCCTGGCCCCACACTTATTGTCACTTCTGCTAAGGCTTTGCATTCTCCAGTGTCCATTGTATATTGAATCAAGTCCCACTACACAGCACGAAGATTCTGTGGTAAGTGTAAATCTGTAACTCCCTCGTTTTTAGCTCTCTGTGAATCTATTAAATTGATGTTAATAATAATGGTGTAATAGGTGTTTTTTACTCCCATGAGATGTTTGGGTTGGATCTGCCCTTTGATCAAGTCTAAGATCACATACAACAGTGGTTCCCAATTGGTGGTCCACGGACCACCCACCCAGGGGCTCCATGGTGTCATCCACATAACAAAAACTGCCACAGAGATATCAAAATGTTCAAAGGTAGGGTGGCCCATGGTTTGGCATTTGAAAAACAAGGAGTCTGCAGTACTTAGCTACCATTGCCCCCCAAAGTAACCCCCCCCCAAATAAGAACTACTTCCAGTTTTGCCTCTTGCTGTTATATAAGGCCTCCCCCAAACATAAGGCCTCCCCAGAATATAAGGCCCCCAAAGCTACCGTAAGGCATTTGACTCCTCTGGACCGTAGTGGCGGGTGCAGCTGCATAGCTCACTGATTGGCCGCAGTGCAGCCGGAGCTGTTCAGGCAGTGTGAGGTCTCCTTAAATCAGAGAGCCCACGCCACCACCAGGACAAGCTGCCGCCTGCTGCTCGCTCTGCCCTGGCGGAGTCTGGCTGACTCACAATTAGACAATAAATGTGTACCGTATTCTTCTTCATGGAAAAATAAGACACCCCCTGAAAATAAGACCTAGAGCATCTTTGGGATCAAAAATTAATATAAGACACTGTCTTATTTTCGGGAAAACAGGGTAACTGGGAACCACTGGCATACAGGGTTTAAGTTCCCAGCTAGTATTATACAACCCCACTGCCCATTTGTAAAGTTTACTCAATACCTATGCCCAAAAGGATAAGTGGTTGGTATTGGGTGCAACAATGGAGATGAATGGAATTGGATTTTGATCCAGGAGACCTTGCACAAATAGAAAGTGACCCTCTGTTAATCTATTCTTGGTAATAAATGCCAGACCAGCTCGCTGTTCTACTACCAAGCTGTGGATGAGTGAGATCTTACTCTGATCTTGTACATCCATCAACACGGTTGAAAAGTGTTGTTAGATACTTAAAGGGAACCATGAACTGTCTTAAACTGACAGCTGACAGGAGGTTGGACTAGATGACCCTTGGGGTGTCATTCAACTCTAAATTTCTATGTGTCTGTGATTCTATCCAAGAGAGTGACATGAACTACCCTCTCTCATACACATGCCTCATCTGCTATTATTTTAGGTTAGAGATTGCTGCTTATTCAGATTGTTTAGCAGATAACTGTAGAAATATTTTCCTAAAGACAGTGTTGCTCAGCTTTAGGTTCCTGCAACTCCTTTTGAAGCTGAGCTAATCAGAACAAACCATTTAAAAGGATGCCTTCACCCTCTTCTGAATCACTGCATTCACTAGGTTAGAGAAGCAGGAAGAGGAGCCTTTCTGTCTCTGCAACCTAGTGAGAAGCAGCAGCCGCTCATCTGGGCAATGATGTGGAGGAGTACATATGTAGGTCTTTGGTGGTATAGAAAAGTGCATGCAAAAGTACATTTGGAGAGCGAAAGAATTAATTATGTAAACTGAATCCACAACTTTTTGGACGTCATACCATTAACAAATGTTTCTTCAAAAACTTACGTGATTGAAGCTACTATCCCTGACATCCATGTCCATGTCACTCCATTGTCTTTAAAGAGTCCAATCCAAAACCACCGTTTACGGTCTTTTACTTGCTTATTCACAAATTGCTAGAGTGAGGTGGGGTGGAGAGAAGGAACAAACAGAACATCTTTCTAGACATTGTATTTTCTCTTGGAGACTATAGTCCTTTACAGACATTCAACAGGAATAAAACAAACACATTTCAAAAGGAGTAGATGTCATCATTGAAGGCCCAATTCACATATTTTGGGGGAGCAGTGATCAAAAATATACAATGTATTCCAAGTATGGTTGCAGTATCAATGCATTACAATTTTGGCAATTTTATTTTTGATCCATTTCCTAATGATCCCTTCAATGGAATTTGTGATCTGATATGGATGACATCTAGCAGGACAGTGACCTATGTGGCAAATACTCCAATTTCTGCATCCATGTTTGTTGGTTGGTTTCAAAGACACTGGAATCAGTCTGGTTGTGGTATGCTTGATGGCATGATGGTGGGGTCTCATACATGTCTATGCCCTGTAGCACCCCAGTAGCCCCTCTGCCAGGGCTAAGGCACTGGGAGGGGTTTATACCTTGTAAGCTCCTCTAGAGTCATCTCCATGATACTCTCCTGCCAGAGGGTGGTGAGGGAAGCCTTCTTTCTGAGCACTCAGTACATCTCAAATAGCAGAGTAAGACTCTACAGGCAACCAAGGGGATAGATGCCCCTCAAGTATCTACTCCTCCTCCTTCAAGGCCTCCTTTCTGACTGCCAACTTCAGTTTATTAGAGTTCAGCAGCTCCAAGAAACCTTAGTTAGTCCCAGATGGTAGCAGCTGCTCCCTGTCCCACCCAACCCATGGCTTGACTGATGGAGTTGCTGTCTTGGTTGCATACCAAGAACTTCTTAACTGGATAGTTATAGTAGGATCCCTTTGGCTCAAGAAGATCCCCTTCCTTTCCTATACTCAGCTTTGATGCTCACCTGTTCTTCCCATGTTTCGAAAGAAATGAGCTTGGCGCCTTCCCTCTCACACTCTTTTTGGGAATCCACCCATGAGTGTTGCTCGTGAGAAAAGAAATAGAATGTCCTTTGATATATAACCCAACCATCATTCAAGTTTCCAATAAGGTGGTCTTTGAGTCAAGCCAGATATGGAGGAAGAATAGAAAAAGAAAACAAGATAGGCAATTTAATGGGATAATCTCAAAGGGTGTCCAGAGCAGAGTCTGTTTCCATTGCGTTGAGCATGTTTCAGTCTGTAAGGTTCAAGAATGTGGACAAGATCATCGGATTGGTCAGGACATCTGGAATGATGGGGATGGCCCTGCCTGGATTCCCGCCACTCTTACCAGGGTGACTGGACCAGTCTCCTACAAGGCTGGATGTTCACTTGATGTTCAGGTCCACTACCAGCCTGTGGACCAAATGCGCTGCCACCTGGCTGATGCCCCAGTTCCAGCCACTGCTACCACACCAGAGCACAGGGACAAGGTGAACGATCAGCCCGGCTCACAGGATGATGCACCTGATGAGAACCCTGTTTTGATTCGAGACATGATATCCAATCACAGGACATTTGAGGATCTGGGCTATTGCCATTGGCCCTTCAACTTTAAGTTATGATTCACAGCTTGGGAGTTTAGAAAGCCAATCACATTGGGAGTGGCAGTGGCCCAGGACTTCAGAAATGCATAAAGCAGTTGCTTTGTCCCTGTTGTCCAGTTCCATTAGTTTAATAAAGGTTCTTGTTGTCAATGGATCTTGCCTCGTGTGAACCCACCTAAAATTCTTTAGCTATATAAGAAGTGGTTTCAATGAAGGAGAACCCACTTTAGAAACCTGTGCAGATTAATGGAAGACCCTATCCTGACCTAGCTTTGGGGTCTGGGTACAAGTCTTTTAGCTGACCTGTTTTGATTGTCTCCGTTATAGCAAAGAATGGCAAAGTCTTTTCTTTCCTAACCATAGAGGCTAAATCAATTAAACAGTTCAGGAGAGCTGAACTGAATATCTCTGATGTTTCCCTAGGGTGGCTGGATGCAAACGAGGGCACCAGTCTGCTCTGGCTCTAAGAGTTTTTGGCTAGAGGAGGGGCTTTCAGCTGGTGTAGACTAAGGGCAGGTTCCCAATGCACTACAAGTGTTCAGCATCATAGGGTATCTTACCAATTTCTTTTTGCAGTTCATCATTTCTGTTGGCAAAATACCGCATTTCCTCTGATATGTTTTGAGCTACAGCGAGTATTTGGAAGTCTAAAAGATTTGAAATTGTTCAAGGCAAAAGAGTATCTGAAATAACAATCTGCAAATATTAAGAAACCATTTTCAAGCATTTTAGCCTGAAACAAGAAGCAGAGCTCAAGGATTGGGTTCTTATGAATATGAGGGCAGACTTGATTCTCTGTGGCTGAGATCACCAATGAAAGGCCTCAGAAGAATCCTGCAGCTGGATCAGACCAAAGACCCATGCAATCCATGCAGCCAGTGTGGTGCAGTGGTTAAGAGTGGTAGACTCGTAATCTGGTGAACCGGGTTCGCGTCTCCGCTCCTCCACATACAGCTGCTGGGTGACCTTGGGCTAGTCACACTTCTCTGAAGTCTCTCAGCCCCACTCACCTCACAGAGTGTTTGTTGTGGGGGAGGAAGGGAAAGGAGAATGTTAGCTGCTTTGAGACGCCTTCAGGTAGTGATAAAGCGTGATATCAAATCCAAACTCTTCTTCTATCCTATTCTCGTATTGAAACTGGCTCGTGAAGTATCTCTAATGTTCCCTTCCTATGTCCTCCTTTTCTGCTGGGAATCACAGGGTCAGAAATTCCCACCTCGAGTCCCACAGTATAGCAAAATATACAAAGAATACTTTGCAGTTTTCTATTATGCTTTGTGAGATCTAAGAAAATAGAGGCACAAAAACGCTTTTTCTGATGAATACTGGGTTGCATTCCATTTAATTCTAAGGAGGACATTATGTCAGTGCAGGAATTTCTCCTTGTGCAATGCAATCTTCCGCCCCTTTCCCTCCAATCTGTCCTGAAGTTTCCCCCACCCTGCAGAGCAGCTTTGGTGATGGCATGCAGGGAGAAGTGGGGGCAAAGTCCCAGTGCTAAAATCTTGCAGTAGCAGAAACTTTGTGAATTACAGTTTGATGGGGAAGAACAGCATTTCTAGTGGGGAGATGTGAGAATCACAACCATCTGCTTTTCTTCCTGCTGAGCAATGAAACCGTGATAAACTCTATTGGGTGATGAGTTTCATTGAATATATGTATTGCTTACACAATGTGAATCCCAAAGTGAACTACAGGAATTGACGCCTGCTTAAATTAAACAGGGTCTAGCAAAAGTGAGGATGTACATAAAAAAATGCTTACCATCCTTGTCTTCATGGATTGTATCAAGCCCAACAATAAAGGTCCGAATCATATCCATTGCCATTTGAACCTCCGCTCTTTTTTTTACTTCCTTTTGATCTAAGAAGGAGGTAGGTAGAAAAGAAATGAAGAAATTGTGTTCTAGCACCCTGGACTGATAAGCTGTGGGAGGGGATATTTGGTTTCAAACTGCTTTTAATATTGAATTTAAATTGCTGACTTGTAATGCAAATAAACATCAAATCAACAAAAACATGAATATGACTTCTATTAATATTTTCTTCTCCCGGCCCTTGATTGTGGCTCCCCTGGTGGTTGTGGGTTGTGATACATAAATACAACATTCCTTGTTTTCCTAGAGTGGACATGCAGGGGGATTTTTGGTCCAGCCAGTTGGAACTTCCTTTTTCCTCCTGGGCCGGGACATACTTCCTTTTGTATGTGACTAGAGGTGGGCATGACCTTACCTGTTCAGGTAACAAAAGCAAAGGGCACGCAGCACCCTCTCTTTTTTCCATCTTCCTTATGTCGTGTGAACTGCAGTAACTGCCAGTCTGCAGTCATTGGGATTAATCCCCCATATGGGGTAGATCCAGATGTATGTACTTTTTAACTACTTTTGTTTTCAGGGATCCATCTGTGAACTGAATGTGTGAGTAAACCACTTTTATATACTTTACACAAGATTGTGGTATGTTTATTCTTTTGAGAGGGATATAAGGGGACTTACCAGGAACCTAATATTAAGAAGCTTAAACAAGCCCGCAACCAGTTATCTGGTGTGTGTTTAAAAGGGGAATGTAAAACTCTGCTAAGTTATAGAACATGACAGCTCAAGTTAGGAAGGATATTAATAAACAATATATTCTGTCCTGCCTCCCTGAACATTCCTACAGTGGTCTGAAGTCCTGTTTACATTTGGCCTGTTGCTTCTGTCATTAAATGGTTGGCCTTCCTTAGAGAGCTTTAAATTTTTGGGTGTCTAGATCATGGGTAGGCAAACTAAGGCCCAGGGGCTGGATCCGGCCCAATTGCCTTCTAAATCTGGCCTGCAGACAGTCCGGGAATCAGCATGTTTTTACATGAGTAGAATGTGTCCTTTTATTTAAAATGCATCTCTGGGTTATTTGCGGGGCATAGGAATTCGTTCATCCCCCCCCAAAAAAATATAGTCCAGCCCCCCACAAGGTATGAGGGACAGTGGACCGGTCCCCTGCTGAAAAAGTTTGCTGACTCCATTCTAGATGCACATTTCCTCTTTGTCCTACGGACGTGCATTTGCCAGGCTGCCTCATACTCTGCCATATGCTTAAAATATGCAAACTCTTGGATCATTTGATTCCCTCCCCCCAAGATTTGCTTACTTTGGAGCGCCCTTTAAAAATGAATTAGCTAAGCAAGTAGGTCATGTGTTCATCTATCTAGTGCTATTTTTCTAGAAAAACAGGCACTGGAACTCAGCATGAATGCCTCCCTTGTTCCCTTAGATTGGCAACGGAGCCCACCTGAGAGGGCCTGGAACTGATGAATTTCGGCTGAAAAAGGCCCTGCATATATCTCGATATTTAGGTAGGCTCTGGACCCACCCACTTTGGCCATGGCCTTTTCCTTTGCAGCCTGTTTTTCCCCCAAGCACTTTCCTTCAAGGGACTGGAGCCCTAGCAGAGGGCAGGCTGGCGAGGATCAGGAATGGGGGCTCTTCCAAAGCAAATGAGGATTAGTTGGGAAAGGAGCAGAGAATTGCAATTGGGAAAGGGAATTGCCCAGGGTGTTCCAGGGACTTGTGTTAGCCTGTGCTTCTGTTCCAAGTGCTGGAACTCACTTATTCAGGGAGAACAAAACAGTGTCGTTGCTCTCACTGGGTGACAGCTGTAACTCAACCCCTGAAATCAAGGAGGGGTGAAATGGGTAAATGGAAGGTGGATCCTGCCATCTCTTTTTGGAAATGCTATTGGAATTGAAGCAAAGCCCGCGACAGTAGTATCAATGTACGCCAATTGTGTACTTACATAGGAGGAAAATCAGCAGTGTCAACACAGTAAGGGCGATAATCACAGATACGATAATGTATTCACCCATGGGAGAATTCATGAGGGTTACAAAGTCCTGAAAAACAGATGCTTGAAGACAGAAAATTCTGCTTTAGCCATCAGTAGCCAACATATCATTGCCACCCCAGAAAAAAGGATTTTCATACACTGTGGTAGCCATTAGCCAGAGACATTCAGTGGTTCAGGAGGTGGGTCCTTGGGATGCTAAGCAGATGGAGAAAGCAAGGCGAGATGCCTTGCTGCGTGACGAAACTTCTCTATCTTTTTTCTTTTTAAAAAAGTTTTAATCTATACTTTTCCAATTT
The DNA here is from genome assembly GCF_964188315.1 of Podarcis muralis. Classification (NCBI taxonomy): domain Eukaryota; kingdom Metazoa; phylum Chordata; class Lepidosauria; order Squamata; family Lacertidae; genus Podarcis; species Podarcis muralis. The sequence continues at coordinate 3,462,093 of NC_135663.1, forward strand.
ATAGATTTCATTAGTTTTACAATCTTTTTAACATTTCAAAGTTTGACTTTGAAACCACTCTTTCTGTGGTTCCTTAAAATTATTTTTTAATATATTCTGCATACCCCAATTCATTTAACTTACTCATTTAATTAACTACTTTAAATATATACTCTTATGAAACTGCACATTATTATTATAATCCTCCTAATGTTTTTATCTGTTTTCAACTTATCTGTAAATATTCAATAAACCATTTCCATTCTTATCCTTCCTGTAAGTTTCAACATTTCTGCATATTCCATAAGTTTTTGTAGCCGTTTTTCCTTTGCTGGGACTTCTGCTTCTTACCACTTTGGGGCAAGTAGCATTCTTCCTGTTGTAGTAAAGGTAAAGGTACCCCTGCCCGTACGGGCCAGTCTTGCCAGACTCTAGGGTTGTGTACTCATCTCACTCTATAGGCCGGGAGCCAGCGCTGTCCGCAGACACTTCCTGGTCACGTGGCCAGCGTGACGAAGCTACTCTGGTGAGCCAGAGCCGCACACGGAAACACCGTTTACCTTCCCGCTAGTAAGCGGTCCCCTATTTATCTACTTGCACCCGGGGGTGCTTTCAAACTGCTAGGTTGGCAGGCGCTGGGACCGAGCAACGGGAGCGCACCCCGCCGCGGGGATTCGAACCGCCGACCACGCGATCGGCAAGTCCTAGGCTCTGTGGTTTAACCCACAGCGCCACCCGTGTCCCTTCCTGTTGTAGTAGCATACATAAATAAATTTCCATACAATTTAGGTAGCTCTGTCCCTATAATTCCCAAAAGAAAAGCTTCTGGTGAAGCATTGCCACCCCACCCCAGTCACCATTCTCCCCGTCTCCCTTTTACCCCCTTTTCTTCCTAATGCAACACTAATAAATGAAATAAATGAAACTGATCTGTAGAAAATGTAACTTGAAAAATAAGAGTCATTGCACATACTTTTGTAAACCAAGAAATCTTTACTAAAAATATAAAAAGGAAGGAAGGAAGGAAGGAAGGAAGGAAGGAAGGAAGGAAGGAAGAAAGGAAGAAAGGAAGAAAGGAAGAAAGGAAGAAAGGAAGAAAGAAAGAAAGAAAGAAAGAAAGAAAGAAAGAAAGAAAGAAAGAAAAGTTTCTGGGGTGTTTTTTTTACAAAAGTTATTTTGAACATTCATTTCAATTTATTGTATATCATTTCCCAATAAGCGTTAACCTTGTTGGATACCAACGATATATCATTCCTTTAATATATTGATTGCATATTATTCTTTGTGCTAATACTTCTAAAACTATTATAAACAACAAAGGTGACAATGGACAGCCTTGTCTTGTTCCTTTAGTTATTTTACAGTTCTCAGTCAGGACGCTATTTACCATCAACTTAGCTGACTGGTCGGTATATACTGCCTTAACTCCTTTTATAAAATTGTCTCCACAACCCATATACTCTAAAACTTTAAACATAAAATCTCAGGAGACATTATCAAATGCTTTCTCAGTGTCTAGAAACATTAAAGCCACTTGTTTTTCATTTCTCACTTGTAAATATTCTAATATACCAATTACATTTCTAATATTATCTTTCATTTGTCTTTTTGTCAAAAATTCAGCCTGGTCATAATAATTACCTCTTTTAATACTAGTTTCAATCTATTTGCTAATACATTTGAAAAAGTTTATAATCATTCAACAGAGATATAGGTCAATAATTTTTTAGTTGCTCAGGGTCTCTATCTTGTTAAGAAATCAGAGTTTTATAAGCATTCTTCCACAATTCTGGCAGTTCACCTGTCTTTAAAATCATATTCATTATGTCATTTAATTGTTATATTATATAATCCTGCAACTTCTTATAGTATATTGCTGACAGACCATCTGTTCCTGGTGCTTTCAAAGGTTTTTCCTGTAAAATTACTTGCTGTACTTCCATCATTGTCACCAGTGCATTCAAAATTGTCATTTCATCTATTGGTATTTTAGGGATTATACTATCTTCTGGATATTTTTGCATTTTCCACAATATAGTTTGGTATAAAAACTCATTAATTGATCAATTTCTTTAGGATTTTCCACAACTCTACCTCCTATGTTAATTTGATTTATACAGGCTTACTCTTGCTTTTTTGTTTATTTGCCATGTTAATAATTTCCCTGGTTTATTAGACTGCTCAATTGTTTTTGTTTTAAATATTTAATTTTCCACTCTATTTCTTGATTTATTATAATTGAAAACTGTGTTTGCAGTATCTTAATATCCTGTTTCACCCTTTCTTTTCTAGGGGAATTTATTGATTCATTTTCTTTCCTATTTATTTCTTGTAAAATTTGTTGCATGGGATGCATCCCTGCTTTACTTGCATCCCATACCACTTTCAAATTTGTCTCCTGATTTAGATTGATTTCAAAACAATCTCTTAATGTTCCCCCCTTTTCTAATATCTCTTGATTATTTAATAAATTCTTATTTAGTCTCAATGGCAATTTTGCTCTGTTCTTAATTCTATAATAATAGAGTTGTGATCTGATAATGTCCTGGGTAAAATTTCTACCTTCTTTACCTTAGTGTAACAAATCTCTATCGGTCCATACAGAGTCCGTTTGACTCACTGAATTATTCTCAGACAATTAAAATGTAAATTGTCTGTCCAGTGGGTGTTTCTCTCTCCACATATCAATTAGACTTAAGTTTTCTGTCATCTGAAAAAGGCCTTAGGTAGCTTCCCTTCTTTTGTATCGCTTCTTCTTATAGTCCTGTCCCATTCCAGGGAAGCTACACCATTCATATCTACCATCAAAATTATCTTTTCATTCATATATTCAAATAAGATTTCCTCATCTCTTATAAAAGTCAGCTTTTTTCTCATTTGGTGCAGCTACCTCTATTAACATTCTTATTCTCTCTCCTTGTGATGTTATCTGGCTTATCAGTATTCTTCCTTACTCATCTTTAAATAATTGTTTTGGATCTAATTCTGGTTTTATATGCATTACTATGCCTCTTTTCTTTGTATGGTCAGAGGCCACAAAATCTTTTCCTAACCTTTTATTGATCAGAATTATTCTGTGTTTCATCACAATATGCGTTTCCTGAAAGCAAATCACATCCAAATTTATTTATTTTTACCACATGTTCAATCCAATTCCTTTTTGTTTTAGTATTGCATCCATTTACATTCCACATTAAGATTATCAATGCCATTTTGTCCCTTATTTATTTATTTCTCTTCTCCCCCTCTGTTGATTCTTCTTCATGTCGTGGCTCCAAACCAAATGCTCTTTCTCCTGCTAATTCTTTTCCATATTTTCTCCAGAATTTATCTGTTTCTGTGGGACCTCTACATCTCTGCTTTCTCCCTTTAAATGTAAAGGAGACTCCCGCAGGGTATTCCCAAGGAAAAGTGATTTTGTTGTATCATGGTGCATCCGTCAATTATTTGTAATTTGCTCTTTTCATAAGCAGTCTCATCAGGATTTCTTTCAAAATTATTATTCTCTCATCATCAATCTGAAAGTTTTTCTGATGGTGCCTTTGTACTACTCTGTCTTTAAATTTCTTTGAATAAAAAAACACCAATCACCCGTCAGATTTTTTACTTTAGCATATCTTGATTTTACACGAAAAAAATTATCCACTGCCACTTTAACAATTTCTTCATCCATTTCAATCAAATTGGCAAGTTCTTTCATTATTTTTTTTCACTTAATTCCACCGCCGTATCTTCTGGCAAATCTCAAACTAAGAATCAAATCTTTTAGATGTACTTGCAAAACTGTGATCTCATCCAGAGTCTGTTCATAAAGCAATTTTATTGCTTCAGTGTACTCCTTCATTCTTTCTTGCTCCCTCTTTGTTTCTCTTACCTCCCCTTGTACTTTCTTAGATGATTCCTCCAAGCTGGTTGTTTTCAGCTTTAAATCCTGTACTGTTTTCTCTAATTCTGAAGTTTTATGTGACAGTTCTGTAATTTCTGCTGATAGGTTTTGAAATGCATGCACATTAAAATCAGCCTTCTGTCCTAGTCTCTGTATACCCTCCCCCATCTCTTTTCTCATTTCTAATGAAATTCTTGTCAAATCAGAATTTTTGTGCCCTTCTACAATTGAACCTTTTCTCTGACTTGGAGTTGTGCTGGGCCTGGAGGTGGTTTCTTGCCGACGTTAGCATAGCCATAGTATAATGTCACTATATGGTATCTTTTCTTTATTATAGGGAAATACTTAAAAAGGAAATAAAAAAGACCCTGCAATTATTTTTTTGGCCACACTGTGTCATTATATCACTATATTTCCACCCTTTGTCCCCAGTTAGTATCTAACCCCATCAGATCCCAATAATAAATTGTAAAAAGGTGCAGAACGAATAAAAATAAGAATTAATTCTTAGGTTATGTATTACAAAAAAATAAAAAAGAGCAAGATAAAAAAAATCAGTAATCTACAAAGTAATTCAGATTAAATTCATCTCAAAGTGTCCCTCTCCTTTAGGTTATCAAAAGGAGGCAAAGGAAATAAAAATATATACAAAATATGCATTTTTAAAAGAAAAAAGGGAAAAGAAATGAAAACACAAAGTCCCACTTTCCTTTCTTCCCCTCCACAACATTTAAAGATCTTTGTGATTTGACCCACTTGCTGGAAGATATTTATTAAGTCACAAAAATTCTGCATCCAGAGCTTTAGACAAATCACAAGTCAAGCATAATTCTTCGGCTGCAATGCTTGTAAAAATAATCACTAGCCTGTACTTCTTATTCTCATTCTTAATTCAGTCCCTGCATATTTTTTACATGCAGATCAACAACCGCATCCGGGAAGGGACCTCTTCTTTGCCACCTTAGTATGTTTTAGGGACACTACCTTAAATTCTTTTTCTTGCCTTGTCGAATTGGTCTGAATTCCTTTGTTTGGAAATGTCGCTGCTTCAATGGAGGCACAAGAGGCAGCTTACTGTGGGTCTTTGATTGTACCATGTGTTTGAGCTCAATCTGGGATCTTTCTCAGCTCCCTATGGAGCTTTGGGAGAATCTAGAGAGCATATTTTGACACCACTGGACCCTTCAGAAACTGAACTTTTCCTTCAGGCTTTTTTTGAGAAGGTGCTTTGCCTTATCCCCATTCTTTGATCCTCACAGAAATCAGGCTGCTCAGAGCAAGCAGTCTCTGTCATCCACCATTATCTGTATCCAACAGGAAGTGCTGGAGGAAAATTTCTGATGAATAGCAAATAAAAATGCTAGCAGAATTAAAGTAAATTCAGCAGTATATAATTAAGTTTGGAGAAAGTGAGAAAGAATTACATGGAGTAAGTTATACTTAAACGGAGTAACTTATGTGGAGTAATTAGAATTTGCAGTAGCAGGAGGATAATAATTAGAAGGAACCATGGAAGGGGGGAAAGGGTGTTTATGAATAAATGTATTTGGGCGTTTTCTTTTTGTAAATGTGGAAATTTGTAAAAGTGTGACATTGGACAGGAAGGAGCAGGCAGAGCAAAGAAAGCGATATTCGCCCTCGCTTGTTCCAGCCCCATCCGGCTTCCAGGATACCAGGCAGAGGCTGGGAGGAGTGAAGGCAAAGATCGTCCTCACTTGTCCCAGGCCCCTCTCGACTCCTGGGATGGAGTTTGGGAGGAGAGAAGGTGAAGATCCCCTCGCTTGTCCCAACACCCTCCTGGCTCCTTGTCTCCCAGGCAGGGGTGGGGGCACACATAGGGTGCCCAGTGATGGTTGGGGATGTTAGCCCCTCAGTATTGCAGGGGTTGGGACCCAGGCCTCAACATATTTACATGGCTGAAGCCCCTTGCACCTCATATACCCAACACTCTGGACAAAATACTCCCTCTGTACACATAATTCCACATACAGAAGCTTTACTGGGCTGGCCATGGGCTCTGTTTTGATGCTGCTGATGGGGCAGCAGGCTAACTGAGAAGGTGCAGTGCAGCTTGTGTGGTCTACCCATCTCTACCCACCCCAGCACCTGCTACCTGAGGCAACTGCCTCATTCTGCCTAATGGTAGAGCCATTCCGGACTGCATACAGTAAAGGAACACAACAGCCAGCAGCCAAGAGTGGGCTGAATCCTGGGGTTTCTATGGGGCTTAGTGGATCTCTGGCACCCAAGTGGCTGCGTAGGCTTCTCTCCACATTCTTCCCTGGCACAACATGTCTGGTTCCACTTTCTACCTGTCTCCCCACCAACTTCCCCTTCCCATGCATTCCTCTACTTTAAGAGAAACGTCATCCCATATGACTGTGCTGTATACAGACCACCAGTTCCAGGTTGTTCTGCTCCTCCTGGAGCTGCAGGCTTTGCGGGTGCTGCAGGCTTTGCGGGCGCTGCAGGCTTTGCGGGCACTGGCTTCCCCATCCTCTCAGTCTTGTCTGCGAAACAACAAGCTAGAATGAGACAACAACAAATGGAGAATAAGGCTATGAGCACATTAGGTATAGAGCGGCAACTCTCAGTATTAGACAAACCAACATAAAGATGTTGTTGAGTCCAATATAACTGAAACGTCTTTCTTTTTCTTTTTCTGGCTAAATCTCAGCTTTAAACCAAAAGAGATGTTCCATATGGATTCCAAGGCATTTTTAAAAAATGATTTAGGTAATATAGCACATTCTCATTTTGCATCCTATCCCTCTCCCTTAACTCCTGGACATCTATCTTACAGGACTCCAGTAAGATGTCCACCATTTAATAGATAGTGTGGGACCTATGAGGTCTTCAGATGTTCCTGGGTGTCAACTCCCTCCATCACAGGGCCACATCTTCCCCACCTTTAATGGAAGGTATATTCATTTAATTATATAACTACCTCTTGGTCATCAGAAAATATGGAGTACTAGATCCGGTCTCAGTTGGAGAAATCCAATTGACTTTGGAGACCATGTGTTGGTCCTGGAAAAGAAGTAGGGGGAAGCTGTTACCCAGGCTCTCCAATTGTGCCATTTTTTTCCCTTTTTGCAAAGTCCCAGCCTAACATCTGATGCCGTGGCTTAAAGAAAGAAGAGGACTGTTGTCTAATCCCGTTTCAAAGCAATCTGAACTAGCAGCCCTTGATATGGTAGTAAATGGGTTTTTCCAAAGAATTGTATTTTCTGGATCATGTTCTGGATCATGATCTGGATCAGGATTTACAACCTGGAACCATGAATCTTAGCAGGGCACCTGTACACAGCCCTAGAATATACCACCACTCACTTTCATTGGGTGACCTGAATTCTAGTATTTAAAAGAGAAAAACCATCTGTAGTTTATAAGAGCTCCCTATCATTTTCCCTCTTGGTGACCTTTCAGTCCTGGAATGAGTCCCTGCAAATATCATAGCTTGTAAGGAAAGTGTTACACCCATCAGACCTCTTTCTGTTTGGATACCTTGGTGTTGCCATGGAACAATCTTTTCTCTAATTTCTTCTTAAGGTTGTTTCATCCTCCCACTGGCTAAGAACCACCTCCCTTGTGATGTCAGCCATTCCAAAACTCCTCCCATTTAGGCTATACCATTTCCTGATTGGCTGCTCATCATATCCAATCAGCATGCCACATAAACATAAGCCCAGGAAAATGTTTATTTCAGATCTGTTATACTATATTTATATATTTTCAAAAGTTACTGCAGTTTTATTTTTGAACGATTACATACATATATTTTATTCAGTTTCTAAGAGCTGCAGTTTTGCATGTGCAGCTTTCAAAGTTCTCAGAGATTTGGGCTGTTTCTGTCCTTTGGTATATCAGCTCAAGCTTTTTAATTTCTGCAGTGAGAATCTTAGTCTTCTATTCATGCATTTGTCACACCTATGCAGTGCCCTCTTCATTGCACCCCACAATATAAGGGTGCCTATGTCTGGCAAATCATTTTTCTTTAAAGTAAAGGTTCAAAGATTTCATTAACCATTCTTTAGAGACTGCACCAGTGAGATGACCAGTGTTAAAGTACCAGTTCCAGGTCCTGGGGGGGGAGTGTGTGAAAATTTAAGTTATGGAGACTGGTGAATGATCAGAGACCATTATAGACCCAATTTCTGCACCCACCACCTGCCCTTTGGTATTAATATTAGGTCTATACGGCCTCGGTCCTGTATACCTGAAGGAGCGTCTCCACCCCCATCGTTCAGCCCGGACACTGAAATCCAGTGCCGAGAGCCTTCTGGCGGTTCCCTCATTGCGAGAAGTGAGGTTACAGGGAACCAGACAGAGGGCCTTCTCGGTAGTGGCGCCCTCCCTGTGGAACGCCCTCCCATCAGATGTCAAAGAGATAAACAACTACCTGACATTCAAAAGACATCTTAAGGCAGCCCTGTTCAGGGAAGTTTTTAATATGTAACGCTGTATTGTTTTTAACGCTTGATTGGGAGCCGCCCAGAGTGGCTGGGGAAACTCAGCCAGATGGGCGGGGTATAAATTATTATTATTATTATTATTATTATTATTATTATTATTATTATGTCTATGCATTACACTGATTTACGGAAGAAACATGAGAATTCCATGCCTTCTGGATGCAGTGCCTACCAAGTGTCCACCAGGTTCCATTCAGTTAATAATTCTGCCAAGTGTGGGTTGAAGATTTTGTTCACAGATCGGTGCCCACTTTGGTCCATTGTTTCATTGCTGCTGCAATTGAATCTCTCCTTTAAAATGGTCTAATTCTGTTAGCGTCTTCCAGAGAAAGTCCTGTGCTGAAGCTTGTCATGTTAACTTTGCCATCTCAGTGAATTCCAATAATTTTATTACCCATTCCTCCACAGTAAGTAGGGTTCTATATTTTAATCTTTCTGCATGCAACAATCTCGCTGCTGTAACCATATATTGGAATAATCTTCCAAAATCCTTTCCCAATTGGATATCCAGTAACCCTAAAAGAATAGGTTCTGGGTTCAATAGGATATTAACCTTTAAAATCTGCTGTGTCAATGTATGTAATTGTATGCAATTTTTTTTGGCCTTTTTACATGTCCGACAAGCATAATAAAATGTCCTTTCATGTTCTTCACACTTCCAGCAAACATTTGAAATACCCTTATGCATTCCATTTACAGGTTCTCAAGAGTTAAGTACCAACAATACATCATTTTATAAAAGTTCTCTTTAAGATCATAACAGAATATGAATTTTAACCCTTTTGTCCACATATACCCCACTGTTCCACCTGTATATTATAACCATTTTTGCCCATTTAATCATGCTTTCTTTAAATTCTTCTGTTTCAGAGCCAGTGTGGTGTAGTGGTTACGAGCGGTAGTCTCGTAATCTGGGTAACCGGGTTCGCGTCTCCGCTCCTCCACATGCAGCTGCTGGGTGACCTTGGGCCAGTCACACTTCTCTGAAGTCTCTCAGCCCCACTCACCTCACAGAGTGTTTGTTGTGGGGGAGGAAGGGAAAGGAGATTGTTAGCCGCTTTGAGACTCCTGCTGCTGCATCATGAGTGTCGGAGAAGGCCTCTCCCTCCTCAGGCTAATTCCATCTGGCCTAGGGGGCGGGGCCCAGGCTCACCTCCGTGATAGCTTTAAGGACACTGGTGCTGCTGCAGCAAATGTTAAAGATGTTTATATATATTTTAAGGTGTTTTAAAGGTGTTTTTATTGTTTACTTTGTTGTACCACCGTGAATTATCTATGTATTTTTGTTTTGTTCCGTCTTGTTTTGTTTTGGGGTTGGACATTGAGTGGGGTGGGGATTGGTTTTGTTTGGGCATAATTGTTTTTGGTTGTTTTGTTTTTTTATTTTGTAAATGGAGGTTAGTATGAGGCTTGGGATTGCTACCGTGATGGGGCGAGGGAGGTATGGCGGTGGGGGCAGATGTTATAGGTGAAGGGGATCGAGATACAGATATGCTCGTACCCCTTCCAATCTGCGCCCCATCCTGAGAGACGAGGGTAGGGTGAGCAAGGATTACTCACCTCCTTCACTGGTGTTGTGGAATGCCAGGTCTATAGGCAACAAAACCGCCACCCTGTGAGATTTCTTTACCTCGCAGGGGGTCGACCTGGCTTGTGTGACGGAGAACTGGGTGCGCGAAGGGGTAACTGTTACCTTACGAGAGATGGCGCCCCCGGGTTTCTCCATCCTCCACCAGTCACGGACTGTGGGCTGGGGGGGGAGGGGTGGCAGTATTAATCCGGGAAGATTGTTCTTTCAGGGCTCTACCATCGCCATCGATCCCCGGCATTGAATGTGTTGGCCTAGTGTGGGGCTCCGAGGAGAGCTTGGCTGTCTGGCTGGTGTACCGGCCATCTAGCGCACCAGCAGCCACCCTGTCAGGCCTGCTGGAGGCGGTGGACGGCTGGGCCTTGGAGTTCCCTAACCTATTGGTATTGGGAGACTTCAACTTCCATGCTGATGCCACTCCCTCCTCACAGGCTCTGGACCTGGTGTCTTCCATGGCGACACTAGGGCTCTCCCAGTTTGTTTCTGGCCCCACACATCAAGCAGGCCACACGCTGGATTTGATCTTTGGCGCCGGTATAGATGTGATCATGTCTCCTTCGATGAAGGTGCCATGGTCTGATCACTATGCTCTGAAAGCCAGGATTGACTTTCCACCCCCACCCTGCTTAGGTGGCGAGCCGATTTGGGCTCGCCCGCAGAGGCTGATGGACCCTGATAGATTCCATCAAGCCTTGCGGGACCTTGCTCCCCCTGGCGACTCATTGACTGAGCTTGTTGAGGGCTGGAATATCCAGCTCCTGGCAGCCATAGATGAGATCGCACCTAAGCGCCCTCTGCGACCCCACAGAAACTGGGCTCCCTGGTTTACCGAGGAGCTTCGGAAAATGAAGCGGGACCTCAGACGGCTAGAGCGAGTATGGCGGGGTGCCCGTGACGGAGCCTCAAGAACACCTTATAGGGTTTTTATGAAAACCTATGAGATGGCAGTGAAGGCCGCTAAGAAGTCTTACTTCTCGGCCTCCATTGCATCCCCTAGCTCTCGCCCGGCGCAATTATTTAGTATAATTCGGTCTTTAACGTCCCTTGAAGGACAGCCAAATTTAAATAATAATCTGACACACAGCTGTGAGGCATTTGCGAGCTTTTTTGCGGAGAAGGTCCTGTTGCTCCGCCATGACCTCCCTGCCAATTTGGATACAATAAAGGAACTGGAGGCCCCTCGACTGTCCTCGGGTCCAGTATTGGACCAAGAGTTGTTCTCTTGTTTTAATTTTATAGGCTCCTTGATGCAATTAATGATTATTGGTATGTTGTCCATTTCTCTTTGCCTGTCATCTCTTTTCTGGAGAAAGTTTCTTGTGATGAAATCCATAAAGGTGTCTTTTAGCACAACCTACGTTTATATTTATTCCAGATTTTTAATATGACACGTTTAATAAAGTGATCTCTACTGTCAATTTGAAATCCAGTTGGTTCTCCAACAAGGCCTTTTGATATTCTGTCCTTAGGTTCTTTATTAACATCTTCATTTTCTGATGATTAACCTTAAAACCTGCTAGCATACCTAACTCATTTAGCTTATCCACAGTCTCCGCTCACTGTAATGGGTTTTCCAGAACTATCATCAGATCATCAGCAAAGAAAGGGCTGTAACTTGTAATTTTCTTTTAAAATCTTTATTCCCCATAATTCTCTCACCTTGGCGAATATCTCTAAGCAAAGCTTCCAAAACCAAAATGAAAAATCATGGAGACAATGGACATCCTTGTCTTAACCCTTCTGTATCTCAGAGTTTAGCCAGTTGTCCATTAACAATTATATGAGCTGTCTGTGATTAATAAATTGATCCTACCCATTTAATAAAATTATCTTCAAAGTTCATTTTTTTGCAAAACTCTAATCGCTGTGGGTAAAAGCCTCAGCGCCTAGGGCTTGCCGATTGGAAGGTCGGCGGTTCGAATCACTGTGGCGGGGTGCGCTCCCGCTGCTCGGTCCCAGCGCCTGCCAACCTAGCAGTTCGAAAGCACCCCCGGGTGCAAGTAGATAAATAGGGACCGCTTTATAGCGGGAAGGTAAACGGCGTTTCCGTGTGCGGCTCTGGCTTGCCAGAGCAGCTTTGTGACCCGGAAGTGTCTCCGGACAGCGCTGGCCCCCGGCCTCTTGAGTGAGATGGGCGCACAACCCTAGAGTCTGTCAAGACTGGCCCGTGCGGGCAGGGGTACCTTTACCTTTAATCAGAAATAAGCAATTCACTTTGCTGAAAGCTTTTTCTGCATCCCAAATAATCCACACAGCTTGCTTTGTTAAAAAAAACATTCTTAAAGAAACAGAAAAAAAGTTCCTGGAAGCTTTAAAGAGGGTTCCAGAATTTTTCTTTAGTGTAAACAAAAAAAATTCCTTCCAGTAGCACCTTAAAGACCAACTAAGTTAGTTCTTGGTATGAGCTTTCGTGTGCATGCACACTTCTTCAGATACACTGAAACAGAAGTTGCCAGATCCTTCTATATAGTGATAAGGTGGGGAGGGGTATTACTCAGAAGGGTGGTGGGAATGGGTGATTGGCAGATAGCTGTGATGAGCCTGTTGACGACTCTTAACGACTGCAATAGGTCTTACAGGAAAAAGCAAGGGGTGAGAAGGTGAAAAATGGCTTTGTCATGTATAATGAGATAAGAATCCAATGTCTTTGTTCAGACCAGGTCTCTCCATGGTTTTAAGTTTGGTAATGAGTTGCAATTCAGCAGCTTCTCTTTCCAGTCTATTTCTGAAATTCCTTTGTAGTAAAACAGCTACTTTGAGATCTTGTATATAATGTCCTGGGAGATTGAAGTGTTCTCCTACTGGTTTCTCTGTCTTGTGATTTCTTTAGTGTGTTACTCTGGGGTTGATTGGTGTCAGCTGGAGGTGCAAATAAAGGGAGGAAGTTGCAGGCTGCAATTTCTGCATGACAAAAGCACACACACACACATGCTGTCACCATGCATGCTCATAACAAGGTTGGCAGTAAGACAATGTGTGCTCCTGATACTGTGAGTTTTGCTGTGTCAGGATTATTTATTGGACAGAGATTATACCGTGCTGGAGAGATAAAGAAGGAATGTAAATAGCTTGTATATAATAGTAATAGAAATGCTTGTGCAACCAGTCAAATAATAAAGAAGTTCTTGACTGTGAATTTGAGTATGAATCTTGTTCTTTTCCTCTGCCTCCGGGGAAAACTGCTACAAACAGTAAGAAATAGTTTTACCGAGGTGCCACCACACAAGCAGAAAAGCGCAGCAGAAGTGTGTGGGTTGTAACCTCTAATATGCTTCTCACTGTTACAATTCAAATATACGTTTCTGACATTATCTCTTAATGGTCTTTTTGGTAAAAATCATTTGTCATTCATAAGGTCTTGTAATTAAAAAAAAATATTTAGGACAAAAAGATTGCAAATAACTTATAATCATTATTCAATAATAAAATCAGTCAATATTTTTTTTACTAAATTTGTCCCTTCTTAAGTATAAGTGTAAGTTGGCCTCTTTTCAGCTATCTGTAGAATATAGTTCATTGTCCATTGTAAGGGTTGTGGACTCTTCTTCATTGGAATTTTTTAAGCAGATGTTGGATGGCCATCTGACATGGACACTTGATATCTGAGATTCCTGCATTGCAGGGGGTTGGACTAGATGACCCTGGGGGTCCTTTCCAACTATACAAATCTATGATTCTAAAAGGCTATGCAGTAAGGCCAGCTGGAAATATACAGTGAAGTCTGGTGCATGCATTCTCAACCCTATAATGCTCAGTGGAGATTACTCTTTAAACTGAATGAATGGTGGACTATAGGTAGGGATTAGGAATGGTTAAATTGTAGGTGACTTTAAACTTACATGCTGCAACCCTCCGATGCATGTAATAACCACTTTACCTAATACTTTAGTACAAACTGTTTCACACTTATTTTCCTCTTGCATGCACTGTGTTAAAGGCCTTCTGCAAACATGACTAAGTAGTCTAGTTGCTGAGGCTTTTGATCTTCTAAATATTTTCTAAGGGTTCGCACCCTAACTTCGTTGAAGGATCCCTGAGGTGGACACTGTGTTCCGGGTTCCAGGTGATGGATATAAGCCACACATGGGCCCTCACAGAGGTATTTCAGCTTTTACTTTGATAGGTTTTCACATCCTGTCAATCCCCTCCAGTTGGATAACACAAACTGGAGGAGGGAATCGGTATCCTCTTGGTTGTGGGAAGGCTTGCCAGAAGAATTCCTGCCAAGGGGAGTCCATCTGCTATGTTTGGAAGAATGGGTACCCATCAATTTAAGAGGCGTAAATAGAGTAAAAGGGGCGCGGGTGGCGCTGTGGGTAAAACCTCAGTGCCTAGGACTTGCTGATCGCAAGGTCGGCGGTTCGAATCCCCGTGGCGGGGTGAGCTCCCGCCGTTCGGTCCCAGCTCCTGCCCACCTAGCAGTTCGGGAAGGTAAACGGCGTTTCCGTGTGCTGCGCTGGTGCTGGCTCACCAGTGCAGCTTCGTCACGCTGGCCACGTGACCCGGAAGTGTCTTCGGACGGCGCCGGCTCCCAGCCTCTTGAGTGAGATGAGCGCACAACCCTAGAGTCGGTCATGACTGGCCCATACGGGCAGGGGTACCTTTACCTTTTTAAATAGAGTGTCTTCTAGCCTCATCTGCACACAATAACATGCACAAACAAACAAAGAAAAAGAAAAAAAATGCTATTAAACAATTTGCTTTCTCCAGGCCTCTTGCCCGTATCCTTCTGTAGATCTCTTGCCCACGCCTTCCTATCTAAGCAACCTGCCTTCCCATGGGCTTCCCACCCACAAATTCCACAAGCTTCCTGCCCGCAAACACAACCGAAAGCCTCCCACTCACCCAGCATCATTCATTAACCAGTTTTCCTTCTTAACTGACTCCTGGTGTGGTCTCCATCTTCTGTCAGTGGACCTCCCACCCTACTACCCACGGCAACCTCCTGCCTGGCACCATAATCTAGTTAAAAGTCTCCTTACTGAATGCCTGCACAGCTCAGTGCCAGATCAGGTCATGCAAGATAGCTGTTTGTAAAGGAACAAGTTTCTTTGCTTTCTGACATACCCGGGTATCTCCTCAACAGGGGATCGCTGAGCAGCAGGGGCAGCTAAACTTGATCAGATAAAAAGGGAAGATGAAGAAGAAACTTGCTCCCTTGCATCTGAAGCATCCCACTTCAGGGCAGCTGAGTAAGAGAATGAACAGAGATAGAGTTCAGAACCCCTCCCTGGTTGAACACCCCATAACCCTCTTTGGGCAAAGCCTCCCTTTCCGAGCAATCGGGTTTGCAAACAGAACCCCAGTGTGGGGTAGAGTCAGGTAAAGGAGAGGAAAGAAATAATTTTGGTTGCTGTAGTGACTCACTACCTTCAGCCTTCTTGTCAGTGTACTGCTTTTAACCATACTCACGTTGTCCTGTGGATCCTGGGATCCTCTGTTGACCAGTCGGATCTTGCTTTTGCTCCCTTGGCTGGGTCTTCCGGGTGACAGTTGATTACCGCCCATGAAGAAAAGGGACAGCAAAGGAAAAATCTCTGGGCTAAAGGTTGCCCAGTGGCACTGGATCTCTCAGGATCCTCCTTTACCCTCACAGGAGAACCAAGTGTGGCATTCGTACGGAGCCCCCGGTCGTCTCAATGACTATTGACCCGTACACCACTAAGATGTTGATACCACACACCTCCCATAGTCTTTTCATTAGTCTTGATGTGAAAGAAGAACCCAAGTCAGTGACTATTTCACTGGCAAAGCCCAATCTACTCATATAGTTAATTAAAGCAGTTGCTACAGTTTCCGTTTCAATGTTTTGCAACGGAATGGCTTCTGGATATTTGGTTGCGTAATCCACTATGGTGAGGATGTATCTGTTTCCCTACCTGCTGGCTCTAGGCAAGGGCCCTATCAGGTCCAGCCCTAACCGTTGAAAAGGGGTTGATATGATAGGCAAGGGGCACAATTTGGCTTTTGTTTTGCCTCTTCTCTGACATATGTCACAGGCTTGACAGTATTGTTTTATTTGTTTCCCCATGCCTGGCCAATAAAAATTTTGAGCCACTCTCCGTTTTGTGCGTGTAATACCCATATGCGCTCCAAATACATATTGTGAGCGTGTTGCAGGATATTGCCTCGGTATTCATGTGGGATTACTAACTGTCTTCTCACTTCTTCACCCCCCCCTACATGGTGGGACAAGGACTTCTCGATATAAAAGGTCTCTGCTCAAACAAAACCGTTCTGGGCACTCTGGAGTTAATGGCCTCTCCGACTCGGCTGCCTCAAAGCACCTTTGTAACTCAATATCTTCTTTTTGCTTTTTGGCAAAACTTGGGGTTTGACTTTTAGTCAAAGGAAACAAAAAGGTGTTTTTTCTTCCCTCACACTGATCATCCCCTTGCTGTCCTTCAGCATTGTCTGCCTCTGCTACTGTATCCACCCCCTCAGGATTAGGTGACTGTGGACTCCCTTTTGCTCTGGTAACTATGAAAGTACTCTGCACATGTTCTAAAATGTCCCAACCAATGAGCACAGGGGCGGGAATTTCTTCCGAAAGGGCTACCTGCCACTTCCCTGCCCAGTTTTTGAACCTGACATCTATTTCTGCCACCTTCAGGATCTCTGCTTGTTTCGAAATTCCTTTTAATTTCATTACTTTTCCTGGAATTATGGCCTCATCCTTGATTATCTCCGGGTGGACTATAGTGACTTGTGATCCCGTGTCCTTTAACCCGAGGTATCTTTTTCCGTCTATTCAGATATACTTTCCAGCGTTCTTTTACAAGAGATTATCTTGTTGAATCGCATAACAGTGCAGGACTTGGGCCTCTACTACCTCAGCAGGCTCGGGCCTAGTGGGCATGTCCGTTTCCTTGACAACCTGACTAGTTGGGCCCTGCTCCACAGGCTGCATACAATATGTCTGTTTCTGTGTGGCGCTATAACTAGATGTTTCTTTTCCTGTTTTAAAATCAAAACTTTTATGACCTAATTTTACACATCTCCAGCATGAAATGTCTTTAGGTCCTGCATAACTTGTTTTATTGACTTTTCCCTCAGTAAACTCTGTATGGGTGTGTGCCTTCTCATGTGGGCTTTTTGATGAGGGGCTGCTTCTCTTATCGGTTTCTGAGGTAATCTTTCCTTTGGTTTGCTGAAATTTATTCTTGTTTCTTTCCCAATATCTCCCACCAAATTTTGGCCCATCAAATCCATGGACTCTGATTTCATTTATTTTATCGGCTAAACCAGCTGCTTCCTCTATTGTCTTGGGGTTCCTTTCTTTTATCAGGTACTTCAATTGACCATTTATTGTGTCATAAAATTGCTCCAATGCTATCACTTCTCTAATCTTGGGTACCGTGTCTGCATTCTCTTGCTCTAACCATCTTGTGAGGTAAGTTTTTATCTTTGCACCAAGCTGCGCATAGGTTTCCTCCCTCACCTTTGTCACACTTCTAAATTTTTCTCTCAACTGCTCTGAGGTAATCCCAAAGCGGGTGTATATTAACTGCTCGTACACCTCAAAATTTTGGGATTGTTCCTCAGTCATTTGAGCGTATATTTCAGCTAGAGGACCGCTTATCCTAGCTCTCAAGATCATCATTTTATCTTCCTCTCTCACTTGAAAATCGTGACAGGCTATCTCGAAAGATACTAGAAATGCTTCTGGGCTATCCTTATCTCTAAACTCAGGAAAGCGTTTTAAATCTATCTTCATTTGTTTCTGCCCATCAGTGTTATTACTATTATTACGATTTTCTAAAACCGTTAATTCCAACCGTCTCATCTCTAACTGAAACCACTGCTGTTCCCTTTCCTGCTCCGCCCTCCCTCACCTTTTCTTTTTCCAATTCTTGCTCAAGCCTAAATTGTTCAGTTTCTTGTTAAAGCCTAATTTTTTCTTGTTCAGTTCTATTTTTCTCAAACTCTAATTTCAAGTTATATTTTTGTACTAATTTCCACTTTTCAAAATCCCCTGAGAACTTTGGAACCACTACTTCAGGTGGGGTTTTAGTCATTTCTTCTATTCTGGTTTCTTCCCCCTGGGGATTCCCATTCTCTTCTCCAGAGCTTTCGTATGGGTTTTCCCTCACTGGGTGCTTGGTCTTCTTGGGGGGCATTATGGGTGAGTCAGTATTTTGCACTAATTAAATAAGAGACTTTTACTCTCAACACTGTTCCTCCCGGCTTGGCTTTTCAAAACCCTGGTCCCCAAAGTGTAGCTTTAGGTTTTTTAGCATCTAACCTTTCAAGCTTACTTCCTCTGACCCTGAGCCTAAGCCTCCGCCAGAACAGTCTTTTGAGATCTCTTGCTCTTATTGTTATCTCGGCCACACGGCAATCTGGGGTTTATCCTCAATCACACCCTTGGGCCAGGTAATCTCTTCACCGATTTACCCTTCCCCTCTGCAAGTGTATTGCTTCCCCTCACAGGCTCTTAGACTTATCGAATCCCGCCGCTGCTGCCAATTTTGTGGCGTTCGTACGGAGCCCCCGGTCGTCTCATGGACTATTGACCCGTACACCACTAATCCGCTGCCACCAACCAGGTCCTCCCTGGTAAAATCACTTCAGTCTCAGTCAGCTTTTCCATTAATAAAGAAGGGTGTATTTTATTTCAGACACAAATAAAACTTTTACAGCATTCCAAACGTTGTTGCGCTTTACTTTCTTAGTCTTATTTTCCTCTCTCTATCTCTTCTACCTCCCCACACTCAAGAACCCACGGCCCTATCTGTCTCTCTATTACCAACTGCCTTTCCCAACCAGCCAACCCACTAAATCCAACCAACTGCCCACCAACAACTCCCAACCAACTCCTCCCAGAACTGGTTTTATAAACTCACTGACTCCACCCCCTGGGTCCTGTCTGTGCAACCTATTTAACTATTTACCCTCCAGCACTCTCTCATATATGTTAGCGTCACACCAAGGTCTCTTATGTTATGAGTACTAAGCAGCTGCGAACAAGCTCGATGTTTACATCACATGATGGGTCTAAGCGTGGGACAGGAAATTCCAATCTGTTCTCAGAGTTGTGTTCTCAGTGTATCATGAAACCTTCCTGTTGCTTGTGTCCGGGAGGTGTGAGTCAGTTGCTCGGAGGATTCTGAGAGAGAAGTCATGCTTTTGTACAGTGTACAGTTCGGGAGTAAAAGTAGAATCAAATAGACTACTTTTCCAGACTGTTTTCTTTCTCCTGCTGCTATGCAAGGGGGAAGGGAGTGTGCACCTTTCAGGAGGGAGGTGTCTCTTATCCAAGACCTCCCTGGTCTGTCCGGATGCAGCCAGGGTAGGTCACCGGCAACAGGCCCCAAGAGCCTGGGAAGAGGAGCCAGCCTTTCCCAAGGGGGCCAGTTTCCAACACCTTAGTGGTTGCCAAAATGTTAAAGGAAAAATTCGTGGCTCACTTGGATTGTCAAACAATGATGCTAGCTGTTACGGAAAAATCTGGGTGCGAGGCTGCTCTGCCACCCAGCTCATCGGACTAAGTCCGTGGGTCCCTGCGGAAGAAAATGAGCTCAGCCTGACGCAGGAGCAAACTGTAGAAGATCCAAGTTTATTGCGCAACAGGTTCAAGGCGAGATTGAACCCCGAGAATGGGGCGACATAAACTTTTAAAAGTTCCCTCCAAGTCCCAGATTACAGTGCAAGAAACGTCATGAATACATAATGAGAAGGTTGGGTTTCACGGATTGCATCGTGAATATATTACACACGTCATGAATATGTTTACAGAGAGGTGGGGTTACACTGATTAACATTTAAGACAAGGGAGGGGGGAATGTGCAGAGTGAGGGATATACATAAATAAACATTTCTTGAGTACCGGTGGTGGCAGGACAATGGGACAGTGATATGCATCGTCTGCCACCTGGTATTGCCCGGAGGAAGGGTATCTGACAGGATTAAGAAGTTCCTGTGTACGTGACTTGTCGTCTTGAAGATTATGGAGGTAGGGGTAGCAACATGGAGTCCAGAGGCAACTGAGTTGAATGTCACCAGGATGGAGAAAATCGGAGTTGTGGTTGATTTTATATCAATTTCTAAAGGTTTCAATGCTTTCCAGACTCACGTTAGGAATAGGGCGAGAGAAAGGCATAGGAAAGATGGGGCTTATTCCGCCCGCGTGAAGACAGGAAAGAGAGCCTTTTATTTACAAGGCAGGGGTACAGTGTGGTGCCTATGCAATGGTGCGGGGGCCGAGGGTTCGAGGCCGGCTGGGCACTGCAGGGGCCATCGCCTCGGACCCCTTCAGGGAGCGGTGGGGAAGGATGGGTACCCCCCCCCTGTTCCTTCCGTATCAGTCCCCCATTCGGAGATAGATTTGCATTAAAGTTCTGCAAGAACTTGCAAATCTTTTCTCCGCACCCTAAATCTCGGTGAATGTAGGGGTGCCCTGTGAGTGGGAATAGGCTCTAATGGAAAAGGAGGTGGGTGGGCAGCAAAAGAGGGAGCAACACGGACGAATAAAATTACTTGTGGCACCCTAGCTCTTTCAAACACTTTCAATAGTGGTGTATGCTTTACATTTAGCAGGAAGGTCCACTACTGACTGAAAAAAAAAATGCAGTTTGCTTTTTGTCCTTCGCCATTTTTGTGTGTTTCTCAGGTGTCAAGCTAGCTCTTCTGTGGTCTCACACTGACATAGTGCTACAGCAACACATCCTGTCTGTTGAATCCCCTTGGGGCTTTCAATTAACCATGTCGCCTGGCATTCACCATAGCTGGCACAGGTTTGGGCATCTCGTGAGGGAGATGCCTTTGCCTTTGCCTTTAGCTATGGGATTTTATTATAGGCTGTGGTCTTGCACTCATGGAAGTTGCTCACTTGCACTTAAAGGACCAAAAAGCTAATTGCAGCCTGGATACACTTGCCCAATTCAAACTGAGTCCAATTTGAATTTATCTTGCCTCATGGTTCTCAACTCTTCAAACCAATCTGTTAAAAGAAAACCATTCTTAAAAGGGCACTTTGTCCAAATAAGTCAATTTAACTCTATAAGGGATCATTCCTGCTAAACCAAAGCATTTGCACCTTCATGTACCTGGTGTTTTATGGATCCAGAAGCTTGTCCTTGGCAAAACGAGGTTTAACACATTTTAAAATGGATAGGGAAAGTTGGCAGAGTGCCAGGTGGAACAATGAAATGTGGTTATAAATTGAGCTAAACATTGGACTACACAATAGTGTGAGCTATTAGCAAGTATAAAATGCATGAGAATTCTCCATTGGTGTGTAAGCAATAAGACATTAAACATAAAAACAATTACACACAAAAATTGCCCCCCTTTGTGGAAATCACACTGTCAGACACATTTCAACATTCTTACATAATAACACATAATACAAAACAAACTAATTAAATATCAGTTGCATATCTTGAGATAATTGTGATCTTCTCAATCCTGGAGCACAGTCTTTAAGGTTCAAAAATGTCCTTGCAATTCAAGTCCTCCCCCCTTTGTCAGCCCCACTCCCCATCAGTCTATATCATTTTAAAGAGATAGCTGTGGCCACTTTGAAAACTCTGGTGTTGCAGGTCTTGTGATGGTGAAGAACTCTGAGTTGAGGGGTTGTTGCTGCTTTTTCATCATCGCACATCTGTAGAAGTGATATCCTGTAAGGGGGCAGGGTTTTGGGGGGACTTAAAAGACAGAGTTAGGAAAAGGAAGGAGCAAAAGCCCCCTCCCCAAGAAAATCTCCTTGAGTTATTAGCTGCAAATAATAAAATCTTAGCATGTTAAGCATTTTACTCATTTTAATATTATTATCACATTTCCATATAATTACTGTTATTATCTGCTAAGTTTGTTTGCTTTCCTTCATTTAGTTTTTTTTCTCTCCATATTATTAAATAAAAAATTACTCCACGTGTAGAGAAAGAGAACTGTAAAAAAATACAAGAAAGTTTAAAAAATAAAAAGAAAGCAAAAAATTAGATTACCATTCAGATGAAAACGAACTTGACACAAAGACATCAGATTCAGAAAAGAATTATTATTAAATAATACAAAGATTTTATCAAAACCACAGATTTCTACTGGACTAAAAAAATGGGAAAACAATGGAAAAAGGCTTCAAATTCAGCATGTGCTATCTGATAAGTAGAACTTGATGAAAATGACTTTCAACATGTGATGGACATGTCCCCAAAGTAAAACACACACACACACACACACACACACACACACACACACACACACAATGACCTATGAGGAACCAAAAATAATTAAATGCTAAGACACACAATTTTTTTTTTAAAAAAAACCAACCTGAAGTAACCTGAAGTAATCTGTTTTGGCATTCTAACAACCCAATGAAAAACTGATTAATAAATGAAAAACAGATTATTTGTAACCTAAAAAAGTGTCAGAGATAGAGGAAAATCAACTAATATAGCAGGGATTCAGACTTGTTTTGCTGAACAGAAAGAAAGTGACTGTTTGGCTTTAAGGGAAGAAAGACAAGAAATACAAATGCAAATACTTTTTATAGAGTATTTAAATCACTGTTTGCATCCCCTCATTATCATTTGTGCTGTGGGAGAAAAGAAGGGACAAATACTTTGTTAATGGGGTTCACATATCCTGTTAAAAGAGAAAATTATTTCATGTGAGAAGTCTGCCAGGAAATGCTGTTCCTAAAATGCATAGGCATATACACACACACAAACTTATAAAATTTAAATCCCATGGGGGGGGGGGAGAAACTACTCAAGAGAGGAACTCACAGTGGGAGTGCTTTGATATTTACCTGTGAAAAGAATTTGGCATGTCCAGTACTTAACTCTTTTGTCTTAAGTAGCCCCTGGAGCAAAAGACATTAGGGGTGATTTACCTCAATGGTTCAAAGTTTTACATAACGAAATTTGGATAGGTTTCACATTCTCCAAACCTTCCCTCTCCCCCCTCCTTTCTCTCACTCTCTCTTTTTTGTAAGCTGATCTAGCCTCTGTGCATGTGCAGAGTTCATGTCTCAGCAAACCTTTTATACCATTGAAAAATGTTGCATCTTTTGGCTAAATTAGAATAAGGAAGGGAAAGGTAAGGAGTAGATTTTAAAAATAGGGTTAGATTTTAAAACAAAAAAGAGAAACTCAGCAATTTAAGTATTCACCAAAGCTAGCAATTTCAGCCCAAGCAAAAGGAGTGCTTCCTTTATGTACAGGAAAGGGCTATCATTATTGGTCATTTTATCTGGTCATTCGCGGAACAATCAACCGCTCTCTTATTTATGAGTAAAAATGGCCAGAGAGTTAGAATTCATAGGATTTTTTTTTTTTAAACATTCTCAGTCATTTCAGCCTTACCATTTGCAGACAAATTTTACTGCCCTTTATTTACAGGATTGGTCAAGGCTAATTCTACTTGATTATTCATTTGTATGTGCTTAAACTTTGAGTAGACTTTTAAGTCTGATTTTTGTAAATAATAGACAAAACGATAAACACTGTAATCACTTAAATGCCTGATATCACCAGTTCTGCTTCAAACATCATGGCTTCACCTCACACCTTTTAAAAAAAACAAAGAGCAAATCTGGGCTGAATTTCAACTCATCAGCCACAAATTGGGAAAGTTGAAAGGGACCTGGGGTCATCTAGTCCAACCCTAAAATACAGGGTTCATAGCAAGATTTGTACTACCAGAAACACACACATACTTATGTACACAGACACAACTGGGGAAGAGATCACAAGCCATGCGCCTATCACAAACCATGCGCCTATCATGTACTAAGGAAGAGGAAAATAAAAGTACCCAACTAGTTTGAGTGAGAGTTTACTTCCTTAGACTAAAGAGTGAAAGTTCCTAGATAAATTATCTTTAAAGACTGAAGTGAACATTTTTCCTAGGATAGGGAGAGGATCTCTTATAAAGCATAGTTTAAACAGCCATAGATTTGATTTAAAGGAATACAAGAGTGAACAATTTTTCCTGAACTTGCAGAGGAATAGTAAGCCTAATCTATGCCCCCCCACCTTTGCAGTTTCCTTTAAAGGAAGCTTACTCGGGAGTAAATTTACCTGGCACAGAATAAGAAGGAGAAGGGAAAAAACCTGAAAGAGACAGAATGAAACAAGGGGGGCATTTTCTAAGAAAAGAGGCCAGGACGTCTTATAGAGACTGATATCAGGAGCCTTACAATAACTCTTCTGTCCAACCAAATCAAAGTTAAAACTGGACTCACATAATTTTCTTAGAAGGAACACCATACTTTCATAGGCATATGCTTAATGAAGTACATACACTGCATTTTAGCTTGAGAGAGCAGTTGGCTCAACTAGGCTTTTGCAGCAGAAACATTTGGTTATCAGCACCTTCCAAAATAAGACTGTAGACTCACAATCTCAAAAGTTGGGGCAAAGCAAGAGGTGGGGTAAACATTTGCACACTTCATTCTCATCTTGTCTTATTTAGGACTGCTAAGATCCAGCATGGCTTCCTTAGATTTAACTTTTGAAGCAAGCTTGCAGTTTAAACTATGCACACTTAAGAAAGGCAGTCTGCCAGAGACAGAAGGAACAGACAACACACATAACAGACAACATGTAGACATACATATTCTCATATATGTATTAACAGACAACACACATAACAGACAACATGTAAACATATATATTCTCATCCTTTAGTTGGTTATTGCAAGGAGTTGGGCCACTACCTTTGGCTTCATTAAGTGAAATTAGTAGGAAGGTCCCACATGGTTTTATGAGCCTCCTTGCCTCTTCAAACACACCACCAGTTAATCAAACTGGCAGGGCCCACAACGCTTGGTTGACGGGGTACCCCTTTATGTTTCACGCGTGTCTAGACAGAAAGAGGGAAAGAGAAGGGGTCGGTGTGGATTGGTAGGTCTAGGAGATTGGTATACTTAACATGAGGATTTATAGCAAAAGAGGGGTCATCAGTCGCTTGGCAACTTTCTGAGAGAGTTTTTAAAGAGCTCTAGCTATCCCAGTGCGGCTGGGATTGGGATAGAAAGCAAGACCACTTCCTGCCCCCTAGGAAGGACGCTCGGGAAGATCGGAAAAAGAGCTCCAACCCCTTGCTTTCAACTGGGATGCCCGTTGCGGAGAGTCGGCTATCTTTCAAGTCGGGTCTCTCCGTCTTACCCTTCGGGCTCCCAATTGGTGCGGCTGGCTGGAGAGTTTAGAGAAAGGGATAGAGCTCAGAACCCCCCTTCGGGTCGAGCGGCGGTCCACGGTCTCTCTCAATAACCGGACCAAGAGAAAGGTGAGAAGAAGCGATAGAGAGGAGGGCAGAGAATTCAGTTGCCAGGAGACTTCCACCCCCTTCCCACCAGTGCACTGGATTTTTTCCTTTTCCTTATACTCACGCGTCTTCTATGATGATCCCGGGATCGATGAATAAGCCGGCTGGATCCCTCTTTTGCTCCCCGGCTGAACTCCTAGGGCTTTCGATTACCGCCCGGAAGATGGCTGGGGGTCCAAAAGGATCTTCCCAGGCAAAATGGCCCGGAGCCGGCTGAAGATTTCGGGGCCCCCAGTCAGCAGCTCGGGAGAACCGCAAGCCCCACGTTGCGGTGCCAACTGTTACGGAAAAATCTGGGTGCGAGGCTGCTCTGCCACCCAGCTCATCGGACTAAGTCCGTGGGTCCCTGCGGAAGAAAATGAGCTCAGCCGGACGCAGGAGCAAACTGTAGAAGATCCAAGTTTATTGCGCAACAGGTTCAAGGCGAGATTGAACCCCGAGAATGGGGCGACATAAACTTTTAAAAGTTCCCTCCAAGTCCCAGATTACAGTGCAAGAAACGTCATGAATACATAATGAGAAGGTTGGGTTTCACGGATTGCATCGTGAATATATTACACACGTCATGAATATGTTTACAGAGAGGTGGGGTTACACTGATTAACATTTAAGACAAGGGAGGGGGGAATGTGCAGAGTGAGGGATATACATAAATAAACATTTCTTGAGTACCGGTGGTGGCAGGACAATGGGACAGTGATATGCATCGTCTGCCACCTGGTATTGCCCGGAGGAAGGGTATCTGACAGGATTAAGAAGTTCCTGTGTACGTGACTTGTCGTCTTGAAGATTATGGAGGTAGGGGTAGCAACATGGAGTCCAGAGGCAACTGAGTTGAATGTCACCAGGATGGAGAAAATCGGAGTTGTGGTTGATTTTATATCAATTTCTAAAGGTTTCAATGCTTTCCAGACTCACGTTAGGAATAGGGCGAGAGAAAGGCATAGGAAAGATGGGGCTTATTCCGCCCGCGTGAAGACAGGAAAGAGAGCCTTTTATTTACAAGGCAGGGGTACAGTGTGGTGCCTATGCAATGGTGCGGGGGCCGAGGGTTCGAGGCCGGCTGGGCACTGCAGGGGCCATCGCCTCGGACCCCTTCAGGGAGCGGTGGGGAAGGATGGGTACCCCCCCCCCTGTTCCTTCCGTATCACTAGCCAAGATTATAGGAGCAAAACAGCAGTCAGTAGGCCTGATCTTTACTGTTGCAACAAGACTTCAAACTACCACTCGGAAGAAGCAGAAAGAAGCCCTGAAGAAAGGAAGGCTATCTTTTTTTATAAGTTTCCCATATTACCCATAACACCCTTAGCAAAACATCATACATTTGTCATAACTATGTCACAAATTAAGAGGGGTCTTCTGGCAGAAACCTGAGTATCAGGCTTGCCCCGTCCCTCCTTTGACCTCCACCCCACACCCATTAGGTGAAACAAAGGTAAGTATTTATATGTTTCTGTTTCCCAGACAAGTTAAGCACACCCCTTTGTCTTGTCCAAGACCCCAATCCATTGAGGTTGGGTTTGCTATTGTCTTTGGGATTACTACCTGCCTGGCACTCAGCTGCCAGGCTGCCAGAGATTATCACCCAGGCAGTGAGGCTGCTGTGTACGTGGTCTCATGCTTCAGGGACTATGGCTGTCCGTGCGCATCTCCCAAGCTCCTCTTCTGGTAGCCATAATCCTTCTTATCAGAACACCATTGGAACGGAGCAAATCCATCAAGGGGGTGATTTTATATGAATTTTTAAAGGTTTTCTCTACAGAGGGAAGCTTATAATGTTTAATAGGTTATTGTATTTTACTGTTTCGTTGGAAGCCGCCCAGAGTGGCTGGGGAAACCCAGCCAGATGGGTGGAGTATAAATAATAAATTAATAATTAAAAAGAGGAACCTAAATTCCACAAGTGGATAATATGTAGCCTTCAGATTTGATAAAGGTAAAGGTAAAGGTACCCCTGCCCGTACGGGCCAGTCTTGACAGACTCTAGGGTTGTGCACCCATCTCACTCAAGAGGCCGGGGGCCAGCGCTGTCCGCAGACACTTCCGGGTCACGTGGCCAGTGTGACAAGCTGCATCTGGCGAGCCAGCGCAGCACACGGAACGCCGTTTACCTTCCCGCTAGTAAGCGGTCCCTATTTATCTACTTGCACCCAGGAGTGTTTTCGAACTGCTAGGTTGGCAGGCACTGGGACCGAACAACGGGAGCGCACCCTGCCGCGGGGATTCGAACCGCCGACCTTTCGATCGGCAAGCCCTAGGCGCTGAGGCTTTTACCCAAAGCGTAACAAAAGTGGTTTTGATAACTTGTTTTCACTTTCCTTATTCCAGGTGGGGTTTCCGTTTACTTGAACTGAACTGAAGCTAGTTTGATAGCTGAAGTACAGCTGCAGTACCTGTGTAGCCCTTGTCAGGGAGCACTGCTCTGTAACTCCAATTGGATGGGATTTCAGTAGCTGTCAACATAAGATGACTTGATTGGCTGTAAGTCTGACAGTTATTTGAATGTTGTTTGATGATTGGTCCAGCACTTTATGCATCGAAAGGTCAGCGCAAGGACTTATGAATGGAAGGGTTTTCACAATCGGTCTACCCTTATATACAGGCACACTTTAGAGAAGGAGACAGGACAGCACAATGATGGGGGTAGGCTGTCGTTGTGAATGGTACCATTTTGAGAAATGGTTTATGGCACAATATCTCATTTATAGGAAAGGGTGTGTGTGTGTCCCCCCCCCCCTTCCTGTAAATTCTGGTAAAAACTGTACCTTGCATTTTGTTTTTCTGGAGATTAATTTACGTCTAATGTATAACTGATTTTCCTTTAATTGTATTTGTACATCACACCTTCACCTTTCATAAACTGAAATTAATTTTCTGCTGATGAGTTTTAAAAGTTTTCCAAAACATCCCAACATTTGTTCATATATAGTCACAACACTCCCACCCTCCAGGGCATATTAAGGATTGCAGTTTTTACCTCCCAACTACTTAAATATAGTTTAAGGAGGAGTTAACAGTTCCTGTAGTTTAACTGGCTAATAAAAGGCTTTGCTGCCCTCAGCCTCTCAGGAGAAAGACTGTTGTAACCACATTTGGGAAAACATGATTGAAGGCAGCCTTCCCCAACTTACTGCCCAATATCTGTGCCAGGAGGGCCAGATATCCCCCACCTTCGAATGTATGTTACATGGTAGCTTGTTTAGTTTGCGAGTTGTTTTGTGGTTCAATTTTAATTAATTGGTTAGTCAGTTAGTTTAAACTGCAATAGAAGGTTGTCAAATAATGTAATAGTTCTGCAGATAACTAGTCAGCCCATCTTATTTGTGTGTATTGAGCTGTTGATATTATAAGTGGAATAATAAACTGGGAAAGAATAACATCAATGATCTCAAAGGAGGCAGGCATGGGGCTTGGAATTACTACTGCGGAGGGGTGAGGGAGGTATGATGGTGGGAGCGGATTCCACAGGCGAAGGGGTCTGAGATATGGATATGCTCGCACCCCTTCCAATCTGTGCCCCATCCCGAGGGATGAAGGTAGGGTGAGGACTACTCACCTTGGTCACTGGTGTTGTGCAACGCCAGGTCTATAGGCAATAAAACCGCCACCCTGTGAGATTTCTTTACTTGACCGGCTTGTGTGACGGAGACCTGGGTGTGCAAAGGGGAAACAGTTGCCTTACGAGAGATGGCGCCCTCGGGTTTCTCCGTCCTCCACCAGTCGTGGACCATGGGCCAGGGGGGGAAGGGTGGCATTGTTAATCTGAGAAGATTGTTCTTTCAGGGTTCTGCCATCACCATCGATCTCTGGCATTGAATGTGTTGGCCTGGTGTGGTGTGTTGAGAAGAGCTTGGCTGTTTGGCTGGTGTACTGGCCACCTAGCGCACCAGCAGGTACCCTGTCAGACCTAATGGAGGTGGTGGCAGGCTGGGCCTTGGAGTTCCCCAACCTATTGGTATTGGGGGACTTCAGTGTCCATGCTGATGCCGCCCCCTCCTTACAGGCTCTGGACCTGGTGTCTTCCATGGCAACACTAGGGCTCCCCCAGTTTGTTTTGGGCTCCACACATCAAACAGGCCCCACACTGGATCTGATTTTTGGTGCAGGCATAGATGTGATCATGTCCCCTCAATGGAGCTGCCATGGTCTGATCACTATGCCCTGAAAGCCAGGATTGACTTCCCGTCCCCACCCTGCTTAGGTGGTGAGCATATTTGGGCTCGCCCGCAAA
This sequence comes from Podarcis muralis, assembly GCF_964188315.1. NCBI lineage: Eukaryota > Metazoa > Chordata > Lepidosauria > Squamata > Lacertidae > Podarcis > Podarcis muralis. The sequence continues at coordinate 3,491,531 of NC_135663.1, forward strand.
GGCTGATGGATCCTGATCGATTCCATCAGGCCTTGCGGGATGCTGCTCCCCCTGGTGACTCATTGACTGAGCTTGTTGAGGGTAGGAATACCCAGCTCTTGGTGGCCATCAATGAGATCACACCTAGGTGCCCTTTGCAACCCCACAGAGACCAGGCCCCCTGGTTTACCAAGGAGCTCCGGAAAATGAAGCGGGACCTCAGTCGGCTATAGCGAGTATGGCACAGTACCTGCAATGGAGCCACAAGAACATCTTATAGGGCGTTTATGAAAACCTATGAGATGGCAGTGAAGGCTAAGAAGTCTTACTTCTCAGCCTCCATTGCATCCGCTAGCTCTCGCCCGGCACAACTTTTTAGCATAATTAGGTATCTAACGTCCCTAGAGGGGCAGTCAAATTTAAATACAAATCAGACTTACAACTGTGAGGCATTTGCAAGCTGTTTTGCAGATAAGGTCCTGTCACTCTGCTGTGACCTCCCTGCCAATTTGGATACAATAATGGAACTGGAGGCACCTTGACTGTCCTCGGGTCCAGTATTAGACCACTTTGACCAGATCCTCCCAGCAGAAGTGGACAAACTCCTCCATGCTGGAAAGCCCACCACTTGCCCTCTCGACCTGTGCCTGTCCTGGCTGATTAGAGCATGTCCAGATGAGGTGCAGGCTCCCCTGGGTGAGAGCATCAATTTGTCCCTTGGCACCGGGACATTCCCAGGGGAATTGAAGGAGGCAGTGGTGTGTCTGCTCTTAAAAAAAACCATTAGATCCTTTAGATCTATCAAATTACCGCCCAGTTTCAAATCTTCCATTCCTGGGTAAGGTGATTGAGAGAGCGGTAGCTGACCAGCTTGGCGGATTTCTGGATGAAACATTGGCTTTGGATCCATTCCAGTCCGGTTTTCGCTCTGGGCATAGGACCGAGACAGCACTGGTCGCCTTAACAGATGACCTCCATAGGCAGCTGGATCGAGGCGGGTTGGGGCTGTTGATTCTTTTCGATCTGTCAGCAGCCTTCGAGATGGTCGACAACAAACTTTTAGACCACCACCTCACCGATGTAGGGATTCGGGGCACAGTCCTTCAATGGCTGTGCTCGTTCCCCTCTGGTCGGGGACAGAGGGTGGAGCTGGAGAGGGGTTGTCATCGCACTACTCCTTGGTGTGTGGAGTTCCGCAGGGCACAATTCTCTCCCCAATGCTTTTTAACATCCATATGTGCCCCCTCGCCCAGCTCGTCCAGAATTTTGGTTTGGGCTGTCATCAGTATGCTGATGACACCCAGCTTTATCTCTTGATGGATGGCCACCCTGACTCGGCCACAGACACACTGACCAGATGTCTGAAAGCCGTGGCTGGATGGATACGTGGGATCCAGTTGAAGTTAAATCCTTCAAAGTCCTTTGGCTTGGTTGAGATGATATGGGGTTGGGGGGCCAACTCCCATCCCTTGCAGGGGCGCAACTAGTGTCAGCATCTTCCATCAAGAGTTAGGGTGTAATCTTTGACGCCTCCTTTCTATGGAGGCACAGGTTGCAGCTATAACAAAGGGGCATTTTTCCATCTCTGCCAAGCTAAGCAGTTGGTCCCTTACTTCTCTCGCCCTGACCTCACCACTGTGATCCATGCAACGGTCACCTCAAAGCTTGATTATTGTAACTCACTCTACATGGGGCTGCCCTTGAAACTGACCCAGAAACTCCAGCGGGTGCAGAATGCTGCAGCGAGACTACTTAGGGGTCTTCGCCGTGGGATCACAGTACTATACAGCTGCACTGGCTCCTGGTGGAGCACAGGATCAGGTTTAAGGTGCTGGTTTAAAGCCCTATACAGCCTAGGACCCTCGTACCTACGGGACTGCCTCTCCTGGTATGTCCCATGGAGGACCTTACGGTCTGCTAATAACAACACCCTGAAGATTCCGGGCCCAAGAGAGGTCAGACTGGCCTCAATCAGAGCCAGGGCCTTTTCAGTTGTAGCCCCGGCCTGGTGGAACACTCTCTCACAAGAGACCAGGGCCCTGTAAGATTTGACATCTTTTCGCAGGGCCTGCAAGACAGAGCTGTTCCGCCAGGCCTTTGGCTAGGGTTCAGTCTGACTCACTTTCTCTTTGTATAAGTGAGGCATCTGATCAAGGCTTGTATTTTAAAATGAGCTTAAAAGATATATTTGCAAATGCTTGTATGTTTCATGCCAGGCATAAAGCAGCTGGCTGGGTGCTTTGGCAGTTGTTTGTCTTCCTGCTCAGGGGCCCCACTGATTTATAGCAGTACTTCAAAGTTGTAAAAGGAAAATTACAGGCTAGGAGCAAAAGGTCATACTGGCCATACATATTACAGAATACAATCAAGCTGCAAAAAACACTAATTAAGAGTTGGTAAATAGTAAGAATTATTGTGCCTCCCATCAGACTCGAGCCACATCTTCCTAAGGTTAAAGGGCAAGAGCTAATAGGAACAGCAGCTGGCTTGAAATAGGAACAGCAGCTGGCTTGAAAGGGGGGTGTAAATTTAAGGGGTTGCTTTTGGAAACTGTTTTTACTAAGTTCCTTTTCAGTTCTAAAAAGCTATATATGTTAATGTATGAAATATATTGGCTTAAATGTAAGTATGCAAAGGATTTAGAAAGTAAGAAATGTTAGATTCTTATGTTAGATTCTTATTTCATTGGTGGTGTGTGAGAAGGTGAACCCAAGATCTCTGTTTAAGATAAAAATTAAAACCATGCGCCATCTGTTTTAGCCATCTGTTTTGGAGTGAATAGGGCAATAGGGCAAAGATGATCTGGTAATTAAGGTGCCTTGTCGAGGCAAATGTAAGATATATGGCTACTAGTCTGCCATTTATGGATAGAAGGAAATATAGCTCTTTGTCTCCCATAAAAGGTAATAGGAAATGGGTGTATCTTTTATGATTGGTTCTAGCAAACAGCCAATAGGAATTTCAACCAGGCTGATTGGACAGAGGCAGCCAAAGGAGGAGCAAGGGGGCTGGGCTGAGGAAATATAAGTACTGGCCATCAGGGCTGGAGTGGGCAGAGCTTTTGGTAACCATATACCACTGTGCCTTTTATTTATTTGTCTGACAAATAAATTATTATTTTAATTTCTCTATTGCTGTGTTGAATATTTCATTCCAGCTAAGCGTTAACCACAAGCAGGGTGCTACATAAGAACAAGCATGAAGGAAGTTTCCCAGCACACTCACAGGTCCTTATAATATCAGTGGAAACAGTGGTCCATGCAAGTATTAACCTCTTTCAATTTAAGCTGAGGACTGCCATTTGCTTAATTTTAATTATAACTTATTTTAATTAATTTTGGGATGCATTTTAATCAATTGACTTCTTGTTTTTATGTATTTTGTGCTATTAATATGATGTTAGCCGCTCTGAGCCCAGCTCTGGCAGGGGAGGGCAGGATACAAATAAAATTTTATTACAGTGGTACCTTGGGTTACAGACGCTTCAGGTTAGAGACTCCGCTAACCCAGAAATAGTACCTCGGATTAAGAACTTTGCTTCAGGATGAGAACAGAAATCGCGTGGCGGCAGGAGCGGGAGGCCCCATTAGCTAAAGTGGTACCTCAAGTTAAGAACAGTTTCAGGTTAAGAATGGACCTCCAGAACGAATTAAGTTCTTAACCTGAGGTACCACTGTATTATTATTTGCCCAAGACACCTGGAGGGTATCAGGTTCAAGAAAGCTGATATAAGATCACAGTAGCCCTTAAAAGATGATGCCTTCATCAACCTGGTGCCCTCCAGATATCTTGGACAACAGCAACCAACAGCCCCCAGCTGATGGGAACCATAGTCCAAGAAATCTTGAGGGTATTAGGTTGGTGAAGGCTGGATAGTTCATCAAGATGAAGATGAACTAGAAATCAGAAGTACATAATAAGGAAGCAATCACGGTGGATATAATTATCCAGAATTCCTAGGGCCCCTTTTATGAGATTCCAGACATAGGAGCCCTGGCATTAATAGGATTGGAAAGGGTACATGTCGGTGGTAGTCTGGGCACTGGCAGAGGAAGAGGAGTGCGGAGGGAGCGCACCGCCCCCGGCAGCACGATCCCAGCGGGGTGCCATCATAGCTGCCCCCCACCTGCGTTGGATGCCATGCCCCTATGGGTGCCACGCCACGCCACACCCCCAGGATGCACACCACTGGGACACACGCCAGCCCTGCCCCCACCTGCTCTCCGCCCCCTGTCCGGAGCATGAAGCTCCGCCACTGAGTCTGGGAGCATGCTGGGAGGAGGGGGAGGGCAGGGAAGGCTTGGCTCTGAAGGACCCAACCCTTTTCCAGTTTCAAACAGGCACTAAGGTGGGGGGAGGTGGATAACACCAACCCAAAGTGGGAGCAGGCAGAGTAAGTTGGGAGGGGTTCTTTTGTTTTGTTTTGTTTTGTTTTGTTTTGTTTGGAACGTGATGGAGGAGTTTAAGAGCATTGCTCATCTCTGGATGGGTGATTCAACAACATTGGTTCTCCCTTACAACCTAACTTCAGGATTCTCATCTCAATTAAGTACAATAGCAAATGGAGCGTGGTTGGATTCTTCTATGCTTTATTTCATGAAGCTACTTAAGTTTTTGCAGCTGGCAAATAAGGTGTCTTGTTTAAGCCTCAAGAAAGCAGAAGCGATGTATTCTTAGGACCTGATGTCAGAGCGTTGAGCTGAATAACCACCCATGTTAGTTGCTTCTGCATTTATTTATTTTTTAAGGGGGTGGGCTTTTTCCATCGTCATTGGTTGTTGTTGTTTTACAGAGATCTTAGAATCCAGTTTCATGTAAGCCACTTCGTTTGAGGAAGCATCTTACAAATGCATTTTTTTGTAGAAGAGCAGGGGGCATCATGCCAACATTTCAGCGGCGTAGCACAATTTTTAATTAGTCCAACACAGTTCTCACCTCCTGGACGTGCAAAGCCCTTGTTATTTGGCTGCCCAGGCATCCAGTACCTGAAAAGAAGAGGAAGCATGAATCAAACTGGAACGTGTCTAGAGGAGGGCAACCAAAATGGTCAAAGGTCTAGAAACGATGCCTTATGAGGAACGGCTAAGGGAGCTGGGCATGTTTAGCCTGGAGAAGAGGAGGTTAAGGGGTGATATGATAGCCATGTTCAAATATATAAAAGGATGTCATATAGAGGAGGGAGAAAGGTTGTTTTCTGCTGCTCCAGAGAAGCGGACACGGAGCAATGGATCCAAACTACAAGAAAGTAGATTCCACCTAAACATTAGGAAGAACTTCCTGACAGTAAGAGCTGTTTGACAGTGGAATTTGCTGCCAAGGAGTGTGGTGGAGTCTCCTTCTTTGGAGGTCTTTAAGCAGAGGCTTGACAGCCATATGTCAGGAGTGCTCTGATGGTGTTTCCTGCTTGGCAGCGGGTTGGATTCGATGGTCCTTGTGGTCTATTCCAACTCTATGATTCTATGATTCAATTTAGATGTCCACTGGCTTCTATGGCATGGAGATGGTGTGGGCTGCAGAGAAAGGTTTTTCTTTGAGCTGGAGGAGTTGAGCAAAGCCACATCCTCTGGCCGGCATGGTCTGGCAACTGTGGCGATGGCTCCCCCAGGCACCGCCTTTTCTTCTCCTGAAATGGCCTTTAAGCTGGATTGCACATTGTGCCCTGAGAACATATACATGTTCCAAGACAACACAGTCCTAGCCTTTTACAAACTTCCCTTTCAAATTTGAAATGAATATCTAGGTTTTCTGGAAACCAAACCCAGTGGTGGATCTTGGCATATATCCACCACTGGGTTTGGTTTCCCCAAAAATCATACACACATATATATACATTTTACACACACACACACACACACACACACACACACACACACACACACACACAATGTTGTATAACCCAGACCTTAGAAGAAATTTGTTTAGGCTTACATGTGAGGAAACCGATGGTTTGCATCAATCCATGACCAGGCGTTACCCCTTTTATACAGTCCAATCCAGAAATCATGAGTTGAGCCTTTGAGTTGTGATTCCAAATATAACTGCAGAAGAAAATAATAAAATATTTACTGAAAACAGACAAACAAAAAAGCTATATATATTTTTATTAAATGTTTTTTGGACAACATCCCTTGCCCAATAAGACAATAGCTCCTTACAGATATTTAGTGGGGATATAATGTGTGTGTGGGGGGGGACATCACAATAGCAGGATTTGCACTTGCCCTGTGCATATTTCCTTGAAATGTCTGAAACGAGGCCCCAATGCATACAAAATTCATGGAAGGCTTAGAGGACAGATCAGTCACACCAGAGGACCCCATTTTGCCACCTCCCTCAAGGTCTCAGTAAGTCACATTGCTCTTCTCTGGTTCTGAAGACTCCGTCCAGGAGGTTCCAGTGGAAGCATGGTCTTTCTCCGGCTGGAGGAGAAAGTACGCTAATCAATTACTGATAGATGGGGCCATCTAGGCCAGGATCTTGTTCTCACAATGGCCAGCCATATGCCTATGAGCATATGAGCATATAAGAGCATATAAGAGGAGAGCGCAAAATATGGTCTGAAGCTCAACATCAAAAAAATGAAGATCATGGCCACTGGTCCCATATGAGCATATAAGAGGAGAGCGCAAAATATGGTCTGAAGCTCAACATCAAAAAAACGAAGATCATGGCCACTGGTCCCATCACCTCCTGGCAAATAGAAGGGGAAGAAATGGAGGCAGTGAGAGATTTTACTTTCTTGGGCTCCATGATCACTGCAGATGGTGACAGCAGCCACAAAATTAAAAGACGCCTGCTTCTTGGGAGAAGGGCAATGACAGGCCTAGATAGCATCTTGAGAAGTAGAGACGTCACCTTGCAAACAAAGGTCCGTATAGTTAAAGCCATGGTTTTCCCAGTAGTGATGTATGGAAGTGAGAGCTGGACCATAAAGAAGCCTGATCGCCGAAGAATTTATGCTTTTGAATTATGGTGCTGGAGAAGACTCTTGAGAGTCCCATGGACTGCAAGAAGATCAAACGCATCCATTCTTAAGGAAATCAGCCCTGAGTGCTCACTGGAAGGACAGATCGTGAAGCTGAGGCTCCAGTACTTTGGCCACCTCATGAGAAGAGAAGACTCCCTGGAGAAGACACTGATGCTGGGAAAGATGGAGGGCACAAAGAGAAGGGGGTGACAGAGGACGAGATGGTTGGATAGTGTTTTCGAGGTTACCAGCATGAGTTTCACCAAACTGCGGGAGGTAGTGGAGGACAGAGGTGCCTGGCATGCTCTTGTCCATGGGGTCACGAAGAGTCGGACACGACTAAACGACTAAACAACAACAACAACATGCCTATGAGAAGCCTACAAGAGGACTGAGAGTGCAACAACATTCTCCTCACCTGGGATTCCCAGGAACTGGTACTGAGTGGAATAATATCTCCAACAGTGGAAGCATAATATATTCTTTGTGTCTATTAGCCATTGATATACCTTTCTCCCACAAATTTGTCTAAACTTCTTTTTAGACCATCCAAGTTAGTAGCCATCACTACTTCCAGTGGGAGCAAATTCATTATGTGTTGTGTGAAGTTCTTTTGTCTGGCCTGAATCTTCCAAAGTTTGGCTTCATTGGATGTCCCTAAGTTCTGGCATTATGAGACAAGGAGAAAGACTTTTCTCTACTGTCAGGGGTTCAGGAGCAGAGGCAAGGGCAAGGGAGGAAACAGAGAGCGAAGGGGAGGAGGCAGAAGAAAGGATGAGCGATGACGACGACCCGAGATCTCCGAGTCTCTCCAGTGAGTCGGAGGATTCACAGAAAGGAGCACCAGTGGCCAAGGCAAGGGGGGAGTTTAGGGGGGCACCCCAGGGAGATAGAGCCAGAGGGGAATCAGAGGAGAGCAGTTGGAGATCGGGTCCAGCGTCACCGCCAGAGAGCAGGGAAGAGGAAAGGAGCCAGGGGGCAAGCGCTGGCAGCTCACAGCAGGAGGGAGGGCACGAGTCAGGGGTGGCCACACCTCCATCTGGGAGCGAAGAAACGGTTAGACGGAAGGTGGAAGGTTGGGCGCGCGCGCCAAGTTCAAATGCACAGGAAGGAGGCGCAGTAGGCAGCCCGGAAAGAGAGCCGGGTCCTAAAGCCCGGCGCAAGGAGACAGGAGAGTCCGGGGGGTCAGCGTCCGAAGAATCCCGGAAGGAAGAGACCCAGGGGGGCAGAGGGACCCAGAGAAGAACAGTCAGGCGGAAAAGGTGGAGCAGGGCTAGGATATTAAGTTGGTGTACGAGGGGCGGAGATTCAGACGGAGCTTCGCCGATCTAGCTACTAGACGTAGGGTTGCACGCAGCAGCTTGAGAATGGAAACTGTAACTCAATAAAGACTTTTACTTAATGACCGTTGGCTAGCGTGATCCTCTGTGAGCTAGGATCTTGAAGCAACCCTGACAGTAAGCTCCGTCTCTCTATTGTGGGCATCTACAGCCTCGAGGAGAGGAGAGAAGCAGGTGCCTACTAGTGAGCTCACGAACGGCAGCCGACATGACGGCTGAACAGCAGATAGCGGAACTCAGAGAAGCAGTGTCACAGCTGAATGCCGAGGCTCTCGCATCCAGGAAGAGAGAGGAGGACGCAGCTGCCGCCTACAGGGATCTCCAGGTCAGGTTGGAAGTGCTTACGAAGCAAGGGCAACAGACACCCAAACCAGAGGGGATTGGGTTGGGGAGACGCACAGGCGGTCTGGTCTCTCACTTCGATGGGAACCTGCAACAGTATCCCAATTTTAAAGCAGACGTACTGTGTGCACTGCAACTGCTGAGTAAAGATTTTAGAGATGAGCAAGAGAAAGTGGGGTTCATCATGTCTTATCTGCATGGGGATGCCAGAGCATGGCTGCGCAATTTATGGAGGGATAACGATCCGGCGCTCCAAAATGCGAATGCCTTTATTAAAGCGATGGATGCGTGTTTTTTATCAAGCATTGACGTGGATCTTGCTCGGCAACAGATTCATGGACTGAAGCAAGGAAGGGCCAGCGTACGGCAGTACCATGCCCGCTTTTTCGCCTTGGCCAGTGCCCTAGAATGGGACAGAGATGCGACCCCTGTAAGAGACCTTTTCTGGGAGGGACTAAACAGCTCTGTAAAAGATGAGATTGCGAGGGGGGAGAGACCCCGGACCACCCAGGAGGTCGTGCAGAGGGCGCTGGCAGTGGGGGTACGGCTGGAAGGACGTCCGTGGAGCAGGGACGAAGGGCGTGGAGGGCGCGAACCAGCCAGGGGCTCCTCCTTCTTTCCCAGAGAAGCAGCACGTACGCAATCCACGCCTCCGCCAGGGGGAGGAGCTGAACCGATGGAGGTTGGAGGTGCCAGGGCTCAGTCAGCAACCAGAGCCCTAGCACCAGCAGCAGTGAAAGCGAAGCCTCCTAGAGGGAACAGGAAGTGTTACGTCTGTGAGGAGCCAGGGCATATGGCGAAAGAGTGTCCCCAGAGGCTCCACAAGCTCACTGCAGCCTCAGCAATGGCGACTGCAGCAACGCAGCAAGGAGAACCACAGCAGGGAAACGACGCTGTCTGGCTGGAGGAAGAGGCACTGGGGCCCAGCCAGACGTATTAATGATGCAGTCCCCAGAGATTTTACAGCCCGTGAACCCCCTCCCGCCCAAACCAGTGGTGAGGCTCACCGCGTCGCTCCAGCTGCCCAATGGCATCACCATGGACGTGCCAATCACCATTGACTCAGGCAGCAATGCGGACTTTATGGGGCAGGACTTTGTCAACCAGCATGCTATACAGTTGCTGCCGGCCACACTGCCCCTGCAGGTGGTCACGGTGGATGGCAGGGAGCTGCTAGGAGGGCAAGTGGTGCAGCAGACGCCACCGATGGTGATGCGACTTGGGAATCACCAAGAAGTCATCAGCTTCAACGTCACTCAATTGTCGGACACGCCCATTGTGTTGGGCATGAGTTGGCTGGACAAACACAGCCCAACGCTGGCTTGGTACCAGAGGCAGCTGACCTTCGGCTCTTCCTTTTGTGCTGAACACTGCATCGTGCCCAGGCAGGAAGGAGAGGAAGAGGAGTCACAGCTACTGCTAGGCACGCTGCAAGCGATTCCCCACAAGTACGCAGAATTTTTGGAAGTTTTCTGCGAGAAGGAGGCAGACAGGCTACCCCCTCACAGGCCATATGACTGCAAGATTGACCTGCTGCCAGGGGCGGCGCTGCCTAAGGGGAAACTGTATTCCATGTCAGAGGACGAGCTGCAAGAACTCAAGGAGTTCATAGATCATAATTTGGAGCGCGGTTTCATCCGAGAGTCCAAGGCGGTGGGAGGCAGCCCGGTGTTCTTCGTTAAGAAGCGGGATACGCCCCAAAAGAGGCTCGTAGTGGATTACAGGACCTTGAACAGTGTGACTAAGCCGTCGGACTTCCCCATGCCCCGAATTGACGACCTCCTCGCAAAGGTGCGGAAGGGCAGAGTGTTCACCAAATTGGATCTGCGAGGTGCGTACAACCTCATTCGCATGCGGGAGGGAGACGAGTGGAAAACAGCCATGTTCACGCCACTGGGGACCTACGAATATAGAGTTATGCCTTTTGGATTGCAAAATGGCTCCCACGTTTTTCAAGCATTCATGCATCACGTGTTGGCGGGACTTCTCTACAAGACGTGCGTCTGTTTCTTAGATGACATCCTGATCTTTTCGGAGTCGCAACAGGAGCATGACAAACACGTCAAGGAAGTACTGAACAGGCTGAAGCACCATAGGCTCTACGCCAAGCTGGAGAAGTGCCAATTTGACGTGACGGAGGTGGATTTTCTGGGCTACAAGCTGTCTGACAAGGGGCTCGCCATGGACAGCGCCAAGGTTCGAGCGGTGTTGGATTGGAAGAGCCCGCGCAACCGGAAGGAGGTACAACGGTTTGTCGGCTTTGCGAACTTCTATCGCAAGTTTATCAAGGGCTTCGCTATGCAGACGGCGGCCATCACTGACACGCTTAGCTCCAAGAAAAAGAAGTTCATTTGGACAGAGCAGGCGGAACAGTCCTTTCAGGCACTCAAGCGTCTCTTCGCGTCGGAAGAGCAGCTGCTTCATGTCAACCCCAGCAAGCCGATGAGGGTGGAGACTGACGCCTCGGACAGAGCCGTGGGGGCGGTCCTGCTGCAGAAAGACCCGCAGGGGGTGTGGCGACCGGGAGCGTTTTACTCCAGGAAGCTCAGCAAGTCCGAGCAGAACTACACCATATGGGACAGGGAGTTGCTGGCCATTCATGCAGCGTTCAAGGCGTGGAGGCACTTTCTGATCGGCGCCAAGCACACGGTGCAGGTTTGCACGGACCACAAGAACCTAGAGCACTGGCGCACGGCACAGTTCCTGAACCAGAGGCAGATACGTTGGGCTGAGTTCTTTGCGAACTTCGACTTCCGAATAGAGTATGTCCCGGGGGACACCAACATCATGGCGGACGCTCTCTCCCGCAAGCCACAGTATCTGGAGGAAGCAACGCCAGCGGCCGCCATGCACATCTTCGCACCAACAGTGTGGGCGTGCGCCGCGGCAACCGTGGATCTGGAGGCGGTGCGACGAGCGTTGCAAGGGGACTCCTTCGCGCAAGCAAAGATCTCAGAGGTGCACAGGGGCAAAGCAGCGGCCGACGGTTTCCAGCTACGAGATGGATTGCTCATCCGTAAAGGGGCCATCTACGTGCCGGGAGACGAACTTCGCGCCACGGTGCTGCAGCAGCTGCACGACGCGCCCACTGCAGGGCACTTCGGCAAGGAGAAGACGGTGGAACTAGTAGCCAGGGATTTCTGGTGGCCTGGAATGAGAAGGGAGGTCGCGGACTACGTGGCGAGGTGTGACACCTGCCAGAGGGCGAAGCCAGTGCTTAGACCGCCGGCCGGACTGTTGGAACCGCTCCAAACTCCGGCCGAACCTTGGGAGAGGGTGGCCCTGGACTTTGTCACGGATCTGCCCAGCTCGAGGGGCAAGACGGCAGTGCTGGTGGTGGTGGACTTGTTCTCCAAGATGGCACATTTCATTCCGTGTGCGAAGGTGGCCACGGCGGAACAAACCGCCAAACTGTTCATAGACCACGTGTTCAAGGTTCACGGTCTGCCACGGTCTATTCTGTCCGACCGGGGGCGGCAGTTCATCTCAAATTTCTGGCAGCGGCTGATGGGCTTCCTGAACGTCAAGATCAACCTGGCGTCGGCGAGACACCCGCAAACCAACGGGCAAGCGGAACGGGTCAATGCCATCATGCAGCAGTACTTGAGGTGCTATGCAAATCAACAGCCTGCGACGTGGGTGGATTACCTGCCGCTCGCCGAGTTCGCTTACAACAACACGAAGCACGTGTCCACGGGGGTCACACCGTTCTTCGCCAACAACGGGAGGCACCCCAGAACCTTCCCGGGACTGGAAAGGCTGGGGGAAGGGGAGCCGCAGACGGCAGATGCGTTCGCGTCGGAACTGCAGGAAGTCCACGATCAGCTGAGGCGCCACCTGGAGCTGGCCAAGCACGCATACAAGGTACAAGCGGACAAACGCAGAAGGGTTGGCGAAGAGCTACACGTGGGGGACTGGGTCTGGTTAGCAGCCCACGCAGTGCCGGCCAGGTCGTTGGCCAAGAAGAAACTAGGGCATAAGCAACTGGGGCCCTATCAAGTCGAAGAGCAGGTCAACCCGGTGGCCTTCAGGCTGGCGCTTCCGGAGGGTTCCAGAATGCATCCGGTATTCCACAGATCGGTGCTCACTCCCTACAAGGCACCGCACAGGTTTCAGGAACCCGGAACGGCACAGAGTCCGGCCAGAGACAGAACAGGGCACGCAGGAGTGGCACAGAAGGAGCGCATCAACGAAGTCACAGAGATTTTGGATTCCAGATGGGGGGAAGAAGGGGTAGAATACTTTCTCGCCAGGGAGGGCACCCCGGCCAGTGCGAACAGTTGGGTGCCGGACTACGCCTTGGACGAACCTCTGCTCAAAGACGAGTTTCATGCCCTCTTCCCACATAGACCGATGCCAGCAGACTTTTTCGACGACTGGCTTTTCACACCCACGCTTTCGGGCAGCACGTTCCGGGGGTTCGACTCGGACGAGGACCCGATACGAGACGTCCGTTCCCCGGAGGGGTCGCCCTCGGGATCTGCCTCAGAACCCTCGTATTGGTGGGACGACAAACCAGAGGAACAGTGGCGCAGGAAGTGGCAAGAAGGTCCAGGCCGAGCAACGCCGCCTGGAGGAAGCGAGGGAGAGACGGACATGGACATTTTCGGGGACGATCCAGGTTTCGAGCACGGCGGCACAGAGATGGAAGCAGAGGTGACCGTCGTCGACGAGAGAAGGGAGGAAGAACCGGAAGACTTCGGAGGGAGGCCCGCTACGGGAACCGAACGGTACCCGACATTCGTCTCCTTGACGCAGCAGCACCCAGCTCCAGCACCGGAAGGAGGGGAAGGGGGAGTGGGGGGCTTCGAGGGGGGGATGGATGTCAGGGGTTCAGGAGCAGAGGCAAGGGCAAGGGAGGAAACAGAGAGCGAAGGGGAGGAGGCAGAAGAAAGGATGAGCGATGACGACGACCCGAGATCTCCGAGTCTCTCCAGTGAGTCGGAGGATTCACAGAAAGGAGCACCAGTGGCCAAGGCAAGGGGGGAGTTTAGGGGGGCACCCCAGGGAGATAGAGCCAGAGGGGAATCAGAGGAGAGCAGTTGGAGATCGGGTCCAGCGTCACCGCCAGAGAGCAGGGAAGAGGAAAGGAGCCAGGGGGCAAGCGCTGGCAGCTCACAGCAGGAGGGAGGGCACGAGTCAGGGGTGGCCACACCTCCATCTGGGAGCGAAGAAACGGTTAGACGGAAGGTGGAAGGTTGGGCGCGCGCGCCAAGTTCAAATGCACAGGAAGGAGGCGCAGTAGGCAGCCCGGAAAGAGAGCCGGGTCCTAAAGCCCGGCGCAAGGAGACAGGAGAGTCCGGGGGGTCAGCGTCCGAAGAATCCCGGAAGGAAGAGACCCAGGGGGGCAGAGGGACCCAGAGAAGAACAGTCAGGCGGAAAAGGTGGAGCAGGGCTAGGATATTAAGTTGGTGTACGAGGGGCGGAGATTCAGACGGAGCTTCGCCGATCTAGCTACTAGACGTAGGGTTGCACGCAGCAGCTTGAGAATGGAAACTGTAACTCAATAAAGACTTTTACTTAATGACCGTTGGCTAGCGTGATCCTCTGTGAGCTAGGATCTTGAAGCAACCCTGACATCTACGCTCTTTCTCTACCAGTGTGTGGTGGAGACTCTTGAGAGTCCCATGGACTGCAAGAGGATCAAACCTCTCCATTCTGAAGGAAATCAGCCCTGAGTGCTCACTGGAAGGACAGATCCTGAAGCTGAGGCTCCAGTACTTTGGCCACCTCAAGAGAAGAGAAGAGAAGACTCCCTGGAAAAGACCCTGATGTTGGGAAAGATGGAGGGACTCGTAATCTGGGGAACCGGGTTCGCGTCTCCGCTCCTCCACATGCAGCTGCTGGGTGACTTTGGGCCAGTCACACTTCTCTGAAGTCTCTCAGCCCCACTCACCTCACAGAGTGTTTGTTGTGGGGGAGGAAGGGAAAGGAGAATGTTAGCCGCTTTGAGACTCCTTTGTTGTTGTTTAGTTGTTTAGTCGTGTCTGACTCTTCGTGACCACCTGGACCAGAGAATGCCAGGCACTCCTGTCTTCCACTGCCTCCCGCAGTTTGGTCAGACTCATGCTGGTAGCTTCGCGAACATTATCCAACCATCTCGTCCTCTGTCGTCCCCTTCTCCTTGTGCCCTCCATCTTTCCCAACATCAGGGTCTTTTCCAGGGAGTCTTCTCTTCTCATGAGGTGGCCAAAGCATTGGAGCCTCAGCTTCACAATCTATCCTTCCAGTGAGCACTCAGGGCTGATTTTCTTCAGAATGGAGAGGTTTGATCTTCTTGCAGTCCATGGGAGTCTCCTCCAGCACCATAATTCAAAAGCATCAATTCTTCGGTGATCAGCCTTCTTTATGGTCCAGCTCTCACTTCCACACATCACTACTGGGAAAACCATGACTTTAACTATACGGTTCTTTAGGGTAGTGATAAAGTGGGATATCAAATCCAAACTCTTCTTCCTCTTCTACATGAAGCAAAATTGCATACACCTCTTTCATGTGATCCTTCTTCACAGAGTCATTGCTCCACCTGCTCAGTCGTTTTGCATGCCCAGCAATATGCTTTTTGAGGTGAGGCAACCAGAACTGTGTGCCAGTATTCCAGCTGCCGTCACACCATTTCGCCAGTTTCAAGGCGCTCGTTTGCAGACATCTGGAGCACCGCTTAGCCATTGCTTTGCTTTTAAGTAAGAAAAATAATTAGATCCTCCTCAGGCCACCACATTGAAAATCAGCCCCACCACACCTCTTCACCTCAACTTTGGGGAGCTGCTTCCCCCCCAAAAAGGTACCTGTGGCGTTTGCCCTCCTAGGTGGGTCATAAGGAAAGGGTTAAATGAGTGTGAAGTGATTGGCCAGTGGGAACCCAAGGGGAGGAGTTAGAGTTGGAGTTGTGTGGAAGTCAGCTGGGAGTTGGGAGCTGGAGAAGGAAGAGGGAGGATAAATCTGTGGGTTGGTCGAGTTGTGTGGTGAGGGAGTGAGAGGAACTGTTAGGTGGAGTCAGATAGATAGTTGGGATAATCAGTTTGAAGTTGTTAAGAACGTATAGGTCAGTAAAGAAACCACAATTAAGAAATTGACAAGAAAAATTAACTGAAACCTTAAACTTGTTCATGCTTATAAAAATAAACTTGATTATTTGTTAATGTTAACAACTGTCTGGACTCCGTGTGTACCCGAGAGAAACGGGTTGGTGGCAGCGAATAGGCAATCACAGTGGTGGCACAGGGATCAATAGACCGTCAAATGACCGGGGACCCTGTGTGATCGCCACAGTACCCCCATCTAGTTTGAACTTTAATTTGTGACTGTCCAAATAAAGTGATATAATCTTCTGTTTTAATGCTGGCAGTCAATGTGTAGACAGTGGGTGGAGGGTAGTTAGCACACTGTTGCTTACTGGGGAATGAGTAACTGCTTTGTGACTAGCTCTAGCTCTCTTCCTCCTTAATGGGTATTACAGAAAACATCACAAACCCATGGAGTTTCCTCTGGTCAATGTGACTTCTTACTGCTCGTGGAGGAGAGGAGCAAGAAGCAGCTGTTATAGGATTTGAAGGCTATGTAGTCATCATACTGTGATGGGTTGTCCCTGCTTTGTGTGTATTCCAGCATCCAACCAACCTCCTCATCTTTACTTTCAACATTAATCATTCCGGAGAAAGCTTTTCCCGCACAATAATCTGCACAGTCTTGCCAAGTTCTGGGTGGTTTAAAGATATCAAACAAGTATAACTTCTTGTTGTACACCGTCCAATGTTGCTCAAGCCTTTCCAAAATGTCATCTTTCCGTCAAGCCACAAATATGTGAGGAAGAGAGAGAGAGAGAGAGAGAGAGAGAGAGAGAGAGAGAGAGAGGATATTCATCAGAAGACAGCTTGAATGTCTCTGCAGAGCTTTAAGCATTATTTATAATGTGAAACAGGTGATATACCAAGACCTTGTTATACAGTGGTACCTCGGGTTACATATGCTTCAGGTTACATACACTTCCGGTTACAGACTCCGCTAACCAGAAATATTACCTCGGGTTAAGAACTTTGCTTCAGGATGAGAACAGAAATTGTGCTCCGGTGGTGCAGCGGCAGCGGGAGGCCCCATTAGCTAAAGTAGTGCTTCAGGTTAAGAACAGTTTCAGGTTAAGAACGGACCTCCGGAATGAATTAAGTACTTAACCCGAGGTACCACTGTACTACAAAGTCTCAGTATATTTTATTATATATTATATTAACGAGTTACATTAATGAGCTATGTTAAGAAGAAAGTTTGCAACAGGATTCGATTGTTTATTCTAACCACCAACAACATTAGCCTATTTTCACCGAGATCTATAATTCATTTTCTTCTGTTTCTCTTTTTACATGCATTGAAAATTTGTTAGCCAGTTTTCTGACAAATCTACACAGACAGACAAAAGTACCAGACACAGGTTGAGAGGTATGTGTGAGCTCTGCCGGGTCTGCTGTAAAATTAGACCTGTATGTGGCTCATTCATTTTAAAAGCTTTCAGAACTGTTTTTGAGTGTGATATATAAAGAACAGCATTTGAACAGCAGTGGTTGCAGAAGAGATTTCCACTGCTTGGCATCTTGCAGACAGGTTTTTGGAACCAGTTTAAGTTGAGTGGCAGATACAGAGGTTGGCAGCGCCCCTCTAAAGTCAATAACAGGCTTCTGTTTTTGTTTTGTAATGGGCTCTCCCTGCATTATTCAGCATCACAGTCTCAGAGTAACTTACCAATTGCAGCTTGCAGTTCCTTATTTTTTTTGTTCTTTTCAGTCAGCCTCAATGATAAATTCGTAGCTACATTAATTCTGTCAACATCTTAAAAGATTGCAAAAATTCAAGTCAGGGAAATCTCAAGCAACTAGCTACAGTCTTATCCTTATTTTGTGTGTGTGTGTGTGTGTGTGTTCCAATCCCCACTCAGCTTTGAGGTAGTGGAAGTCAATTACCGCCACCCCCTATCACATAAATTCAAACAGCTATACACATAAAGCTCAAACAGCTCTGTTGATAACAGCATTGGAACAAAATGTATCCAGGCCAGTGGCGTAGCGTGGGTTGTCAGCACCCGGGGCAAGGCAAGTAATTTGCGCCCCCTAACCCGTGGATTTGCGCCCCCTAACCCTTGGATTTGCGCCCCCTAACCTGTGGATTTGCCCTAACCCCAGATGTTGCGCCCGGTGGTTTGCAGAAGGTCACAGCTCAGAGATAGAGGGGCAAAGCTGGGAGAAGGGGATAGGAAGCAGTGCTGGGGCAGCTGGCTGACATGTTATCACTAGAAAGCATTCCAGACCCCCCTTCTCCCAGAACCAGGAAAGCATTGAAAGTAGGAGAGCAGAGAGCTAAGAGACAAATGGCCTTAAGCAGCCACTGTAAGGGGGGTGGGGCTGTTGACAAGCGAGAAGGGAAGAGGGGAGGAGATTATTCCGAGCAACGCCATTACTCCTAGAGGCTGCCTTTCTAAGCCTCTCTCTGTGAATATTGAATAAAAGACATTGGTAAGAGCTTTTGCTGTGGTTAAACCACAGCAAAAGCTCTTGCTGATCAGAAGGTCGGCGGTTCGAATCGCCTCGACGGGGTGAGCGCCCGTTGCTCGGTCCCTGCTCCTGGCCACCTAGCAGTTTGAAAGCACGTCAAAGTGCAAGTAGATAAATAGGTACTGCTCCTGCGGAAAGGTAAACGGCGTTTTCATGCGCTGCTCTGGTTCGCCAGAAGCGGCTTAGTCATGCTGGCCATATGACCCAGAAGCTGTATGCCAGCTCCCTTGGCCAATACAGAGAGATGAGCGCCGCAACCCCAGAGTTGGTCACAACTGGACCTAATGGTCAGGGGTCCCTTTACCTTTAAGAGCTTTTGCTGTCTATTTTTCCCTGGCTGCCTGTTGTGTGTGTGTGTCGGGGCAGAAGACAGTTAAAATAAAAACTTATTCTACCCACCGATATACTACTGCAACCCACCCATCATCCTGTGGTTTCTGTCCCAACAGAGACATACCAGTGGGAATATGCTCTGCTGGGAGAAAATATGATTGGAGGGGCTCAGCATCCCAGCTGCAACTCGTTGCTTACCTTCCAAACTCTGGAGATCTGGATACTTCCTGCCCATGTAATCTGAAATCTCATTCACTCCTTTGAGAAAGATGGTTCTTTTTCTCATTTCACGGTTATCTAATGGGAAGGTGAGAGGGGGAAATTTATACAAATGTTCTGATACTAGTCATGCCAAGTGGAAGTACGGCTTTGCTTTCACACGCAGAGCGTGGGCTATTGTAGATTTCTCCAGCCACACAAGCTGAGACAGGAAGAAGCCTTCACAGCTCACTTAAGACAGAGCCGTAACTACAGGGTGGGGGGAGGGGGCTAGCCAGGTTTTTCGCATGGGATGAGGCCTCCAGAGGAACGCCATTGAGGCTCCGAGCCTGACTGTGTGCACACAAATGTGCATTGGGTGTGTTTGCCAAATGGAGGCGTTCACCTGGGTGAAATAAAGCCTAGTATCGCCCCTGCTTAAACAACAAGCTAAAGATAACAACAAGTTTAACAAAGGCAATGGGTTTTGTTATGTACTGAGTTGAATAGGATCCAGAATGCAGCAGCCTGATTGGTCCTAGAACAATAGGATTCAGAATGCAGCAGTCTGATTGGTCCTAGAACAATAGGATCCATGATTAAATAATTTTTTAAAAAAAAAATAGGATCCAGAATGCAGCAGTCTGATTGGTCCGCAGGAGCCACCCAATCCAACTCTAGGTGGAAGTGAATCCGCAACCTGATTGGCCTACAGGAGAATCCTAGAATTAGCCAATCACGTGGAGCCCCTTGTGTAAATAATATATATAAAGCAGAGATTTCGGGGGAACTTCAAGTCCTCACTACTATGAGCTGAATAAAGAGCATGAAATCCACACTCGAGTATATTTCAGTTTTGTTCACATCGGAGTAACTGTCTTGTCCACACCAAGTATTTAAGCGGTTATTGAGGGGCAGCAGTGGAGAAAAATTGATTTCAATGGGAAAGATTTAGCCAGGCCTTTACCTCACCTACTGAAACCAATGAGAGGAAGTCGGCCTCGGCAGAGTTTGGACTGCGCCATCTCTTTTCAAAAGGTTGACAGTGAAGCAGAGAAGCCAGAGTAAACCTGAAGGTTTCCACCATGCTCCCTGCAAGTGTTACTTACACAAGACGATCATAAAAGTTGAGACAACGATGCAGCCCACAAGAACCATCATGGCAGCATATAGAGCGTACGGAGAATAGAGGATTGCTTTTGCCCCAGCGAGCCTTTCTTGAAGGACAAGAGAAAAGAAAATGATGCTTTAATCATCCATAGCCAACATCCCACTGCAATCCCAACAAACAAGATTTTCACAGTAACCTGTTCAGCTTGACAAGCAAATCTCCATTTTGAAGGAAGTTGCCTTTGAGTCCAAACTCCATGGAGTGAATATGTAAATAAAGCTCTCCTGAAGGGAGAGTAAGCCGCCTAAGGCCGATGGAGGCTGGAATGAAGGATGTGGGAGAGACAGACCTCTGCTTCTAGGTCTGTTTGGATCATTTCATATTTTCTAAGGTGCTGAGCCTGTGCTGAACAGCACAAGACATTGTATGAATATCTTTGGATGTATCATTTGGATCTGTTTTATTTTGAAGAGTTCTGCTAGTAAAATTTGAACAATATTTTCATGGGCCTGTGCAATGCTTCATTTCCAAAAGGGGTCATTTTTTCAGACACCCAGTTGCTTCAGACTGCACAATATTACTATCTGCAACATGGATTTCACACAGTGTGTGTCATAGCCAGCAAGAGAGTGGACTCAAACACCAGATTTTTGCTCCTAAGAACATCAGAAGAGCCTGACTGCTGGATGAGACCCAAGGCCCATCTAGTCAAGCACCCTGTTCTCACAGAAGCCAGTCAGATGCACCACAAGCAGGTTGTGAGTACAGGAGCACTCTCCCCACCTGCAGGGAATGTCCAGGAACTGGCACTGAGAGACATGCTCCCTCCAACAGTGGAGGTCTAACACAGGCATTGTGGCTAGTAGGCACCAATAGCCTAATCTGGCATGAATTTGCCTAAGCCCCTCTTAAAGTGTTCTGTGATGGCCTGGGAATCGGATTCAGAGGCTGAACCTGAGGAATCCCAACCTGCACAGGAGTCCCCGCCTCCAGGGCCTGCTGAGCCAGGGCTGGGGCTTGAACCTGAAGGGCCCTCACCTGTGCTGGATCCTCAGGAGCAGACACCAGCTGAATCTGCTCTGGCTCCGGAGGTGATCAAGGACCCATTGCCTGCAGGTGCTCCACTCTCAGCCCCATGAGGGGAAGAGGAGGTTGCCTCTGGGTCCAGTAACCCTCCAGCCTCTCCTGAGCTGCAGAGGCTCAGAGCAGAGAGGCGGAGGGAACTAAGTTCCTGTAGGAGGAGTGCTTGCCTCCAGACCAGGAGAGGCGAGTCACCTGTGGAACAGGGCTGCCCTATGCCTCAGAGGAGATAAAAGCCAGCCAGCCCAGTCCCAGGTTGCGGGAGCAACATTGTTGGTAACCTGTTCCTGCCGGCACCCTGTCCTGCTCTTCTGCCAGAGTTCCTGACCTTACCCGACTCCTTGCCTTGGACCCCACTTCAGCTTTGACAGACAGCCCCCATACCACACCCTCGACCTCGGACTGGACTCGGACCACGCCGCATGGTAATCCCCCGGGAGCAGCACATTTTCCAAGTTGGTGGCCATCACTCCATCAAAGAATCATAGAATTGTAGAGTTGGGGTTGTCAAGTCCAACCCCTTGTAATGCAGGAATGTGCAGTTGTCCCACATGGGGATCAAACCTGCGACTTTGGCATTATCCGCACCATGCTCTAACTGAGCTATGTGGCAGCAAATTCCACATGTGCTGTGTCCTTCCCCAGTGGGTTTCCCCTCTGGGCCCAAAGAGCTGGTCAGGCTTTCCCACTCATGGCACGCGTTGCCATCATGACTGGGTCCAGATCCTTCCCATCCACCATCCTCCCTTTCTTCTGCTTTCCTTCCATCCTGTGAACAACAAGCTACTACAGACCCTTAAATGTTGGCTTTCCCCCTGGTGCTGCTGCCTTTGGTGCACTTTTCTTCCGTTGGAATAACTTCTTGACTCCACTGAATCCTTTCGGCTGCTTTGCTGTTGCTGCTGGTTTCACATTTCCTGTTGTTTTCGCAGTTGCTGTTTGGGGTGGGGGTGGGAAGCAGCAGCAGAAGCATCACACGCACATTTCCATCAATGTACAGCAATGTTCAGCAGATGAATTTTTATTTTTATTTAATTTTAGAGATTTCTCTCGCCCTTTCTGCTAAAGGAGCCCAGAGCAGCACTGTGCTTACTTTGCACTCAAATGAGTGGGGTGGAATCATTTAACTTATGTCAATTATGTAAGTTCCACATTTTCACCGCAACGGACAGGAAGGTGAGCAATTTACGTTTTAGCAGATGAGGAATAATAGCATTGGAATGGAAGCAGTGCTGCACGCAACAAGCACTGGCGGAAGAAGAGGAGTGCAGGGGGAGCGCACCGCCCCCAGCAGCACGGTTCTGGTAGGGTGCCATCACGGCTGACCCCCCACCCACGCTGGGCACCATGCCCCTGCAGGTGGCGTGACCTGCCCCCAGGACATGCACGCCCCACCCCCCGGGCGCATGCCAGCCCCTTCCCCGCCTTCTCTCCACCCCCAGTGCTGGAGCATGAAGCTCCGCCACTGGCAACAAGTACAGGGAGGAATGGGAAATGGTGCCCTGCTTGCTTACTTGGAAGAGCAGTAGGGAGGCCCACCACCACCATGAATGAACTGTGGCCAGAGACAATGAATTCCCCTGAAGAGAAAACAAAAGTCTGAAGCTACCTACCTGCCTCCGCCATTTCATGTGTGTTGATTGTACTGGTGCCTCATGTCATCTGATCTGCTGAAGGTCTGGTGTTTAAAGAGGAGTCACAGAGCAGTGGGTTCTTCAGCTGCAGCACTAACATCCCAGACCTGCCTTATTTAAATACATGGCAGGTTGATTGTAGTATTGAGAAGAACACCATCCCCTCCCACCCCAACCACACTTTTCAGGGCCACTTGTGGGGGCAGCTGGTAGGGCAACTCCCCCAAATGGGCAGGTAAATTTATTTATTTATTTGTATTAGTGGGACACGGGGTATTAACTATGTATGTGTGAATGGACTAGTTATAGCCTCACATTTCTTCTTGTAGCTATACCCCTGCTTTAAGCCACTTACATACTGTCTTCTTTTGTATATCATTTACTACAAAGGTATGCTTTAATTATGCATTCTCAATGTATTTTTAATTTTAGTTTTTTCTTATTCTACATGTTAATTCAGTGCAATTCTGTTGCAATAGATCTTGACAGCTCGATGACTAAGAGATTTAGCGACGACACTTCGGATTGCCTGAGCACTGACCCACTGGTTTATCACAAGTGGAGACAATATTTACTGTGTTTGCTAGTTCAAGATGAAACAGATTTGGGAAAGAAAGTACTTTTGCCATTTTTATTGACATTTATTGTTTCTTTACAGGTGGTTGCCTTGGTGATATTATCTTGTGTCGATTGCAGTAGCCATTGTATCACCACCCTGTTCGTTTTTTTATTATTTAAAAACATGGCAGCTTGATTGTAGTATTGAAAAGAGCATCATCCCCTCCCACCCCAACCACACTTTGCAGGGCCACTTGTGGGGCATCTGGTAGGGCAGCTCCCCCAAATGGTGGAGCCTTAAAAGTACAGTGGTGCCTCGCAAGACGAAATTAATTCGTTCCGCAAGTTTTTTCTTCTTGCGAGTTTTTCTTCTTGCGAAGCACGGTTTCCCATAGGAATGCATTGAAAATCAATCAATGCGTTCCTATGGAAACCGCCTTCAGACCAGGTCCGGGGACAGTCTGTCCCCCGACCTCTTCTGAAGGCTTGGGGGGGGACAAGGGCTTTTCTTCCCACCCCCAGCATTTTAAAAAACCCCAGGACAGCGGAGACTTCTCCGCTGTCCGGGGCAATTTTAAAATGCTGGCGGGAGGCAGCGAAGCCTTCGCTGCCACCCGCCAGCATTTTAAAATCACCCCGGGACAGCGGAGGACGATTTAAAAGGCCCCGGGAAGGCAGGCAGGGGGAAGCAAAGACTTTTGCCCCCCGCCGGCCTTCAGAAGAGGTCCTGGACCTCTTCTGAAGGCCGGCGGGGGGCGAAAGTCTTTGCTCCCCCCCCCCCGCCTGCCTTCAAAAGCCGTCCGGGATAGCGGAGAAACAAAGGCTGGCGGCAGGAGGAGGTCTCTCCGCCCCGCCACCAGCCTTAGGAGGAGGTCCGAGGACAGTGGGGAAGACGCGCTGTGCTTCCCCGCTGTCCCGGAGATTTCCCTATGGGCTTTCGTCTTGCGAAGGAAGCCCATAAGGAAATTCGTTTTGCGAAGTGCCTCCAAAATGGAAAACCCTTTCGTCTAGCGGGTTTTCCATCTTGTGAGGCATTCGTCTTGCGGGGCACCACTGTAGGAGAGCAAAGAGCTCAAAGACAGAGGGCATATAGCAGCACCTGTAGAGGTGGTGGTGATGATGATGTTGACGATGATGAATGAAGAATGAGGAAGTGGGAGAGATGGGAGAGGTTGAGATTCACTCGGGACAATGTCATTATCCAAGAGGCTGGGTTCTATAGCCTCTCTCTGTAAATTTTGAATTAAAAAAGGACAGTAAGAAACCTTCCCTTGTCTTTATACTTTCCTGGACAACCAATCGGGAGCTGCTGACAGCATCCTGACACCCGCCCACTCAAGCCTTGGACGTGAGTTTGGAGGTGTGCAGGAGGGAGAACCAAAGGTGGTTGTAGCACCTTGTCCAATGCCTTGCCCCACAGGCTCACATCCAGACCCTATTTTATTTTATTAGCCCATTTCCTTCCTGTTAGAAACAATGGTAGGGAAATAATTGGGATTGAATTATACCAACACGTGGGCAGGCATGCATGAGTTCCTGGTTTGGGAATATGTTGTGTGAATCATAATAATAATTTATTACTTATACTCCACCCATTTGGCTGGGTTTCCCCAGCCACTCTGGGTGGCTCCCAACAGAAAATTAAAAGCACAATAAAACGTTAAACAAAACTTCCATAAACAAGGGAATAATAAAACGTCAAACCAAAACTTCCCTAAACAAGAAGGCATTGGATCCTTTGGATCCAAGTAATCTCATGGTCCTCCTCGGACATTAGACCAAACTTTCACCAAACAACGTTCCATTTTTTAGCATTTAGTCATCGGATCCCAGCCTCTAACATTGCTGGGCTAGGGCTGCAGAGGTTTCCATGGCAGCAGGGGGTACGGATCTGACATCAGATATCCCTCTCTGTGGTTGGGGCTCTGTCCTTAATTCTGGAGAGAGAGATCTGATGTAGATTATGGCCCCTGGGATGTTCACCATAAGGACCAGGAGACGATAGCCATAGTTGCCTTTTTCTGAACTTAAAATACCACAATATCATAGCCTTTCCTTGTAGATACAGTATTGCTTCCGAGTTTCTCTCTGCCTTGGTTTCTTCATGAGCTTCTTTCACCCCCCAATACCTAGAACCGCTTTCCTTGTGATGTAGAGCCTTCTACATTCTAGGAACATCTCCCACTCAACTTATGCTCTTTCATGATTGGCTATCTGCCATACCTAATAGGAATTGCACAGAAAGGATAAACCCAGGGAAAATGTTCATTTCATATCTACTATATTGCTTCCCGCCAAAAAAGCATTGTTACTACAGTCTGCAAGGATGCTGCAAGGAGGGAGCTTTGGCACAAGACAGGAAAAGAGGTGTAAGGAAATCTGTCCTCCACCTCGATGTCAGAGCCCTTCCGATTGGCAGTCTGGAAACTAAGCAGATCTGGCTATTGGAGTTGGGAGTCTCAGAAGCAACTGATCTATGTCTATTAGTCAAATAAACATGCTCATGTATTTGCCTACTCAGAGGTTAGGCTCATTGCAGGATTGCAGCTTTGATATGATGTACTGGGGTGAACTGTAATTCAGAGAGCAATACATTTTGACCTGATAAGCTCTTCCTTTTTAATCTGCATGAACACATAAACTGGCTTCCACTGAATATCCTCCTTTCTTTTCTCTTTCTGCTACTCTTGCATCGCTGCCTTGGCCCCAAGACAAGATTGCTGAATTGCTGAAGGACCCACAATGGAAGATGCATAACAGGGCCTTGTACTACTTTTCCAAAGAGAAACAATCGTGGGAAGAGTCCAGAAAGCATTGTATTAAGAAAAATACTTCGTTAATTTCTGTCAGCAATGGTGAAGAACAGGTTAGCAGAACACTGGGATGCATAAAAAGCAAATAAAAAGTCTCACAGGTTTTTTTTTTTGGGGGGGGGGGTTGCACATGAGCATTTTATTGCTTCCAACTCTCCTGTGATCAGAAGAAAGGTGGAGAAGCACCTTCACAAGGTCTGTGCTCCAATGAAGGGAGCATCCTAGAGGTGTGCAGAAATAGAAGCAACAACAGACAATTTAGACAAAATATTACACACTTACACATTAAAATGTTACATTAATGCAATGTTACTAATGAGCTCTTCATACAGGATGGCAAATATGGTCTAATAGGCATTACTGAAACCTGGTGGGATGAGACTCATGACTGGAATGTAGAAATTGAGGGTTATAACATGTTCAGAAGGAACAGACCAAACAGGGAGGGGGGAGGAGCAGCATTATTATATGTAAAGGATATGTACACTTGTGGCGAGATCCATGACCTGGAGCACAGAAAGCAGGATGAGCGTATATGGGTAAAAATTGTAGGTGAGGGAAAGAACAGTGGCCTTACTGTGGGTGTCTGCTATAGCCCTCCAGACAGAGGACTTTGAGAAGGACTTCCTAGAGCAGATGACCAAACATTCAAAAAGGAGAGAGATAGTAGTCTTCAGCTAGGGAGACTTCAGCTACCCTGATATTTGTTAGAATTCAAACTCTTCCAAGAATGGGTCCAACAAATTCCTCCATTGCCTCACTGACAATTTCATTTCTCAGAAGTTGGAATATGCAACAAGGGGATCCCCTCTCTCAGACCTGTTCAAAAAGGGAGGAACTGATGGACAAAGTGGAAGTACTGAAGTGTGGGTCAAAGAGTGGAAAGAAGACCCACTTGCACCTCATTGGAGAGGACCATGCACAGTTCTGCTGACATCACAAAGAACTGTTAAGGTTGTGGGAGAGCCATGGATTCACCATACACAAGAGATCTGAAGGCCTTTTCAAGTCCATCAACCTATATAATGTCTTGTTTGGTTATTTACTCCATAGGCAACTGAGGTGTCATGGGGCCTTGGAACACAAGTCCACCTTGTTCATCCAGAGGTCTATAGTGTGTTATGGAAAGAGTTCTGAAAGAAAGTGTGGCTATGATTTTCATAGAATAATGCTCTTTCTTTCTTTCTTTCTTTCTTTCTTTCTTTCTTCCTCCCTCCCTCCCTCCGTCCCTCCCTCTCTGTGGAAATGAATGTTAAAAGAGAAAGGAACACGGGAATGCGAGATAGTAGTCATTTGCTTTGATTCAGCGATAAAACAGTTTTAATTTATTAGCAAACAAATGATTCCAGAATCAATCCTAGATATACTTTAGGCTGGAAATTACTTTTGTCACAAAGCCTGTAATGGTCTTACTCAGCATTTTAAAAATAAAATCTCAATCTATATATATATATTGCAGACTTTTCTGGGGGGGGGGGGGAATGTGTTGTCTATTAATGCTAATATAACAGATGACTCCCTGTGGAGCTCAGAAATCACTGCCTAAGACCCTTCCTCAGGGTCTACCAGAGTCACCTGAAACTCAATGATCAAAGCAGCACCATATTAATTCCCTACAGTTCCTGAGAGTGATGCTATATTGTGAGCATTGTGTGAAAGTAAGCAGGCATCTAGAGTGGTGCTAATGATTCCCACAACCAAATAACCCTGACCGAGTAAAAGGCTCATCAGAGGCTACTTTGCTCTGGGTCCCTCTAAGCTGCACCTGGCCGTGTTCACCATACCTGCGCCTCCCCTGGGCTTTGCATACTTCTTCTGACATGCACACATGGGCATTTGGCCCTTAAATTCTCAAAATAGGAGATGGCCGAGGCTGGGTTGAAAACTGTGCCAGAGGCCCCGTCAAAGTAGTACCCCTTCAACTTAGGCTGGTGAGGAGCACAAGGTCATATCCACACCAATATCAGTTTAGTCTTGCTGGCCACATGACCCGGAAAGCTGTCTGTGGACAAACACTGGTTTCCCTTGAAAAGCAAGATGAGCGCCGCAACCCCATAGTCACCTTTGACTGGTCTTAACTGTCCAGGGGTCCTTTACCTTTACCTTCTACCTAAACTACAGTTCCTGGGATCCTTTGGGGGGAAAGGAATGTGCTTTGAATGCATGGTATGGATGTGACCAAAATGTGGTCTCCTAGTAACCTGAGAGGCGCCCTAAACATGCCTAAGGGAGTTCCTCCATATTCCTGCTTCACTTAATCAGAAACCAAGAGAGATTTCCAGACCCACCAGCTGCCTCCTTTCTAATAGTTAAAAGGTATTGCTGTTCTGAAGTGGTCAGCAAAGAGCCGCCATCAAGCTCTCATTGGGAAGCCCCGTTCTGTGACATCACTATTGACCTTTTTGTGTAACTTGTAGTGTACAGTGGTACCTCAGGTTAAGCACTTAATTCGTTCCGGAGGTCCGTTCTTAACCTGAAACTGTTCTTAACCTGAAGCACCACTTTAGCTAATGGGGCCTCCTGCTGCTGCCGCGCCGCCGGAGCACGATTTCTGTTCTCATCCTGAAGCAAAGCTCTTAACCCGAGGCACTATTTCTGGGTTAGCGGAGTCTGTAACCTGAAGCGTATGTAACCTGCAGCGTGTGTAACCCGAGGTACCACTGTATAGATAGTGAATGTCAAAATAATAGATACAAAGTAAGAACACAAGTGGTGTTGCATATGTAATACTTTACTTGATTGATTTAAAGGAAGTGGGTGCTTTTGAAGCACCCAGATGGGTTTAGGCTCATTTTGAACAGAAATCACAGAGCACATTTTTATTCCTTTAAAGGCTTCTACCTCTCCCATTTCTGATCTGGAGCCTTCTTGCAGATAAATGACATTTTGTGCCAACAGGCAGCATCGTGCCAACAATGTCTACGTCTGCATTTCTGTGTGATATAAACACAGTTGTCATCTAGCGATGCGCTGGGCTGCTTCATCTCAGTATCCCAGAATCTGAAAAAAAGATGGCAGCACAAATCAATTCAAACTAAACGTTTGCTTTATTTTCTTCATTGGAGCAATAAATATACGTATGCAGGAACATTGCGGAGATAGGTTTCTCACCAAGGGCTCCTGAGAAAACAAAGCAATCAATGATAACAGTTTCAAATGGCTACTAAATGTCTTGCAGCGATTAAATATCCCCCCTTGCACCTCCTTTACAATTTTTTTAACTAAAACCCCAATGTTTTAGAATGTTCCTCTTGTTAGCAGAGGAAACAAGCCAGAAAGAAACCAGTGTCTGGCTTTTTAGAATGTGTGAACCCAAACCCATGTTTTGTTTCTCTCCAAACAAACCACTATCAGTTAACTTCCCCCACCCCTAAAGAAAACCCATTGGCTTCCACTTGCCATCTACTTGAAAAGAAACATCATGGGTGGATTTGTTAATAGATTAAGCTAGGTCCATGCATAATGAAGAGCAGATCCCTGTGCCTGAACTAACATGGGAAAGTTTCGAAATCTGAGTGCAAACAAAAGTGACAAGAGATAAGTTTCTAGACCCTATTGACAAATTAAAAGTTGACAAACGAAAATGGATTTCTGGGAGTCTGTCTGCAATGAAGGCATTAAGAATGTTTATTTACAAACTCACACTTCAGGAACTGCTGAACCATCAAGCCATTCCAATCCATTCAGTTTTTTGTTATTCTTCCTTAGTCCTATCCAGAAGTGCTTCTTAAACTTAGCTCCTTCGTTGTTTATAAAGTCCTGCAAAAAAGCACAACCAGAAAGAAGAAATGAGTGTCTAGATTCCCCTTTCAAAGGTTTCCAGAGAGTGGTTCATCCCCCAAATATTACAGACTTGTAAAATAATACTAATCTTGTGATAACTTAAAGACGATCCCTTTTTATTATGGCTTAAGCTTTAGGGAACTAAAGTCCACTTTGTCAGATGCATCTGATGAAGCAGGCTTGAGTTCTTTAAAGCATATCCTATAATAAGAGGAGCTAGATTGTGTATTCCTGGCATTGGGCAGTTGAGACAGATACCGGATTCTGCTAATTTACTACCTGCTTCTTTGCCCAGCGGTCAAGGTGTGAGGACTAAGTCTCACCCAGCTGTGCCCACCTGGGAACTCAGTGCAGCATCAGGGCAGACTGGAGGGTCAGGGAGGAGCAGTTGCTGTGGTCTATAGAAATTCTCTCTCTCCAGGCTCTCTGTCCAATTGATGAGGGGAGCTAGATTGTGTGTTCCTGGCACTGGGCAGCTGGGACAGAAATGGGGTTCTGCTAATTTACCACCTGCCTCTCTGCCCAGCAGCCTCACTGCCTGAGCTGATAGAGGACACTCAGACTGCTGGTTTTTAGGAACTTAAACATCCATGCTGAGGTGAGCGGCTCTGGGATGGCTCAGGACTTACTTCTACTCAACATTGTTCCAAAGAAGATTCCAATGTATAGTTTTCAGAGTAAAAATGTAAAGAAATTGCAGGATTCCCCCCAAAATAGACTAGAGGCAATTGTATTTTTTTAAAAATTATATTTATTAGTTTTACAACAATTTAAACACTACAAAGAGAGAACAACAAAAAATACAAAAAAATACAATACAATGCAAAAAAGACTAACAAAACATAACAAAAGCAATTTAAAAACACATCAAACAGACAAAAAAGAAAAAAATATATATATTTGTATATCTTATCTTCCTTTCCCCTATTTCCACGACCTCCTCACACCTCCCTTTTTGTATTCCACTTCTATTAATTATTTCAGCAATTCCTTTCCATCTTCCCCTGTTTTCTATCCTATAATTATCTTAACACATTTTAACCTTATTTTTCCTTTAATACTCTATTAATCTATTTATACTTAATTCCTTATAACATTTCTACTAAAGCCATATCACTTCACTCCAACGTTCTTCTAACATTCATTAATTTTACAATGCTTCTGTAAATAATCTTTAAACTTCTTCCAATCTTCTTCCACCGACTCTTCTCCCTGGTCTCGGATTCTGCCAGTCATTTCCGCTAGTTCCATATAGTCCATCAACTTCATCTGCCATTCTTCCCTGGTGGGTAAATCTTGTGTCTTCCAATACTTCGCGATGAGTATTCTTGCTGCTGTTGTTGCATACATAAAAAAAGTTCTATCCTTCTTTAGCACCAATTGGCTGACCATGCCCAGGAGAAAGGCCTCTGGTTTCTTCAGAAAGGTATATTTAAATACCTTTTTCATTTCATTATAAATCATCTCCCAGAATGTCTTAATCCTTGGGCATGTCCACCAAAGGTGAAAGAATGTACCTTCAGTCTCCTTACATTTCCAACATTTATTATCGGGCTCCCCTTCATGGATCACTGCCTTGCCGTGGCGAAGGGGCTTGAAGAACTCAGAGAAGCTATGAACTACGCCGAGCAGGGCACACAAGATGAACAGGTCATAGTGGAGAGTTTCGACCAAACGTGATCCACCTGGAGGAGGAACCGGCAAGCCACTCCAGTATCCTTGTCAAGAAAACTCCATGGACAAAGACAACAGGCATATAAAAGTTATGACGCTGGAAGATGAGCCCCTCAGGTCGGAAGGCGTCCAACATGCTACTGGGGAAGAGCGGAGGGCAAGTACAAGTAGATCCAGAGCTGATGAAGCGGCTGGGCCAAAGCCGAAAGGACGCTCAGTTGCGGATATGCCTGGAAGCGAAAGGAAAGTCCAATGCTGTAAAGAAAAATATTGCATAGGAACCTGGAATGTAAGAACCATGAACCTGGGTAAGTTGGAGGTGGTCAAAAATGAGATGGCAAGAATAAATATTGACATCCTGGGCATCAGTGAACTAAAATGGACGGGAATGGGCGAATTCAGTTCGGATGACCATCACATCTACTACTGTGGGCAAGAAACCCGTAAAAGAAATGGAGTGGCCCTCATAGTCAACAAAAGAGTGGTGAAAGCTGTACTGGGATGCAATCTCAAAAATGATAGAATGATCTCGATACAAATCCAAGGCAGACCTTTTAACATCACAGTAATCCAAATTTATGCACCAACTACTGGTGCTGAAGAAGCTGAAATTGACCAATTCTATGAAGACTTACAACACCTTATAGAAGTGACACCAAAGAAGGATGTTCTTCTCATTATAGGGGATTGGAATGCTAAAGTAGGGAGGCAAGAGATAAAAGGAACAACTGGCAAGTTTGGCCTTGGAGATCAAAACGAAGCAGGGCAAAGGCTAATAGAGTTCTGTCAAGAGAACAAGCTGGTCATCACAAACACGATTTTCCAACAACACAAGAGACGACTCTACACATGGACATCACCAGATGGGCAGCATCGAAATCAGATTGATTATATTCTCTGCAGCCAAAGATGGAGAAGCTCTATACAGTCAGCAAAAACAAGACCTGGAGCTGACTGTGGCTCAGATCATCAGCTTCTTATAGCAAAATTCAAGCTTAAACTGAAGAAAGTAGGAAAAACCACTGGGCCGGTAAGATACAATCTAAACCAAATCCCTTATGAATACACAGTGGAAGTGAGGAACAGGTTTAAGGATTTAGATTTGGTGGACAGAGTGCCTGAAGAACTATGGATGGAGGCTCGTAACATTGTACAGGAGGCAGCAACGAAAACCATCCCAATGAAAAGGAAATGCAAGAAAGCAAAGTGGCTGTCCAACGAGGCCTTACAAATAGCGGAGGAGAGAAGGCAAGCAAAATGCGAGGGAGATAGTGAAAGATACAGGAGATTGAATGCAGATTTCCAAAGAATAGCAAGGAGAGACAAGAAGGCCTTCTTAAACGAGCAATGCAAACAAATAGAGGGAAACAACAGAATGGGAAGAACCAGAGATCTGTTCAAGAAAATTTGGAGATATGAAAGGAACATTTCGTACAAAGATTACCATAATAAAGGACAAAAGTGGTAAGGACCTAACAGAAGCAGAAGACATCAAGAAGAGGTGGCAAGAATACACAGAAGAATTATACCAGAAAGATATGGATGTCTCGTACACCCCAGGTAGTATGGTTGCTGACCTTGAGCCAGACATCCTGGAGAGTGAAGTCAAATGGGCCTTAGAAAGCACTGCAAATAACAAGGCCAGTGGAAGTGATGGTATTCCAGCTGAACTATTTAAAATTTTAAAAGATGATGCTGTTAAGGTGCTACACTCAATATGCCAGCAAATTTGGAAAACTCAGCAGTGGCCAGAAGATTGGAGAAGATCAGTCTACATCCCAGTCCCAAAGAAGGGTAGTGCCAAAGAATGCTCCAACTACCGCACAATTGCACTCATTTCACACGCTAGCAAGGTTATGCTTAAAATTCTACAAGGAAGGCTTAAGCAGTATGTGGATCGAGAACTCCCAGAAGTGCAAGCTGGATTTAGAAGAGGCAGAGGAACCAGAGACCAAATTGCAAACATGCGCTGGATTATGGAGAAAGCTAGAGAGTTCCAGAAAGACATCTACTTCTGCTTCATTGACTATGCAAAAGCCTTTGACTGTGTCGACCACAGCAAACTATGGCAAGTTCTTAAAGAAATGGGAGTGCCTGATCACCTCATCTGTCTCCTGAGAAATCTCTATGTGGGACAAGAAGCTACAGTTAGAACTGGATATGGAACAACTGATTGGTTCAAAATTGGGAAAGGAGTACGACAAGGCTGTATTTTGTCTCCCTGCTTATTTAATTTATATGCAGAATACATCATGCGAAAGGCTGGGCTGGATGAATCCCAAGCTGGAATTAAGATTGCCGGAAGAAATATCAACAACCTCAGATATGCAGATGACACAACCTTGATGGCAGAAAGTGAGGAGGAATTAAAGAACCTTTTAATGAGGGTGAAAGAGGAGAGCGCAAAATATGGTCTGAAGCTCAACATCAAAAAAACGAAGATCATGGCCACTGGTCCCATCACCTCCTGGCAAATAGAAGGGGAAGAAATGGAGGCAGTGAGAGATTTTACTTTCTTGGGCTCCATGATCACTGCAGATGGTGACAGCAGCCACGGAATTAAAAGACGCCTCCTTCTTGGGAGAAGGGCAATGACAGGCCTAGACAGCATCTTGAGAAGTAGAGACGTCACCTTGCCAACAAAGGTCCGTATAGTTAAAGCCATGGTTTTCCCAGTAGTGATGTATGGAAGTGAGAGCTGGACCATAAAGAAGGCTGATCGCCGAAGAATTGATGCTTTTGAATTATGGTGCTGGAGAAGACTCTTGAGAGTCCCATGGACTGCAAGAAGATCAAACGCATCCATTCTTAAGGAAATTAGCCCTGAGTGCTCACTGGAAGGACAGATCGTGAAGTTGAGGCTCCAGTACTTTGGCCACCTCATGAGAAGAGAAGACTCCCTGGAGAAGACACTGATGCTGGGAAAGATGGAGGGCACAAGGAGAAGGGGGCGACAGAGGACGAAATGGTTGGATAGTGTTTTCGAGGTTACCAGCATGAGTCTGACCAAACTGCGGGAAGTAGTGGAGGACAGAGGTGCCTGGCGTGCTCTGGTCCATGGGGTCACGAAGAGTCGGACACGACTAAACGACTAAACAACAACAACAAAATTATCGGGCAAATGGTAATTTTTTTCAAGCTTAACTGGTGTCATGTACCACCTATAAATCATTTTCATTAAATTTTCTCTTAGGGCATTACATGCCGTAAATTTCATACCTGTGGTCCGTAACTGTTCCCAGTCAGCCATCATTATGTTATGTCCAACATCTTGTGCCCATTTAATCATAGCTGATTTCACCGTTTCATCCTGAGTGTTCCATCCCAACAGCAAGTTATACATTCTTGACAAATTCTTAGTTTTTGGATCTAACAATTCTGTTTCCAAGACCAGAGGCAATTGTATTTCATCCAGCAGAGCTTTACTGCTACTAAAGGCAAATTAGCATAATGGTGGTCACAAATCCAATACATTCAGGATTGGCACTGTCCATAAGAAATCCAGTTGCAGCAGACCTAACTTAAACTTACAATAATCTATAGTCAGTCTAAACCTTAACACTAAGCATACTATGTGCAGAACAGCACACCAGACGGAAAAGAGACGGAAAGAGAGAGTGAAACCCAGGCTCCTTCTGGCCCTGCTTTTATAGCCAACATGACCTTGACTGAAAAAGATAAGAGAACCAGTTTAAGCCGGCTGTACTCAGCTTCTCTGAAGGCATAACCCAAACATCATGAACTTTCTGCTTGTTTCTTTCACACAGAGAAGGTTCCAGAACCTTCTTGAATTAGAATAGGAAAGATCTCTACACATCTGATCAATACTTTTTGTACTAAGAAATGCAAACTGAGAGTTACTGGCCCAATGCATGTGGCAGGCCACACTCTGGACCTATTTCTCAAGTAGGCAGGAACAAGGTGATCTGAAAGTGGGGGATATTCATATCAGCCCCTTGTCATGGTCAGAATGCTTCCTGTTGAGATCTTCTCTCCTCTGCAGAGGCAGAAGACCTATTTGGATGGTCTACCCTTGGAGGCTAATGGATCCACTGACTTTTCAGACAGCTCTGCTGGTTTTTCTGGATGATATGACTGGTGCTCCTGTTGAAGCCCTGGATTACCTCTGGAATATCTGAATGGCTCAGACTATTGATATCATTCAGCCCACATTTTACCAGCTTCCTTGCAAGAATATCATGGAGGACTTTGTCAAAAGCCTTACTGAAATCAAGGTACACTATGTCCACAGCATTCCCCCGATACTCCAAGCTTGTAACTCCATCAAAAAAAGAAATGAGATTCATCACACCAACTTGTTTTTGAGAAACCCACGCTGGATCTTAATAATGACAGCATCCTTTCCTAAGAGCTGGTAGATCAACTATAAGCTTCTTATGCAGCCACAGAGTTTCTTTAGGTGCCTCCCACTTTCCCTCCTTGTTGCAATTGTCTTCATTTGTGCCTTCTATACTTCACCTTTAAGAAAATCCAAGCCATCTTGGACCTGCCCCCCTTCTCTTTGAGTATTTCTGACCATGGGATTCACACAGCAATTCCTTAAGCTTTTTGAAATCAGCCTTCTTAAAGTCCAGAGTGCATGTCCAACTACACTCAGTTTTCCTTTGCCTCTCTCTTATGAAATCCAGGAGAACATGATCACTTCCTCCCAAGATTGCCAGTACTTCCACTTTGTCCATCAGTTCCTCCCTTTTGGAGATGACCAGGTCTGAGAGAGATGATCCCCTTGTTGCATATTCCACCTTCTGAGAAATGAAATTGTCAGTGAGGCAATGGAGGAATTTGTTGGACCTTCCATTCTTGGAAGAGTTTGAATTCTAACAAATATCAGGGTAGCTGAAGTCTCCCATGACTACTATCTCTCTCCTTTTTGAATGTTTGGTCATCTGCTCTAAGAAGTCCTTATCAAAGTCCTCTGTCTGAAGGGCTATAGCAGACACCCACAGTAAGACCACTGTTCTTTCCCTCACCTACAATTTTTACCCATATACGCTCATCCTGCTTTCTATGCTCCAGGTTATGGATCTCGCCACAAGTGTACATATCCTTTACATATAATAATGCTGCTCCTCCCCCCTCCCTGTTTGGTCTGTTCCTTCTGAACATGTTATAACCCTCAATTTCTACATTCTAGTCATAAGTCTCATCCCACCAGGTTTCAGTAATGCCTATTAGACCATATTTGCCATCCTGTATTAAGAGCTTATTAGTAACGTTGCATTAATGTAACATTTTAATGTGTAACTGTGTAATATTTTGTCTAAATTGTCTGTTGTTGCTTCTATTTCTGCACACCTCTAGGATGCTCCCTTCATTGGAGTACAGACCTTGTGAAGGTGCTTCTCCACCTTTCTTCTGATCACAGGAGAGTTAGAAAGAATAAAATGCTCATGTGCAAAAAACAAAAGAAACCTGTGAGACTTTTTCTTTGCCTTTTATGCATCCCAGTGTTCTGCTAACCTGTTCTTCACCATTGCTGACAGAAATTAACGCAGTTTTTTTCTTAATACAATGCTTTCTGGACTCTTCCCACGATTGTTTCTCTTTGGAAAAGTAGTACAAGGCCCTGTTATGCATCTTCCATTGTGGGTCCTTCAGCAATTCAGCAATCTTGTCTTGGGGCCAAGGCAGCAATGCAAGAGTAGCAGAAAGAGAAAAGAAAGGAGGATATTCAGTGGAAGCCAGTTTATGTGTTCATGCAGATTAAAAAGCAAGAGCTTATCAAGTCAAAATGTATTGCTCTCTGAATTACAGTTCACCCCAGTACATCATATCAAAGCTGCAATCCTGCAATGAGCCTAACCTCTGAGTAGGCAAATACATGAGCATGTTTATTTGACTAGTAGACATAGATCCATCTTCACTGTGATATCATTACTTTCCTTCCCCTTTTGGGGTGTGTGCCCATCAATGGATTTCTATACCAGTAGGGCTGAGCAAGACACACCCCCCCTTGCTCCAGTGCCCAATTCAGAACCTTGGGTCCAGGGAAGGTTGCTCACCTTGGATCCAAAATCCGAAGCAATATTTGGAAAATGTAAGTTTCAACCCTCCCTTTGGCTTGCATTGGGAAAGCACGATGACCATAACTTTGTGTTTTCTGTTTCACAAGGAGCCTGGAAACTGCAAACATAGTAGCCCCCAGTGCAGAGATTCAGTCCTTCCCAGTTTCAGGCAGATTCAGAGCCCCTATTGTATTCCTAAATGGGTATCTTTATACATCTTCAAGGTCAGGAGCTCCTGGTTATGAGCTCTCAGAAGCTGCAATCAGCTACACAGAACTGCTGAAGGCTGCTAACCCCTCTCCCAACTCACTTCCTCATCCAGCCTGGCTTCTTCTCCTAGGTGCTCTTCTGCTGCATACAACCCAGGTTGCACTTTGGGTTCTACTCTTCATTTGCCTTATGACCAATGTGGCCATAACCCAAATACAGAAATGTGATTTCAGCTTATATATTTCCATTGGCAATTTTACTCTTCCAACAGAAAGAGCTTCCTTTCCCTTTCCCGAAGCTGGTAAGTTCAATTAACCTTCTGGAGCAGAGATGGGGGGGGGGAATGCACTAAATATTGTCTTTTCAACCAAACATGCATCTCAGAACCAGCTTCAACTACAACTAAGGTGCTGTGTGCATTGGATGTTAGGACACCTGCACCTCCAGGAGGTCTGTAAAAGAGGATTTCTTTTTAATCAGGTGCTGAGCCTCAGAGCGAGTTCCCCCTGTGCTCCAGTTTTTCAGCACCACAGTCGCAAAGTAACTCACCGATATCAGATTTAATTTCATCGTTTAGGAGAGTCGAGTTGAGCAGTTCGTCTGCTAAGCCTTGAGCCACAGCGAGTATTTCCAGGTCTAAAAGGTTTGAAACAATTCAAATCAGGGGAATCATACTATTAAGAAACCATTTCTCAAGAGTTTGCCACACCCTGGCATGAAACAAGAAGCAGAACTTTGGACAGCAGCACCAGTCCAGTAGCAAAAGACCTCTGGGAACACACAGTTGAAGAGATTAATGCCAGTGCAGGGCATAGGGCTGCTTTGCACCATTAGTTATGTCTGTCATCTATGGTGGATGGAGAAAATGCTGGCACTATTCGTAAACTTTTATTTATTTATCCAACGAAAGTAGCAACAGGCATTATTTAACACAATTTCATTGTGGAAGAAACCTGCTCCAGCCTTTCAGTGCTTTTAGCCAATGAGCAAAGTCAAAGTTTTGATAAACAGGAAAGCCCTGTTAATGTCCCTACATATAAAAGGTAAAGATAAATGTAAAGGACCCCTGGATAGTTAAGTCCAGTCAAAGGAAACTATGGGGTGCAGCGCTCATACAGTCATACCTCGGGTTAGACGCTTCTGGTTGTGTTTTTTTGGGTTATGGGCGTGCCAAAACCCAGAAGTACTTGGAACGGGTTACTTCTGAGTTTCAGAGGTCATGCATGCACAGAAGCACCGAATCGCAACCCGCTCGTGTGCAGATGTGGCGCTGCGGGTTGTAAACCTGCCTCCCGCATGGATCACGTTCGCAACCCGAGCATCCACTGTATTGCTTTTTAGGCTGAAGGAGCTGGCGTTTGCTCACAGACCGCTTTCCTTGTCATGTGGCCAGCATGACTAAATCATGCAATGGAATTCCATGATGGAACCCAGAGCACATGGAAACGCTGTTTACCTTCATGCCACAGCAATACCTATTTATCTACTTGATCTGGTATGCTTTCAAACTGCCAGGTTGGCAGGAGCTGGGACAGAGCAACGGGAGCTCATTCCATTGCGCGGAACCGCTGACCTTAATATCTGCAAGCCCAAGAGGCTTGGTGGTTTAGACCACAGCGCCACCCCTGCATATAGCCTTTGTATGCATACTTGAACAAGCAAGGTCTGTAATCAAAAATGCCGGACAAGAGTTGGCCCAGCAACTGCAACAGCAATCCCTCTCTCTGTTCAATGTCATCTGTGGAAATGGTAGCAGTGCACATTATGTACACGCTGTCAGTATATTGAAACATCACTGCTGCAGACAGCCAGATTGTTGACATCACATGATGTGCCTATCTGTGGGAAAGAAGAATTTCCCAGGACGTTCACAGGCTGGATAAGTCTTTGTGAAGAGTGTAACTTGAAACCTTCCGATTGCGCATGTTCAGGAAGTTTGTCAGACGTGCTAGAAGAACTGAACTGAAAGGACATGGTTTTCTCTAGTGCTGTAATGTCAGAAATAAACATCATGTAAATACATTTCTGACTTATTTTCTTTCCCCTGCGGAAGCAGGAGGAAGGGGTTTTGCATTTTACCCACGCTTGGGAAAATGTCGCCGATCAAAATCTCCCTGGTCTGTCTGAGATATCAGCCAGAGGAGGTTACCGGTAAGCAAGCTCCGAGGACAGTGAGAGGGGCCAGCCTCTGTGGAGGGGGCTTGCAAACCGACACACGCATGCTTCTGATTTTGTGCAAATATGAGGGATCCAGCAGAGCATATTTTAAATAATTGTGAGAACTGCAGGAGATGGGATGGAACTTCTGAGGGCACAGTGGGCATAGAAAGGGGAGCAGCAGAAAGTGACTATTGCTCCACCAAACCAGAAATACAGTAACAGAACAAAGCATTCGCAACTCCAAGTAGAGCAGTTTGGAGCCTGACTCCCCCTACCTCAACCTTTTGAGTCCACGGCTCCCTTGACCAACTACATTCTTTCTGTGACAGCCCTGTGGGGCTCAGGAGTCCAGTTATGTTACCCCTTGCCTGCAGATCTGGCAACTTCTCACCCTTTTGTGAACACTCTCCCTTGTGGAGTGTTCGCTCAGCCTCCTCTCCTTTCTCCTCTCCTCTCCTTGAGAGTCTTCCGGGCAGTCACTGCTGCCACCCCTGGTCTCTGAGCTGCCCCCCACCCCAAAGAGAGATGCTTCCTCACACTGCCTCACAGGGGCCTGGGGCTTGTCTGTCCATTCCCAACAGCAAGGGCAGGTGAACTGGCTGTCTGGGCTCCCTCGCCCACTTGCTTGCTTACTTCAAGCCCACTTCAGCTCCTGGCAACCAGCACCCCCTGGCCAACCCCAGAGGCACCATTTGCTTGGGGAGCTTTTAGCCAGGGCTGCTGCAACAAACAGCTGTGCAAGTCATTGGGAGGCAGAGATGTGTGTGATGGCCTGGGACTTGGACTCGGAGCTGGAGGAGTCTCATTCCGCACCAGATCCTCTGCAACAAGCACCAGCTGGGCTGAGTCAGGGGCCTGAGCCTGCCCTGGCTCCAGATGCGGGGATGACCTCGTTGCCTTCAGCTGGGCCATCACGTACAGTTGCTCCACTACCAGTTGGGTCAGGAGAGGCTGAGGCGGCCTCTGGGTCTAGTAACCCACTGACATCTCCTGAGCTGCAGAGACTCAGGTCTGAGAGGAGGAGAGACCTGAGTACTCGCAGGAGGAGTGCTTGCCTTTGGGCGAGACAGGGAGGTGAGTCACCAGGGGATCAGGACTGGCCGTTACCCCATCAGAGATAAAAGGCTGCCAGACCCCACCCCAGGTTGCGGGAGCAACATTGCTGCTTGCTGGAACCTGCCTGAGACCCTGTGCCTGTCCTAGCCTGGTTTCCTGCCTTGGCCCTGTAGGATTGACTCCTTGCGGAATCCTTGGATTCGGGACTGGACCTGGACCGCGTGGCTCAGGTTAACCCCCAGGCCCAGCACAATGTGAGAGGGCATCAGAGGAGGGAGGGAAAGAGAGACAGAGACCCGTGTTGCCTGTGGCACCCCTAACCATCATTCAAGGCACCCCGGGTGCCACGGCACACTGGTTGAAAACCACTGCCCTAACATTGGATTATTCCTATAATGGATAAACCCGACTTTACAGGGGGGAAAGCATCACAATTGCTCTTGCTTGAGGGTAACATCACGTAGACCATGCAACTTAAATGCAAACACACAGAAAACTCCAGTGTGGACAAGTGCTAGAACTGTCCATGTCATGTGTCTGATTTCGAATCCCTTTTATGTTCCTTTCCTGCTGGGATGCCTCTGGCCAACACAGGGTCTCTCCAGGAGACATGAGTTCTTGGGTTTGTGTTTTTTGGATGTTGTGAATGTAGGTGTTTGTGTAGGGAAAGGGGAGCTAGGCAAAGTTCCCACTCCCATTGAGTTTCGATTTTAGGTTGGCAGGTTTTTCTTCTTCTGCCATGTCTTTCAGCGATTGCCTTCTAACAAGTTTTTGTTACCAAGTTATACATGTGGGGTGTCATGTAGATCATTCTGTGCTGTGATCTGCCCGGCAAATTATGGGTGAAGGATGGGATCTAAATACTGAAAATAAATCAATACCACCCTCAAAAGACCCATCGCCTGATCATCACTTTACACTACATTAAACTTTTGCCAAAGCAGTTTTTCTTCCAGCTGAGCTGCATCCCTGAAATCACTTCTGCTGGGAGAAAATACCCCAGGGTTGGGAAGAAGGAAAAAGAGGAAAAAGGAAAAAGAAAAACATTGCTTACCATCCACGCCTACAGAAGATGGATCATATCCTTCAACAACATTCCGAATCTGTTTTACTCCGGAGAAGAATGACTGGCGTTCTGCCCATAATGTACAATCTAAAAAAGAGAAGAATTTGGGAGAAAATAAACGGTGCTCCAACAACCAACAGTCATTTGCCAGAGAATGACATGGCTCTTGTGGGATAACCAGCCTCCTATAACCAACATAAGTCTAATAATACATGAAGGTATTATATCACTCACACTCACCCTGGGGAGGAAAAAAAAGTCAAGCCTATTGTTCCCTCATCTACCTTGTGAATGCCTGCATTTAAAGATGTCTGAGCTAGTTGCTCCAAGTTCAGAATGCATGATTTTCTACAAGCCATCCTTGTGTTCCTATAACAATAACTTAGGAGCTTTCATCACTTTGGAACTAATCTAAGTTTTGCTGCCTGTGTTTTCTTACTGCTGTATGGGAAAGCACATGAATTTGACCTTTGAAGAGTTTGTGAGTAAACCATTTTTAACTTACCAAATGTGTGGTCTTTTTCTATGCTGGATGAAGTGGGAAACTTTGGAAGGAACTGAAGAAGGGCATATTTTAAAGGTCCAACAGCCTATATTTCCACGCTTTACCAGGCTGCATATTTTGTGATATTAATCTCTGCTGGGGTTCTCAAAGCAAAAAGTAGTTGCCCCATACCTGGATCTTGGCCTCCAGGGAATTCTCTTTTTATACCTATTTTTTCCTTGCCAACCAACAGCTCCATCCTCACTCCTAAGCCACAAATGCTAGGCCTGATTCTTAGTCAAGGCTTCCCATGTTCTAGAAATAATTTCCCCATAGGCTGATTCCATGCCATGGCTCAGCCCAAGGGGAGATGGCACATCGTTGTTGATGACACTTGACATTCAGATCTTC
Source organism: Podarcis muralis (assembly GCF_964188315.1). Lineage (NCBI taxonomy): Eukaryota > Metazoa > Chordata > Lepidosauria > Squamata > Lacertidae > Podarcis > Podarcis muralis. Next base: position 3,534,295 of record NC_135663.1, read on the forward strand.
AACCCCAAAAGATAGCCAGCGCACCAACTCACAGAATATACAGAGTAATGCTAAACAATGAACATGACAACAAAACATTGAGAACATAAATCCAGGCCTGACCTTGGCTAATGATGCCTTCACAAGACTTTCATATAATAATAATCACACTTGAATAAATCAACTACTGGAGGAATGATCTTCCCACTTTGTAAAGCTCTATGTTTATATCTATAGGTACTGTATAGCTACTGAACAGTATAATGGCACCCTCCATGGAGAAACATTCTGAATTTCACAAAACTGAAAAAGCACCTCAGAGCAGGGCTCAGAAGAACAAAAAGTTGGCTGTTACTGAAACTGAACAGCTGGTTTTGAGGTGGGTGAAATGCCTGAGAAATAGTCCTTTTCAACTCAGCCCAGCCCTAATTCACTCCATGAAGTTCTATTAGCCTGCAAAGCACAGAAAGTGTCTTGACAAATTATTTGAGAACAGAAAAATGTGCCATTGATATCAACAGTAGAGATTTTAATCGCATGTTTAGTTCACACACTGAAATCAATGGATAAAGAACCTCAGCAGAGACTGGATTATTCCTTCTCTTCACACTGAAGTAAAGGCCACCACAGTCATTCTGAAGTGTTTTATGTATTTGAAAAAGTTGAACTTACATAGACCGGCCATCATAACAGAGGCGAGAAACAGGAGGAAGAGAAAAAATACGACTACAGCTTCACCACGGGGCGTTTTAAAGAAACTCTTGTCTTCAGCTGGTGTTGCTTAAGAGGCAAGAGGACAGAAAATTCTGATTTAACAACCAGTGATTCATTCCACTCTCATCACAGTAAACAAGCTTTTCATACTCTGTGGCATCGCATCTAGATCAACAAGCGACAGCCAGCTTCCTAAGTCAATGGGCCAGCCAACTGCTCAGGGGCTGTATCCTTGCAAGGTCCAGTGCCAAGTGCCTTCTGGCGGTTCCCTCGCTGCGAGAAGCCAAGTTACAGGGAACCAGGCAGAGGGCCTTCTCGGTGGTGGCACCCGCCCTGTGGAACGTCCTTCCACCAGATGTCAAAGAGAAGAACAACTACCAGACTTTTAGAAGACATCTGAAGGCAGCCCTGTTTAGGGAAGCTTTTAATGTTTAATAGGTTATTGTATTTTAGTGTTTTCTTGGAAGCCGCCCGGAGTGGCTCATACCAAGAACTAACTTAGTTGGTCTTTAAGGTGCTACTGGAAGGAATTTTTTTTGTTTTGACTATGGCAGACCAACACGGCTACCTATCTGTAACCTAAAGTCCCAGGCATCTACAATTAAAAATGCAACAATAAAGACAGTTTATATGTTTGCAGCATAAGCATGTTCCTTACCTGCATCTTTCTTGGGAGCTGGAGCTGGAAAATTACAATATATGTTCACTAGAACCTGGAGCTGGGCCAACATTTCCATAAATATTTTTTCCCCACAGAATTATGCCGTCTTTCAGATAGATTGGACTTAAGTCATAGTGGGCTTTATAAGTCACAACAAGTGCTTTGAATGGTGCACAGAAACAGACCAGTAGCTTCTGTGGGGGGGGGGGGGGCAGTTCATTGGAGATTTTTTATGCTTTTCAATACTTTTTGAGGACCTAGGAGAGGCCAGCCCCCCCCCCCGCCCCCCGCCGCCGCCGCCGCTCCCTCCTTGGCTATGCCCATGCAGCAGCTGAACTGTTCTAACAAGGGAGTCATGTTCTCCCTATAACCAGCCCCAGACAGCAGCTCTTTGGCTCAGTTAAAGTTTCCGAGCACTTTTTAAAGGCACGTTACAGCAATCCAATCGTGATGTAACTAAAGCACGTGTCACTGTGGTCCAGTAATAATAACTCTCTCCCTCCTCATTTAATTCCCACAAGAACCCTGTGAGGCAATCTCTTTGTGCAAGGCTTTTCATGTGGTCTGCATAGTTTTATTGTTCTTTTCTGAAAAATGCAATTAATTATTTTTTTTTAAAAAAAAAAGGGAAGAAAGAAAGAAAGAAAGAAAGAAAGAAAGAAAGAAAGGAAGGAAGGAAGGAAGGAAGGAAGGAAGGAAGGAAGGGGAAGGTGATGCTGATGAGCTTGTGGAAGTAGCAACCCTCATAGCAGGACAGCTCCATGGAGGCAACCCTTTCCCATGAATGCTTCAGCTGAGATTCCTGCATTGCAGGGCGTTGGACTAGATGACTCTGCAATTCTATGAGTCTATGATTCTATGACTCCTGTGCCAGTGTCTCTGCCGTTCACCTGCATGAGACTGGGGGGGGGCAGCAATATCAGGTCCCCACGGGGAGCACTGGGTTGTTTCATTGGCAGGCCTGCACAGCACACTTTCACAGCTGTGCCCACCTGAGCTTCACTGAAGCCTGTGGCTTAGATCATTTGCGTTCCTATGAAGAGGAAATAGTAAAGGAAGGAACTTACCTGGTGGATTTTTAGGGGCCATTTGAATTGGTGTCTCATTTTCTTCTCTATATGTGGGAACATAAAGTAGATTGCTAAGTCAATATTTAAATTAAAAGGGGAGTCACAATGGGTTATTGCATACGCAGTGCTGGCATTGGGGACACCCCCCCCAAAAAAAATTAATATTATTGTAACCTGTAAATCACACTGTTAAGAAATTTGTGGGCACTTTTCATTTTCCTCTGACCCTACTTTTTACAACTCCTCGCCCAAATCATTTCTATAAACAACTCATGCTAACACAGCATTTGTCTGTTAAAGTGGCATGTAGCCCACAACAGCACAATGCTACATTTGTTTGTAGTTAAGGTGCCAAATTAATATTTCTTGTTTTTGTCACACAAGACTAAAATGGCTACTCTGAAAACGTTATCATAATGCCAATTCCTTCGCATTTAACTGTGATTATTTAGAGCAGTTCCGTTTCTTTGGGGGTTCACTGTTCTTTCTGTTATCAAAAAAAAAAGAAATACACACATGATAAAAATTATATTGAAGACCTGTTCAAATTCCATCTCCTGACGCAAAACACAAATGTGACATTTATTTGTTTAAAACATGTATGTAACACTAATGTACAGTATAAAACACTTTTGAAAGGCTTGAGGATACAATTTAGAATCTGACTATGGCGTAATAACATTTCCCTACCTTACATTGCTCCTTTTTGGATGTTGTGGCACCCTGTTACACTTGTCTTCTCTCCACCTGGGGTCCTTCTGTCAACAGCCTCATCCATCTTCCTCTGTGATGCAGAATGTTCCAGAACTTCCCTGATTCGCTTTCTTCCAGTCCCTGATTGGCCAAGTGCTCTGCCAGTTCAACAATGGAGCCATTCCGCTTGGCCCCTCATGCACCCTTGGAAAAGAGGAAGAAAGACTAAGCAGGTGTGCATCAGGGAAGTGAAGAGGTGCCCCAGGAGACAGCCAGGTGAGTGAGCAACACCTGGTAGAAAGAGGAAAGAGAGCTAGGATTGATATATGCTTAGATAAGATCTGGGACATGGATTTTTTAAGAACTGACACCCATGTTAAGTTTTATGGTAACATCTTTGTGCTGCATCTTTGAATGAAGAATTCTATTGATTTGCCTTCATTAAATTTACCTAAACGATTCTTAATGCAACCAGGCATTAGATTATATTGTATTTTGTACCTTCTTCTTTGTACTTCTTCATCGTCTACATCAGGGTCTCTCAAACTTGGGCCTCCAGCTGTTGTTAGACTACAACTCCCATCACCCCTAGCTAGCAGGACCAGTGGTCAGGGGTCATCTCAGAGTGCTGCCCACTGTCCAGCTCTCCTTTATCTTATTTTATTACGAGTCTGCTCATTTCCTCCTCCTTCCCATCTTCGCTCCATTCTTGAGGATTCAGTTGAATGCAGCCTATAGAATTGGAGGATCCTGAAAGTTCTTTAGGCCAACTTCCTAGCTAATTTACAGCAGTTAAAAGATTGCAAGGTGCAGGTTTTCCCTTCAAATATATCTTTCAGACTCTACCAGCTGCTTGAAGTATGCACAAAGGGGAGGGGTGACATAATAGCACATCTTGGAGGCTGCATTTTAAATAGCATTTTAACCTGTATTTTAAATTGGTCCCCCCCCCCCATTATGTTTTTACTGTAATTTTACTGTAATTTTATTGTTGTTAGCTGCCCTGAGCCCGGCTCTGGCTGGGGAGGGCGGGGCATAAATATTTATTATTATTATTATTATTATTAATGCCAACTTTGCGACATATGGAGAACTCATGTGACCGGTTTTCAAATGCTGCATTTGTCCTAAGATATTCTTTCTCCACTCCATATTATGTGATTGTAGGGAAAGAACAGAGAACACCAATCCACACTCAGAGACAGCAATCAAAATGACAACCTAAAATGGCAAAGGCGGGTAAGTTGTTTCTGCTCTTTCCCCTCTTCCTTCTCACAGGCATGCAGGCCTTTTGTCTCTGGCTGCAGGTCCTCCCTGAGAAGGTGGTGGTGGCTCCCTTCTGCCCCATTGCCTCTCAAGGGAGGGATGTGATAGTAGAATGCTAAGCTGGAGCTTCTCTGCTCCCATTTGGGCCCTAAGGGAGCTGATTCTTTAAGGCAAAGGGGGCACTTCCCCACCAACACCGGGCTGCCTTCAACCAGCCCCACCTACCTACCTGCCTCCCTTCCTGTTACTCTTGCTAGAAAAATGCAACCTGTGCCATTAATAAAGATAGTGCAACTCATACAGCACGTTGGCGACAAATATTCACACAGTTGTTCAAAAATAATTTTATACTCATTTTTTCATTTTTTCTTGTTTTTAAAAATAAGTCTAAGGAGATTCAAGAAAAGGGTAAGTTCAACGTTGTTCCCGGTATCTGTGAGGTGCTGATGAAGCAGCAGATGGAGTAATAAAGATGACAGGGTGTCAGCGTTCTATCCCCGTTTCGCCCTAGCAGTCCATGCAGTTGAGGGGCTGCTGTTTTGCCCCCGGTGGGGCCGATTTGTTGGGGTTGGAGGATAGCACACTCCCTGAGCACAGTTTTCTAGGCTTCTTCAGTTGTCTCGTGCCATTGATGCGTCTGTTGTTGTTGTTGTTTAGTCGTTTAGTCATGTCCGACTCTTCGTGACCCCCTGGACCAGAGCACACCAGGCCCTCCTGTCTTCCACTGCCTCCCGCAGTTTGGTCAAACTCATGCTGGTAGCTTCGAGAGCACTGTCCCACCATCTCGTCCTCTGTCATCCCCTTCTCCTTGTGCCCTCCATCTTTCCCAACATCAGGGTCTTTTCCAGGGAGTCTTCTCTTCTCATGAGGTGGCCAAAGTCTTGGAGCCTCAGCTTCAGGATCTGTCCTTCCAGTGAGCACTCAGGGCTGATTTCCTTCAGAATGGAGAGATTTGATCTTCTTGCAGTCCATGGGACTCTCAAGAGTCTCCTCCAGCACCATAATTCAAAAGCATCTATTCTTCGGCGATCAGCCTTCTTGATGGTCCAGCTCTCACTTCAATACATCACTACTGGGAAAACCATAGCTTTAACTATACGGACCTTTGTCAGCAAGGTGATGTCTCTGCTTTTTAAGATGCTGTCTAGGTTTGTCATTGCTTTTCTCCCAAGAAGCAGGCGTCTTTTAATTTCGTGGCTGCTGTCATCATCTGCATTGATCATGGAGCCCAAGAAAGTAAAATCTCTCACTGCCTCCATTTCTTCCCCTTCTATTTGACAGGAGATGATGGGCCCAGTGGCCATGATCTTAGTTTTTTTGATGTTGAGCTTCAGGCCATATTGATGCGTCTACTAGTGCTAAATATGTTTGAAGAGACAATTTCTTGGCTTAAGCATACAAGACTGAATAGCTGAGTCAAGAATTTGTAAGAACCTAGTAAAATCTGATATTGCAAGTTCACTTTATTTTAGGTAGTTTGTAAGTTTTCGTGGCACTTTGTAAGCAATTGTCTCTTTCTCACATATTTGATAAATGGTGTAAAATTATTTTTGAACAACTGTGTGAATATTTGTTGCCAACGTGCTGTACAAGTTGCACTCCCTTCCTGTTGCAGCCAGTCCATTGGAGTCCCAGTGTCGCCCTGGTAGAACTCCCCAGGGAGGGGGATTGTCATGGATGGATGCAGAGGGGTGGCGGGAGGTACCAACTAATGAACTGCCAAGGGAACAAGACTCAGAGCCAGGGGGTTGGTGGTGGGGTGACGATGAGCAGTCAGAGGGAGAAGAGGGAGCAAACGGGGAGAAGGAGGTCTTGAAAGCTGAAGAGGCAACAAGGTTAAGTGAGCAAGAAGAGGCTGTGGCAGAGAGCAGTCCAGAATCAGGGGCAGAATCAGAGGCAACTGGAGGTGGCCCGGGGAAACCCTATGGTGCTGAAGGTGGTGGGGAAGGGGAAGGGGGGCTGGAGAGGATCAGGCAGTGGTAACCCTGCTCTTCCTGGTCAGCAGTGAGCAGCATGTTCCTCAGGGGCCCAGGTCTGCCACCATTTTCAGGTGTTCATAGGCTGCCACCTGAGCTGATGTCCTCCTCAGGGCCAATGAGCAGGCTGACCCTGGTTTAAAGGGTATTTTGTTATCTATGTAACTTTCATGGTATTGCTTAGGTATTGCTGGTTGCGGCTCCATATTGATAAGCATGTATAGATTAAGCTTCCATTGCTCTTTTTCAGATAAAAAGGGGAAAGGGAAAAAGAACCTCCCACAACGTAAAAAGCCCGAAACTGCTGCCAAGAAAGCACCAGCACAACCAGCAGCCAAGGGTCTGTATGCTCCAAAGCACATAGAAGGAAATTCCAGTGGGGGCACCATAAGAAAAACAATTGTGGGGTAGGGAGGCATAGATGGGAGAAAGTCTATTTCTAAGCAGGTGTGTCCCACATGTTACAGTCTCCGAAAGGGAAGCCATGGTATGTTTCCTGCTAAAACTGCCACCCTATATTATCCCCCCCCCCAAAAAAATATGATATATTGTTTAAGAGAGAGAGAGGGAGAAAATTAACCAAATTCATATTACAGTATGGGAATATGAGGTAGGGCATCTACACAATCATTTCTTTGACATTTAACATTTTTCATAAAATCAAAGAGTTGGAAGGAACCCCAAGGGTCATCTAGTCCAGCCCCCTGCAATGCTGGAATCTCAGCTAAAGCATCCATGAGAGATGGCCATTGAGCTTCTGCTTAAAAAGCTGCCTGTGCCTTCAGCTTGTTGTAATCATTAACAGGAAGAAGAGGAATGAGGTTTAACAGATATCTGTTAAACTTTAATAAATATTTAATAAAAAAGAAGAAGAAGAGGAATGAGGTTCACTGCCTTGAGGTCCTTGGAAAAAGGTCACACAGAATCACAGAGTCATAGAGTCGGAAGGGACCCAAAGGATCTTCTACTCCAACCCCCACCCCACCGCTGGCACTCTGCAATGCAGGAGTTTGCAGGTGGCCCGCATAGGAATCAAACCCACAATAGTGTGTGTGCGTGCATGCGCATAATGGATTTGGCGCTGTAGGTCACAGACTTCATCCACCTCCTTTCCATCTGGTGCTTCCTCCCAGAACTTCAAGGCAATGTGCACAACTCTTCCTTTTCCTTTCTCATGATGATAACTGTGGGAGCGTTGCAGGTATCGAGGCTCCAAGTAAGTGCATGTTGTGCAGTGCAAAGGATTTGGTGCAGGCTTCCTGGCCTGCTGTGGAGTTGCCTGCAACTGAGGACTGTGATCCGGCTTAGCTATTGGGCGCCTAGTCAGGTCTCCAAAGAGAAAGCTGTGGAGAGCCCAGGTGTCCCCCTAAACTAGTGGTGCAGAACCTCTGGCCTGCGGGCCAATCCTGGCCCACCAAGGAGTCCAGTTTTGCTGAAGATGGCTTCCCCCCCCAAAGCCACATCCACTTGTCATCACTATGATGGGCAGGGTATGGAGTTCTGTTTTGCACTGACTGTGCCCATCGCTTCCCTGCGGGGTGGTAAAAGTGAGGTTTTCTGTCCTCTTGTCCTCTAAGGTAAGACCGACGATCTTTGGAAACGGGGAATAACGTGGGCCAACTCCCCTGTGGGTAAAGCTGCCGCCGCATGCGCTGCCACGATCCTCTTCCTCGGAACAGTTGCATTGGTCACAGTGTGTAAGTTTAACTCTTCTAGCAAAGGACCCCCCCCCCCATCGCCTTGGCTGGTTTAACTTCAGTGTAAAGAACCCTTGAAAAAAAAAGAGAGAGAAAAGAATGGCAACTAGAAGAAGCCCCTTTTCTTCCCTTTGATTTCAGTGAACGAGATGAGAGTCCAATTTTACACACACACACACACACACACAGAGAGAGAGAGAGAGAGAGAGAGAGAGAGAGAGAGAGAGAGAGAGATTTCAATGGCAGTGTTGCCTTTGAACAGCTCAGAGACTTTTAGTGACTAACTAGGCCAGGGGTAGGTTTACTGGGCCGGTTTACTCCAGTGGAGATCTCTCTGTGGGCCCACGATTTCAGGCGTCTGTGCAGACATGATTTTGGGCGTCTGCGCAGATACAGTTTCTGGCATCTGCGCAGACGTGATTTCCGGCATCTGCACAGACGAGATTTGTGCCACTGCGGAAGCGAGTCCCTGCACCGCACTGCACCGGTTTAGAGTAGTGTGCAGGGACTCACCTAGCGGGCAGCTCAGTTTGGAGGTGGCTCATGGGCCGGTTAAACGACCTCCGTGGGCCTCTTGTGGCCCATGGGCTGTAGGTTGCGAACCCCAGAACTAGGCAGGTGTAGATTCATGTTGCAATCAGCAGTGATACCACCTGTCCCTAGAAAAATGGCATTGCCCCTGTTTTAGACAAAAGAGTCCCCTGTCCTGTTCGGACTTCAAACGGGACATGCTTTCCCCCATATTTGAGCTCAGCCAACCCCAAATGGTGGTTGCATTGCTGTTGGTGTGACTGACAAGGAACCTGGCCCTGCGTGAACAGCAACAGGCAGAAGGGAGAAGGAGCAACCTCTCCCTTACTCCCTCCAGTGTTGTGCTGTAGTGGTTAAGAGTGGTAGAATAGTAATCTGGGGAATCGGGTTCGCGTCTCCGCTCCTCCACATGCAGCTGCTGGGTGACCTTGGGCCAGTCACACTTTTCTGAAGTCTCTCAGCCCCACTCACCTCACAGAGTGTTTGTTGTGGGGGATGAAGGGAAAGGAGAATGTTAGCCGCTTTGAGACTCCTTCGGGTAGTGATAAAGCGGGATATCAAATCCAAACTCTTCTTCTTCTTCCTCCTTCCCTCTGGCTGGTGCACCTCCTCAGCCACTGCCCATCAGTCTAGCATGATGCAATTCCACCACAACTTAGCCCCCTTTGCTGCCCCGACCTGACCTCTCCTCCTCCTTCCACCTGCTCCACATGCAAGCCCCTTCAGGTATACTTACACAGGGTAGAATCATAGAATCATAGAATCATAGAGTTGGAATAGACCACAAGGGCCATCGAGTCCAACCCCCTGCCAAGCAGGAAACACCATCAGAACACTCCTGACATATGGTTGTCAAGCCTCTGCTTAAAGACCTCCAAAGAAGGAGACTCCACCACACTCCTTGGCAGCAAATTCCACTGTCGAACAGCTCTTACTGTCAGGAAGTTCTTCCTAATGTTTAGGTGGAATCTTCTTTCTTGTAGTTTGGATCCATTGCTCTGTGTCCGCTTCTCTGGAGCAGCAGAAAACAACCTTTCTCCCTCCTCTATATGACATCCTTTTATATATTTGAACATGGCTATCATATCACCCCTTAACCTCCTCTTCTCCAGGCTAAACATGCCCAGCTCCCTTAGCCATTCCTCATAAGGCATTGTTTCCAGGCCTTTGACCATTTTGGTTGCCCTCCTCTGGACACGTTCCAGTTTGTCAGTGTCCTTCTTGAACTGTGGTGCCCAGAACTGGACACAGTACTCCAGGTGAGGTCTGACCAGAGCAGAATACAGTGGCACTATTACTTCCCTTGATCTAGATGCTATACTTTGATCTATACCTTGATCTAGATGCTATAGATGCCACACTTCCAGCTGGCATAAAACTAGTGTGTTGGTATGTCCACTCTTTCATTCCTCCTTTCTTTTTAGATGTTCTCAATTATAAAAAGCATGCGCAAGTGTTAGCAGCACAGCAGAAGGTTCGGGATTTTGCTAATACCTACTACCCAAAGTGGAACAGTCTGAATGGTAAGCAATGTGTTTTGGTCAGAGTTTTCAGAAAGCTTCTTTCTCTGCAAGTGTTTCCCCGACACTGCTTTGGGTCGTTTCCCCCAGTATTTTTCCATTTCTGAAAATGTTTATACACCACCGTGTCATAAAAATATAGCGCAGTGGTTCACAACAATAAAAGCCTATTCCAATTGCTCAGCGGGAAGAAAAGCTGCCGGGGAAAGGGGTGGGTTGCCAGTGAAATGTGCCAGTGAAATGTGACGGTGTTAAAGATAGTTTTTTTAAAAAAAAGGTTCCTGGGCTGGATGTGTCCCTCACAGAAACCCGAAAGAAAGGGTTGGAGGCTCCAAGTGAAAAGATATGACTTTACTGAATAAAGGAGTCCATCGGGTCAGCCTCCTAAAAATTCTGAGGGAGGCTGAAATGATCTTCACAAGCATCTACTCCTACACACTTCTAACCTGGACACGTGATTACAAATAACCAACCAATTAATTATATCAGACTTCCCATAGCAATTGCAACCCACAGTTGTCATTCTAAACCAATCAGACATCCTTAGGCTCTTCTGATCAGCAGTGGCGGCGCTTCATGCTCTGGCACCGGGGGGGGGGGGCGGACAGCAGGCGGGGGCACGCTTCCTGGGGGCTGGCACGCTTCCTGGGGACGTAGCGCGACCCACGGAAGCATGGCGTGCATCTTGAGCAGGGGTCAGCAAACTTTTTCAGCAGGGGGCCTGTCCAGTCCCTCAGACCTTGTGGGGGGCTGGACTATATTTTGAAGGGGGGAAAAAACGAATTCCTATGCCCCACAAACAACCCAGAGATGCATTTTAAATAAAAGCACACATTCTACTCATGTAAAAACACACTGATTCCCGGACGGTCCACGGGTCAGATTTAGAAGGCAATTGGGCCGGATTTGGCCCCCGGGCCTTAGTTTGCCTACCCATGCTCTTGAGCATTGGGGTAGCCACGCCTCGGCTTTCCCCTTTTGCTCTATAATCTTATCCTGCTGCTTCTCTGCCTCAAGCTGACAAGGAGTGCAAACTGTGACCTGTTACCTAACAGTGCTGGTCTGGAAGTGAATCCCAGGCATATCTTAGGCTGGAAATGACTTTTGTCACAAAGCCTGTAATGGACTGACTCAACATTAAAAAAACAAAATCTCTCTCTCTATATATATATATATATTGTCTGCATCTATGTGCCATATTAATTCCCTACAGTTCCTGAGAGTGATGCTATATTGTGAGCATTGTGTGAAAGTAAGCAGGCATCTAGACTGGTGCTAATGATTCCCACAACCAAATAACCCTGACCAAGTAAAAGGCTCATCAGAGGCTACTTTGCTCTGGGTCCCTCTAAGCTGCACCTGGCTGTGTTCACCATACCTGTGCCTCCCCTGGGCTTTGCATGCTTCTTCTGACATGCACACATGGGCATTTGGCCCTTAAATTCTCAAAATAGGAGATGGCCGAGGCTGGGTTGAAAACTGTGCCAGGGGCCCCGTCAAAGTAGTACCCTTCACCTTACACTGGTGAGGAGCACAAGGTCATATCCACACCAAAAGTGGTTTAGTCTTGCTGGCCACATGACCTGGAAAGCTGTCTGTGGACAAATGCTGGTTCCCTTGGCCTGAAAAGCAAGATGAGCGCCGCAACCCCACAGTCACCTTTGACTGGTCTTAACTGTCCAGGGTGCTTTACCTTTACCTTTACCTTTACCTTTACCCTTACATACATTTAAAGCTCATTCAGCACACATTTAAAGTGCTTGACTTCCCTCAAAGAAACATGGGAACCATTGCAAGCACTTAAAGAAGAAGGCGCAATGCTCTGGCAGGGTGCGAGAGCTCTCCCGCCTCCTTCCCAAAACATGAGCAGCTTTTGCTCAGCTTTGGTAAGGAGGTGGGTGAGCTCTCGCACCCTGTCAGAGCATCGCATCTTCTTCCCCAGGCATGCACCTCCAGATGGTGGAGACGTCACTTGGTTGCAAATGGTGTAAAATGCGCCTGGCGCCTGGCTGATTTCTAACGCTGCTCTGCCTCCACACTTAAGATTCTGAATCTCAGTTGCTGGAAGCCACAGGAGGGGGTGTTCTCTTCTGCACGGATCCTGCTTACAAGTTTCCCACTGTTGGCCACTGTGAGAACAGGATGCTGGACTAGGTGGGCAGACGCTTCCCAGACTTTGGGAAGGAGGCACAAGGCCCGTGTCCTGATTTTTCTCAGCATATGCAAATGTGCCCATGGGCCTAATAATAATAATAATAATAATAATAATAATAATAATTTTTTTAAAAAATGATATTTATTGAGAATTTAAAATTACAGAAGAAAAAAAGGAAAAAGAGAAAAAGAGAAAAAAGTAATTAAACAGTACAAATCAATAAAAAGGAAAAAAATACAAAACACACAAAACATCAACACCAAAAACAAAAACAAGAAAAAATTTTGAAAAACAAATCCACTATTCCCACATCTTTATCTTTCATTAACTTGTTTCATCGAACTCCTCACACCTCCCTTTTTTATATTCTAATTATTAATTATCTCAGCAAATCCTTTCCATCTTTCACTATATTCTGTCATTTAATTATCTTAACTTATTTTAACCTTATCTTACCATAAAAAGCCCTAAAACTTAAAACTTATTTATACTTATCTCCTTATAGCATTTCTACTAAAGCCAAGTAGTTTCATTCCAACATTTTTCTAACACTCATTAACTTTACAATATTTCTTTAAATGAATTTTTAAACTTTCTTCCAATCTTCATCCACCGTCTCTTCTTCCTGGTCTCGGGTTCTGTCAGTCCTTTCTGTCAATTCCCTCTAGTCCATTATTAGGACTGGAATAATAAATTTTATTTATACCCCGCCCTCCCCAGCCAAGACCGGGCTCAGGGCGGCTAACACCAGGTATAAAAACAATTGATTGAAATACAACTTAAAAAACAAGATTAAAATGCAACATTAAGCCTGATGCTCCCCTGCATGGCAGAATGTAGGGAGATGATTTGAAATAGATATAGATTGCGATTTAAGATCTTGACCTGGATTCTTGTAAACCTTTTAGATTATGGGAAATTTGCCATGGTTGTGAACTTATCGGACTACTTTGTCAATCTGACTATGCTAAACGAAGAACTGCAAGTTGAAATTGGTAAGTAATGCTGAGACCATCGTGCTGAAGAACCAGAGTGGAAAAAGAGCCTCCCCTTAGGCTGCACCTTCTCCTGAAGGTCACTTTTCTACATGGCTCGCGAATGAATTGGGCTGGGCTGCTTGGGGTAGGCCAAGCACAGCTGGTAAAAGGCACTTCTAGCTATGGAGGCTGTTCCTCTAGTGACAAAGCTCAATCCAGAAGCACCTCTAGTTGCATACCTGCTTCTTTAGAAGGATTGCAACTCCACCCAGAACAGGCAGTTGTACCAAATTCGTGGCCAAGTGAACTACTCCCACACAGTGCTGTTGTATTCCCAGGATTCATGCTTGGCTTATTTCCTCTCATCCATCTCATCTCTGTGTCCAGGCACCAGTCAAAGGCCTGTGTAGCTTCTGCTGAGTCACATGTTATTGAGAAATAGAGTGGAGTGTCATCAGTGTTCTGGTGGCACCTTTTCCCCAAACTCCAAATGGCCACTCCCAGCAGCTTCATATAAACATTGAATAATATTGGAGTTAAAATAGTGCCCTGTGGCACTCAGTAGTGTAACCACCTGTCTCTTGAGGTCCAAGTGGACTCGGTGGCATGGAGTGCCTTCTGTCAGCTTCGGCTGGTGGCCCAGCTGCATCGCTATCTGGACAGGGATAGCCTGACCTCTGCATTCTAAGCCCTGGTAGCCCCTAGGTTGGAATACTGCAATGTGTTATACTTGCGACTGCCTCCGAAGACTGTTTGGAAACTTCAGCTGGTGCAAAATGCAATGGCCAGATTGTTCACCAGAACAAGACAGTTTGAGCATATAACACCAATCCTGGCACAACTGCATTGGCTGCTGAGTAGTTTCCGGGCCCAATTCAAAGTGTTGGTGTTGAACTATAAAGCCTTGCATGGCTCAGGACTTCAATAGGATTGCCTCTCCCCATGCAAACTGACCCGGACCCTGAGCTTGTCTTCTGAGGCCCTTCTCTATGTCCCCCCATCCCAGAGGTGTGCGAAGGGTGACAACATGAAAACATGCCTTTTCTGTGGTGGCTCCCCAGAATGCCTCACCTAGTGCTATCATTACATGTCTTTAGGTGCCAGGCAAAAACATTCCTCTTTACCCAGGCCTATGGCTGTTAAATAATCTGTGGCTCGTGAAAGTGTGGGTTAGAGGACTGTTGTTATTATGATTGTTTTATTATTAGGCTTTATTATTATAGCCAGTGTGGTGTAGTGGTTAAGAGCGGTAGACTCGTAATCTGGTGAACCGGGTTCGCGTCTCCGCTCCTCCACATGCAGCTGCTGGGTGACCTTGGGCCAGTCACACTTCTCTGAAGTCTCTCAGCCCCACTCAACTCACAGAGTGTTTGTTGTGGGGGAGGAAGGGATAGGAGAATGTTAGCCGCTTTGAGACTCCTTCGGGTTGTGATAAAGAGTGATATCAAATCCAAACTCTTCTTCTTCTTCTAGACTCAGTATGCTTTAAATTATGTTTTTATTACTGTTGTTCTGTAATGTGTTTTTAATGTTGTACACTGCCCTGGGATCTTTTGATAATGGGTGGCAAATAAATTGAATAAATAATATAAATAAATAAAAAATAAGCACCACGAGGGCAAAAAAGCACTTGATCAATGCTACTCTCTGGACCACTGCAGCACAGTGCGCCCCCCATTCCCATTCCATGGAGCTGGCCCAGAAGGATCCCATGGGTAGTAGTATCAAAAGCCACAGAAAGATCAAGAAGCGGGAACTAGGTTGTGCTCCCTTTGTCCCATTCTCTTGCAGAGGTCATCCCTCAATGTAATCAAGGGTAACTCTGTCCCATGACCAGGCCTGAATCCAGATTCGAATGGATCTAAATCTGTGTCATCCAAGAATCCCTGTAGCTGCCTCACCACTACTTTTTCCATCACCTCCCCCATCCCCAGAAGGTATTTGTGATGGGTCAGAATAGATTTAAGTCTAAGGCAGGGTTTCCCAAACTTGGGTCTCCAGCTGTTTTGGGACTACAACTCCCACCATCCCTGACCACTGGTCCTGCTAGCTAGAGATGATGGGAGCTGTAGTCCAAAAATAGCTGGAGACCCGAGTGTGGTAAACCCTGGTCTAAGGGGTCCGTGACTAGTTTCTTTAGGAGAAGTCACACCACCACTTCTTTCAAGGCAGCAGCGACCATCCCCTCATGTAATGAAGCACTAACCACTTTCTGTTAGATATAATAAGCAAGGAGGGACAGAAGTCGAGGCAAGTGGCCAGGCTTATAGTCACTAGCACATGGGTAAGCAAACTAAGGCTCAGGGGCCGGATCCGGCCCAATCACCTTCTAAATCTGGCCCACAGATGGTCTGGGAATCAGCGTGTTTTTTCATGAGTAGAATGTGTGCTTTTATTTAAAATGCACCTCTGGGTTATTTGTGGGGCATATGAATTCTTTCTTTCTTTCCCCCTTCAAAATATAGTCCGGCCCTCCACAAGGTTTGAGGGACAGTGGACTGGCCCCCTGCTGAAAAAGTTTGCTGACCCCTGCACTAGAGAAAATGCAGTGCAAGCTGCCCAATGATCCTTCTTTGCGGCTTGCACTGCCCCATTGTTGGCATCGTTATGTCCTCCAAGCAGTGTTTGGATGACTTCAGTGCAAGTCTAAACGGCCCTAAATGGCCTCGGTCCTGTATACCTGAAGGAGTGTCTCCATCCCATTGTTCTGCCCGGACACTGAGGTCCAGCACCGAGGGCCTTCTGGCAGTTCCCTCACTGTGAGAAGTGAAGCTACAGGAAACTAGGCAGAGGACTTCCGGGGAGGTGCCTCTGGTAATGGCGGAATTCCTCTGATCGGGAGGAATTTGCCCCGTGGGAATTTGGGTCTGGCCGCCACGGCGAAGGCGGAGACCCGCAAAAAATCACAGGCGGGAGAAGCCTGTGAGCGTGGGATTCAATGGGCACCTTTTGCGCCTCCCCTACTCGTGGGTAAACCCAGTTTCGGGGATCCGGAGTGAAGTGGGGTGAGTGGCGCGGTGCTTCGAATCGTCTGCTTCTTCCATGGAGCGAAGCCGCATAGCTGTTGCCGAAGAGCAGACTTTTTCCTGTGGACAATTTGACTTTAAAGTACTTACCCATGAGTAGAGCTGAAGTGGGATAATTGGATTCTAAACGTTTAATTTGGTATCGAAACGGGGAGGTTCAACACAGGAAGTCCGCCATCCCTATCTGTAAATACACTGAAGCAATAAGGCTGCAAGCTGAAGTCTTGGAAAGCCTTTTGTAAAAGATTAAATTTCCATCGGTAAAGCGTATAAACCCCCCTTGGTGGCAGGAGAAGAGGGGGGAAATTGTGGACTGAGTTTGCCTGCAGGAGAGAGTGAAGTTAAAATACCGCCGCTCTGACCCTGGAAACGGGCTGCTAGCAGGACTGACGTTTTGGAATGTTCATTGACAGTGCTTAGAACGTTCCTTGACAGTTAGTAAAATAAGAGAAATGCATTGTTTCTACTGTCTCCGGCTGTTTCTAAAAGGGAGTAAAGTAACTTAAAATTGAAACTAAGTTTGGATTTGTGTTTAAAAGAGGATACTAATTGACTATTATAAATAGAAACTGTTTCCCCCTAGTGGAAGTCTTTGAAATTGGTTCTTTACAAGAGCTGGGCTAGGGGAATTTCCAGTCACAAGATAAAAAACTGTGAGACACTGGGACTGACCTTGAATTTTTTAAGTGTTATGGCAAGTGAAAGGGAAAAAACAGACCAGCCAACAGCTGGGGGAACACTGAGGTCTGGTAAGACTTGGCAGCAACCCAGGAGAGCTTCAACATCAGGCCCCCCTGCTGCTTCTTCTGCGGCTGCTGCTTCTGCATCAGTACATTCAAAACCAAGAGGAATGTCGACAGAAGAGGCTTTAGCGGTTGCATTAAGAAAGATAAATGATTCACTGGAACAGCTTAATAAGAAAGTGGATGCTGCAACTAATAAAATAGATTTAAATACAGAAGGTATAAACAATCTGGGACAAAAGGTGAACACCAATACAGAAACCATCCAGAAATTGATACAGGAATCTACTTTGATACGGCAGACTGCGGAGGAAGCTAGGGAGAAAGCAGCAGCAGCTGAATGTAAAGTAACACAACTGGAGAATGAGAGAGTTCCAATCCTACAGAGGCAGCTTGACGAACATAAGTTGTCGCTTGCTATGATTGAACTTAAAGAAAAACAGACAAATTTGAGGATTAGAGCTATACCGGAATTGGAGAAGGAAAGCTTGATAGATTTTCTTACAGAGGAATTTGCTAACTTTTGGGACTTGGACTTGGGTCAAGAAGAGTTTAAAATTGTGAGGGCATTTAGACTTGGAAGAGGAGGGAAAAAAGAGAAGAATAGAATAAGAGACTGCTTGATTTCCCTTCGGACTAAAGAAGAGAGAGACAAAATCTTGGGCTGGCACTATCAGAAGAACCTAGAAGTACAACAGTCAAGAGTGGAAATTTTTAAAGACGTTCCAAAATACCTTTTGGATCTTAGGCCTAACTACGGAGATATTGTTGCTCTGCTGAGAAGGAATAAAATCATCTTTAGGTGGGAGTTTCCCCAAGGTCTATCTTTCAGTTTCAAAGGAAGGAAAATAAAAATAAGATCAGTAGAAGATAAAGTAAAGTTTTTGTTTAAATACAAAGAAGATCTGCAGAAGGGACTTGGAAAAGAGCCAACAGCACTGGATAGAAGATCACCAGACAGAGGACTAGAGCAAAGAGCTTCGGACAGAAGATCACCAAACAGGGGAATACTGGAGATATCGGCATTATCCTTTGGATTGGACCTCCCAGTGAACGTGTTATCACCACCACCAACAGAAGAAGAGCAAGCATTGGGTGCAGTTGGGGGGATACCAGGGATACCAGTGTAATTACATGATGGGGTTGCAGGTTTTGAGTTGGAATGTGAATGGACTGAATTCCCCAGAAAAAAGGCGGAGAGTCTTTCATTTATTGAAAAAAGAGCATTTGGACTTGATTTGTTTACAAGAAACACATGTGACAAGGCTACACATGGCTGAGAGAATGGCTGCTTCTTGAAAACACTGAAGTGTTGGATTTAGAAGGTTTCAATAATGTATTTGGCTGGCATGCATATTTGTGGTATGATAAGGTAAAAGTACATAAAGCGTTTAAAAATCATATTGTTAGAAAAGCATTGTTTAATGTTTGGATAAGATATAAGGATTTGTTAGAAAAGAAAACCCCAAGATGGTTGTCACCAATGGAAGTGAAGGCACAGAAAAAACTCAATATGGAGGCCAAATGGCCGAAATATTGGGAAATTCTGGAACAAGATGGAGACAGAATAAAATTGCAGAGCTTTGAAAAATTGAAAAACAAAGTGCGAGATTGGCTCCATTATTACCAAATAATGGAGGCATACAAATTGGACAAAAAAGTTGGTTTCCAGGTGGAAAAATCAAAATTGGAAACAGAATTGTTAGACCCCAAAACCAAGAATTTGTCAAGAATGTATAACTTGCTGTTGAAATGGAACACTCAGGATGAAACGGTGAAATCAGCTATGATTAAATGGGCACAAGATGTTGGACATAACATAATGATGGCTGACTGGGAACAGTTATGGACCACAGGTATGAAATTTACGGCATGTAATGCCCTAAGAGAAAATTTAATGAAAATGATTTATAGGTGGTACATGACACCAGTTAAGCTTGAAAAAATTTACCATTTGCCCAATAATAAATGTTGAAAATGTAATGAGACTGAAGGTACATTCTTTCACCTTTGGTGGACATGCCCAAGGATTAAGACATTCTGGGAGATGATTTATAACGAAATGAAAAAGGTATTTAAATATACCTTCCTGAAGAAACCAGAGGCCTTTCTCCTGGGCATGGTCAGCCAATTGGTGCTAAAGAAGGATAGAACTTTTTTTATGTATGCAACAGCAGCAAGAATACTCATCGTGAAGTATTGGAAGACACAAGATTTACCCACCAGGGAAGAATGGCAGATGAAGGTGATGGACTATATGGAACTGGCAGAAATGACCGGCAGAATCCGAGAACAGGGAGAAGAGTCGGTGGAAGAAGATTGGAAAAAGTTTAATGACTATTTACAGAAATATTGTAAAAATTATGAATGTTAGAAGAATGTTGGAATGAAACTTGAAACTTTATTATGAAGCTGCCAGTCTTTGTTGGATCAGGGACTGGATTACCTTAGAAAACACCGATTTGCTGGACCTGGAAGGGTCCGGCAATAGGTTCGGCTGGCACTCTTATTTATGGCAAAATAAAGAAAAGATACATAAAGGATTCTCAAATCATATTATCAGGGGGCCTCTTTTAGAAGTGTGGGAGAGAAATAAAAAACTGTTAGAATGGAAAACACCTTGGTGGTTATCCCCAATGGATATCCTAATAATAAAAAAGGTTAATATGGAGGGAGAAAGATTAACATACGAAGATCTACTGATAAGATCGGATAGTGGATGGAAGATGAAAACGTTTGAAGAACTGAAAGACAAGTTATCGGGCTGGTTACAATTCCACCAAATAAATGCGATTTGGACAGCGGATAAAAAAATCGAAGTTTCAGATAGAGATAATTGAAGGCAAATATAAATTACTATCTAAAATGTATAACATATTATTAGAATGGGACACGAAAGATGAAGAAATAAAAGGGGTAATGACAAGATGGGCAATGGATCTGGGTTATAATATAGAGTACGATAAATGGTTGAAATTATGGACTAGTGGAATGAAATTCACGGCATGTGTAACGCTTAGAGAGAACTTAGAAAAGATGATGTATAGGTGGTACATCACCCCAGCAAAGCTAGGGAAAATGTACAAAACAGGAAACAGGAACTGTTGGAAGTGTAAGACCAAGGAGGGCGATTTCTTTCACATGTGGTGGATATGTGACGAAATGAAGAAATACTGGGAACTTATTTATAATGAGTTAAAGAAAATATTTAAATACACATTTCCTAAACGACCGGAAGCATTCCTACTAGGAATCGTAGGGGACGAGATTAAAAAAGAGGATAAAGTACTATTTCAATATGCTACAACTGCGGCCAGATTGTTAATTGCCCAAAATTGGAAGAATCAAAGCACCCCATCAATTGGAGAATGGCAAACAAAACTATTTGAATTCGTTAGTCTAGCAAAAATGACACAAAGAATTAGGAACCAAAAGAATACAAAGTTTATGAGCGATTGGAATAAATTTATGACCTACATTGAAGGGAACTATAGAAATCTAAAGACTACAGCTGGTTTGATATAAATCTCATGATGTGTAATTCATTTACAAACACAAGCTGCGGGAGAGACAAACTATAGATATTAAGCAGCCTGAAAGCAGGAGGGAAGGAGGTCAGTAGGGGGATGAAGAGAGATGTGGACTATTAAGGATATAAAGAAACAAAGGTGAAGACTAATAACTGGAATGGAAAATGTTTATTATATTTTTATTTTCTTATTTCTTAACCTCTTTTTTTGTAATGGATGATTTGATGTTTGTCTTTCTCTTTTGTTCTTTTCTTTTTGGTTTTGTATGTGAAACTTAATAAAAAGATTTTTTTAAAAAAAAAAGAAGAAGAATGTTGGAATGAAGTGATATGGCTTTAGTAGAAATGTTATAAGGAATTAAGTATAAATAGATTAATAGAGTATTAAAGGAAAAATAAGGTTAAAATGTGTTAAGATAATTATAGGATAGAAAACAGGGGACGATGGAAAGGAATTGCTGAAATAATTAATTGAAGTACCACTCTGGAAGAATGGCAGATGCAGCTGATGGACTATATGCAACTAGCTGAGATGACCGGCAGAATTCGAGACCTGGGAGAAGAAAGGACGGAAGAAGACTGGAAGAAATTTAAGATTTATTTACAAAAGTATTGTAATTTGGCTGAATGTTGACCGGGATGTCAGAATAGAAATGATTGTCTACCACTAAATTAGATTTAAGATTAAATTATATGTCAATGAACAAAATTAAGATTATGGATAAAATGATAATTTGTTTGGAAACAATTGTATAATGATGTAAGTGTCTGCGGGAGGCGTGGGGGAGTCCAAAGCAATAATGGAAAGATGCTAAACAATCAATGTTGTTTTTGTAATATGCTTTTGTATTGAAAAAACTTTAATAAATATATATTTAAAAAAAGAAGAAGAAATAATTAATTGAAGTAAAATACAAAAAGGGAGGTGTGAGGAGGTCGTGGAAATATGTGAAAGAAAGATAAGATATTGGACTTTTTTCCTCTTTTTTCCGATGTGTTTTTAAATTGTTTTTGTTTTGTCTTGTTAGTTTGATGTTTTGGTGTTGTGTGATGTTTTTGTATTGTAATGTACTGTTTTTTCTTTGTTTTTTTTGTAGTGTTTAAATTGTTGTAAAAGTAATAAATATTATTAAAAAACAAACAAACAGGAAACTAGGCAGAGAGCCTTCTCAGCAGTGGCGCCCACACTGTGGAACGCCCTCCCATCAGTTGTTAAGGAGATGAGTAATTACAGTGGTACCTCGGGTTACAGATGCTTCAGGTCACAGACGCTTCAGGTTACAGACTCCACTAACCCAGAAATAGTACTTCGGGTTAAGAACTTTGCTTCAGGATGAGAACAGAAATTGCGTGGTGGTGACACGGCGGCAGCGGGAGGCCCCATTAGCTAAAGTGGTGCTTCAGGTTAAGAACGGACCTCCAGAACGAATTAAGTTCTTAACCCAAGGTACTACTGTACATAACATTTAGGAAACATCTGAAGGCACCCCGGTATAGGGAAGCTTTTAAGGTTTAATGTTTTACTGTTTTTATATATGCTGGAAGCCGCCCAGAGTGGCTGGGGCAATCCAGCCAAATGAGTGGGGTACAAATGAAGAAGAAGAAGAAGAAGAAGAAGAAGAAGAAGAAGAAGAAGAAGAAGAAGAAGTCTTGAGCCACCTGTGCTCTAGTCTTCATCTGGCTCACTTCATAGCACAAAGCTCACCAGAATACCAAGGAACCACCAAGGAACCAGTCAGCTCCACAACACTGGAGAGGCGGCTTGGGTGTCATAATGGCAGCTGCCCAGTTCACCATGCCATTCCATAGTGAAACCAGGGCCACATTCTCGAGGTAGGGATGCCTCTGAGGCCTCTGTTGCTAAGAATCACAACTGAGGAGAGTCCTGTTGTGATTAGATCCTGCACGTGGGCTTCGCATGGAGGTATCTGGTTGGCTGCTGTGAAAGCAGGTTGCTGGACTTAAAAAGGTAAAGGACCCCCTGACAGTTAAGTCCAGTCATGAACGACTCTGGGGTTGCAGTGCTCATTTCGCTTTACAGGCCGAGGGAGCTGGTGTTTGACAATTTTTCTGGGTCATGTGGCCAGCATGACTAAGCTGCTTCTGGTGAAACAAGAGCAGAGCACGGAAACGCTGTTTACCTTCCCGCCGGAGTGGTACCTATTTATCTACTTGCACTTTTTGGCATGCTTTCGAACTGCTAGGTTTGGCAGGAGCTGGGACCGAGTAATGAGAGCTCACCCTGTTGTGGGGATTCGAACCGCCGACCTTCTAATTGGCAAGCCCAAGAGGCTCAGTGGTTTAGACCACAGTGCCTACATGGGCCCATTTTGACCTGATCCCGCAGAGCTCTTCTCATGTACTTATAAGCTGCTACTTTAAATACATTATGAGAGATTGTAATGAAATAGATGCATGCAATTCATTTTGAGTTTGTAATTTATTAATTTTTAGAAGAAAAGCACAAGAAAAATCTGCACAGACCTACTACACACTAAATCTCCTTCTGTTTTGCTCTTTTTCTGGCTTGGATCAAAGATGATATTCGGCAGAAACTTAATTCAGGATGGAGGGTCTTTAGATGGAACATCTACTTGTTTTCCAATGACAAAGCATCATGGGCAGCTGCTGTGAATAAATGTCAGGAGGTTAATACCCATCTGGTTTCCATTACAACCCAGGAAGAACAGGTGAGGTGGACACATACAAATTAGGAATAATCTTGCACAGGCTAATGGTTTCATTTTTTATTTTACCTTTAAACCATTTCTATACTGCTTAATATATAGAAATATCTCTAAACAGGGCAGAGCAGATTAAAAACACAAATATTACAAAAGTATAAAATCAAACCATTGATCATACAACACTAATAAAAATATACTGATATCAGAACTGGAATTTTGCTAACCCTTTATCTACAGTGAACACCTCTTAGTCATTAGACTAATGACTCTCTCAGGAGTAAACCCACCATCCCTGGCTCTCACCCAGGACTCAAGCAAACTCACAGGTGACCCCAACATCTCTCCCAACAAGGAAGGTCCCCTGAGCCTGCTGGCCTCACCCTGGCCTCTCACTCTAGGGTTTATGGGCAGGAATCAAGGTCTGATGGAGCTTCCTCAGGCTGCCCACTACTGTACTGTGTCCCTTTGATCAGCTGCACCATACATATGAGCTTTATTCCTTTTCGGTGCCTACAAAGGTCACCTGCAGCCAGGGATGCAAGACAATTTCAGTTCTCTCCACTTTTGGTGGTGCCTGTTTCACGCTCTAGGACTCACAAATGGAACATAGATATGCAGAATGGCATATCTACAACCCATAAGAACATAAGAGGAGCCTGCTGGATCAGGCCAATGGCCCATCTAGTCCAGGATCCTGCTGTCATAGTGGCCATAGTGCCTGTGGGAAACCCACAAGTGGGATCCAAGCACTAAAGCACTCTTCCCCTCCCACATTCTCCAGCAGCTGGCATTCAGAAGCATTGCTACCAATCCACGCAAAGTCTGACAACAAAACATTGCACCACTTATTGATGGGCTTGAGTAATTTAAACTATTATATAATTACGCAAATTATGCCCTCATTACATTATTCCACTCCATTTATTTCAGTCCAGATGAAATGTAATTCAATTGGGGGAAATGTAATCAAATATATTTTGTTTCCAGATTGAAATCATCATCATCAGCAGCAATTACCTATCATATTTGGATTGAATCACAGATATTTTTCAGATCTTTTACAGTCATACCTCGGGTTGAATGTGCTTCAGGTTGAGCACTTTCAGGTTGCGCTCCGCGGCAACCCGGAAGTAACGGAGCGTGTTACATCCGGGTTTCGCTGCTCGCGCATGCGCAGATGCTCAAAATGATGTCACACACATGCGCGGAAGCGGCAAAACGCGACCCGTGCAGTCGCGGCTTACATTCTATTCAGGATGTGAATGGGGCTCCGGAACGGATCCCGTTCGCATCCTGAGGTACCACTGTATAAGGTTTTTTGGTTACATTTTTGAGATTTTACATTCCTGAGAGTTATGCTTAATTTTTTTATTTTGTATGTTTTTATTGTTGTAAACAATGGATTTTTTTAATTTTAGAAAATAACTACCTAATAAATTTCCAAGCTATACACGGGACAAATAAGTAAACAGTAGCAATTTCTGCCTCTGTTTCCAGTAGAATTCTCTAACATTCCTAAACATGACAATTTTGTTTATAGCCCTACATGCCCAGAAAAGACTTTGAGTCTGATTTGTTCTGTTCTGTTGAAGATGTATATAGATACAGAAGCTAGGAATAAGAAACAAAATTTATGGATTGGCGTCAAGAAGAACCCAAAGAAACCTCACGGTGTTGAATGGGTTAGTGGTGTGGATGCTAAAGTAACGTGAGTTTGTGAACAAAATTTCCTTATCTCCTGCACTGCACTGCATTCCTTTTCCTTTTTTTTTTTTAAACAAGAGCTCCTGGTATTCTTTGAATCTAGAATCCAGCACTGGTTCACTGGTTTTGTTTTTCACAAGATACAGGCTTCCATTGAGAGCCAGTGTGGTGTAGTGGTTAAGAGTGGTAGTCTCGTAATCTGGTGAACCTGGTTCGCTTCCCCGCTCTTCCACATGCAGCTGCTGGGTGACCTTGGGCTAGTCACATTTCTCTGAAGTCTCTCAGCCCTGATCACTCACCTCACAGAGTGTTTGTTGTGGGGGTGGAAGGGAAAGGAGAATGTTAGCCGCTTTGAGACTCCTTAGGGTAGTGATAAAGCGGGATATCAAATCCAACCTCTTCTTCCATTGCAAACATTTTTAACTGTTCTGTCAATGAGGAGTGGGCTGGTAGTGTTCTTACTGCCCAGTCACATCAGAAACACTCCAAAAGGACACACACTAATACTTGGTATTTGGCAATGTTTGATCGGGGGGCACAGACATTGTTAGACCTGGATACATGGGACCCAGAAGCTGAATTCTCAAGTCTCAGTGTCTCAAGTATCAATGAATCCCTGCAGGTCACTTTAAGAACACCATATGATCATAGAATCTTAGACTTGGAAGGGTCCCTGAGGGTCTTCTGGTCCAACCCCCTGCAGTGCAGGAATCTCAG
Organism: Podarcis muralis; assembly: GCF_964188315.1. Lineage (NCBI taxonomy): Eukaryota > Metazoa > Chordata > Lepidosauria > Squamata > Lacertidae > Podarcis > Podarcis muralis. The sequence goes on from NC_135663.1 coordinate 3,559,940, forward strand.
CTAAAGCATCCCTGACAGATGGCCACCCAACCTCTGCTTAAAAACCTCCAAGGAAGGAGTGTCCACCACCTCTTGAGTGAGGCCTTTCCACTGTCCAACAGCTCTTACTGTAAGAAAGTTCTTCTTGATGTTTAGTTGGAATCTCCTTTTTCTGTGACTGCTCTTAAGCAGATGATAGCAGAGTAAACAAAGTCTCTCAATAGAAAAATAGAAACTTTGAAGGGGGAAAAATAGATTAAAAATGGAAAAGATTAAAAGGAACAGTCAATGAAATGAGGAATGAAAGTAAACCAGAGATTATTGAAATGGAAAAGTGGAATAAGAAATGACATAGAGGATCTAGATGAAACTATGTCAAGACTAGAAGGAACATCTGATGAAATAGAACCCACTACAGTGGTACCTCGCAAGACGAATGCCTCGCTAGACGGAAAACTCGCAAGAAGAAAGAGTTTTCTGTTTTTTGAGGTGCTTCGCCAGACGAATTTCCCTATGGGGACCTCTTTTTAAATGCTGGCGGTCGGGAGCAAACTTTCGCCCACCGCCGGCTTCAGAAGAGGTCGGGGGACAGACTGTCCCCGGACCTGGTCTGAAGGCAGTTTCCATAGGAACGCATTGATTGATTTTCAATGCATTCCTATGGGAAACCGTGCTTCGCAAGACAAAAAACTCGCAAGAAGAAAAAACTCGCGGAACGAATTAATTTCGTCTTGCGAGGTACCACTGTATACAAATGTACGGAGAAATGAAGCAACTAAATGATAACGCTGAGATTCTGAGAAACAAAAATGAAGTTATAAATGGAAAGTGACAATTAAATGCAGACCTTTCTATCTTCCCCGGGAATTTACAACAGTGGTGTTAACAGCGGTGTACATAGCACCAACTGCAAATGCATGCAGGGCCATGAGCAGTATGCATGAAAACATCAATGCTAAATTGAGCAGATACCCAGAGGCTGTGCACATTATTGCGGGGGACTTCAATCACACAGATGTGAGGGCAGTACTCCCAAAATTCCATCAGCATTTTGAGTGTGCAACAAAAGGAGAAAATACTCTTGACAAGGTGTATACGAACATTAGACGGGCATATGAGGTCAAGACCTTGGCATACCTCGGTGCTTCAGATCATGTGTCCCTGCTTCTGACACCAGTATAAACACCCCTCAGAGAAAAAGGCCAGATACAAACACGGATGTTTACGGTGTGGCCTGAGGGAGCCTCTCAGCAACTGCAGAACTGTTTCCAAATAGCATGTTTGGCTTCATTTCCTACATGAGGGCAGACTGGCAGCCTCTTTTTGTGTTTGTCTATTTAACTCACCAGGGCACTTTTCAGGGGGAACTTACAGGAAATCATTTCTGGCACCTCTCAGGTGGTCGCCATTGCCATTCTAAAAGAACATGGTAAGAGCCAGCAAACTCTTTTTCTAGAAGAATAGCTCTAGTTAGGGTTTATATCACATATTTTCACAGAACCTTTAAATCAAATACATCATTTCCTAAGCTGACTTCCCACCCTCACCACAACAGCATTTTTGTTCAGACCTTTTCTACTGCATTATATTTTCATCTATTGTGAAAAATTCTCTTTTACAACTTGTTGGTCATTTTTCTTCCGCTGCTTTTATCTTGAAACCTATCTGCAATTTGATTTGATTATAATATATATATTATAAGCTTCTGGTCTTTGGGGAATAGCCCATTTAAACATTTTCTTCATTTCATTAATATCATTTCCCAAAAATCTTTAGATTTTTTTACATGTCCACCGCAAATGAAAGAAAGACTCATCTACCTGCTTAAATCTCCAGCATTTACTTGACACATTTTTATACATCTTGGCAAGTTTATTTAGCATTAAATGCCACCTGTACATGATTTTAAGATAGTTTTTTCTTAATGTATAAAGGTAAAGGTAAAGGTACCCCTGCCCGTACGGGCCAGTCTTGCCAGACTCTAGGGTTGTGCGCTCATCTCACTCTATAGGCCGGGAGCCAGCGCTGTCCGGAGACACTTCCGGGTCACGTGGCCAGCGTGACATCGCTGCTCTGGCGAGCCAGAGCCGCACACGGAAACGCCGTCTTAATGTATAACAAGCCGTAAATTCCATAACTTATCCCAAGTAGCCATATCAATATTATGACCTAGGTCTTTGGCCCACTGTGTCATTGTTGCCTTAACCAATTCATCTTTAGTGTCCCATTCTAATAATATTTTAGAAATCAGTTTTTCATTACTGTCAAGCAACCCCATTCAGTACCAGATCCTTGTTCCATAAAACACATCCTTCTTCAATAGTTCATTTACTTGATGATACTGAAACCAACCCACTACCAGGTCTTTCTTTTCTTTTCTTTTTTTAAGCTTATAACTGCTTTCAGCATAACAATATATCTTTGTAAGCCCCCCAATTCTCCTTCATATTTCTTTCTGAGCACAACCCTCTATGGGGGATAACCACAGTGGTGTTTTCCTTTCAAGCAGATAATTATACCTGGTCCATAATCCAAATAAATTCATCACAGAGTGATTTAAGAAGTCTTTATGCATAGTGGTATTTTTCTAGAAAAAGAGGTGCTGGAACACACCCTGATCACCTCCCTTGTTCTCTTAGAATGGAAATGGCACTGTTAGAGAAGTGCTGTGAATGCTAGCTGAGATAAGCAATCCGGGAATCCAGCCATTTTTACAGTGATTTATTGGTAGCTTCAAAGTATTTACAAGAGTTCAAAGAACGACACCATCATGATCAGTCAGTCGCCTCGAATGGCAACTTCCGCTTCTTCCCCCAGCAAATCTATTCCCTAACCCCAGCCCCCCTTCTACCTCTGCTCCGAGAGTGGCTGGGCCCCAGAAATGGCCCTCCCCTCTCAGATTAATTCTCTCCCGACAGCCCTTTGTTTTCTTCCTCCTCCGAAGAAGAGCAACTGCTAATTAAAGGCACAGGATCTCTGTAAATGCCCATTCTCTCCCCCCTCTCCTCCTTCTCTGCCTCCAATTCCTGACAGGCACCCACCTGAGAGGTGCCAAAACTAAGTTTGCTTAAGTTCTGGCTGGGGGAAAAAGCCATTTACGGACCTTCACTTTTTCATATCACAGATATGCATGGCAACCATATCCTTCCAGATCCAACTATCTAGTGTGGGTTTTTTTTTAATACTATCCATTCCTTAATCCATGTCAAACATGCTGAGTTAGGGCTCTTCTAAGCAGTTGCTATTGTGGGGTGGGATTCCGTCACATATTGGCAAATTCAGGTTGTGTAATTAAAGACAGAAAGAACTATTGACTGGTCACAAATACCCCCTTTGAGGGAAGGGACTGGAGAGGGTTGTGGTGGGACAGCTGCACACATTCTTGGGAGAACACAAATCATCTAGATTATTATGTTTTCATGTAGGTTGGAAGCTGCTCAGAGTAGCTGGGGCAACCCAGTCAGATGGGTGGGGTACAAATATAAAAACAAGAACAATAGCAATAGTAATTGTTGTTCCAATCTGGGTTCAGGCCTGGCAACAGGACTGAGTCAGCTGAGCAAGACAGGAGTGTGACCTTGTGGACAATGTATTACAGTGGTTCTGATCCTATACTTGGGAATGATTTGAGAAAAGAAACCAACCTTTGAACAAACCATCACAAATATAAAAGAGGGTGTGTGTGTTTTTAACATTTATATAATGCTGGAAGGTAGAGATGAAATAAGCATCCTTCCTGTACTAATTAGTGCTGCCTCTTCTTTTCAGATATTGGGATAGCTCCTTTGGCCAGCCAGATGCCGAAACGGGTGAAGACTGTATTTTAGTTAGCAAGTTCTGTCCACTGCTACGTTGCTGGCATGACTATCCTTGCTTTTTGCAAACAAATTATGTTTGTAAGAAGTCACCTGATCCGAAGTTTATGGGTGCCACGCCTTAAGATGTAGGAATCAACCATCCCTACAGAAAAGCAGTCAGATAACACTGGATACAATAAAATGAAGAACAGTTCCATCTGTTGAAATAAATTGAAAATGTGCACCAACAGTTATTTCCTGTATTTTGTACAGGGCATATTACTGTGATATCACATCCCCCAGATTCAAGCAAAATAGTCTTTCTCTAACTTCCAATGGGTTCAAGGTAGGAAAATATTTTGCACAGGCTGGACCTACCAGGCTCATGAAAAATCTCTGTCATAAGAACATTAGAAGATTCCTGCAAGGCCAAACAATCTTGTCGAAAATTCTGTCTTCACAGCGACCATTCAGACGCCTCATTGAGAAGCCCACCAGCAGGACTTGTCTGGTCCTCAAGAGAGATGCATCACCCTGGGAGGGAGTTAGATCCTGGGGAGAGTAACAATGCTCCTCTCTATCCTCTCATATGTCACCTAGACACGTTGCACCCCCTCCACCCACACCTCCTGTGCCAGTTTCGCCTCCAATCCTGACCCCCCTCTGGTGCTGCTACAGCTTGCCCTTAGCCCATCCACTCAGCAGGAGTTGGGCATTCAGTCTGGTTCAGAGCTACCACTCTCACCAAGGTCATGGAGATGCCAGAGAGATCAGGTCCAGCCCTCCAGAAAGAGTTCCTGTTTGCTTGCCTGTCTGCAGTGCTCAATTTGTGCCTACTCTGCTTTCATATAAGGCGGGGGGGGGGGGGTTGCTTCTTGGGTCAAGGTCTTAGCTTGTTAGCCATGTGTCACATCTGCCGAGTCTTGGAACTTACTTTCACCTATGTACATACTGCACTGATCTCGGCATGAATGATTTTGGCAGAAGCCATACCTCAAGTTCCAATTCTTCATCCAGTGAGGGCCAGAACATCATTTTCAAAACCATCCAAGCTGACAGCCACCCCTTCCTCTTGGGGGGGGGGGGTCAAGTTTAACAGCACTGTGTGAAAAAGGACCCCCCCCCAACTTGCTTACACTGAAATGCATTTGCTATTTTACTGCCCAGTCACCCTGTTCAGAGAGATCACAACTGTCCATGGAGGCACAGGTCAATTCTGTGTCCAGGGCAGCTGTCTACCAGCTCCATCTGGTATGCAGGCTGAGACCTTACCTGCCGCAGACTGTCTCAACAGAGTGGTGCATGCTCTGGTTATCTCCTGCGTGGACTACTGCAATGCGCTCTATGTGGGCCTACCTTTGAAGGTCACCCGGAAGCTTCAACTAATCCAGAATGCGGCAGCTACACTGGTGACTGGGAGCAGCCGCCGAGACCACATAACACCAGTCTTGAAAGATCTACATTGGCTCCCAGTACGTTTCCAAGCACAATTCAAAGTGTTGGTGCTGACCTTGAAAGCCCTAAACGGCCTCGGTCCAATATACCTGAAGGAACGTCTCCACCCATAACGTTCTGCCCGGACACTGAAGTCCAGCTCCGAGGGCCTTCTGGCGGTTCCCTTGCTGCAAGAAGCCAAGTTACAGGGAACCAGGCAGAGGGCCTTCTTGGTAGTGGCACCCACCCTTTGGAACGCCCTCCCACCAGATGTCAAAGAGAAAAACAATTACCAAACTTTTAGAAGACATCTGAAGGCAACCCTGTTTAGGGACGATTTTACTGTTTAACAGACCATTGTATTTTAATATTTTGTTGGAAGCCACCAGAGTGGCTGGGGAAACCCAGCCAGATGGGCGGGGTATAAATAATATATTATTATTATTATTATTATTATTATTATTATTATTATTATTATTATTAAACGGACTCCCAGAAGACATTACGTTTGACAACCAAGGTATGACTGTACTCACTCTGACTCCCTCTCTCTCTCTCTCTCTCACACACACACACACACACACAAAATTCTTTTCTAATAGCACAAGCAGTGAAACAGTGATTGCTTTGTTAGGGTTTGAAACCTAAGACGCTGGCAAGTTAGCAATGTCATGTGACTTTAAGTAGTCAAGCTCGTTAAGTTGTTAAGTTGCTCAGTATATAAAGAGTGTTTGTTTTCTCTGCCTGTGGGGTGTGAAGCAAAAATGTCTGAAAGCTCCGGAGGTGTTTCTGTTATCTTTCTGCAATAAACCTGTCTTTGGAAAGACAGGCTTCCCTGTGTCGTTATTTCCTTGCTGCTGAGACTTTGAAGCTTGTACTGCAACAAGAATCTCTGCACTGGACTTAATTAATGCTCTGCAAAGAGAGCTGTTGCTGGTGGCGCAGCGGAAGCGTTTACTGGACCAGTACACAGACTCTCTTATGCTTAGCTGCTTTAAAAAATCATGGTCGAGTATGAAGGAATTAGCAGTATAAAAACATCTTCAGAGTTTCCCTATTAGTCTTTGTGCTCTAAAAACAATACATTTTATTTTGGCAGCTTAAAGACTAAAAAATGTATTGTGTTAATGAGAACCACACTACAGTCATACCTCGGGTTACAGCCGCTTCAGGTTGCGTTTTTTGGGTTACAGACCACCGAAACCCGGACGTACTGGAATGGGTTACTTCCGGGTTTCGGTGGTCGCGCATGCACAAAAGCACTAAATCGCGGTTTGCGCATGCACAGAAGTGCTGAATTGCAACCCGCGCGTGTGTAGATGCGGGTTGTGAACGCTGCGGGTTGCAAACGTGCATCCCGCACAGATCACTTTCGCAACCCAAGCATCCACTGTACACTTTAACAGGTACCTGCAGCATTCTATAGACATGATAGACTCCCCTGCTGAGCGCCTGAGGGCCCCAGTCCTGTCACTCACCACCTGGCCTAGGGCGGGGCCTGACAGGCTCCATAAAGGGCTGCTGCTGCTGGTCAGAGAGGGCTCCGTTTTGGGGCTTTTTGTTGGTTTTTAAAAACTGCTGTTATTTTTTACCTTTGTCATTTTAAACTGTGACATTAATGCTGTATTCTTAGTTTTAGATTTTGATTTATGTGGAAATTGTTTTCCATTTGGTTGTGTATTTTTCTGATGTGGTTTATTTATTGTTTAGGATTTTTGTAATTATGCAAATATTTTCATGTTGTAAGCCGCCTTGAGCATTGCTTTTAACTGTGGAAAGGCGGCATACAAATAAAATGATGGTGATGGTGATGATATTCAGGAGTGGGATTGTAGAGAGGTAGATCAGAGGGATAAGAAATGCAGGTAAGTGCATTGTTACAGTAACTCCCTCTAACATGAGCCAACGGTGTGACGCGGCAGCTAAAAAAGCCAATGCAATTCTGGGCTGCATCAATAGGAGTATAGCATCTAGATCAAGGGAAGTAATAGTGCCACTGTATTCTGCTCTGGTCAGACCTCACCTGGAGTACTGTGTCCAGTTCTGGGCACCACAGTTCAAGAAGGACACTGACAAACTGGAACGTGTCCAGAGGAGGGCAACCAAAATGGTCAAAGGCCTGGAAACGATGCCTTATGAGGAACGGCTAAGGGAGCTGGGCATGTTTAGCCTGGAGAAGAGGAGGTTAAGGGGTGATATGATAGCCATGTTCAAATATATAAAAGGATGTCATATAGAGGAGGGAGAAAGGTTGTTTTCTGCTGCTCCAGAGAAGCAGACATGGAGCAATGGATCCAAACTACAAGAAAGAAGATTCCACCTAAACATTAGGAAGAACTTCCTGACAGTAAGAGCTGTTCGACAGTGGAATTTGCTGCCAAGGAGTGTGGTGGAGTCTCCTTCTTTGGAGGTCTTTAAGCAGAGGCTTGACAACCATATGTCAGGAGTGCTCTGATGGTGTTTCCTGCTTGGCAGGGGGTTGGACTCGATGGCCCTTGTGGTCTATTCTAATTCTATGAATTATATTAACTGGGAGAGGGTCTCCATGGCAACACTGCCTATGAATTGCCCATTGTGACTCTGCTTTTAAATAAGGCATTGACTTCACTGTCTACTTTATACTCCCACAGGTTGTGAATAAAATAAGAAACCAGTTTAAAGGCTCCTAAAAAGCCACCAGGTAAGTCCCTTCGGTTACTATTTTCTCTTCACAGGAACACAGAGATTTACTGACTTGATATGTCCCCCCCCAGTACATTGTACTGTAGACACTTGAGAGAGCTGAGATATTTCAGGCTGTTGCTCTATGTTTATTTTTATGTTGATCATATCATATATCACATCATATTACTATACTCATGCTGTCTTTATATAGGTATGAGGCCACTGAAAGCTAAAAAAACAACAGCAAAACAAGCAAGAAAAGCATCAGGTCTGTATGCTCATTAGCTCATGGAGGAAGAAGGAACAGTAAAGGAAAGTTGTGATGGGGAAGACCAGAGTGAAGACAAGCATTTTCTATATGCAATGGGCATCCACCAAGTCCAACTGATGAGCAATGAACTTGAGCTTGTGTCCACCATCTGCTGCTGGAAGTGAACAGCCCCAGCTTGAAATGAAAGCTGTCCTTGATGGGCCCTTGTCCTCACTACAACCCATCCACTGCTGCAGCCCCTTCCACTTACTAGATGGAGGGCAGCCAGATGGAACTCCACAACCCCAATCTTCCCATGAGTATGCTGTGTCCTTGTGCCAGGCCAGGGTAACAGACACATTGAGGATGTCCAATCCACTCTGCTAGTTGAGGACCAACTTCTCGACTTGAAGTCTCTCCTCAAGTCTACCTTTCACTATAAGAACATTAAGCTTAGTAGGTAGACTGGGGCACTTAATCTCAGGGTGATGGGTTTGAGCCCCACACTGGGGAGAGATTCATGCATTGCAGGGGGTTGGACTGGAAGACCCTCGTGGTCCATTATGCCTCTACAAGTCTATGATTCTATGAGAACATAGCAAGAGCTTGCTGGGTCAGACCAAGGTCCTTCGAGTCCCAGGTGATGTCTCTTCATGCTCCTGAGGCCCCCAGACAGGGAACATGGGCAGAAAAGTGTCTTCAAGAAGCAATACTTCCATGTCAGATTCCTTCATCCACTTTACCTTCCAAGGGTCTGGCCCCCTGGCATTTCACAGTGGAGCAACCCCCCACCATGGGTTTAGGAAGCTGACTGCCATATGTTGATCTAGATGGGTTGCCAGAGATTATGGGAAATTTCTTGATTGGGGTGGCACTGGGATATTGTCTGTTGATGGCTAAAGCAGAATTTTCTCTCTTCCTGTCCATCAAGGAAAACAAGCACCTTCCAAGCAACGTATGAAAAAGTTCTTCGAATCTTCATATTCCCTGTATGTTGGCACAGTGCTTCTGATGGGCTCCATTATAGGGGCAGTAATGCTGACCTATCTGTGTAAGTTCCAGTCTTCTAGGAAAATATAAAAGGGTAATGGGCAGAATTACAATTCACTCTTGCTTGCTTCATTTCAGTGTAAACCTTAAAAGGAATGGATGGGTTCTGGTCTCCACTAAGCCTTTCACCCCCTGATTTCAGTTGGTGAGATAAACATGTAAGACTTTTAACTGGTTTGTAGGGCAACATAAATTCCTGGGCCCACATTCGTAGCCTTCCATCCTATTTCCCACTCCTCTGCTCCTTTGTCCTTCGTTGGAAGAGAGGAATAATTCTCATCTGAAATTCATAGCCACACTTTCTTTCAGGTCTCTGACTATAGCACAGTAAAGAAGTGGGAGATTTGGTAGCTTTATCTCTGCTGGGTTTGTCCCCTGAAAGTTCAGTCCCTCCCCCTGGGAGTTCTTCTGGAATGTGCCTTGCTCCTTTGTACTCAGGTGATTAACCCTCTCGTACCAACCCCTTCCTTGGATGAGCACACTGCAACCTCTACCATCTGTTGCAGGGTCCTCAAATCTGAGAAGAACCCAGAGCAGCTACACTACCTCACGGATGGAGCAGGTTGGGAGCTGGATTGTTGCTTTTGGGAGCCTGTAGAAAACCTTCCTAATGTTCATGCCCCACTGTAAATATGTGCATTCAGCTGTTCCTTTCTTGACAAATCTGGACTGTGAGAGTGGGGTAAACCTGACCCTGGTCAGCCAAGCTAAGCCCACCTGCCCCATAGCTGATCTCATATGACATCACCTGTGGGGCAAGTAAAGTCAGGGCTGGAAGTGGCTTTGCAGGTACAGTATGATCCACCTTGGGCAGATGGTTGAAATCCCACATATAATTGGTTTCCTTTTCTGGTCTGCGAGATGGCAGCAGCTCTCCTGCTAGTGAGAGAGACTCAGGCAAGGGGAAGGAGAGCTTCCCAAGGCTGGAATGCTTTCTTCAACTCCCGAGGGTATCAGGAGGCTGGAGTACCCACCTACGTCCTGGAGAATCCCTCTTCCAAGTGTCAGGTGGATGGGGGAGGGGACTCTGGGTCTCGATCTCCTTGTCAAGATGAGGAAGCCTTCATGTCCATCTGCTGCAAGGACCAGGCACCTTTGCAATTCGGAAAATTGGATTGAAAACTGAAGGAGTGCTCTGTACAAGATGTGACCAACCAACTGCAATTTTAATTCAACTATCAAATGGAAGGAACAAGGCTCCATTGGCAATTCCTGCCATAGTAGAAAATGGATAAAAGAAAGAGGTGTTATTTTGTTTTTACTAGTATATATGTCTCCAAGTAAGGTTTGTTAAAGGAGGTTTGTGAGGCTGGAAGTCTGTGAGCTAAAACTGGGTGTGTGAAGATTTGAGCTGCTTTGTGAACTGCATTGAGACTGCGAAGGAGGGGAGTTGAGAAGGGGAGTCGAGAAGAAGAACTCGCCTCCAATTGACTTGATGCAGTTTACAACTTACACTGTGGAGTGAGGAGGCTATAAAGATTTACAACTTGCAGTGCTGAAGGAGGATTGGTTGTGGAGAGCAAGAGGAGCTCTCAGGAAAAACTGTAAATGGTTTAGTAGGGGAATCTCTCCTGGTTGGCAACATTGACTGTGGTTTGGAATGAATGGAGGGGAGGAAGAGACAGGACTTTTGGAAATATGAGCTCCTCTTTTGTGAAACGGACTCCGATGGACAACCTTGAGATTCCTGGCAGCAGAACGTCTGAGACAAATTGCATAAGGACTGCTTACGGCAAGAATTAAAACATGGATTGCCACTGAATGGAAGGAGTTTAACAAAGACAGCCTCATTCTACAACTGTGTTATGCTTCAGATTCCCCTTTCATAAAGATGTTATCCCTGCGAAGACGAGCCCGTTCAAGAAGGAAGGGGCAGACAATGTTTCAAGTCGTTTTAATTGCAAGGGAGCTGCTCCCCCACCCCTGAGCATTGGAATTCTAAGGATTCCAGAAGGGTTTAAAACTCAAATTAACTATGTTGGATGAATTCGCCAAGTTTCTCAATTAAAGGGAATAAGTGGAGTTGTGTTATTGCAAAGGATTACGAGGGACTTCTGCATACCTACCCCTGACCTGTGGATAAGAATGTGCAAAGGAGCAGATGGATTATAACTGGGTATACAGTCGAGTGTGATAAACCATCTGTGCGGAATAAGGATGATATCTTTGTTAATTAAAGCACCCAGGCAGAGAGGGAGAAGCAGTCGTGAACATTAAGCTGTGGGTATGCAAAGAAAAAGGAGACTGAGTCTGGCGAGACAAAGGACAGAAGGTGGTGGTAATGGTTTTGGCAGCATAATGGGGTGGGGGGTGGGCTGGGCTGGTGGGGGAATGTATTATAACATGGTAAAGATTCACAAGTACAAGTTCCATTCTTGCCTCCGTATTCAGTATTGGATATGGGCAGTGCCATGGGGGACAAACAGATGCCAGCAGATTAAAGAATAGAGACCCTGTCAAAGACTGTTTTTGCTTAAAGAGAGTTGCATAACAGAACTGGTGACTCTTGTGTGGTTGGTGTGGGAGAATAATGTTTTTCAACACCTAATTGGAGAGAGAGGAAGGAGCGGTTCTGAGTTTTATGTAGTTGCTATATTAAAAATTGGAGGTAGTTTGTAAGCAAAAATGAATCAGGCAATATGAAGGGTAGAAGCGATTTGTATAAAGGTATAAAGTTCATTCTCCCTCCAGCATTTGGCATGGACAGGGTTAATGGGGACTAGAGAATAGGTAAAACAGGGTTGCCATACATCCAGAATTTCCCCAACATAGCTGGGATTTGGCCATCGGAAACAGTGTCCAGGTAGAAATTGCTAAATTGTCCAGGAAAATCTGGGTGCACGAAGCTCTTGTCTGAAGTGTGGGTGTTGGTGTATTTCCTTAAAAATAGCTCAAAATCACATTTGTGTGTGTATGTGTATGTAGCCCAACAGCTTTGACCAATTATTATTTTTTTAAATCCACTTTTTGAAATATGGCAACCCTAGGATACGATCAAGGTTTGTTGGGGTTAGTGAACTGCATACCAAGGAGTGAATGATGGGAGCAGAATGCATTAAGCCAGGGAAAGTAGAGAGTGGAGGTCTGTTTTGTGAAAAAGAAACTAAAAAACAAGGTCGACCAGGAGATTTCCCCCAATGTTTGTGAGGATTGTAAAACTTAAATAGAATGCTAGGGCTAAAGCAGATCACATCATTATTATTATCAATTAAAATGTCATGAAGGCATAAAGGCATGATGAACAAGCTGTATTGATTGATAAAGGAAGAGCAATTCTATTTGATCAATTGGGGAAATAGTTCAATAAAAGTCTAAGCAGAATTTGAACATGCACAGCCAGTTGAAATAGAGAATGGATGGGAAAGTATTAGAATTTTAAATTTTTTTAAAGCACTTTACTGTGAGCAGCGAAGGAGCAAAGAAGCATCTCTAAAACGGGGCAGAAAGTCCTGTGTGTGTGTGTTTAATTTGAATTAATTTGTTGTTAACCTGTTAAAAAATTGGAAAATTTATAAAAAATAATTGGCAAAAAAATGAAAACACCCGGTTTTCCTGGCACAAAAAGAGCTTTTAAACTCTCAGAATTGCTTAAGGGGCTTCAGGATGCTCTAATAAGATCTCATGGGAATGCAGAGCTGGGCTGAAAGTGGCTTTGCTGGCACAGTACAATCACATCTTGGGCACAATTAACTAGCGCAGTTTCACTAGTGTGGTCAAGCACTTCCTGTTTGTCTGCCATGGCAATCGGCTGTGCCAATTACACCACAGCCCTTCTGTGCTGGTAATAGAGGATAATATGGGAGTAATTATCTTCCCACCTGGGACACCTGGCTTGAGAGCAGTACATGTGAAAAGGATCTAGGAGTCTTGGTTGACCACAAACTTGACATGAGCCAACAGTGTGACGCGGCAGCTAAAAAAGCCAATGCAATTCTGGGCTGCATCAATAGGAGTATAGCATCTAGATCAAGGGAAGTAATAGTGCCACTGTATTCTGCTCTGGTCAGACCTCACCTGGAGTACTGTGTCCAGTTCTGGGCACCACAGTTCAAGAAGGACACTGACAAACTGGAACGTGTCCAGAGGAGGGCAACCAAAATGGTCAAAGGCCTGGAAACGATGCCTTATGAGGAACGGCTAAGGGAGCTGGGCATGTTTAGCCAGGAGAAGAGGAGGTTAAGGGGTGATATGATAGCCATGTTCAAATATATAAAAGGATGTCACATAGAGGAGGGAGAAAGGTTGTTTTCTGCTGCTCCAGAGAAGCAGACACGGAGCAATGGATCCAAACAACAAGGAAGAAGATTCCACCTAAACATTAGGAAGAACTTCCTGACAGTAAGAGCTGTTCGACAGTGGAATTTGCTGCCAAGGAGTGTGGTGGAGTCTCCTTCTTTGGAGGTCTTTAAGCAGAGGCTTGACAGCCATATGTCAGGAGTGCTCTGATGGTGTTTCCTGCTTGGCAGGGGGTTGGACTCGATGGCCCTTGTGGTCTATTCCAACTCTATGATTCTATGATTCTATGATTCAATCCCCCCAACCCCAGGTTGGGGGCACTCCACCCGCAGATTGTCCAATACCTGCTGCCCGTCCAGAAGGAAGAGGGGGGCAAGGGGTGCTGGGTATACACAGCATGGTTGTGGCAACTCTCCAAAGACAGCACCAGGGGCAGAGGACACCTTTTTTTAATATAAAAATTCAGACTTAACTAACAGGCATGTCCTGAACCAGTGGAAATAAAATAATTTGCAAATTTAATCAGCTACTGAGAAGGATTTGATCTGGGGAAAGACTTCTCGTCGTCACCAAAACACAATGGCTTCAAGTATGTAAGTGGACACTATCTCAATTACGAAACGGACTGTATGATATTTTGACTATGATTCTGGCAATGATCATTAAGGGAAATATGAAAGGAATTCCTGATGGAGCGATCGTTTTAGTGTGGAGGCATTACCTCATCAACAGCTGGAAGGAGACCAAGAGGAGAGTTCTGGATATCTCCAGGGGATTAATGACGGACAATGACACAGTTAAAATACCGCCGTGAGCAGAAATGAAACTAAAGATCACTGAGGAGCAGAAACAACAGTACAAAGGACTGAGTCACTAGTTGAATTAATTGATGGATTAATTGTATAGCCCCATGGGGAGGTGAGCCTTTTTTATTCTATTTTGATATATATATGTATTTGCAGTTTTACCTGGTAAACCTCCCCCAAAAGGCAACAGTTTGAAATATGTAAGTGGGTTTGAAAGAACACTACTGCTGTTCCCTCAGTGGAAGAAAGGAAAAAATTCTGGACTGGAGCTACTTTGTTTTTGCAGAGGTACCAGAATGTTGGGAGATGGTGCAAGACTATAGAGGGGATTTCCGGATGGCTGCCAGGAGCTAATGGTATCTTTTTGTCTGGGATGTGGTGTATTATGGCTCCTGCTGGCAGAAATTGAAAATGGAATTGCTGGAATGTGGATAACAACAAGGGAAAATATTTCACACAGAACTATGAAGACGAAAGTTTGAACAGACCAGTGGTTGTAAACATAAATGAAAATTAAGTGAAGGATTAATATCGGAATGGTTTATTGACTAATTAAGAAATGCAATGTGATATTAGATTAGCACTCCACAAAATTCAGAGCATGGGAAGTCACCCAAAAATATATAATTTGGCAATATATTTAGCCTTTTTTGATTGTATTGTAATTTGAAATATTTTACTGTTGTTCTTATTGGATGATTAAAATGGAAAACTTAATAAATATTATTACCAACGTTATGTGGTCAAACACCACTTGATTGAAACCCCACAAATAATTGTTCTCAAGGCAGAGAGCTTTCAAGTACCAGGTTTTCTTGGCACAGAAAGACCTTTATGTTCTCAGACTTGCTTACTGGGCTCTGGGATGAACTTGCGAGATCTCATGACAACAAGGATATACAAGATACCATGAGAGCAATAAGTAAATAATAATTAATAATAATAATAATGTGGGGGCAGGTCAAGGGTGTGTGTGAATTGAGTATACATGTTTGTGGTCAGGTGCCTTCAAAACAATGCACAGCAGTATTTTGAAAATGGGGTTCTTAAAGAGGGGTTCTCCCACTAAGTGGGAGATGACCCCCACAGAATTCAAAAGGCTAAGATCTGTTTGGAAAGATTTGTTTTGAACACAGCAGCAGAAAATCCAAACAGGAAATGAATCTGGGAAACGGAAATGACCTGAACTTCCCCTGGGAAGAAAGTGATCAGAGCTGTACAAAATGTGTGGGGGTAAACAAGCACAGAAAAGTTCACAAATGGCAGGTCATGGAGTAATCACCTGCACAAAACACTTTCACAGTGTTTCAGGTGGTTAATATGATTCCAAGCCTTATCAGGAGATTCACAGAGGTCACTCAGCATTGCTGACCACATGGAGTAACAAATCTTGTGCCTCTACACACTGATGCACTTTATTAGCTCAACTAAGGCTTTGTCAGTATTTCTGCTTCTCATACATTCCACACAGAAAAAACATTACTGCTCTCAAAAAAGACATTGGGGCCTTCTTCGGTCATCAGCCAGGGTTTTATTCTACTCCATAACTCCTGGGATGATCACCTTCACCACACATTTGTCCCCAGTATTCAGCTCATTAACAACTTTGACAGGTGTCAACCACTCATGTCATTATAGCATCAGATGATTTACAAGTGAGTTGTCCCAACCAACCACCTTTCGAAGTTAGCCCGTGGGGTTGGAAAGAGAGATGAAAGAAAGAAAGACCCCTGCTGGGTCAAAAAGGCTCGCCCTTCCTTTCCTACATCACTTTCTTCTACATGAACCTGATGGGGAAAATGTCCTCACAAATTCTTTTCCCTCAAAAGCCCCTACCATGAGCGGCCATAGAAGTAAAGGCTTATCTACTCGGAAATTTTTTCCCCAGGAAACTGACATAGTATTGTATCCCTACGACTTCCTGATGCTTCTGTTTTCTAAGCAATTCCCTAAAGACCTGCATGGGAAATGAGATATATAATGAAGATATTGGGCTAAGGACTCTAAACAAAATCTTGAGGCTGAAAAATGGGTCTTCCTGGTGGAGAAATTTTTTACCTTTACAAATTTTGGGAAGTACATTGTAAACTGGAACTTATACCACAGAAGTCTCATTCCAAATGCAACTTAATCCCTTCCAAAGGGGTGCTGGGGGAAGAAAAGCTATTCTCCCACATGCGTTGAACAACTTTCCCCATCATCACCTTTAGATATTAAGGAAGTGCGAAGGAGAGCCATATTTGAAGAAGGAACGACAAAGATTCTAAAAATGGTAGAAGTCAACTATCCGGATCTTTTTCAGGCAGATGGTAAGTCATATGTTACTTTTTGTCTGCTCAGGAGCTCCTTCCATGGCCCACCAAATGTGATTTCTACTCATTGCTCAGTTGAGAGAAGTCAAAGAGGAATGGGTGGGTTGCCTCAAGCTCATTCTATTCTCAACTCCTCCATAAGGATGGTGTGTGTGTCTGTGTGTGTGTGTGTGTGTGTGTGTGTGTGTGCTGTGTTGGTGGAAAAATATATTGATATAAGAAAGAAAATTCCTGAATTCCAAGATCCAAGTTTGGGGCAAGTACCCATTGGTGAGAGAACCCAGCAGAGATTTACACTCACAAAATATGCAGCAAATGTCAGCATGAAAGTATAGGCTGCTAGACCTTTAAAATAGGCTCTTCCAAGTGACTTCCAAAGTTTCCCTCTTCCCCCAGCAAACAAGAACACACACTTGGTAAGTTAAAGAATGATTTGCTTACAAACTCTTCAAAGGTCAGAGCCAGGTGCTTCAGAAAAGGTGCACGGCAGGAAGGTGCACGGCATTGTTAGCTTAGCAACAATGTGGAGGAATATCCTAGAGTATTGGTACAGGAACTCAAGAGTGGCTCATGAGGAGCATGTGGCTGAGCTTGAGCAATCAGATCAAACCAGGAAAACGTAGCTTAGCAACAATGTGGAGAAATTTCCTAGAGTATTGGTACAGGAAGTCAAGAGCTTGAGCTTGAGCAACCAGATCAAACCTCATCACATACTGAGCTTCTCAAGTAGCCTGGGGAAAAACAATAGGCTTGATTACCTATTTCTTCCCAATGTAGCTGAGTCTAGCAGGGCAGCATACTCTATGGCTTGAACACCTTAATGCATTATTTAGAGTTAAGCATGTGGGTTATACGAGGCTGATTAACCTACGTTTTGAAGTTGCAGAGTTGGAAGGGATCACAAGGGTCTTCTGGCTCAACCCCATGCAGTGCAAGAATCTTTCACCCAATGGGGGGGGGGGGTTCAAATCCACAACCCTGAGATTAAGAGTCTCATGCTCTACTGACTGAGCTATCCAGAAGCTCCAGGAAAGGACTGCAGCTGAGTGGACGTGCAAATGCCATTGTTGTTGTTCTGTTAAAAAAGGCCCCAGGTTCAATTTTCAGCATCTCCAGGCAGAGGTGGGAATGACCTCTTTCAGAAGTCCTGGAGAGCCATTGCTAGTCAGCATAGACAATTCTCATCTAGATTAATGAATGGTCTGATTCTGTATAAGGCAACTTCCTAGGTTCCTATATATGAAAGGTAAATTTTAGATTTTGAGAAACATGGCTGTTCAGTATCTTTACATAGCTGTTTGAGATTCCTCCCGACTTCAATTGTTGCAACTCTCTTAGATATCACAAAATTCAAGAAAGCTGAGAATGTATCTATGGCAATAGCTGAAGAGAGAAAGAAAATCAGTGAACTACAGCAGGCTATTAGTAAGTTACTCAGAAACCACTTTTATCGGTCAAGGTCAAGGTGCCAGAACCTTTGAGGCAATAGGCGAATTCAGAACCATTGGGATGGACTTCTCTTTTCCATTACAGGCTAGAATGGCACATTCTGGTGCCAATCCCGTTTTGAAATATCAGTCAGATTAGCACAGCTGGAAACAGAGAATGGGTAGCTCTCTTCATGTGTTTTAAGTGAGCACATGTGCAGAGGGCTGTAGGGATGAGCATACTAGCTCTGGCCCACTAGGGCTCTTCCCTGTGAAATTGCATGGTGACGGTTTCAAGCTGCGAACCAGCAACATAGGGAAGGTCACAAGTTCTCTGTGTACTATGTACAAATTCTCTATTAGGTACAGGATTATCAATAATATGGACACAGTCAAAGAAGCCATGTTGTTGAGCCTTTCTGGGTAAAGCTCCATTTCAGTGGAAACCTAGCCAGATGGGCGGGGTATAAATAAATTAGTATTAGTATTAGTATTAGTATTAGTATTAGTATTAGTATTAGTATTAGTATTAGTATTACGGATGTCTGGTTAATCCCATAGTCCTTTGAGGAACAAGTGGGTGTATGAGCATGATGAAATCAGGAGGCTGATTTGGAGGACACAGTTGTCTGTTGAGGCACTTGTCCTGCAGGCCAAATACTGTGCCTGACTCATGAATCAATGACCAGTCCCCACATGTCCTCCTTTCTATGCTAGGGGAATTCATCCTGCGGAAGGACAGAGGAGCCTGTGAAATAGGAAAAAATTATTTTCTTTCCCGTCACGTCAGTAGTACAGCTTTTGTTTCCTATCTTTTCTTTCCCACTGTTCAAATGGTGGGTCGTTCTAGTTTTTTTGCTATATTACTCTGTACTCAAAAGCAGTTCTGAAACTGTCTGGAAGGAATTTGCTACAGCAAGGTCGAATTTCACAGGAGACCTGGTGGAGCTCCCTTGCACCTTTTAGTCTGTGTCTGGTACTTTGGGCTGTTGACCCAAATCTGTTAGAAGGCTGGCTAGTGACCCTCTCCTCTACCTTCCCCCAAAAGGGAACATTGGCAATGGCCCATAGCTGTTCTAATCCAAAGGGGCCAGAGCTGCTTTCTTTAGGAGTGGTCATACCACTGCTTCTTTCAGTGCAGCAGGGACCACCCCCTCATGCAGCAAAGCATTAACCACAATCTGGACCCAACCAGTCAGCCCCCTCTGATAGATTTGCTAAGCCAGGAGGGATTGGAGTTGAGGGGCCATGGGGTTGGATGCATTGCTGCCATGTCAGCTAATTGCATAAGGTGAAATTGATCCCACTAAACATCCTCTATAGAGCCACTGGGTTCTTCAACTGGAGATGCAACATTTGGGAAAACAAATGCACTCTGAAGTTGAGCAACTTTATCCTTTAAGTGTGTAGCCAGTGGGTCTTTGAGGACAATGCTAGATTTTCTTCAGTGGGGGTGGTTCCCCCACCCAAGGTGCTCCCAAGGTTCCCCCTAATATCAGTGTTTTAAACTCTGCAGAGTCCTACAAGCTGGCTTCTACTACAACCTCACTTGTCCTTTCTCTCTTTTTATTCCTCTCACATTCTGGGCATTGCTCAAAGATGACATTCACCGCAAGTTAGATGAGGAATGGATTGTTTGGCATGGAGCCCTATATACATTTGACTTCATTGCCACCCCAAGGACTTGGAAACAGTGCATACAACTCTGCAACAGCATGAAATACGAAACAAAATTGTTATGTGTTGAAAATGATGAGGAGGAGGTGAGCAGATCATGCAATAAATTCTTAAGAGACAATGAAGGAGTGTGACTTTGGGGGTATTTCAGCGTCTGCTGTGATTGTAGAGACTCATAAGGGACAGACATGTTTTGCCGCAGCTCTGGCATTATATATACATATCATATATAAGAGGTAGGATTGACCCATCACAGCAGGATGCTGCTCCATCCTGATCCTCTGGGTAACTTGCCATCATGTGTAAGTGGGAACATCATGGCTTCCTGCTCCTCTGCTGTATGAGCAAGAGCCAGAAACCTCTTTTCAAGTACTCAAGTTCACAATACAATTGTATGGAGAGACCAGGAATAATGAGACCTGGGAAACCGGGATTTGAATCCCCACTCTGCCATGAAGCTTACTGGTCAGGACTGCCTTTCATCCTAACTTACCCCACGGGTCTCTCGTGAGGACAAATGGGGAGAGGAGAATGGCATGCAGCACCTTGAGCTCCTTTGGAGGAAAAGGTGGCATATTAGTATTAGTATTTATTTATTTCATTTATCAAAATATTCCTTTATCAAAAGAGCCCAGGGTGGTGTACAACATTAAGAACACATTCTAGAATATCAGAGATAGAAACACAATGAAATACAGTGGTACCTCACTCAACTCAACGTGCCAGTTGAGAAGGTCTGCCCAGAGGCACTACAGAACAAAAGCTTATATAGTACAGTGGTACCTCGGGTTACATACGCTTCACGTTACATACGCTTCAGGTTACAGACTCTGCTAACCTAGAAATAGTGCTTCAGGTTAAGAACTTTGCTTCAGGATGAGAATAGAAATCATGCTCCGGTGGCGCGGCAGCAGCAGGAGGCCCCATTAGCTAAAGTGGTGCTTCAGGTTAAGAATAGTTTCAGGTTAAGTACAGACCTCCGGAACGAATTAAGTACTTAACCCGAGGTACCACTGTAATAAAAAAGCATACTAACAGACAGCCTGATAATAAAATAATGATCATAATCACAGTCCTCTCCCCCACACTTTTACAGGCCATAGATTAATTAAGTGGAATGGTTTTGCCCTTTGCTTAAAGGCATGTAATGAAGGCACAAGGGAAGCCTCTCCGGGAAGAACATTCCATAATTGGGGAGCCACCACAAAAAAGGCCCCTTCTCTTTTTGCAATCCTCCTAACTTTTCTGGGATGGGGGACATTGAGAAAGGCCTCAGATGCTTTCTGGCAGCTATTGAATGAACCATGCAATATAAAGTATTTGTTAGATAAAGTTAAATTAAGTTAACGAAAAACAACTTCACACAGCTGTGTAAATAATAGTGTAATTGTAAATTAGTACACTGGCTATGGTCAGAAGTTTCTTTTCTTTGCTGATTCAGACAGTGGATATCATTATGTCTTTGCCTTTATGCACACTTCCATTCTTCTTTCTTTGTTTTTTCTTTCTTCTGTTCTTTTCTATTCTTTTCTTTTTGTTTATATTCTTTATCATCTTTATAACATAGTGAATGTTATTTTGTTAGTATTGCATGTATTTTAAGAATCTGTTTGCCTAATAAAATCTTCAATAATAATAATAAGAGAGAGAGAGAGAGAGAGAGAGAGAGAGAGAGAGAGAGAGAGAGGCGCCCAGGGTATGGGGTGGGTTCCTAAGGGGAACTTGTTCTGGTCATCAATCTGGCCATTGCATTTTTCACCAGCTGAAGTTTTCTGCTCCTCAGTGAGACCAAGGCCTAGGCATTTTTGCTCCTTCATTTCCCCCTTATCATTCTTATTGGCCTTCCCCATTCTTTTCAGACCTCCTGAAAAGGACTGAGAAGATATAAACATACTCACCCCTCCATTTTTTTCTTGCTTTTCTGAAGGGAAGAATATGACATCCCAAAGGGATAGATGCTTTCCCCAAAGGAATCTCATAAACATTTGCATCCCCAATGCACCCTTTGCCCCTCTTAACCTGGATTCACCTGAACATCAACTGGCAGATTTTAAGGTTTTATGAGAACAAGGTCTCCCAATGTAGCAGCCATTGTTTCAGCTACAAAAAATGTAAAAAACAACGGTGATTTTTTTTCAGTTGACTTGCCTAAGATCCAGGACATAGTGCCACATTTCAGAAATTCCCCATGGGATCTCTATTCTACCTTTGAAATCCTGGTAATGTCTGGGAAAATTCAAACTTATGGCAGCCCTATCATACAAGAGCGAGCCTCACAGAAACACAGAGAAGAAAAAGACACATCATTGTGCTTGCAGTCTCCGCCCTTGGTGCAGGTTTCCCCCCCATAAACGCACACTGACTTTGCAGAGTTTCCAGTCATGTAGTGAGCTCCCCATGTTTGAGTCAAGGTGGCTGCATTCAGGTATTTGAACGGATGTGTGTACTGTAGTTTATGATAAATCCTGCCACTGTAAGCTACTGCTACACACAGAACAATATATAGGGCATTATGTGGAAAGTTTTAAGACGAAAACTAGAATTTTTTTCCCCTGTGTTGTAGGTCTTTGCTGTATCCAAAATAAAGAACAAACCGACCGATTATTTTATTGGAGTTTCCATGGTAGGCTCAGAATGGCATTGCTATGATAGATCGTTTAGAATCAAGAAACTGTAAGTCTACATTCCTCATCACCTGGGAACTTTCATAAGCAAGTAGTATTTGAAGAGAGCCAAGATATATATGTGATTATATTGTTATTTATTATGTTGATTTAATTTAAATTCCAATTAGTTTCCAGAGAGCTTCAAAGTGGTTTACAAAACATTTTAAAAAATGCACATGGTTAAAATAGAAAAGAACAAAATCCACAGCCAGGAAAGGTGTGATTAAATGAGCCTCTCACACCACCTTTGTTGCCCAGTTGCAACACAACAACCCTGGAGGGCAACCAGTGGGATTTATTCTCTGGCCATTGCTGCCACCACCCTTCCACTTCCTCCAGCACTCCAGAGGGAAGGGACCTGGGGTGCACCAAAGCAATTGCTTTTCAAGCTTCTCTGATGCTTTAATCAGAGAGCAAAGGCAGCCCACACTCTGTGTGTTGGGAATCCTGGAAGCCAAGACCCAAGTGGGGGTGAGTACTCTTTGATGAGAGAACCCCAGCAGAGATTTAAGACAGCAAAAGATGCAACAAAGAAAACTGTGGAAATGTCAGCTGTAAACCCTGAAAAATGTCCCCTTCCCAGTGAACTCCAGAGTATCCCACTTTCAAAGGTTCTTCCCAACTTCCCTAACACAAACATAGAGCACACATTTAGTAAGTCATAAAATGACTTTCTGCTTTCAAATCAGATGCTCTGCTACTGAGCTGTGGCACTTGCCAATGGTAGACACCCCTCCCACAACCCCTGTTCCCTCTCTGTCTTCTCCTGCTTTGTTCTCTGAATGGACAAAAGACAAAGACTGGGAAATGTTACTATCAAATTGCTTGGTGGAGCTGATTAAGATTAGGATTGCCCTCTCTGTAAGGTGTGTGCTGAGCCCAGGGGTATCCCGAGCAACGAGGTCCAGGTCCGGTCCCGAATCCAAGGGTTCCATGAGGAGTCAGTCTGACAGGGCCAAGGCAGGACACGAAGCAGGAAACCAGGCAAGGTCAGGCACAGGGTCTCAGGCAGGTTCTAGCAAACAACAATGTTGCTCCCACAACCTGGGGCGGGGTCCGACAGCCTCTTATCTTTGTCAGGGTAACAGCCAGTCCTGATCCCCCGGTGACTCACCTCCCTGTCTCGCCCGAAGGCCTCTCCTTCTCTCAGTCCTCAGTCTCTGCATCTTGGGAGACACTGGTGGGTTACTAGACCCAGAGGCCACCTCAGCCTCTCCTGACCCAACTGGTAGTGGAGCAGCTGTGAGTGATGGCCCAGCTGAAGTCAACGAGGTCATCCCCGCATCTGGAGCCAGGGCAGGATCAGGCCCCTGACTCGGCCCAGCTGGTGCTTGTTGCAGGGGAACCTGTGCAGACTGGGGCTCTTCAGAATCAGGCCCCAGACTAGGTTCAGATGCCGCCTGAGGCAAAGGATCCGGTGCAGATTGAGACTCCTCTGGTTCCGAGTCCGAGCCCGAGTCCCAGGCCATCACTCCGTGCAACTTTGTCACAGGAGAGGCACTGCCTTGGAAAGGATATTTAGCCTGTATTTTTCCACTGGCCTGCAATCTTCCCTTCAACACTTAAAGTAATCAAAATCCTACCATTTATTAATTTATAGGGTTTGCCTGTAGGAATATTTCCCCCCTTATTTTCCTACGGAAAGCACAATAAGTGCTGGCTGGATGTACGTGTTTCTGCAGGCTAGCACATGATTTGCCTTCCAATCAAATAAATAATAATAATAATAATAATAATAATAATAATAATAATAATACTCCGCCCATCTGCTAGTTTCCCCCAACCACTCTGGGCAGTTCACAGCATATATCAAAACAATAAAAAATTCAATCATTAAAAACTTTGCAATACGGGGAATAAAATGAGACTCATCTGGTGTTGGTGGTAGAGCAGAAAGTGTGTAAGCTCTGACTACAGGGTAGGGCGGAGAGGCAGGGGAGTCTGCTAGACCAAAAGAGAATTCTCCTCTGAATGTTACTCCTCTGGGTTACTGCAAAAATAATGAATAAGTGTGTGGAGGATAGGCAAGCACTTCATTTTAGTAGGTACAGAATAAAGTAAGTATTCGGACTGAGTAGTTTCTCCTCTCCTTTTCAGCTACTGGGGTTATAATCTTCCAGCAAATAAAGGTCCTGCAAAACCAGATACAACCAACTGTGTCATCATCAGAAGGGGCTGTGAGCATATGTATAGTTGTTGGCGTGATGTTTATTGCCACGACCTAAAACGGTGCATCTGCAAAAGGAAGCCTATTGAAAAGTGGATGAAATGACTGGAAATCTGCACTCTTTGCCACCTTGTCAATGCTGCTATTCCGAGGCTGGAAAAGAGTCATTGTTTTACACCTGCAAAGACTTAGTTGGGTCCTGAAATAAAGTGTGGAAGAATTCAGTCATACCCTGTGTATGTTTCAATAGATTAACAGTGTGTATCTACCTAGCAATGTTAGAACAGATAGATCTGGTTTCTAGTTTGTCCTTTTGATTATTGATATGTTACAAGGTCTGGAAAGCACTCCTGTGATATTAGATCAATGTTTATCTAACAGAATCACAGCCCTCTTTCCTGAAGCTTTTAGGGTAGAAAAGCTTTTCTATCACCCAGGGGACAGAAGTTAAACTTTTGTCATGTATTTAATGCACATTTTGTTCATTCATACATTTATGAATTTGATGAAATCATTAGAATGAATAACTAACAACAGCTAAACCATCCAAATAGTCATCTAAATTTCAGCCACCACAGCAGTCAGAACAAAACTAACACTCAGTGACCAACTGCCAGGAAATGCCAAGAAAGAGCTCTGCTGATCTCTGTAGGTGCCATGATCAAGCAGGCGCTTCTTTGTGTAGAGTATCAGGTGTTCGCTGTCAGCAGCAGCTGCTGTGTGTCTGGGTGCCTCTTCCTATCTTTGACACCTGTTGTAATATCACTGCAGTAGTGTCACCAGGAAAAGGATATATGCATAAAATTGGCTAGAATACACTGGTAAGGTGAATACAAAACAATACTTGACTATGTTGTTGTTGTTGTTGTTGTTGTTTAGTCGTTTAGTCGTGTCCGACTCTTCGTGACCCCATGGACCAGAACACGCCAGGCACTCCTGTCTTCCACTGCCTCCCGCAGTTTGGTCAGACTCATGCTGGTAGTTTCGAGAACACCGTCCATCGATCTTGTCCTCTGTCGTCCCCTTCTCCTTGTGCCCTCCATCTTTCCCAACATCAGGGTCTTTTCCAGGGAGTCTTCTCTTCTCATGAGGTGGCCAAAGTATTGAAGCCTCAGCTTCAGGATCTGTCCTTCCAGTGAGCACTCAGGGCTGATTTCCATAAGAATGGATAGGTTGGATCTGCTTGCAGTCCATGGGACTCTCAAGAGTCTCCTCCAGCACCAGAATTCAAAAGCATCAATTCTTCAGCAATCAGCCTTCTTTCTGAATCATAGAATCATAGAGTTGGACTAGACCACAAGGGCCATCGAGTCCAACCCCCTGCCAAGCAAGAAACACCATCAGAGCACTCCTGACATATGGTTGTCAAGCCTCTGCTTAAAGACCTCCAAAGAAGGAGACTCCACCACACTCCTTGGCAGCAAATTCCACTGTCAAACAGCTCTTACTGTCAGGAAGTTCTTCCTAATGTTTAGGTGGAATCTTCTTTCTTGTAGTTTGGATCCATTACTACATGTCCGCTTCTCTGGAGCAGCAGAACACAACCTTTCTCCCTCCTCTATATGACATCCTTTTATATATTTGAACATGGCTATCATATCACCCCTTAACCTCCTCTTCTCCAGGCTAAACATGCCCAGCTCCCTTAGCCGTTCCTCATAAGGCATCGTTTCCAGGCCTTTGACCATTTTGGTTGCCCTCCTCTGGACACGTTCCAGTTTGTCAGTGTCCTTCTTGAACTGTGGTGCCCAGAACTGGACACAGTACTGCAGGTGAGGTCTGACCAGAGCAGAATACAGTGGCACTATTACTTCCCTTGATCTAGATGCTATACTCCTATTGATGCAGCCCAGAATTGCATTGGCTTTTTTAGCTGCCGCGTCACACTGTTGGCTCATGTCAAGTTTGTGGTCAACCAAGACTCCTAGATCCTTTTCACATGTACTGCTCTCAAGCCAGGTGTCCCCCATCTTGTATTTGTGCCTCTCATTTTTTTTGCCCAAGTGCAATACTTTACCTTCCTCCATGTTAAAGTTCATCTTGTTTGTTTTGGCCCAGTTCTCTAATCTGTCAAGGTCGTTTTGAAGTGTGATCCTGTCCTCTGGGGTGTTAGCCACCCCTCCCAGTTTGGTGTCATCTGCAAATTTGATCAGGATGCCCTTGAGTCCATCATCCAAGTCGTTGATAAAGATGTTGAATAAGACTGGGCCCAAGACAGAACCATGTGGCACCCCACTAGTCACTCTTCTCCAGGATGAAGAGGAACCATTGATGAGCACCCTTTGGGTTCGTTCGGTCAGTCAGCCAGTTACAAATCCACTGAGTGGTAGCATAGTCAAGACCGCATTTTACCAGCTTCTTTACAAGAATATCATGGGGCACCTTGTCGAATGCCTTGCTGAAATCAAGGTAGGCTACATCCACTGCGTTCCCTTCATCTACCAGGCTTGTAATTCTCTTAAAAAACGAGATCAGGTTAGTCTGACATGACTTATTTTTCAGAAATCCATGCTGACTATTGGTGATCACAACATTCCTTTCTAGGTGCTCACAGACTGTTTGCTTAATGATCTGCTCCAGAATCTTCCCTGGTATTGATGTCAGACTGAATGGGCGATAATTATTTGGGTCCTCTCTTTTCCCCTTTTTGAAAATATAGCATCTAGATCAAGGGAAGTAATAGTGCCACTGTATTCTGCTCTGGTCAGACCTCACCTGCAGTACTGTGTCCAGTTCTGGGCACCACAGTTCAAGAAGGACACTGACAAACTGGAACGTGTCCAGAGGAGGGCAACCAAAATGGTCAAAGGCCTGGAAACGATGCCTTATGAGGAACGGCTAAGGGAGCTGGGCATGTTTAGCCTGGAGAAGAGGAGGTTAAGGGGTGATATGATAGCCATGTTCAAATATATAAAAGGATGTCACATAGAGGAGGGAGAAAGGTTGTTTTCTGCTGCTCCAGAGAAGCGGACACGGAGCAATGGATCCAAACTACAAGAAAGAAGATTCCACCTAAACATTAGGAAGAACTTCCTGACAGTAAGAGCTGTTTGACAGTGGAATTTGCTGCCAAGGAGTGTGGTGGAGTCTCCGTCTTTGGAGGTCTTTAAGCAGAGGCTTGACAAGCATATGTCAGGAGTGCTCTGATGGTGTTTCCTGCTTGGCAGGGGGTTGGACT
The DNA here is from genome assembly GCF_964188315.1 of Podarcis muralis. NCBI lineage: Eukaryota > Metazoa > Chordata > Lepidosauria > Squamata > Lacertidae > Podarcis > Podarcis muralis. The sequence continues at coordinate 3,587,583 of NC_135663.1, forward strand.
CGATGGCCCTTGTGGTCTATTCCAACTCTATGATTCTATGATTCTATGACTACACTCAAATGCTGAAATGTTTCTTTGATTGTCCTTGAATCTTCCTGCCACACTTCCCACCCTCTCCTGCCACACACACTGTAGCATGCATCCTCCTCTGTCTCTGTCTTCACACGAAAGGAAAACAGTGCCTAGTCTGCAGAGAATTGAATGAACAATGGAAGGAAGGAACTGGGGCCCAAGAAAGGGAAAGAAGTGGCAAGGGAACACCTACAGTAGCTACTTTGAATGAATGCAAATCTCCAGGGCCTGATGAGCTGCACACACTGACAAAGCAAATATTTTCCCAATAAGTGAAGGCGGTTTTTTTTGCTCACAGAGTCCAGTTGTCCCAAATCTAATTAATGGAGACGGGAGAGAGGTGTCCATAGTGCACTCCCTTGGGGATACTGCCATCTTCCGGTCTCTGTAATATACAAGGTAATACAAGGCCTTCAAGTGGGTTCCAATTCTTATAAACTGAAGGCATTTGCAGATGATGTGCTATTGTTCTTGGAAAACCTGGTGGACCCTGTGGTTAAGGTATTGGAAGTAATGAAGCAGGATTGCGATACAAGAATAAAACTAAGACGATACCAAAAAAATGTAGACTGGCAAGGGAAAGAGAAACTGCAAGAAAGTATTAAGATGAAGAAGAAGGTAGAAGAAGAAGAAGAAGAGGAGGAGGAGGAGGAGTTTGGATTTGATATCCCACCTTTCACTCCCCTTAAGGAGTCTCAAAGCGGCTAACATTCTCCTTTCCCTTCCTCCCCCACAACAAACACTCTGTGAGGTGAGTGGGGCTGAGAGACTTCAGAGAAGTGTGACTGGCCCAAGGTCACTCAACAGCTGCATGTGGAGGAGCAGGGAAGCAAACCCGGTTCAACAGATTACGAGTCCACTGCTCTTAACCACTACACCACACTGGCTCTCACCAGGTAAAATATCTGGGTACTGTTTGGGGATAACAAATAACAATGCTAATCTGATCCAAAACAATTATATCATTATGTGGAGTAAGAATAAAGAAAATATAGAGAGATGTAGAATGAAATTTCCTCTAATGGGAATGATTTTGGTGGTAAAAATGAATATCTTTCCTAAGATGTCATTTCTGTTTCAGACAATCCTAGTGAAATGTAATATGAGCTGCTTCAAACAACGGCAAAAAGAATTATCAAAATTTATCTGGCAGAGGGAAAGACCAAGGATTAAATTTAAATTATTAATGGATGTTAAAGAAAGAGGTGGGTTCTCAGTCTGATTTGGTTAAGGGAACTGATATCCTTAAAGAACATAAGATCATTAGATTTGGAAGGATATGGAAATCAATACAGAAGCCATACCTGCTTGTGGTATGATAAGGCGACGAAGGTGGCAGAGGGACCCAGCGCTGGGCGGCAAACGAGTGGACAAGGGATGCCACCACCCGGCGCTGGGTCCGTCCTCCACTACACCTCTGCAGCATCAACCACCCCCTCCTCAGATTCTGGGTATCACCAGCAGCCACCCCAGCCCCAGCGCTGAGTGAAGAAAGGCCAGGCCAGGCGGCAAGTGAGCAGACAAGGGATGTCACACACACACACCGGTGCTGTTTCCCTCCACCGCTGCTGCAGCAGCAACATCTACCCCCTACCCCGGTTCTGGGTGTTGCCTGCGGCCCCAGCACTGAGTGAGGGAAGCCTGGGCAGGGAAGTAAGTGAATGGGCAATGGAAGTGTGGCACTCAAAACGGAAGTGCAACACTCAGAACAGAGCCCATTCGGATTACAAAAAAAGTTCGCAAACTGGAACACCTACTTCCAAGCTTGCGGCGTTCGAATTCCAAGTTCTTCGTAAACTAAGCTGTTCAAAAACTGAGATACAACTGTAATTGCAAGTTACCGGATGAGAAAACCCAGCTGAGAGACTGTTGGGGAGACTGCTGGGATAGGAGTAGTGCTGGGCTGAGAAAAACACTGAGAGAGAGTCAGTGTTTTACTGATAAGGTGAGGAAGAAAAGGAACAAACAATTAACCCCTCTCCACTTTGATGGATGTAACTTCTTGTGGGACTCTGTGTAAGCTTAAGATTTCAGCTTTTGCTCCATTCTCTCCCCAAGTGGCTGACCAATGTGGTGTATAAAAGGAGGGCTTGTAAAGCTCTGGGAATTATGCCAAACTTTACAAGTAGCTCTCCTGAACCTTGGAGAAGACAAAGTAAAATCACACAGTTTTTCCTTCAGGACAGAAAAAAGAGTCGAGCAAGGGGACATGCAAGAACTTGGGAATACAAGTTCTTTGATAAATTTGGTCCTAGAATTGGCCTTGGCAATCTAATAACTAATTACTCAGAGACCCAGCGTAATTTTCATCAGGAAAAAGGGTGATGATTCCACAAAAACTAGTTATTGCAAATTATCCAAAACCAAAAGGCCTCCTCACCCAGGCAGAACGTATAACACATCTCCTGCTTATTTGAAATAAGACCTTAACCTTGAAGCACCACTTTAGCTAATGGGGCCTCCTGATGCTGCTGCGCCATGTGAGCACGATTTCTGTTCTCATCCTGAAGCAAACTTCTTAACCCAAGGTACTATTTCTGGGTTAGCAGAGTCTGTAACCTGAAGCGTTTGTAACCTGAGGTACCTCTGTACAATCACGGATCAATTTATGGAAATAACGTCTAACCATCACAGCTAAACAAAGGGATGAGGTGGAGAAACTCCCCTCTATAAATAAAGATAACCAAATCGGTAAGGAACACCCTCTTATCAGAGAATATAACTGTACTGTCCCTTCAAGTTGCATGCCGAGTTCCCGCCTCCCCCCAGTATAAATAAAGATGCATGACACCATTGTTTTAGGTTAATGGGCTAAAATTGGCCACGACTTTATTGGTCACAGGTAAAGAGCGGTATTGGCTTAGGCATTGGTCCTAACCGACTATCCAGCTTCAGCCTGTTTGCTTGAAGACTGGGAAGGGTTAACACCAGCAGGGGGAGCCCTGCTGATGCACATCAACTAGTGACTCCCCCGGGGTCACCACTCGAGGGGGCGCTTTAGGCCCTGACCTTCATAGGCTTCGGACGAGGCCACGCCCCCTGGAATCCTTTACAGGACTACCCTTCAATATTTGGGGGGGGTGATGGCGCCCCCTCCCCCAACACATCTACATAACAACCACAGCAGCTGCGCAGACCAAAGAGGGAGATCCTGGGGCCACGCTTGCCTTAAATGAGAAAAGCCACACACCCCGAGCCAGCCGATTGGCTGGCTCAGGGGATGACGTGGCCCAAGGATTCCCCTCATTGTGCGGGGGCTGGAAGCCCGCAACACTACCTCCTCCTGATGTCGGAAGTGACTTTATTCTATAACTTCTGTTGAATGACTCCAAAGAAGATTTCTTAATCCGGAAGAATTGGGCCTCGCTGACCTGAAATCAACAAGCCAAATTCCAAATACTCAAAAGGAGTTTTTAACCCTTTAATTGGAGGTGGGTCTGTGTTTGTGGACAAAGGTAGGGAATTAAATCCAACTGTAGAACTGGATTGATATAATGATTCTTATCATGGAATATGGCGGGACGGTCCCCCAAGTTAGTAGATTTGAATTTTAAAAGAATTCTGCATTGTTGTTGTTTAGTCGTTTAGTCGTGTCCGACTCTTCGTGACCCCATTGACCAGAGCACGCCAGGCACTCCTGCCAACATTCTTAACTCTTAATTCTTAACCAACATTCTTAACTCTAATGCATAAATGGGCTAATACCATAGCTAATTTGTCCGGCCAGGCTTACTTATGTCCACTTACTTTACCTTGGGATGAAATGGGTAATCAAGCCTACAGTCCCCCCCCCAAGCCTACTGAGAAGCTCAGTGTGTAAAGAGGTTGGAGGTGGTTGCTCCAGCTCATGCCACATGGTTCTCACAAGCCACTCTTGAATTCCGGTATCAATAATTCAGGAACTTTTACTACTTTGTGACTAACCCCGTGTTTTAATGCCCATGCTTGTGGAAAAGCACATGAACCTGACCTTTGTAGTTTGGAAGTAAACCATTTCAGGAAGTCTCATGCAAACTTATGCAGCTATCTCATGCTATCTAGAGTTGAGCCAAAGTTCATGCTGTGAAGTTAGCTTAGGATTGCCATAGGGTTACCCGGACATATACGGAATACTGCAGCTGACAGCAGTGACCGGGCGTAAAATCGGACAAATGTCCAGGGAAATCTGGGTGTATGGCAGCCTATGTTGGAAGTGCCGTTTTTGCCATTTCCACCCCCCAATAAAAAGACAAAACAGCCGTTTTTTCTTTTTTTCTTTTTTCTGCATTTTTGCTCAAAAAGCTCAACAACCTTCGGCAAAACTGAAGAAGCTGCCATAGCATTTGAACACAACCCAGCAGTTCAAAAGCATGTCAAAGTGCAAGCAGATAAATACCGTATTTTTCGCCCTATAGGATGCACTTTTCCCCCTCCAAAAATGAAGGGGAAATGTGTGTGCGTCCTATTGGGCGAATACAGGCTTTCGCTGAAGCCTGGAGAGCGAGAGGGGTCGGTGCGCACCGACCCCTCTCGCACTCCAGGCTTCAGGAAGCTATGCGCAACCCTCGGGAGTCCAGCGGGAAGCCGCGCTGGGCTCCGGAAGGTTGCGCAGAGCTGCCTGCGCTCCCGGCCTCCGCGCAGCACTGCACAACCCTCAGGAGCCCGGCACCAAGCCGTGCCAGGCTCCAGAGGGTTGCGCAGACCTGCCTGCCCTCCCGGGCTTCCCGCAGCTCTGCGCAACCCTAGGGAGCCCAGCGGGGAGCCGCGCCAGGCTCCCAAAGGTTGCGCAGAGCTGCCTGCATTCCGAAGCCTCGGGCGCGCTTAAGAGAACCAGCGCGGCTCCCTAGGCTTGCGGATAGCAGGCTGTTCTGGGGTCTGGGGTCGGGGGAAGCTCGGGCTTCCCCTGCGCCAGCCCCATGCCCGGGGGGGGGGGGGAATAATTTTTTTTCTTTATTTCCCCCCCCCAAAAAAAACCCAAGGTGCATCCTATAGGGCGGTGCGTCCTATGGGGCGAAAAATGTGGTAGATACTGCTCCGGCGGGAAGTTAAACGGCGTTTCCGTGCGCTGCTCTGGTTCGCCAGAAGCGGCTTAGTCATGCTGGGCACATGACCCGGAAGCTGTACGCTGGCTCCCTCGGCCAATAAAGCGAGATGAGCGCAGCAAACCCCAGTCGGTCATAACTGGACCTAATGGTCAGGGGTCCCTTTACCTTTCCCTAAGATAGAGGGAAGGTTACTCAAACAAAACTATTTATACCATATCTGCTCCTAAATCATTTCCTCAAGCTTTTTTATAATATACATTACAGCGGTACCTTGGTTGTCGAACAGCTTGGCTCCCAAACAAATTGGCTCCCAAACACCACAAACCCGGAAGTGTTCCAGTTTGCGAACATTTTTTGGATGCCAAACTTCCGACAGGGCTTCCGTGGCTTCCAATGGCAGATAGGAAGCTCCTGCAGCCAATTGAAAGCCGTACCTTGGTTTTCAAATGGTTCCTGGAGTCAAACAGACTCCCGGAATGAATTAAGTTCAACAAGCAAAGTACATATATACACACTCTCTCTCTCTCTCTCTCTCTCTCACACACACACACACACACACACACACACACACAGTGAAACAGTGATTGCTTAACTGCTTTAAACAATCAAGGTCAAGTATGAAGGAATTAGCAGTATAAGAACATCTTCAGAGTTGCCTTATTAGTCTTTCTGCAGCAAAAACAATACATTATTATTTTGGCAACTTAAAGACTATCAAATGTATTGTGTTATTGTGAACCACACAACACTTTAAAAGATGCCTGCAGCGTTCTATAGTGGGATTGTAGAGAGGTAGATCAGGGTGATAAGAAATGCAGGTAAGTGCATTGTTACAGTAACTCCCTCTAACAATTACATTAACTGGGAGAGGGTCTCCATGGCAACACTGCCTATGAATTGCCCATTGTGACTCTGCTTTTAAATAAGGCATTGACTTCACTGTCTACTTTATACTCCCACAGGTTGCGAATAAAATAAGAAACCAGTTCAATGGCTCCTAAAAAGCCACCAGGTAAGTCCCTTCGGTTACTATTTTCTCTTCACAGGAACACAGAGATCTGCTGACTTGATATGTTCCCTCCAGTACATTATACTGTAGAGAATTGACAGAGCTGAGATATTTCGGGCTGTTGCTCAAAGTTTATTTTTATGTTGATCATATCTCATCTCATCTCATCATATAACATTACTATGTTCATGCTGTCTTTATATAGATAAGCCGGAGAAAGCTGAACCACCCGCAGGAGACAAGGCCGCAAAAGCACCAGGTCTGTATGCTCATTAGCACATGGAGGAGGAAGGAACAGTAAAGGAAAGTTATGATGGGGAAGACCAGAGTTAGGACAAGCATTTTCTATAGGACCAGGGCATCCACCAAGTCCAACTGAGGAGCAATGAACTTCAGCTTGTGTCCACCATCTGCTGCTGGCAGTGAACAGCCCCAGCTTGAAATGAAAGCTCTCCTTGATGGGCCCTCGCCCTCACTACAACTCATCCACTGGTGCAGCCCCTTCCACTTACTTGATGGGGGGCAGCCAGATGGAACTCCACAACCCCAATCTTCCCATGGGTATGCTGTGTCCAATCTACTCTGCTAGTTGAGGATCAACTTCTCGATGTGAAGTCTCATCTCAGCTCCACCTTTCACTATAAGAACATTATGCTTAGTGGGCAGAGTGGGACACTTAATCTCAGAGTCATGTGTTTGAGTCCCACATTGGGGAAAGATTCATGCATTGCAGGGGTTGGACTAGATGACCCTCGTAGTCCCTTCCGCCTTAGTCTATTATTCTATGAGAACATAGCAAGACCTTGCTGGGTCAGACCAAGGTACGTCTGGTCCCGGGTGATGTCTCTTCATGCTCCTGAGGCCCCCAGACAGGGAACATGGGCAGAAAAGTATCTTCAAGAAGCAATACTTCCATGCCAGAGTCCTTCATCCACTTTACTTTCCAAAGGGTCTGGCCCCCTGGCATTTCACAGTGGAGCAACCCCCCACCATGGGTTTGGGAAGCTGACTGCCATATGTTGATCTAGATGGGTTGCCAGAGATTATGGGAAATTTCTTGACTGGGGTGGCACTGGGTTGTTGTCTGTTGATGCCTAAAGCAGAATTTTCTCTCCTCCTGTCCATCAAGGAGAACTAACACCTTTGCAGGAAAAAGTGAAAAAGTTCTTCGAATCTTCATATTCCCTGTATGTTGGCGTAGTGCTTGTGATGGGCTCCGTTATAGGGGCAATAATGCTGACCTATCTGTGTAAGTTCCAGTCTTCTAGGAAAATATAAAAGGGTAATGGGCAGAATTACAATTCACTCTTGCTTGCTTCATTTCAGTGGAGACCTTTAAATGGAAAGGATAGGTTCTGGTCTCCACTAAGCCCTTTCACCCCCTGATTTCAGTTGGTGAGATAAATATTTAATGTACTCTCTCCCATTGAAACCAGTGGCACCGTAGGGTTGTCCCTGAAGAAATGCTCAGAGACTTTTAACTGGTTTGTTAAAAAAAGGCAAAGGACTCCAGACAGTTAAGTCCAGTCACATACGACTCTGGGGTTGTGGCGCTCATCCCACTTTACTGGCCGAGGCAGCTGACATTTGTCCACAGACAGTTTTTCTGGGTCATGTGGCCAGCATGATTAAGCCGCTTCTGGCAAAAGCAGAGCAGCGCACGGAAACACCGTTTACCTTCCCGCTGCAGTGGTACCTATTTATCGACTTGCACTGCATGCTTTCAAACTGCTAGGCTGGCAGGCACTTGGACTGAGCAATCACGGGGATTCGAACCAGCGACCTTCCAATCAGCAGGCCCTAGGCTCAGTGGCTTAGACCCCAGCACCAGCCGTTTCCCAACTGGTTCTTCTGGGAGTTCTTCTGGAATGTGCCTTGCTCCTTTGTACTCAGGCGATTAACCCCTTCCTTGGATGAGCACACTGCAATCTCTACCATCTGTTGCGGCCTAGGGTCCTCAAATCGTAGAAGTACCCAAAGCAGCTACACTACCTCACGGATGAAGCAGGTTGGGGGCCAGACTGTTAATCTTGGGAGCCTGTAGAAAACCTTCCTAATGTTCATGGCCCAGCGTAAATATGTGCATTCAGCTGTTCCTTTCTTGACAAATCTGGACTGTGAGAGTAGGGAAGACCCAACCCTGGTCAGCCAAGCCAAGCCCACCTGGCGGCAGCTATCCTGCTACTGAAAGAGACTCAGTCAGGGGGAGGCTGGGGCATTCCATGGGGGGGGGCGGCTGCACTGGGTGTCATTCCAAAAGGGGGGGCAAAATGCCGACCCCCAATCAGCAGTGACTCCCGGGGCGCGCCCTACTCACTGTGCACCGACCCCAGCGATATGCATCCCCCCAGGAAGCACGCCACCCCTACGGGCGGCACTCCATGCCCCCGGGACGCGTGCCATGACCTCCGGGGCACACACCACATCGCCCGTGGGTGGCACACCACACCCCCTGGGACGAGTGCTGCTCCAAGTACCAGAGCAGGTTGCTTCACCTCTGGGGGAAGGAGAGCTTCCCAAGGCTGGAATGCTTTCTTCAACTCCCAAGGGTATCGAGAGGCTGGAGTACCCACAGATGTCATGGAGAACACCTCTGTCAAGGGTCATGTGGAGGGAGGAGGGGATTCTAGGTCTCGATCTCCTTGTCAAGATGAGGTAGCCATCATGTCCATCTCCTGTATGGGCCCGGCACCTTTGCAATTCAGAATACACACACACACACACACACACACACACACACACACATTCATTCATCTATCTATCTATCTATCTATCTATCTATCTATCTATCTATCTATCTATGAAGATATTGGGCTAAGGACTCTAAATTAGATCTTGAGGCTTGAAAATGGACCTTCCTAGAGGAGAAATTCTTCCTTTACGAATTTTGGGAAGTGCATTACATATTGGAACTTATACGACAGAAGTCTCATTCCAAATGCAACTTAATCCCTTCCAAAGGGGTGCTGGGGGAAGCAAAGCTATTCTCCCACATGCGTTGAACAACTTTCCCCATCATCACCTTTAGATGTTAAGGAAGTGCAAAGGAGAGCCATATTTGAAGAAGGAACGACAAAGATTCTGCAAATGGTAGAAGACACCTTTCCGGATCTTTTTGAGGCAGATGGTAAGTCATATGTTACTTTTTGTCTGCGCAGGAGCTCCTTCCACAGCCCACCATTTCTTCTCATTACTCAGTTCAGGGAAGTCGAACAGGAATGGGTGGGTTGCCTCAAGCTCATTCTATTCTCAACTCCTCCATAAGGATGGGGTGTGTGTGTGTGTGTGTGTGTGTGTGTGTGTGTGCCGTGTTGGTGGAAAAATATATTGATATAAGAAAGAAAATTCCTGAATTCCAAGATCCAAGTTTGGGGCAAGAACCCAGCAGAGATTTACAGTCACAAAATATGCAGCAAATGTCAGCATGAAAGTATAGCCTGCTAGACCTTTAAAATAGGCTCTTCCAAGTGACTTCCAAAGTTTCCCTCTTCCCCCAGCAAACAAGAACACGCACTTGGTAAGTTAAAGAATGATTTGCTTACAAACTCTTCAAAGGTCAGAGCCAGGTGCTTCAGAAAAGGTGCACGGCAGGAAAACTTAGCTTAGCAACAATGTGGAGGAATATCCTAGAGTATTGGTACAGGAACTCAAGAGTGGCTCATGAGGAGCATGGGGCTGAGCTTGAGCAACCAGATCAAACCTCATCACATACTGAGCTTCTCAAGTAGCCTGGGGAAAAACAATAGGCTTGATTACCTATTTCTTCCCAATGTAGCTGAGTCTAGCAGGGCAGCATACTCTATGGCTTGAACACCTTAATGCATTATTTAGAGTTAAGCATGTGGGTTATACGAGGCTGATTAACCTACGTTTTGGAGTTGCAGAGTTGGAAGGGATCACAAGGGTCTTCTAGCTCAACCCCATGCAGTGCAATAATCTTTCACCCAATGGGGGGTTCAAATCCACAACCCTGAGATTAAGAGTCTCATGCTCTACTGACTGAGCTATCCAGAAGCTCCAGGAAAGGACTGCAGCTGAGTGGACGTGCAAATGCCATTGTTGTTGTTGTTGTGTTAAAAAAGGCCCCGGGTTCAATTTTCAGCATCTCCAGGCAGAGGTGGGAATGACCTCTTTCAGAAGTCCTGCAGAGCCATTGCTAGTCAGCATAGACAATTCTCATCTAGATTAATGAATGGTCTGATTCTGTATAAGGCAACTTCCTAGGTTCCTATATATGAAAAGTAAATATTAGATTTTGAGAAACATGGCTGTTCAGTATCTTTACATGGCTGTTTGAGATTCCTCCCGACTTCAATTGTTGCCACTCTCTTAGATATCACAAAATTCAAGAAAGCTGAGAATATATCTGCAGCAATATCCGAAGAGAAAAAGAAAATCAGTGAACTACAGCAGGCTATTAGTAAGTTACTCAGAAACCACTTTTATTGGTCAAGGTCAAGGTGCCAGAACCTTTGAGGCAATAGGCGATTTCAGAACCATTGGGATGGACTTCTCTTTTCCATTACAGGCTAGAATGGCACAATTCTGGTGCCAATCCTGTTTTGAAATATCAGTCAGATTAGCACAGCTGGAAACAGAGAATGGGTAGCTCTCTTCAGGTTTTTCAAGTGAGCACATGCGCAGAGGGCTGTAGGGATGAGCATACTAGCTCTGGCCCACTAGGGCTCTTCCCTGTGAAATTGCAGGGTGACGGCCTCAAGCTGTGAACCAGCAACATAGGGAAGGTCACAAGTTCTCTGTGTACTATGTACAAGTTCTCTATCAGGTACAGGATTTTAAATAGTATGGACACAGTCAAAAGGCCATGTTGTTGAGCCTATGAGAGCAACAGCTCCATTACAGTGGAAACCTAGCCAGATGGGCGGGGTATAAATATTTTTTATTATTATTATTATTATTATTATTATTATTATTATTATTATTATTATGGATGTCTGGTTAATCCCATAGTACTTTTAGGAACAAGCTGGTGCATTAGCATGTCTGTTGAGGCATTTGTCCTGAGGGCCAAATACTGAACTTGACTCATGACTCAATGACCAGTCCCCACATGTCCTCCTTTCCATGCTAAGGGAATTCATCCTGAGCCTGTGAAGTAAGAAAAAAGTATTTTCTTTCCCATTACACCAGTAGTACTGCTTTTGTTTCCTATATTTTCTTTCCTACTGTTCAAATGGTGGGTCGTTCTAGGTTATTTGGTATATACTCTGCACTCAAAAACAGTTCTGAAACTGTCTAGAAGGAATTGGCTACAGCAAAGTCGCATTTCACAGGAGACCTGGTGGAGCTCCCTTGCACCTTTCAGTCTGTGTCTGGTACTTTGGGCTGTTGACCCAAATCTGTTAGAAAGCTGGCTAGTGATTTTTTAATGGGCGCAAAAAGAAAAAGAGGAAGGACATGAATGGTACTTCTCAGACCAAATAAGCTATGCGCAGATCCCTGAGCAAAGAAGTTATATGCTGACAAGGCCTCACTCCTGTCAGCAATCATGCTGCAGCATTCAGCACCAACTGCAGGTCAAGCACGAGGGAAGCCTCAAATAGAGCATTCTGCATTAATCCAGTCTTGAACTGAGCAAAGTATGAACTGTTGTGGCAAGGAATCTTGGTTCAGGAATGACCAGACCTGTTGAACCAGCTGCAGCTGGTAAAAGCCACTTCTAGCCATTGGGGCATCTACCATGGCCCTCTCCTCTACCTTCCCCCAAAAGGGAACATTGGCAATGGCCCATAGCTGTTCTAATCCAAAGGGGCCAGAGCTGCTTTCTTTAGGAGTGGTCACACCACTGCTTCTTTCAATGCAGCAGGGACCACCCCCTCATGCAGCAAAGCATTAACCACAATCTGGACCCAACCAGTCAGCCCCCTCTGATAGATTTGCTAAGCCAGGAGGGATTGGAGTTGAGGGGCCATGGGGTTGGATGCATTGCTGCCAGTACCTTCTCCACATCAGCTAATTGCATAAGGTGAAATTGATCCCACTAAACATCCTCTATAGAGCCACTGGCTTCTTCAACTGGAGATGCAACATTTGGAGAAACAAATGAGCAACTTTATCCTTTAAGTGCGTAGCCAGCGGGTCCTAGTGGGTCTTTGAGGACAATGCTAGATTTTTTTCAGTGAGGGTGGTTCCCCCACCCAAGGTGCTCCCAAGGTTCCCCCTAATATCAGTGTTTTAAACTCTGCAGAGTCCTACAAGCTGGCTTCTACTACAACCTCACTTGTCCTGTCTCTCATTTTATTCCTCTCACATTCTGGGCATTGCTCAAAGGTGACATTCACCACAGGTTACGCGAGGAATGGATTGTTTGGCATGGAGCCCTATATATATTTGACTTCATTGCCACCCCAAGGACTTGGAAACAGTGCATACAATACTGCGAAAGGATGAAATACGATACAAGATTGTTATGTGTTGAAAGTGATGAGGAGCAGGTGAGCAGATCATGCAACAAATTCTTCAGGGACAATGGAAGAGTGTGACTTTGGGAGTAGATTTCAGCATCTGCCGTGGTTGTAGAGACTGATAAGGGACAGACATGAGACATGGGAAACCGGGATTTGAATCCCCACTCTGCCATGAAGCTTACTGGTCAGGACTGCCTTTCATCCTAACTTACCCCACGGGACTGTCGTGAGGACAAATGGGGAGAGGAGAAGGTCATGCGGCACCTTGAGCTCCTTTGGAGGAAAAGGTTGCATATTAGTATTAGTATTTATTTATTCCATTTATTCCATTTATTCCTTTATCATAAAAACCCAGGGTGGTGTACAACATTTTTAAAAAATTACATATTTTTCAGTGATAGAAACACAATAGTTCAGGATACAATTGTATGGGGAGACCAGGAATAATGAGACCTGGGAAACCAGGATTTGAATCCCCACTCTGCCATGAAATAATAAAAAAGCATACTAACAGACAGCCTAATAATAAAACAATCATAATAACTGTCCTCTCCCCCACACTATTACGGGCTATAGATTACTTTATAGCCTGGGGAAAGAGGAATGGTTTTGCCTGATGCCTAAAGGCATGTAATGATGACGCCAGAGAAGCCTCTCTGGGACGAACATTCCATAATTGGGAGCCACCACAGAAAAGGCCCCTTCTCTTTTTGCAATCCTTCTCACCTCTCTGGGCCATTGTGGAGGGCCTCACATGACAAGCACGGGGTATGGTGGGTTCCTAAGGGGAGAGGCAATCCTTAAGATATTGGATCCTCAGCCATGTAAAGCTTTATAGCACTTCGATTTGGACTACTAATCAGCAGCCAGTGCAGTTGTGCCCGATTGGTGTTACATGCGCAAACCGTCTTCTTCTGGTGATCAATCTGCCCATTGCATTTCTACCAGCTGAAATTTCCTGCTCCTCAATGAGACCAAGACCTAGGCATTTTTGCTCCTTCGTTTCCCCCTTATCTAGACTTTCTTCTTTTCTGTGATGTAGGCCTTTGCTGTAGCCATAGTGAAGCCCAGACCGACCGATTATTTTATTGGAATTAACATGGTAGGCTCAGATTGGCGCTGCTATCAAAAGGGCTTTCGCCTGGATAAACTGTAAGTCCAAACTCCTCCTCATCTGGGAACTTTCATAACCAATAAGTATTTGAAGAGAGCCAAGATGTTTGTGTGTTTATATTGTTCTTTATTATGATGGTTTAATTTATAGACCAATTCGTTTCCAGAGAGCTTCAAAGTGGTTTACAAAATACAATAACAATTGCACATGGTTAAAATAGAAAAGAACAAAATCCACAGCCAGGAAAGGTGTGATTAAATGAGGCTCTCAAACCACCTTTGTTGCCCAGCTGCAACACAACAACCCTGGAGGGCAACCAGTGGGATTCACTCTCTGGTCATTGCTGCCACCACCCTTCCACTTCCTCCAGCACTCCAGAGGGAAGGGACCTGGAGTGCACCAAAGCAATTGCTTTTCAAGCTTCCCAGATGCTTTACCAGGCATGTCCAAAGTCAGGCCCAGGGGCCTAATCCAGCCCGCCGGTTAGTTTAATATGGCCCATGCAGCAGTTTATTTTCTGGGGTAAAATCCTAAAAAAAGGTAAACAACTTCAATCCCCAAAAAAAACTTTGATCGGTCCTCACGCACGTTCACTTCATCAAATCTGGCCCTCTTTGAAAAAAGTTTGGACACCCCTGCTTCAATCAGAGTGCAAAGGCAGCCCACACTCTGAGTGTTGGGAATCCTGGAAGCCAAGACCCAAGTGTGGGGTGAGTACTCTTTGATGAGAGAACCCCAGCAGAGATTTAAGATAGCAAAAGATGCAGCAAATAAAAGTAAGGAAATGTCGGCTGTAAACCCTGAAAAATGTCCTCTTTCCAGTGTACTCCAGAGTATCCCACTTTCAAAGGTTCTTCCCAACTTCCCTAGCACACAAAAAGAGCACACATTTAGTAAGTCATAAAATGACTTTCTGCTTTCAAATCAGATGCTCTGCTACTGAACTGTGGCACTTGCCAATGGTAGACACCCCTCCCACAACCCCTGTTCCCTCTCTGTCTTCTCCTGCTTTGTTCTCTGAATGGACAAAAGATAAAGACTGGAAAATGCTACTAACAAATTGCCTGGTGGACCTGATTAGGACTGTCCTCTTGCAAAAGGAGTGTATTAGGATTGCCCTCTCTGTAAGCTGTGTGTGCTGGGCCCGGGGGTAACCCGAGCAACGTGGTCCAGGTCCAGTCCCAAATCAGTCTGACAGGGCCAAGGCAGGAAACCAGGCAAGGTCAGGCTCAGGGTCTCAGACAGGTTCTAGCAAACAGCAATGTTGCTCCCACTACCTGGGGTGAGGTCTGACAGCCTTTTTTCTTTGTCAGGGTAACAGCCAGTCCTGATCCCCCGGTGACTCACCTCCCTGTCTCGCCCAAAGGCAAGCACTCCTCCCGCGAGTACTCAGGTCTCTCCTTCTCTCAGACCTCAGTCTCTGCATCTCGGGAGATGTCGGTGGGTTAATGGACCCAGAGGCCACCTCAGCCTCTCCTGACCCAACTGGTAGTGGAGCAGCTGTGAGTGATGGCCCAGCTGAAGGCAACGAGGTCATGCCCGCATCTGGAGCCAGGGCAGGATCAGGCCCCTGACTCGACCCAGCTGGTGCTTGTTGCAGGGGAACCTGTGCAGACTGGGGCTCTTCAGAATCAGGCCCCAGACTAGGTTCAGATGCCGCCTGAGGCAAAGGATCCGGTGCGGATTGAGACTCCTCTGGTTTCGAGTCAGAGCACGGGTCCCAGGCCATCACACCGTGCAACTTTGTCACAGGTGAGGCACTGCCTTGGAAAGGAGGTTTAGCCTGTATTTTTCCACTGGCCTGCAATCTTCCCTTCAACACTCCAAATAATCAAAATCCTACCATTTATTAATTTATAGGGTTTGCCTGCAAGAATATTTCCCCCCTTATTTTCCTGAGGAAAGCACAATAAGTGCTGGCTGGATGTACGTGTTTCTGCAGGCTAGCACATGATTTGCCTTCCAATCAGACACTAATAATAATAATACCCCACCCATCTGCTAGTTTCCCCCAACCCCTCTGGGCAGCTCACAGCATATATCAAAACATAAAAAAGCAATCATTAAAAACTTCTTGATACAGGGAATAAAATGAGACTCATCTGGTGTTGGTGGTAGTGCAGAAAGTGTGTAAACTCTGACTACAGGGTAGGGCGGAGAGGCAGGGGAGTCTGCTAGACCAAAAGAGAATTCTTCTCTGAATGTTACTCCTCTGGGTTACTGCAAAAATAATGAATAAGTGTGTGGAGGATAGGCAAGTATTTGATTCTAAGAGGTACACAATAAAATAAGTATTCAGACTGAGTAGTTTCTCCTCTCCTTTTCAGCTACTGGGATAGTAATCGTCCAAGAAATAAAGGTCCTGCAAAACCAGATTCGAACAACTGTGTCATCATCACAAGGGGCTGCGACAATATTTATTCGTGTTGGCATGATGTTTTGTGCCAAGGCCTAAAACGGTGCGTCTGCAAAAGGAAACCTATTAAAAAGTGGATGAAATAATTGATAATCTGCACTCTATACCACCTTGTCAATCCTGCTATTCTGAGGCTGGAAAAGAGCCATTGTTTTACACCTGCCAAGGCTTAGTTGGGCAGTGAAATAAAGTGCGGAAGAATTCAGTCTGTGTACGTTTCAATAGATTAACTGTGTGTATCTACCTAGCAATGTTAGAACGGATAGATCTGGTTTCTAGTTTGTCCTTTTGATTACTGATATCTTGCAAGGTCTGCAAAGGACTCCTGTGATATTAGATCAAAGTTTATCTAACAGGATCACAGCCTTCTCTTTCCAGAAGCTTTTAGGGTAGAAATTGTTCATTCAATTCTCTCCAGTCTAGGCACTGTTTTCCTTTCGTGTAAAGACAGAGGCACAGGAGGTTGCATGCTAGAATAGTGTGGCAGGAGAGGGTGGAAAGTGTCGCAGGAAGATTCAAGGACAATCAAAGAAACATTTCAGCATTTGAGTGTAGCATAGTCAAGTATTGTATCGTATTCACCTTTCCAGTGTATTCTAGCCAATTTCATGCATATATCTTTTTCCTGCTGACACTACTGCAGTGATATTACAACAGGTGTCAAGGATCCAGGGGACAGAAGTTAAACTTTTGTCATGTATGTATGTATTTTAATTAATTAATTAATTAATTAATTAATTAAAAAAATTGGTGCACATTTTGTTCATTCATACATTTATGAATTTGATGAAATCATTAGAATGAATAACTAACAACAGCTAAACCATCCAAATAGTCATCTAAATTTCAGCCACCACAGCAGTCAGAACAAAACTAACACTCAGTGACCAACTGCCAGGAAATGCCAAGAAAGAGCTCTGCTGATCTCTGTGGGTGCCACGATCAAGCAGGCGCTTCTTTGTGTAGAGCATCAGGTGTTCGCTGTCAGCAGCAGCTGCTGTGTGTGTCTGGGTGCCTCTTCCTATCCTTGACACCTGAAATGTAATATCACTGCAGTAGTGTCACCAGGAAAAAGATATATGCATGAAATTAGCTAGAATACACTGGAAAGGTGAATACGATACAATACTTGACTATACTACACTCAAATGCTGAAATGTTTCTTTGATTGTCCTTGAATCTTCCTGCCACGCTTCCCACCCTCTCCTGCCACACCACTGTAGCATGCAACCTCCTGTGCCTCTGTCTTCACACGAAAGGAAAACAGTGCCTAGTCTGGAGAGAATTGAATGAACAATGGAAGGAAGGAACTGGGGCCCAAGAAAGGGAAAGAAGTGGCAAGGGAACACCTACAGTACAGTGGTGCCCCGCAAGACAAACGCCTCGCAAGACGAAAAACCCGCAAGACGAAAGGGTTTTCCGTTTGCGAGTTGCTTCGCAAGACGAATTTCCCTATGGGCTTGCTTCGCAAGACGAAAACGTCTTGCAAGTTTGTTTCCTTTGTCTTAAAACCGTTAAAACCCAGGGTGCATTGCTTGAAGAGGTGCAGTTGCGACTTCACTTCGAGGAGCAGCACATAGCACGCGTTGTGGTAGCCTTTCTGAGCTTTTTTAAAGACTTTGCTGAATTTTTGAAGCTTTTCCAAAACTTCTTCTGCAGCCATTTGGTAAGTTAAACTTTTGAAACTTTTTTGGTGGGTTTTGGGTTTTGGGTTGGGGTGTTTAGAATTCAAGGACTTGTTGTTGGTGAGAGGTTTGCAAGAATCTGGGAGCTTGTGTGGGTTTTTTCTGCATTTTTATGATTTTCTGTGACCATTAGGCCATGCTGTTTTTTTTTTAAAAAAAAATTGTGGTTTGAATTTCTGTGTGCTGTGCTGGGTGGGGGAACAGTTGAGGAGGGGTTTGCAAGAATCTGGGAGCTTGTGTGGGTTTTTTCTGCATTTTTATGGTTTTCTGTGACCATTGGGCCATGTTGTTTTTTAAAAAAAAAAATTTGTGGGTTTGAATTTCTGTGTGCTGTGCTGGGTGGGGGAACAGTTGCGGAGGGGTTTGCAAGAATCTGGGAGCTTGTGTGGGTTTTTTCTGCATTTTTATGATTTTCTGTGACCATTGGGCCATGCTGTTTTTTTTTAAAAAAAAAAATATTTATGGTTTGAATTTCTGTGTGCTGTACTGGGTGGGGGAACAGTTGAGGAGGGGTTTGCAAGAATCTGGGAGCTTGTGTGGGTTTTTTCTGCATTTTTATGGTTTTCTGTGACCATTGGGCCATGTTGTTTTTTTTAAAAAAAAAATGTGGGTTTGAATTTCTGTGTGCTGTGCTGGGTGGGGGAACAGTTGAGGAGGGGTTTGCAAGAATCTGGGAGCTTGTGTGGGTTTTTTCTGCATTTTATGGGATTTTCGATGTTTTCCAGTTTTGTGCTGTAAGTGTTCTAGCGCAGTGTTTCCCAACCGGTGTTCCGCGGCACACTAGTGTGCCGCGGAACATTGCCTTGTGTTCCGTGGGAGGGAGGCGGGCGAGTCGGGCGGCGAGAGGCGGGGCGGCGGGCACACGCGGGGCGGCGAGCGAGCTCCCTCCCACATCCCATCGCCGCTCGCTTCGGCCGGCCTACTGGAGGAAGGCGCGAAAACCTCGCGCATGCGCAGGCCTTCCGCCTGCGACAGCCCAGTAGGCCGGCCGAAGCGAGCGGCGATGGGATGTGGGAGGGAGCTCGCTCGCCGCCCCGCGTGTGCTCGCCGCCCGACTCGCCCACCTGCCTCCCACGGCACACCAGCCTACCTCCGTGGGAGGGAGGCGGGCGAGTCGGGCGGCGAGAGGCGGGGCGGCGGCGGCAAGGAGAGGCAGCCCAGCGCGGGGCTCTCGCCGTCTGCCTGCCTGGATTAAAAAACTCCACTTATCTGGAGGGGCAGAGAAAAGCACACACAGCTGCAAATCCATATGTAACATTTTGTTGCAGATCCTCCTTGGCTCCAACTGCAGGTACGGGAGGAGGAAGAAAAAGAAAAAGGTGCCCACCATTCTTTATTTTCAGAATGAAACCAGTTTATTGAGAAGCATTTTTCAGAGTCAAAAAATACGCAATGGATCAGCTGCACAGACCATTTAGGAAAAAATGAGTGCCCTGTCCCCATTCACTCTAGAATAAATTGTTGTGTATATGCAGCTGGACCCTGAGAATAACAACTCTAGCAACTTATTGTAGCTAGAAGTTCCCAAAAAAGTTATTTAAAAAAATTAATTAGGGACAAGTACTAGAAGATTGGAACTGTCCTTTGTATGTAGAGACAGTGGAAGCCAAAATCCGAGTCTGTTTTCTACAGGCTAGTTTTTGAGAAGCAGAGCCAAACGCATGGGCAAGGACATGGAATTGGTTGCCAGCTCCCTCCCAGCCCCCTTAAACTGTGCCCAACAGGCAGAAATTCAACAGGTAGAGATGGGAGAATTCTTGCTTCCTGAAGACCATCCCAGGAGTGAAGACTCAAAACACAAAACGTTCACCACCCTATTGCAGAACAAAGACATTCAGCAGTAAGCACTCTGGATTGGCTTCTCCAAGCCAGCCAGGCTTTCTTTTTTTACAGTATTTTTAAAAAAGCAGTGTTTCCAAATGCACAAATTCTCCATCAGACACCCCACACCAAAACAAGAAAAAGCACAAAGCGTGCTTTGCTCCTTGCTTACACCCTCTATCCGTGACAGTTTCTCTATAGGAGTCAGCAGTTCTTATCTACTCTACAGTGACAATTCATTTATGAATCTGCCTTAGTTCAGTAACTAAGGTATTTGCAAGGGTGAAATAAAGCATTTTCTGCCAGAAGACAGCGCAGTACGGAAGCTTCCATCCCTGAAGAAGCAGGGGTTTTGGCCTGGCTTGGGCATTTGATTGGAAGAATGCAGCACATTCTATAACCTGGGCACATGCTGGCCCTGGCATTGCCTGTTCCTTGACTGCTTAATAAACACTTATAAACTAACGTAGCTAATTTCTCTGCTCCTTTTTTTCCAAACGGCATCATTGCCAGCTTTCTAACTGCACTTTCTCACCCCCAACTCAATGTTTTGCATCCAATTGCACACTCAACAAAACCTTGCTCCAAGCCAGGGGTGAACAACCGTCAGGGTGAGGGGCTTCCTGTCCCTCAGATGTAATCTGTTGGGAGTGAGGAGGTGGGGGGGGTCCTGAAGGCTGTGGTGCACAAGGCTAGAGCCCTCTTCCTGCCTCACCTGTCACTCTTTTGCCACCCACCTGCCAGCCTGCCTAAAAACAGTCTGGCAGATCACTCTTGCCAGAGGTCTGAACTGATTGCTTTCAGTGTTTTATTTTTAAATAGACCTCATGAAATTCAGGCAAGGGCCACACACAACCATAGAACCGCAAATTGCCCACCCCTGCTATGGATCTTATGGGACCAGACTTTCCTGATTCTGTGTCCAGGGCAGCTGTTCATCAGCTCCATCTGGTACGCAGGCTGAGACCCTACCTGCACACAGACTGTCTCGCCAGAGTGGTGCATGCTCTAGTTCAGTGTTTCCCAACCGGTGTTCCGCGGCACACTAGTGTGCCGCGGAACGTTGCCTTGTGTTCCGTGGGAGGGAGGCGGGCGAGTAGGGCAGCGAGAGGCGGGGCGGCGGCGGCGAGCACATGCGGGGCGGCGAGCGAGCTCCCTCCCACATCCCATCGCCGCTCGCTTCGGCCGGCCTACTGGAGGAAGGCGCGAAAACCTCGCGCATGCGCAGGCCTTCCGCCTGCGACAGCCCAGTAGGCCGGCCGAAGCGAGCGGCGATGGGATGTGGGAGGGAGCTCGCTCGCCGCCCCGCGTGTGCTCGCCGCCCGACTCGCCCGCCTCCCTCCCACGGCACACCAGCCTACCTCCGTGGGAGGGAGGCGGGCGAGTCGGGCGGCGAGAGGCGGGGCGGCGGCGGCGAGGAGAGGCCGCCCAGTGCGGGGCTCTCGCCGTCTGCCTGCCTGGCTGCCTGCGAGCTCGGCGGGCAGCGCTTCCGCCCGCAGCGCCCGCTTCGCGGCTCTCATTCCCTGCCCCTGCCAAAGCTCACCCAGCCAAGCCGCGCTCTCCTTCCTGCCTTGCTTTGCTGCCTCCTCCCCCCCCACCCCCAAAGCTTGGAGGTTCCCCGGCAGGAAGGAGGGAACTTAATCCTCTCCAAGGGCTGCAGAAAACAGACATGCAAATGGGGGCTTGCCAGCTCTTCAAGCGCTGCCGGCTTTCTTCGGGAATTACCGCCCGCTGAGCCCGGTAACACTGACAGGCCGAGCCGCGGGGCTTGGCAGCGCAGCCGGCAGAGTGTGGGAAAGGGCGGCCGCCACGCGCCGGGCAAGGCGAGACTCGACGGGGAGGACACCGGCAGCAGCGCCCCCCCCCCCGAAACCCGCTCCGGGCAGGTAATTCACAGAGAGTGGACAGAAGGAAGCCTTAAAGGGCTTCAGCCTCCCAGAGTGGCGGGGAATAATAATAATAATAATGATAATAATAAAATTGACAGGGGGTGTTTTTCTAGGTGAGGGGGTGGGGACTGTAATAACAAAAAAATCAGCTCTATATCAACCGCTGTTTTGCAATGAGGAATTGCAAATAAGGAAGATCAAAAGGAGAATGTTTTTTGGGGGGGACTCTCTTCCTCTTCCTCCTCCTCCTCTCGTTCTTGCTCCTCTTCCTGGCAAAAGGGCTGCTGAGACCCCTTCTCTCTTGGGTGCCGGTGGGTGCTGTGACGTTGACGCTGCTGTGGCAAGTGCCTTTACTTAGCAGAGTGCATTCCCCTTTACACAGGATGGGAGGGGAAAAAATTGAAACTTACACTTTCGTGCATCCCTCCCGGCGCGACGCTGCGCGCTGACGTCACGGGGCTGTAATGGTGGTGTGCCTCGAGATTTTTTTCATCAAACAAGTGGGCCTTTGCCCAAAAAAGGTTGGGAAACACTGTTCTAGCGGCTACTGTAGCATATTGGAAAAGTGTTTGGTCTTCCTTTCTAATTTCTTCTCCAACTATCCCGAAAAGGAAGGCCTCTGGTCTCTTTTTAAAGTTGTATTTAAATATCTTTTTTAGTTCATTGTATATGGATTCCCAAAATTTTTTAATCACCTCACAGGACCACCACATATGATAGTAATTACCCTCCTTAATTTTGCATTTCCAACATGATTTGTCTACATTCTTGTACATTTTTCCTAATCTAACAGGTGTGATATGCCACCTGTACATCATTTTATACATATTTTCTCTAAGTGTTGTACAAGGTGAGAACTTCATACCTATATTCCAAAGTTTCTTCCACTTTTCAAACTCTATATTATATCCAAAGTCTATCGCCCATTTCACCATTACATCTTTTACTTCTTCATCTACGGTGTCCCATTCCAATAGCTGACTGTACATTTTTGATAGGAGTTTTGTCTCGTTTTCTAGTATTTCTATCTGGAATCTAGATTTTTTTCCACTCATCCCATTCTTTTTGTCTTCGGTCCACATAGCATTTATTTGATGGTATTGGATCCAACCTGTCAGTTTGTTCCTTATCTCTTCGTATGGTCTGATCTTCCATCCGTTTTCTGTTTTTACTAACAGATCTTCGTATGTCCATCTTTTCCCTTCGATATTGGTTTTCTTTACTGTTAGAATATCGATTGGTGATAACCACCATGGGGTATTTCTTTCCAATAACTTTTTATTTCTCTCCCATACTTCCAACAGTGATCCTCTAATAACATGATTAGAGAATCCTTTGTGGACCTTTCCCTTGTCCCGCCATAAATAAGAGTGCCATCCATACCTTATATCGAAACCTTCTAGATCTAACAGATCTGTATTTTTAATTGTAGTCCATTCTTTTACCCAACAGAGGCATGAGGCTTCATAATACAACTTCAAATTCGGGACTGCAAATCCTCCCCTGTCTCTTTGATCTGTCAATAATTTAAATCTAATTCTTGGCCTTTTTCCTTGCCATATAAATTTGGAGAGTACTTTCTGCCAATCATTAAATGTTGAAATTCCCCTAATTATTGGTATAGTTTGAAACAGAAACAGCAGTTTCGGTAATAGATTCATTTTTATTGCGGCCATTCTCCCCAACCAGGATAGTTTTATTCTGCTCCAGGTGTCTAAATCCCTCCTTATTTCTTTCCATGTATTCATGTAATTATCTTCCATTAAATTTATATTCTTCATTGTCAGCCAGATTCCAAGATATTTTATTTTTTTAGTTACTCTAATTCCAGTCTGCGATTCAAGGTGGTTTTTTATCTCTTCATTCAAATTTTTTGTCATCATTTTCGTTTTTATTCTATTTAATTTGAAGCCAGATAATTTTCTGAATTCTTCTAACAACTCTAACACTCTACCAACGCTTGTTTCTGGGTCCTCCAATGATAACATAAGGTCGTCAGCATAAGCTTTAAGTTTATATTCCTTCCGTCCAATTTTTATTCCCCGTATTTCTGGTGTTTTCCTTATCTTGTTTGTAATTATTTCTAACACCATGATAAATAGTAGAGGCGATAGGGGGCACCCCTGTCTTGTTCCCTTGGAGATGTCGAAAGATTCTGTTAAGCTATTATTGATAATTAGTTTAGCACTTTGTTGTGAATAAATTGCTTTTATTCCTTCCAGGAATGCTCCCTCTATCCCAACCACCTCCAAACATTTTATTAAAAACTGCCAAGAGACGTTATCAAACGCCTTTTCGGCGTCTATGAACATTAATACCGCTGGAATTTCATTTTTACCTTCTAAGTATTCAATAAGATTTATTATATGTCTTATGTTATCTTTAATCTGTCTATTAGGCAAAAAACCAGCTTGATCATGGTGAATGAGATTGACTAGGCATTTTTTAAGTCGACCCGCCATCACATCTGCAAAAATCTTATAATCATTATTTAATAATGAAATTGGCCTATAGTTCTTAATATTGAGTTTGTCCGAGTCTGGTTTAGGTATTAATGTGATGTATGCCTCTTTCCATGACGCTGGCATTCCTCCTCCTCTTAAGATCTCATTCATTACTTCACAAAGAACTGGAGTTACGAGTTCGTCTAATACTTTGTAATATTTGGCCGATAAGCCATCTGGCCCCGGAGCTTTCCCTAATTTCATCCTTTTTATCGCCTCCTGAATCTCCTCTGCTTTTATAGGTTTATTTAATAAATTTCTTTCTTCCTCCGATACACTGCTGATTCTATTCTCTTCCAAATATTTTCCTATTTCTGTTACATCTCCTTCTTCTCTTTTATATAAATTTTTGTAGAAGTTAATGAAGCTCTTTTTTATTTCGTTGGGATCCTCCACTACACGTTCTTCTACTTTTACTCTATTGATCACATTGTGTTTTCTCCTGTTTCTTAGTTGCCATGCCAGTAGTTTCCCCATTTTGTTTGCAGACTCGAAAAATTTCTGTTTCATTAACTTAATTCCCCATTCGACCTCTTGATTTATTAATGTTGAGTATTGCGTTTGCAGCATCTTGTATAGCTGCTTATTTTGTTCATCATTCGGTTTCTCTATCAGATTTTTTTCACATTTTCTTAATTGGGTAATTAACTCTTCTTTTTTTTGTTCTTTCACCTTTTTCCTATAACTATTTTCTTGTATCAAAAAACCTCTTAACACAGCCTTACTGGCATCCCAGACTATATTCATATTAGTTTCTTTATTATTGTTTAACTCGAAATATTCTTTCAAAGTTGTTTTAGCCTTTCCAATCACATCCTCTTTTTCAAATAGATAATCATTCATTCTCCACTTATATATGCCCTGGGTATCCCATTTTAAGTGTAAAGTTATTGAATTATGATCTGATAAAGTTCTTGGTTGTATCTCACATATTCACAGAGTGAATATGACCATGATGGCGAAAGAAAAAGGGGTGGGGGTGTTAAAACCTTTGCTTTAGATGTTGGGGGCTGCCAAATCCCACCGTTGTGGGAAGAGGATCAGGTTGAATGGGGGGGGGAGGAAATGCCAGCCTCAAAAAGGGGAGAAAGAGAAAAGGAGTCTTAAAGCCCCTTCCTTTTTGGGGGTTTCTGATACAACAGAATGCAATTAAAAAAAGAGCTCAGAATGAGAAAAAAGATAAGATTCTGGAGAAAATAAAAGAAGGAGAGAAAAAATTAAGATCGAAACCAAAGTCACAGGAGATCCTGAGAGAAATTAAACTTTATCAAGCACAATATATGAAATTGATAAATCAGGAAGTTGAATGGAAAATTAAACAAATGAAACAAAGGACTTTTGAATCGGCAAATAAATGTGGAAAACTGCTAGCGTGGCAGTTGAAAAAACGACAGAAGTTGAACACGGTTACTAACCTAGAGATTGAAGGGAGAAACATTCAGAACCCTGTGGAAATTAGAAAATGCTTCCAGAGATACTTTAAACAACTTTATACCCAAGGGCCGCAAAAAGAGACTGAGATAGACCATTTTTTAAGAAACAACGGATTACCAAAACTATCTCAAGAAAATAAGACAATACTGAATTATAAAATAACAGAACAAGAGATTGAAGGTGCCATCCAGAACATGCAATTGGGCAAATCTCCAGGGCCGGATTGGCTAACCTCCAAGTATTATAAGATCTTGAAAGACTATCTAATTCAACCACTGAAGGAGGTTTGTAACGAGATCATGGAGGGGAAGAAGGCACCGGAGTCGTGGAAAGAAGCTTTCATCACACTTATACCTAAATCTGAAACTGAAAAGACACAACTTAAGTACTACCGTCCCATTTCCCTTTTAAATGTGGATTACAA
Source organism: Podarcis muralis (assembly GCF_964188315.1). Lineage (NCBI taxonomy): Eukaryota > Metazoa > Chordata > Lepidosauria > Squamata > Lacertidae > Podarcis > Podarcis muralis. The sequence goes on from NC_135663.1 coordinate 3,613,403, forward strand.
AAATTTTGCAGATATTTTAGCTAATAGATTAAAAAAAAGTGTTAAATGAAGTGATTCACAAAGACCAGGCAGGCTTTATCCCAGGCAGACATTTGTCTGATAATACAAGGAACATTATTGACATTTTGGAACTATTGCAAATGAACACTAATACAAAAGCAGTGTTGATCTTTATTGATGAAGAGAAGGCCTTTGACAATATTTCTTGGAACTTTATGAAGAAAAATCTTAAAGGGATGGGAGTGGGACGGGGGTTTGAAAATGGCATAGATGCAATTTATTCAGAACAAAAGGCAAAATTGATAGTCAATAATGTGGTGTCAGAAGAGTTTAAAATTGAAAAAGGAACACGACAGGGCTGCCCTATCTCTCCATTGTTATTTATTTCGGTCCTGGAGGTGCTCTTGAACATGATCAGAAGGGACCGGTTGATTGAAGGAATTCAGGTCGGAGCTAAACAATACAAACTTAAGGCTTTTGCAGATGACCTGGTTTTGACATTACAGGAGCCAGAATCTAGTACGAAAAGAGTTTTAGAACTGATTCAAGAATTTGGTCGGGTGGTGGGATTTAAATTAAACAAACAAAAAACTAAGGTTTTGGAAAAAAAATTGACAACTATGGAAAAAGAAAGGTTTCAGAAGGAGACAGAGTTAAATGTGGTAAAAAAGGTGAAATATCTAGGGGTTAATATGACGGCTAAAAACTTGAATTTATTTAAAGATAACTATGAAAAATGTTGGTCAGAAATCAAAAAGGATCTAGAAATTTGGTCAAAATTGAAGCTTTCCTTGCTGGGTCGAATTGCTGCTATAAAGATGAATGTATTGCCAAAAATGCTGTTTTTGTTCCAGACTTTGCAGATTGTGGACAAGATGGATTGTTTCAAGAAGTGGCAGAGAGATATCATTAAGTTTGTCTGGCAGGGCAAAAAGCCCAGAATAAAATTTAAAATACTAACTGATGCTAAAGAAAGAGGGGGGTTTGCCCTGCCAGACATGAAACTGTATTATGAATCAGCAGCTTTCTGCTGGTTGAAAGATTGGCTACTTCTAGAGAACACTGATACTCTGGATTTGGAAGGGTTCAACAATGTGTTCGGCTGGCATGCATATTTGTGGTACGACAAGGTTAAAGCTCATAAAGCATTTAAGAACCATATTGTCAGGAAAGCAGTGTTTAATGTCTGGACAAGATACAAAGATTTATTAGAAAATAAGATCCCAAGGTGGTTGTCACCAATGGAAGCTAAGGCTCAGAAAAGACTCAATATGGAGGCCAAGTGGCCAAAATATTGGGAGATATTAGAAAATGAGGGAGACACATGGAGATTGCAGAGTTTTGAGAAACTAAAGGACAAAGTGCGAGATTGGTTACATTATCGTCAAATTAGGGAGGTTTTTAATATGGACAAAAAAACAGGCTTCCAGGTGGAAAAATCGAAACTAGAAACAGAACTGTTAGAACCTAAAACTAAGGTACTTTCAAGAATGTATAATTTGCTGTTAAAATGGAACACTCAGGATGAAACGGGCTGAGACATTTATGATAAAATGGGCTCAAGACATTGGTTATAATATTATGTTTGCTGACTGGGAACGGTTATGGACCACTGGTGTGAAATTCACGGCATGTAATGCCCTGAGAGAAAATATTATGAAAATGTTATACAGGTGGTACATGACCCCAGTCAAGCTTGCAAAAATATACCACTTGCCAGATAATAAGTGTTGGAAGTGCAAAGAAACTGAGGGAACATTCTTTCACCTTTGGTGGACATGCCCAAGGGTTAAGGCTTTCTGGGAAATGATCTATAATGAATTGAAAAAGGTATTTAAATATACCTTCCCTAAGAAACCAGAGGCCTTCCTTTTGGGCATTGTTGGCCAAATGGTGCCAAAGAAGGATAGAACTTTCTTTATGTATGCAGTAACAGCAGCAAGAATACTCATCGCAAAACATTGGAAGACACAGGATTTGCCCACTCTGGAAGAATGGCAGATGCAACTGATACACTATATGGAATTGGCAGAAATGACTGGCAGAATCCGAGACCTGGGAGAAGAGCTAGTGGAAGAGGACTGGAAGAAATTTAAAGACTACTTGCTAAAGCATTGTAAATTGTATGAATGTTAGAATGATGCAGGATATAAAGATAATATGGCATTAGTGACATAGCTGAAATAAGTATGCAAAAACTGGTTTATAAGAACAAAGGTGAAGTTAGAATAATGTTATGTCAAACTCAAATAACTGATAAAAAAGGGAAAAATTGGAGACATAATAGTTGAAATGTATAATACAAAATAAGATTTGAAAGAGGGTGAAGTATTGCTGAATAAGATTTTGTAAAAGGGAACACAGAAAAGGGAGATGTGAGGAAGTCTGGAAGGAGGGTTATGAAAATAATATCTAAGAAACTGGTTTTTTATGTTTTCTTTTTTTATGTCCTTTTTCTTCTATTTTGTATGGGGGTTTTTTTATTGTACTTTCTTTTCTTTTTTGGCTTTTTTTGATTGATTGTGATGGTGTTTTTTCTTTTTGGTTGTGAATGTGAAGTTTGTTTTATTGTCTAAAACTTTAATAAATATCTTAAAAATAAATAAATAAATAAAGCCCCTTCCTTTTTGGGGGGGGTTGGCTGGAATGCTAAGCAGACCCCAAAATCGAAGGGTGGAGGTGAAAGATAGATATAAGGAAGATATTAAAGGGAGGAGGAATATGCCTATTTTAAAACACCCCAATCTAGGGGGGGGAGGAAGATCGATGTGGGGCGATTGCGGGGGGCCCCCAAACCCCACATATACACCCTTCCCCTTCAGAACTGGGGGGTGGGAGAACAGGCACCTTCCCTCAAAAAAAGAAATACAAGGGAGGGGGCGACGGAGGAAGGAGGACTAATTCCCCCCCAAAAAATGGGCCCACCCCCAAAAAAGAGAGCCGCCCCACAGATGTCAATAGGTGTGGGGAGGGGGGGTGACAGGAAACCAGGCTGGGGTGGGAGCGAGGCCCTACGGGGAGGGAGGCTCCAGCTGGGCTGGCTTCTCCCCTCCTTTTCGGGGCACCTCCTCTGAGGGGGGGCCGGCAAAGGAGCGCCCCGCCGCCGAGCTGCCTCCTCTCAGTCCCCCTTCGCGTCCGCGCCAGCCGCCGCCATCTTGTTTGGTTCTCTTCCCTCCCCTCTCCAGGGCCTGATGAGCTGTACATAATGACAAAGCAAATATTTTCCCAATAAGTGAAGTTTTTTTTTAGTCCAGTTGTCCCAAATCTAATTAGCAGAGACAGGAGTCCATAGTGCTCTTCCTTGGGGATACTGCTATCTTCCGGTGTGTGTAATATACAACCAGCTGGTGATTATATATAAACCAGCCAATTTGAGGCATGGTTGATTGTCTTCATGCACCACAACGGGCAGACAATTCTCTCCACAGATTTCCTCGACCAAACACACATAGAACTCCAGCTCTCTGCAAACCTCTGATAATGCACTGAACTCAGCTTCAGTAGATGAAAGCGCTATGAGACTTTGCTTCCGGGACCTCCACCCAACTACTGTGTCCCCAAACTTCACCACTAGGCCTGACACTGATTTGCGATCCTCAAGGTTAGCCCAACTCGAATCCACAAAGCAAGTCAGTTTCACTTCTCCTTGTGCTGGCAACCTAAGACAAAAGTCTTTGGTCTCCTGCAAATATCTCAGAACTCTCTTGATGCCATTCCAGGCTTGTACACTAGGACTTGAAGCCTCTCTACTGAGCAGATTGACAGCAAACGATATGTCTGGTCTGCTCCGCTGAGACAAATACAACAAACTCCCTAGGGCTGACTGAAACACTTCAGTATTTTTGAACGCAGCGCGTTCTACTTGCTGGCTGTCCTTCACAAAACTAGTCTCCATAGGACTTCTCACTCCTGCACAATTACTCATCCTGAATTTCTCAAGCAACTGTTCAATCTTACCTTTCTGGTGAAGCAAAAAGCTTCCATCACTTGCTCTTGTGATCTCTACGCCTAAATAGGATTTGACATCTCCAAGCTGTTTTAGCTTGAACCGCTTTCCAAGCTCTTTAGCAAACTTCTCCACCTGTTCACCTGTCTGTGCCATGATCAAGATATCATCAACAAACACCTGAACCACTTGCTGTTTCAAGCCTGAATCTCTAATGTAAAGACAACTGTCTGCAAGAGATCTCTTAAAACCTAGCACTTATAAGGCTTCATGTAGGCACATATTCCAATTCCTGGCAGATTGGCGTAATCCATAGATGGATTTGTGCAATCGCCACACGACGCCTGGCTCACTGACTTCAAACCCTGGAGGAGGAAGCATGTACAACTCCTCCTGGAGATCTGAGTTCAGGTAGGCGACATCTACATCAAAATGGTTCACCTTCCAACCTCTCTGTGCTGCTATCGCCAAAAGCGTTCTCAAAGTCTCGGCTCTCGAGGTCGGCGAATAGACCTCCGTGAAGTGGACACCCTTCTTCTGTGTGAATCCTCGGGCCACTAACCTCGCTTTATACTGTGGTTCTCCCGTTTCTGTGGGTTTAAGTCGATAAACCCATCTGCAGCTGACAGCTTGCTTTTTAGCCGGCAGCTGAGTGAGTGAGAACACACCAAGAGACTCCTTGAGTTCATCTCCTTCTGCATCGCCTCATGCCATTTGCTGGCTTCTTCCCGAGGCAACTTCTGAACATCCTCAAAGGATTCAGGTTCACACCTAGCCACACCAACCCAGATGCTAGTGGCTTCATACCTTTCAGGTGGCTTTCCTTTGGTTGATCTTGCTGACCTCCTCAGTGTGAATTCTGGAACTGCGCCTGATTCACCTGGATCAACCCTACCATCCCGTGTCAGAAACCTCCCCCTCTGACCTGCTGCACCTTTTCGGGCGTACAGCTGGTTCTGCTGGCGAGGATGGCTCACTCCTTGGCTCAGACTTGACAGAGACCTGTGGAGGGGTCTTGGGATTCCCTTTTGGAGAGACACGGAGCCTCTCCCTTGGAGATCCCGGCTCTGGACTCTGTGGCTGTGGACCGTGCACCTCAGCAACAGGTTCAGCCTTGTCCTCCTCCTCCTCATCTGAGTCTAACAGAACATCCGGGTTCCCGTGGAGACGTTTCCACCCACTCTGCTCGCAAAACTCAGCACTGCCGCTAATGAGCAGCTTAGACTGGTTGCCAGTAGGGTATGCAAAACGCCATGCCTTTGAACCCGGCTCATAGCCTACAAAGATCATCTTCCTAGATCTTGGCTCACCCTTTCTGCGCATGGCCTTTGGAATGAGGACCCAAGCCTCACAGCCGAAAACGCGCAGAAAGTCCACTTTCGGTTTCTTCCCATGCAGTAAGAAATATGGTGTGTTGCCTACACTAGAATTGTACACCCTGTTCTGCAGAAAACATGCTGTCTTATAACTCTCAGCCCAAAAGCGCTGTGGCAAACCCGAGTCTGCCAACATAGCGTTTGCAGCTTCCTGTAGCGTGTGAAACTTTCTCTCTGCATTCCCGTTCTGTTGCGGAGAGTAGGGGGCCGTCAATCGATGACTGATACCCTTCTGCCTGAAAAACGATTGCAGCGCAGAACCTGTGAACTCCCCCCCCATCAGATTGAAAGGAAATCACCCTGGTAGAGAACCGCAGCTCTACCGCTGTGATCCAATCTCTGATCAGTGCAGCTGCTTCTGACTTCTGTCTAAGCGAGAAAACCCAAGAATGCCTAGAAAAATCGTCAATCAGAACCAGAACCCATTTAAGGTAAAGGTAAAGGTACCCCTGCCCGTACGGGCCAGTCTTGACAGACTCTAGGGTTGTGCGCTCATTTCACTCTATAGGCCGGGAGCCAGCGCTGTCCACAGACACTTCCGGGTCACGTGGCCAGTGTGACAAGCTGCATCTGGCGAGCCAGCGCAGCACACGGAACGCCGTTTACCTTCCCGCTATAAAGCGGTCCCTATTTATCTACTTGCACTTAAGGGTGCTTTCGAACTGCTAGGTTGGCAGGCGCTGGGACCGAGCGACGGGAGCGCACCCTGCCACGGGGATTCGAACCGCCGACCTTTCGATCGGCAAGTCCTAGGCGCTGAGGCTTTAACCCACAGCGCCACCCGCGTCAGAACCCATTTAGACCCAGCTAAAGAAGGTGTTGGCATGGGCCCTGATAAATCTGCATGCACAAGTTCAAAGGGTTTGCTGGTTCTCCTCTCTGACCTGGGGTATGTGCATGTTGTGACCTTCGATTGCTTACAGGCTTGACAATCTAGGTATCTGTCACATGCCTTGAACCTACACCCAATTGTGTTGTCAATGGCTTTTCGCACATATGACCACCTTGCATGTCCGAATTTCCTGTGCCACAAGTGTATACAATCATGGTGTGGTGGGACATTTGCACACTGCACTTGGGCGTCTTTAATGGACTTTCCACTAGCCCCATTTTCCACCAGTCCCATTTTTCCACCAGTCCCATTTTCAATAGGCATCTCCACCAGAAAGAGCCTGTCTTTGTTTTTCTCCTGGCCTGCTGCTTTCCCACGTCTTTGCTGGGAACCAGCCCTGGAACCGCCGCTTATCTGCTTTGTTGACATTCCACGCCGGCCGGTGTCCTTGGCAGCCTGGGCCTCTAGCGGATGTTTCCCAGCGCTGTTGGACGTCGCCTCAGAGCACAAACAACTTTCGGAGCATTTGGCTTTCTCAGAGCTCTTGGAATGGCCAGCCTGGCCTGCACCCCCACTCCCGGGTGCTCTGCTGCCTGAGGAACAGACTGCAACTGCCTTCCGCTTCCCAGCTCTCAGCCTCTCTCCAGCACACAGTCCATCACACAGATGTGTTGAAGCATAGAAACAGCTTCCCAAAACAGTCCCAGCCCCCTCTGGGCTTAGTGCTCTCTCTGGGCATCTTCTAGCCCCCTCTGGTCTGGCTCCCACTGCGGCCTGACATGCCGTCTTCAGTGCCTGCCACGCGACCCAGGGCTTCCTCCCTTGGAGCTTTGGCAACAGCCAAGCCTCAGCGCTGGCCCTTAAAATGGCTAGCACCCTTTGCTCTCTCTCTACAGCATCAGCCACGTCTGCTTCACAAGCTTCCACTGCGCCTGCAGACTTCTCACTGGGCTGGGCAAAGACTGAATCAGCTTGTGTACACTCCCAAAGCTGCCTTTCTGCCAGCCAGTAGTACATGCGCTTTCTCCAGTCTTCCCAATTGGCCCCATGCAGTCTTTCACCGGGGTAGCTCTCATGGCCTTGCTGTTGCTGAGCAGCCATCTTCCTCCCCCCGGGGCTTTAAGCGTACTCACAAGTTTGCCAGCAAGCTGGACCTCCGAAGCAGCCGTCTCTCTTGGCTTTTGGCTCCGCTCTCCAGCAGTCCTCACTGCCCTTCCTGGCAGGAGTTCTCAGCAACGTAACGCTGGCAGTCTTCCTCCCTTCTCACACTTGTCAGGAAACGCGGAACTTCCATAACCTATGCTTTTGCGTAAATAAATCCTGCGTCCAGACAGGCTTCCCTGCGTGGCTCTGCTAGGGAGCTGACCTGGCAGGAGAGCAGAGTAGAAGCGGTCCTGCGTCTGTGTGAGATGAGGGATAAATCAAGTCCAAAGACAGTTCGGTTCTTATCTCTAGAAGCGTTTATTTACAGAGCAGTAAATCCATCAGAAACCTCCGACATTCTGTGCTCCAACAGCACACACGCAGCCTTCAAGCTGAGCTGCGTCTCTCAGGCAGAATCGAAAGCAAGTCTGCAAACTGACACAGACTGTGACGTGCTTCTCTGCGTTGAGCTCCTCCCAGATACAGGACACCACAGAGTTTTAACCCTGTCAGTTCCAAACTCCACATATACAAGGCCTTCAAGTGGGTTCCCATTCTTATAAACTGAAGGCATTTGCAGATGATGCGCTGTTGTTCTTGGAAAACCTGGTGGAACCTGTGGTTAAGGTATTGGAAGTAATGAAGCAGTATTGCGATACAAGAATAAAACTAAGATGACACCAAAAAAAAAATAGACGGGCAAGGGAAAGAGAAACTGCAAGAAAGTATTAAAATGAAGAAGAAGAAGAAGAAGAAGAAGAAGAAGAAGAAGAAGAAGAAGAAGAAGAAGAAGAAGAAGTGGAAGAAGAAGAAAAAGAAGAAGAAGAAGAAGAAGAAGAAGTAGATTTTTCTTCTAACATTCTCCTTTCCCTTCCTCCCCCACAACAAACACTCTGTGAGGTGAGTGGGGCTGAGAGACTTCAAAGAAGTGTGACTGGCCCAAGGTCACCCAGCAGCTGCATGTGGAGGAGCAGGGACGCGAATTACGAGTCCACTTCTCTTAACCACTACACCACACTGGCTCTCACCAGGTAAAATACCTGGGTACTGTTTGGGGATAACAAATAACAATGCTAATCTGATCCAAAACAATTATATCATTATGGTGAGTAAGAATAAAGAAGAGATGGAGAGATGGAGTAGAATGAAATTTCCTCTAATGGGAATGATTTTGGTGGTAAAAATGAATATCTTTCCTAATATGTCATTTCTGTTTCAGACAATCCTAGACAAATGTACAGTGGTACCTCAGGTTAACTACTTAATTCGTTCCAGAGGTCCGTACTTAACCTCACACTGTTCTTAACCTGAAGCACCACTTTAGCTAATGGGGCCTCCCGCTGCTGCCGCGCCGCTGGAGCACGATTTCTGTTCTCATCCTGAGGCAAAATACTTAACCCGAGGTAATATTTCTGGGTTAGCGGAGTCTGTAACCCGAAGTGTATGTAACTTGAAGCGTATGTAACCTGAGGTACCACTGTAATATGAGCTGCTTCAAACAATGGCAAAAAGAGTTATCAAAATTTATCTGGTAGGGGGAAAGACCGAGGATTAAATTTAAATTAATGGATGTTAAAGATTTAAATTAATGGATTCTCAGTCTGATTTGGTTAAGGGAATTGGATTAGATTTGGAAGGATATGGAAATCAATACGGAAGCCATACCTGCTTGTAGTATGATAAGGCGACGAAGGTGGCAGAGGGACCCAGCGCTGGGCGGCAAAGGAGTGGACAAGGAATGCCACCACCAACCCCCAGCGTTGGGTCCCTCCTCCACCACCACCTCTGCAGCATCAACCACCCTCTCCTCAGATTCTGGGTATCACCCCAGCCCCAGCGCTGAGTGAAGAAAGGCCGGGCCAGGCGGCAAGTGAGCAGGCAAGGGATGTCACACACACACACCGGTCCCTCCGCTGCTGCTGCAGCAACATCTACCCCCTCCTCTGGTTCTGGGTGTTGCCTGTGGCCCCAGCACTGAGTGAGGGAAGGCTGGGCTGGGAAGTAAGCAAGTGGGCAATGGAAGTGTGGCACTCAAAACAGAAGTGCAACACTCAGAACAGAGCCCATTCAGATTACAAAAAAAGTTCGCAAACTGGAACACCTACTTCCAAGTTTGCGGCGTTCGAATTCCAAGTTCTTCATGAACTAAGCTGTTCAAAAACTGAGGTACAACTGTAATTGCAACTTACCGGATCAGAAAACCCAGTTGAGAGACTGCTAGGGAGACTGCGGTGATAGGGGTGGTGAGGGCTGAGAAAAACACTGAGAGAGAGTCAGTGTTTTACTGATAAGGTGAGGAAGAAAGGGAACAATTAACCCCTCTCCACTTTGATGGATGTAACTTCTTGTGGAACTCTGTGTAAGCTTAAGATTTCAGCTTTTGCTCCATTCTCTCCCCAAGTGGTTGACCAATGTGGTGTATAAAAGGAGGGATTGTAAAGCTCTGGGAATTATGCCAAACTTTACAAGTAGCTCTCCTGAACCTATTCAGTATTTTGTCTCCCTGCTTATTCAATTTATATGCAGAATAAATCATGTGAAAGGCTGGGCTGGATGAATCCCAAGCTGGAATTAAGATTGCCGGAAGAAATATCAACAACCTCAGATATGCAGATGACACAACCTTGATGGCAGAAAGTGAAGAGGAATTAAAGAACCTTTTAATGAGGGTGAAAGAGGAGAGTGCAAAATATGGTCTGAAGCTCAACATCAAAAAAATGAAGATCATGGCCACTGGGCCCATCACCTCCTGGCAAATAGAAGGGGAAGAAATGGAGGCAGTGAGAGATTTTACTTTCTTGGGCTCCATGATCACTGCAGATGGTGACAGCAGCCACGAAATTAAAAGACGCCTGCTTCTTGGGAGAAGGGCAATGACAGGCCTAGACAGCATCTTGAGAAGTAGAGACGTCACCCTGCCAACCAAGGTCCGTATAGTTAAAGCCATGGTTTTCCCAGTAGTGACGTATGGAAGTGAGAGCTGGACCATAAAGAAGGCTGATCGCTGAAGAATTGATGCTTTTGAATTCTGGTGCTGGAGAAGACTCTTGAGAGTCCCATGGACTGCAAGAAGATCAAACACATCAATTCTTAAGGAAATCAGCCCTGAGTGCTCACTGGAAGGACAGATCGTGAAGCTGAGGCTCCAGTACTTTGGCCACCTCATGAGAAGAGAAGACTCCCTGGAGAAGACACTGATGCTAGGAAAGATGGAGGGCACAAGGAGAAGGGGGCGACGGAGGACGAGATGGTTGGATAGTGTTTTCGAGGTTACCAGCATGAGTTTGACCAAACTGCAGGAGGTAGTGGAGGACAGAGGTGCCTGGCGTACTCTGGTCCATGGGGTCACGAAGAGTCAGACATGACTAAACGACTAAACAACAACAACAACAACTCCTGAACCTTGGAGAAGACAAAGTAAAATCACACAGTTTTTCCTTCAGGACAGAAAAAAGAGTCGAGCAAGGGGACATGCAAGAACTTGGGAATACAAGTTCTTTGATAAATTTGGCCCTAGAATTGGCCTTGGCAGAGAACATAAACAAGGCAAAACTGAGAAATAAACTGGGGCAAAACGACAAGCTTAGACAGAGGCATTCTTTTAAGCTTAGTAGAAGCCCACCCATTTCTAGATAACCTGAGGTACCTCTGTACAATCACGGATCAATTTATGGAAATAACATCTAACCATCACAGCTAAACAAAGGGATGAGGTGGAGAAACTCCCCTCTATAAATAAAGATAACCAAATCGGTAAGGAACACCCTCTTATCAGAGAATATAACTGTACTGTCCCTTCAAGTTGCATGCCGAGTTCCCGCCTCCCCCCAGTATAAATAAAGACTCATGACACCATTGTTTTAGGTTAATGGGCTAAAATTGGCCACGACTTTATTGGTCACAGGTAAAGAGCGGTATTGGCTTAGGCATTGGTCCTAACCGACTATCCAGCTTCAGCCTGTTTGCTTGAAGACTGGGAAGGGTTAACAACAGCAGGGGGAGCCCTGCTGATGCACATCAACTAGTGACTCCCCCGGGGTCACCACTCGAGGGGGCGCTTTAGGCCCTGACCTTCATAGGCTTCGGACGAGGCCACGCCCCCCGGAATCCTTTACAGGACTACCCATTAATATTGGGGGGGGTGATGGCGCCCCCTCCCCCAACACATCTACATAACAACCACAGCAGCTGCTCAGACCAAAGAGGGAGATCCTGGGGCCGCGCTTGCCTTAAATGAGGCAAGCCACACACCCTGAGCCAGCCGATTGGCTGGCTCAGGGGATGACGTGGCCCGAGGATTCCCCTGATCACGCGGGGGCTGGAAGCCCGCAACACTACCTCCTCCTGATGTCGGAAGTGGCTTTATTCTATAACTTCTGTTGAATGACTCCAAAGAAAATTTCTTAATCCGGAAGAATTAGGCCTCGCTGACCTGAAATCAAGCCAAATTCCAACTACTAAAAAGGAGTTTTTAACCCTTTAATAGGAGGCGGGTCTGTGTTTGTGGACAAAGGTAGGGAATTAAATCCAACTGTAGAAGTGGATTGATATAATGATTCTTTAATGAACAGTTCAATAGAGTTTTTAACACCCAATACCATGCAAACCTCTGGGGAAAACATGAAGTTCAAGTCTTGTTTGACTATGAGGCTATAACTCCAATAAGGAATTCTGCAGGTCAACAATACAATTGCCGCCAACAATACATTGAAGATCTTATCATGGAATATGGCGGGATGGTCCCCCAAGTTAGTAGATTTGAATTTTAAAAGAATTCTGCATTGTTGTCGTTTAGTCGTTTAGTCGTGTCCGACTCTTCGTGACCCCATTGACCAGAGCACGCCAGGCACTCCTGCCAACATTCTTAACTCTTAATTCTTAACCAACATTCTTAACTCTAATGCATAAATGGGCTAATACCATAGCTAATTTGTCCGGCCAGGCTTACTTATGTCCACCTACTTTACCTTGGGATGAAATGGATAATCAAACCTACAGTCATCCCCCCCCCCCCAAGCCTACTGAGAAGCTCAGTGTGTAAAGAGGTTGGAGGTGGTTGCTCCAGCTCATGCCACATGGTTCTCACAAGCCACTCTTGAATTCCGGTATCAATAATACAGGAACTTTTACTACTTTGTGACTAACCCCGTGTTTTAATGCCCATGCTTGTGGAAAAGCACATGAACCTGACCTTTGTAGTTTGGAAGTAAACCATTTCAGGAAGTCTCATGTAAACTTATGCAGCTATCTCATGCTATCTATAGTTGAGCCAAAGTTCATGCTGTGAAGTTAGCTTAGGATTGCCATAGGGTTACCTGGACATATACGGAATACTGCAGCTGACAGCAGTGACCGGGCGTAAAATCGGACAAATGTCCAGGGAAATCTGGGTGTATGGCAGCCTATGTTGGAAGTGCCGTTTTTGCCATTTCCACCCCCCAATAAAAAGACAAAACAGCCGTTTTTTGTTTTTTCTTATTCTTTTCTTGCATTTTTGCTCAAAAAGCTCAACAACCTTCGGCAAAACTGAAGAAGCTGCCATAGCATTTGAACACAACCCAGCAGTTCAAAAGCATGTCAAAGTGCAAGCAGATAAATACCGTATTTATCGCCCTATAGGACGCACTTTTCCCCCTCCAAAAATGAAGGGGAAATGTGTGTGCGTCCTATTGGGCGAATACAGGCTTTCGCTGTATTCCAGGCTTCAGGAAGCTGTGCGCAACCCTCGGGAGTCCAGCGGGAAGCCGCGCTGGGCTCCGGAAGGTTGCGCAGAGCTGCCTGCGCTCCCGGCCTCCGCGCAGCACTGCACAACCCTCAGGAGCCCGGCACCAAGCCGTGCCAGGCTCCAGAGGGTTGCGCAGACCTGCCTGCCCTCCCGGGCTTCCCGCAGCTCTGCGCAACCCTAGGGAGCCCAGCGGGGAGCCGCGCCAGGCTCCCAAAGGTTGCGCAGAGCTGCCTGCATTCCGAAGCCTCGGGCGCGCTTAAGAGAACCAGCGCGGCTCCCTAGGCTTGCGGATAGCAGGCTGTTCTGGGGGCTGGGGTCGGGGGAAGCTCGGGCTTCCCCTGCGCCAGCCCCATGCCGGGGGGGGGGGGGAATAATTTTTTTTCTTTATTTCCCCCCCCCAAAAAAACCCAAGGTGCATCCTATAGGGCGGTGCGTCCTATGGGGCGAAAAATGCGGTAGATACTGCTCCGGCGGGAAGTTAAACGGCATTTCCGTGCGCTGCTCTGGTTCGCCAGAAGCGGCTTAGTCATCCTGGGCACATGACCCGGAAGCTGTACGCTGGCTCCCTCGGCCAATAAAGCGAGATGAGCGCAGCAAACCCCAGTCGGTCATAACTGGACCTAATGGTCAGGGGTCCCTTTACCTTTCCCTAAGATAGAGGGAAGGTTACTCAAACAAAACTATTTATACTATATCTGCTCCTAAATCATTTCCTCAAGCTTTTTTATAATGTACATTACAGCGGTACCTTGGTTGTCGAACAGCTTGGCTCCCAAACAAATTGGCTCCCAAACACCACAAACCCGGAAGTGTTCCAGTTTGCGAACATTTTTTGGATGCCAAACTTCCGACAGGGCTTCCGTGGCTTCCAATGGCAGATAGGAAGCTCCTGCAGCCAATTGAAAGCCGTACCTTGGTTTTCAAATGGTTCCTGGAGTCAAACAGACTCCCGGAATGAATTAAGTTCAACAAGCAAAGTACATATATACACTCTCTCTCTCTCTCTCTCTCTCTCTCTCTCTCTCTCACACACACACACACACACACACACACACACACACACAGTGAAACAGTGATTGCTTAACTGCTTTAAACAATCAAGGTCAAGTATGAAGGAATTAGCAGTATAAGAACATCTTCAGAGTTGCCTTATTAGTCTTTCTGCAGCAAAAACAATACATTATTATTTTGGCAACTTAAAGACTATCAAATGTATTGTGTTATTGTGAACCACACAACACTTTAAAAGATGCCTGCAGCGTTCTATAGTGGGATTGTAGAGAGGTAGATCAGGGTGATAAGAAATGCAGGTAAGTGCATTGTTACAGTAACTCCCTCTAACAATTATATTAACTGGGAGAGGGTCTCCATGGCAACACTGCCTATAAATTGCCCATTGTGACTCTGCTTTTAAATAAGGCATTGACTTCACTGTCTACTTTATACTCCCACAGGTTGCGAATAAAATAAGAAACCAGTTCAATGGCTCCTAAAAAGCCACCAGGTAAGTCCCTTCGGTTACTATTTTCTCTTCACAGGAACACAGAGATCTGCTGACTTGATATGTTCCCTCCAGTACATTATACTGTAGAGAATTGACAGAGCTGAGATATTTCGGGCTGTTGCTCAAAGTTTATTTTTATGTTGATCATATCTCATCTCATCTCATCATATAACATTACTATGTTCATGCTGTCTTTATATAGATAAGCCGGAGAAAGCTGAACCACCCGCAGGAGACAAGGCCGCAAAAGCACCAGGTCTGTATGCTCATTAGCACATGGAGGAGGAAGGAACAGTAAAGGAAAGTTATGATGGGGAAGACCAGAGTTAGGACAAGCATTTTCTATAGGACCAGGGCATCCACCAAGTCCAACTGAGGAGCAATGAACTTGAGCTTGTGTCCACCATCTGCTGCTGGCAGTGAACAGCCCCAGCTTGAAATGAAAGCTCTCCTTGATGGGCCCTCGCCCTCACTACAACTCATCCACTGGTGCAGCCCCTTCCACTTACTTGATGGGGGGCAGCCAGATGGAACTCCACAACCCCAATCTTCCCATGAGTATGCTGTGTCCAATCTACTCTGCTAGTTGAGGATCAACTTCTCGATGTGAACTCTCATCTCAGCTCTACCTTTCACTATAAGAACATTATGCTTAGTGGGCAGAGTGGGACACTTAATCTCAGAGTCATGTGTTTGAGTCCCACATTGGGGAAAGATTCATGCATTGCAGGGGTTGGACTAGATGACCCTCGTAGTCCCTTCCGCCTTAGTCTATTATTCTATGAGAACATAGCAAGACCTTGCTGGGTCAGACCAAGGTACGTCTGGTCCCGGGTGATGTCTCTTCATGCTCCTGAGGCCCCCAGACAGGGAACATGGGCAGAAAAGTATCTTCAAGAAGCAATACTTCCATGCCAGAGTCCTTCATCCACTTTACTTTCCAAAGGGTCTGGCCCCCTGGCATTTCACAGTGGAGCAACCCCCCACCATGGGTTTGGGAAGCTGACTGCCATATGTTGATCTAGATGGGTTGCCAGAGATTATGGGAAATTTCTTGACTGGGGTGGCACTGGGTTGTTGTCTGTTGATGCCTAAAGCAGAATTTTCTCTCCTCCTGTCCATCAAGGAGAACTAACACCTTTGCAGGAAAAAGTGAAAAAGTTCTTCGAATCTTCATATTCCCTGTATGTTGGCGTAGTGCTTGTGATGGGCTCCGTTATAGGGGCAATAATGCTGACCTATCTGTGTAAGTTCCAGTCTTCTAGGAAAATATAAAAGGGTAATGGGCAGAATTACAATTCACTCTTGCTTGCTTCATTTCAGTGGAGACCTTTAAATGGAAAGGATAGGTTCTGGTCTCCACTAAGCCCTTTCACCCCCTGATTTCAGTTGGTGAGATAAATATTTAATGTACTCTCTCCCATTGAAACCAGTGGCACCGTAGGGTTGTCCCTGAAGAAATGCTCAGAGACTTTTAACTGGTTTGTTAAAAAAAGGCAAAGGACTCCAGACAGTTAAGTCCAGTCACATACGACTCTGGGGTTGTGGCGCTCATCCCACTTTACTGGCCGAGGCAGCTGACATTTGTCCACAGACAGTTTTTCTGGGTCATGTGGCCAGCATGATTAAGCCGCTTCTGGCAAAAGCAGAGCAGCGCACGGAAACACCGTTTACCTTCCCGCTGCAGTGGTACCTATTTATCGACTTGCACTGCATGCTTTCAAACTGCTAGGCTGGCAGGCACTTGGACTGAGCAATCACGGGGATTCGAACCAGCGACCTTCCAATCAGCAGGCCCTAGGCTCAGTGGCTTAGACCCCAGCACCAGCCGTTTCCCAACTGGTTCTTCTGGGAGTTCTTCTGGAATGTGCCTTGCTCCTTTGTACTCAGGCGATTAACCCCTTCCTTGGATGAGCACACTGCAATCTCTACCATCTGTTGCGGCCTAGGGTCCTCAAATCGTAGAAGTACCCAAAGCAGCTACACTACCTCACGGATGAAGCAGGTTGGGGGCCAGACTGTTAATCTTGGGAGCCTGTAGAAAACCTTCCTAATGTTCATGGCCCAGCGTAAATATGTGCATTCAGCTGTTCCTTTCTTGACAAATCTGGACTGTGAGAGTAGGGAAGACCCAACCCTGGTCAGCCAAGCCAAGCCCACCTGGCGGCAGCTATCCTGCTACTGAAAGAGACTCAGTCAGGGGGAGGCAGGGGCGTTCCATGGGGGGGGGGGCGGCTGCACTGGGTGTCATTCCAAAAGGGGGGGCAAAATGCCGACCCCCAATCAGCAGTGACTCCCGGGGCGCGCCCTACTCACTGTGCACCGACCCCAGCGATATGCATCCCCCCAGGAAGCACGCCACCCCTACGGGCGGCATTCCATGCCCCCGGGACGCGTGCCATGACCTCCGGGGCACATACCACATCGCCCGTGGGTGGCACACCACACCCCCTGGGACGAGTGCTGCTCCAAGTACCAGAGCAGGTTGCTTCACCTCTGGGGGAAGGAGAGCTTCCCAAGGCTGGAATGCTTTCTTCAACTCCCAAGGGTATCGAGAGGCTGGAGTACCCACAGATGTCATGGAGAACACCTCTGTCAAGGGTCAGGTGGAGGGAGGAGGGGATTCTAGGTCTCAATCTCCTTGTCAAGATGAGGTAGCCATCATGTCCATCTCCTGTATGGGCCCGGCACCTTTGCAATTCAGAATACACACACACACACACACACACACACACACACACATTCATTCATCTATCTATCTATCTATCTATCTATCTATCTATCTATCTATCTATGAAGATATTGGGCTAAGGACTCTAAATCAGATCTTGAGGCTTGAAAATGGACCTTCCTAGAGGAGAAATTCTTCCTTTACGAATTTTGGGAAGTGCATTACATATTGGAACTTATACAACAGAAGTCTCATTCCAAATGCAACTTAATCCCTTCCAAAGGGGTGCTGGGGGAAGCAAAGCTATTCTCCCACATGCGTTGAACAACTTTCCCCATCATCACCTTTAGATGTTAAGGAAGTGCAAAGGAGAGCCATATTTGAAGAAGGAACGACAAAGATTCTGCAAATGGTAGAAGACACCTTTCCGGATCTTTTTGAGGCAGATGGTAAGTCATATGTTACTTTTTGTCTGCGCAGGAGCTCCTTCCACAGCCCACCATTTCTTCTCATTACTCAGTTCAGGGAAGTCGAACAGGAATGGGTGGGTTGCCTCAAGCTCATTCTATTCTCAACTCCTCCATAAGGATGGTGTGTGTGTGTGTGTGTGTGTGTGTGTGTGTGTGCGCGCCGTGTTGGTGGAAAAATATATTGATATAAGAAAGAAAATTCCTGAATTCCAAGATCCAAGTTTGGGGCAAGAACCCAGCAGAGATTTACAGTCACAAAATATGCAGCAAATGTCAGCATGAAAGTATAGCCTGCTAGACCTTTAAAATAGGCTCTTCCAAGTGACTTCCAAAGTTTCCCTCTTCCCCCAGCAAACAAGAACACGCACTTGGTAAGTTAAAGAATGATTTGCTTACAAACTCTTCAAAGGTCAGAGCCAGGTGCTTCAGAAAAGGTGCACGGCAGGAAAACTTAGCTTAGCAACAATGTGGAGGAATATCCTAGAGTATTGGTACAGGAACTCAAGAGTGGCTCATGAGGAGCATGGGGCTGAGCTTGAGCAACCAGATCAAACCTCATCACATACTGAGCTTCTCAAGTAGCCTGGGGAAAAACAATAGGCTTGATTACCGATTTCTTCCCAATGTAGCTGAGTCTAGCAGGGCAGCATACTCTATGGCTTGAACACCTTAATGCATTATTTAGAGTTAAGCATGTGGGTTATACGAGGCTGATTAACCTACGTTTTGGAGTTGCAGAGTTGGAAGGGATCACAAGGGTCTTCTAGCTCAACCCCATGCAGTGCAATAATCTTTCACCCAATGGGGGGGTTCAAATCCACAACCCTGAGATTAAGAGTCTCATGCTCTACTGACTGAGCTATCCAGAAGCTCCAGGAAAGGACTGCAGCTGAGTGGACGTGCAAATGCCATTGTTGTTGTTGTTGTGTTAAAAAAGGCCCCGGGTTCAATTTTCAGCATCTCCAGGCAGAGGTGGGAATGACCTCTTTCAGAAGTCCTGCAGAGCCATTGCTAGTCAGCATAGACAATTCTCATCTAGATTAATGAATGGTCTGATTCTGTATAAGGCAACTTCCTAGGTTCCTATATATGAAAAGTAAATATTAGATTTTGAGAAACATGGCTGTTCAGTATCTTTACATGGCTGTTTGAGATTCCTCCCGACTTCAATTGTTGCCACTCTCTTAGATATCACAAAATTCAAGAAAGCTGAGAATATATCTGCAGCAATATCCGAAGAGAAAAAGAAAATCAGTGAACTACAGCAGGCTATTAGTAAGTTACTCAGAAACCACTTTTATTGGTCAAGGTCAAGGTGCCAGAACCTTTGAGGCAATAGGCGATTTCAGAACCATTGGGATGGACTTCTCTTTTCCATTACAGGCTAGAATGGCACAATTCTGGTGCCAATCCTGTTTTGAAATATCAGTCAGATTAGCACAGCTGGAAACAGAGAATGGGTAGCTCTCTTCAGGTTTTTCAAGTGAGCACATGCGCAGAGGGCTGTAGGGATGAGCATACTAGCTCTGGCCCACTAGGGCTCTTCCCTGTGAAATTGCAGGGTGACGGCCTCAAGCTGTGAACCAGCAACATAGGGAAGGTCACAAGTTCTCTGTGTACTATGTACAAGTTCTCTATCAGGTACAGGATTTTAAATAGTATGGACACAGTCAAAAGGCCATGTTGTTGAGCCTATGAGAGCAACAGCTCCATTACAGTGGAAACCTAGCCAGATGGGCGGGGTATAAATATTTATTATTATTATTATTATTATTATTATTATTATTATTATTATTATTATTATGGATGTCTGGTTAATCCCATAGTACTTTTAGGAACAAGCTGGTGCATTAGCATGTCTGTTGAGGCATTTGTCCTGAGGGCCAAATACTGAACTTGACTCATGACTCAATGACCAGTCCCCACATGTCCTCCTTTCCATGCTAAGGGAATTCATCCTGAGCCTGTGAAGTAAGAAAAAAGTATTTTCTTTCCCATTACACCAGTAGTACTGCTTTTGTTTCCTATATTTTCTTTCCTACTGTTCAAATGGTGGGTCGTTCTAGGTTATTTGGTATATACTCTGCACTCAAAACCAGTTCTGAAACTGTCTAGAAGGAATTGGCTACAGCAAAGTCGCATTTCACAGGAGACCTGGTGGAGCTCCCTTGCACCTTTCAGTCTGTGTCTGGTACTTTGGGCTGTTGACCCAAATCTGTTAGAAAGCTGGCTAGTGAATTTTTAATGGGCGCAAAAAGAAAAAGAGGAAGGACATGAATGGTACTTCTCAGACCAAATAAGCTATGCGCAGATCCCTGAGCAAAGAAGTTATATGCTGACAAGGCCTCACTCCTGTCAGCAATCATGCTGCAGCATTCAGCACCAACTGCAGGTCAAGCACGAGGGAAGCCTCAAATAGAGCATTCTGCATTAATCCAGTCTTGAACTGAGCAAAGTATGAACTGTTGTGGCAAGGAATCTTGGTTCAGGAATGACCAGACCTGTTGAACCAGCTGCAGCTGGTAAAAGCCACTTCTAGCCATTGGGGCATCTACCATGGCCCTCTCCTCTACCTTCCCCCAAAAGGGAACATTGGCAATGGCCCATAGCTGTTCTAATCCAAAGGGGCCAGAGCTGCTTTCTTTAGGAGTGGTCACACCACTGCTTCTTTCAATGCAGCAGGGACCACCCCCTCATGCAGCAAAGCATTAACCACAATCTGGACCCAACCAGTCAGCCACCTCTGATAGATTTGCTAAGCCAGGAGGGATTGGAGTTGAGGGGCCATGGGGTTGGATGCATTGCTGCCAGTACCTTCTCCACATCAGCTAATTGCATAAGGTGAAATTGATCCCACTAAACATCCTCTATAGAGCCACTGGCTTCTTCAACTGGAGATGCAACATTTGGAGAAACAAATGAGCAACTTTATCCTTTAAGTGCGTAGCCAGCGGGTCCTAGTGGGTCTTTGAGGACAATGCTAGATTTTTTTCAGTGAGGGTGGTTCCCCCACCCAAGGTGCTCCCAAGGTTCCCCCTAATATCAGTGTTTTAAACTCTGCAGAGTCCTACAAGCTGGCTTCTACTACAACCTCACTTGTCCTGTCTCTCATTTTATTCCTCTCACATTCTGGGCATTGCTCAAAGGTGACATTCACCACAGGTTACGCGAGGAATGGATTGTTTGGCATGGAGCCCTATATATATTTGACTTCATTGCCACCCCAAGGACTTGGAAACAGTGCATTCAATACTGCGAAAGGATGAAATACGATACAAGATTGTTATGTGTTGAAAGTGATGAGGAGCAGGTGAGCAGATCATGCAACAAATTCTTCAGGGACAATGGAAGAGTGTGACTTTGGGAGTAGATTTCAGCATCTGCCGTGGTTGTAGAGACTGATAAGGGACAGACATGAGACATGGGAAACCGGGATTTGAATCCCCACTCTGCCATGAAGCTTACTGGTCAGGACTGCCTTTCATCCTAACTTACCCCACGGGACTGTCGTGAGGACAAATGGGGAGAGGAGAAGGTCATGCGGCACCTTGAGCTCCTTTGGAGGAAAAGGTTGCATATTAGTATTAGTATTTATTTATTCCATTTATTCCATTTATTCCTTTATCATAAAAACCCAGGGTGGTGTACAACATTTTTAAAAAATTACATATTTTTCAGTGATAGAAACACAATAGTTCAGGATACAATTGTATGGGGAGACCAGGAATAATGAGACCTGGGAAACCAGGATTTGAATCCCCACTCTGCCATGAAATAATAAAAAAGCATACTAACAGACAGCCTAATAATAAAACAATCATAATAACAGTCCTCTCCCCCACACTATTACAGGCTATAGATTACTTTATAGCCTGGGGAAAGAGGAATGGTTTTGCCTGATGCCTAAAGGCATGTAATGATGACGCCAGAGAAGCCTCTCTGGGACGAACATTCCATAATTGGGAGCCACCACAGAAAAGGCCCCTTCTCTTTTTGCAATCCTTCTCACCTCTCTGGGCCATTGTGGAGGGCCTCACATGACAAGCACGGGGTATGGTGGGTTCCTAAGGGGAGAGGCAATCCTTAAGATATTGGATCCTCAGCCATGTAAAGCTTTATAGCACTTCGATTTGGACTACTAATCAGCAGCCAGTGCAGTTGTGCCCGATTGGTGTTACATGCGCAAACCGTCTTCTTCTGGTGATCAATCTGCCCATTGCATTTCTACCAGCTGAAATTTCCTGCTCCTCAATGAGACCAAGACCTAGGCATTTTTGCTCCTTCGTTTCCCCCTTATCTAGACTTTCTTCTTTTCTGTGATGTAGGCCTTTGCTGTAGCCATAGTGAAGCCCAGACCGACCGATTATTTTATTGGAATTAACATGGTAGGCTCAGATTGGCGCTGCTATCAAAAGGGCTTTCGCCTGGATAAACTGTAAGTCCAAACTCCTCCTCATCTGGGAACTTTCATAACCAATAAGTATTTGAAGAGAGCCAAGATGTTTGTGTGTTTATATTGTTCTTTATTATGATGGTTTAATTTATAGACCAATTCGTTTCCAGAGAGCTTCAAAGTGGTTTACAAAATACAATAACAATTGCACATGGTTAAAATAGAAAAGAACAAAATCCACAGCCAGGAAAGGTGTGATTAAATGAGGCTCTCAAACCACCTTTGTTGCCCAGCTGCAACACAACAACCCTGGAGGGCAACCAGTGGGATTCACTCTCTGGTCATTGCTGCCACCACCCTTCCACTTCCTCCAGCACTCCAGAGGGAAGGGACCTGGAGTGCACCAAAGCAATTGCTTTTCAAGCTTCCCAGATGCTTTACCAGGCATGTCCAAAGTCAGGCCCAGGGGCCTAATCCAGCCCGCCGGTTAGTTTAATATGGCCCATGCAGCAGTTTATTTTCTGGGGTAAAATCCTAAAAAAAGGTAAACAACTTCAATCCCAAAAAAAAACTTTGATCGGTCCTCACGCACGTTCACTTCATCAAATCTGGCCCTCTTTGAAAAAAGTTTGGACACCCCTGCTTCAATCAGAGTGCAAAGGCAGCCCACACTCTGAGTGTTGGGAATCCTGGAAGCCAAGACCCAAGTGTGGGGTGAGTACTCTTTGATGAGAGAACCCCAGCAGAGATTTAAGATAGCAAAAGATGCAGCAAATAAAAGTAAGGAAATGTCGGCTGTAAACCCTGAAAAATGTCCTCTTTCCAGTGTACTCCAGAGTATCCCACTTTCAAAGGTTCTTCCCAACTTCCCTAGCACACAAAAAGAGCACACATTTAGTAAGTCATAAAATGACTTTCTGCTTTCAAATCAGATGCTCTGCTACTGAACTGTGGCACTTGCCAATGGTAGACACCCCTCCCACAACCCCTGTTCCCTCTCTGTCTTCTCCTGCTTTGTTCTCTGAATGGACAAAAGATAAAGACTGGAAAATGCTACTAACAAATTGCCTGGTGGACCTGATTAGGACTGTCCTCTTGCAAAAGGAGTGTATTAGGATTGCCCTCTCTGTAAGCTGTGTGTGCTGGGCCCGGGGGTAACCCGAGCAACGTGGTCCAGGTCCAGTCCCAAATCAGTCTGACAGGGCCAAGGCAGGAAACCAGGCAAGGTCAGGCTCAGGGTCTCAGACAGGTTCTAGCAAACAGCAATGTTGCTCCCACTACCTGGGGTGAGGTCAGGGGCGCCGACTTATAAAAAATATTGGGGGGGCCCATACCGGGGTCCTGCCCCGGGAAGTTTTCTAAGTTCCCCGCAGGGCGGGGCCGCTGCAGGAGGGTAAGTGGCGAGGGCGGGACGGGGCCGCGCGCTCCTTTCCTCGGCTGCCCTCGTCGCGGGCCTTGGCTCCCGCGGCCGGCGAGGGGAGCCCGGGCCGCGCGCGGCTGCTGCTGCCGCCGCCACCTCTCCTGGGGGCGCCGCCTCCCCGGGCGGGAACGCTGCGGGTGCGCGAGGGATGCCATGGGGTATTATTTTCACCTTGCTTTTTTAAAAAGGAAAACAAGCTACACTTTACTAAATGTACGCAAAACACCTGGAACATGCAGCTCTTTAGATGGCAATGAAGGTGGTGAGAATGGAGAAGTGATGATCTCATTGCCCTCTGGATTTTGGGTTAAATATTTGAGAGAATAAGCTTTATCGTAAAGCAGGTTTTAGAAACGAAACTCACCCTGATAAGGCCCATCTAAGGACTAAATGCCATCTACATAACATGCCCAGAATCTTATGTTTTTTTGCAAGTCGTGTTGTTCTGCCAAAACGCAGGCTAAAATGACTGCATGGAAAACGTGGCATGCTAATAGCGATTTGAAGTTAAATATTCATACTGATGAATAGCTATAGCAGCAGAGCAGTGCCGTAGCGTGGGTTGTCAGCACCCGGGGCAAGGCAAGTAATTTGCGCCCCCTAACCCGTGGATTTTAGCACTTGAGTGCGAGCGCCCCCCCCCCCTAGATGCCTGGTGCGGGCGGCCCCCCTGCACCCCCCACGCTACGCCACTGGGAACAGCTAAGGGAGCTGGGCATGTTTAGCCTGGAGAAGAGGAGGTTAAGGGGTGATATGATAGCCATGTTCAAATATATAAAAGGATGTCATATAGAGGAGGGAGAAAGGTTGTTTTCTGCTGCTCCAGAGAAGCGGACACGGAGCAATGGATCCAAACTACAAGAAAGAAGATTCCACCTAAACATTAGGAAGAAGTTCCTGACAGTAAGAGCTGTTTGACAGTGGAATTTGCTGCCAAGGAGTGTGGTGGAGTCTCCTTCTTTGGAGGTCTTTAAGCAGAGGCTTGACAACCATATGTCAGGAGTGCTCTGATGGTGTTTCCTGCCTGGCAGGGGGTTGGACTCGATGGCCCTTGTGGTCTCTTCCAACTCTATGATTCTATGAGGCTGTGTCAGATAGGGTGGAAATTTCATCCTTTCTGTCCCTCACATGGGAAACCGAAAAACACCCTCTCAGAATTAACTAGGGACCAGGATTACCAAAGCCCCATTCTCCCTGCAACCGCTCGGGTATCCGGTGGGCACCCAGTGAAATTATTTCCAACCACAAAGTCCAATACAAAGTATTTTTGTGGTAGGGAAGGAGTTTCAGCTTTGCCTTGTGGGCTGTTCCTCCAAGCTGTCTTTGCGGCGCGTAACAGCCTGGAAGAGAATCGGCGAGAGGATCTTTAGAATTCAGTGCAAATTGAATTTCACCGGAATAGCTCGGAGGTGCTGGCAGCCCGCTCCCCCCCCCCGCTTTTTCGTTTTCTAAACAAGTGATCGGACTCTTCCCCTCCCCTCAGCCCCATGAAACAAGTCCCCAGCGCGAAAAGAAATAATAATTAATAAAAAAAGATAACAAGGACTGGTTGTTTTCCAGAGCGAGGTGGAAGCCGCCCATCGCAAGGGCAGAATCTCTGCGGTGCGTAATTACGCGCGGCTTGGAGAGCTCTTTTCCCCCCATTACCCGGGCCCTAGCGGTGCCCGCAGCAAGGTGAGATTCTCCCTCTCCGGCAGGCGCCTCTGCGCGCCTTCACCCCATTCTCCAGCCCCGCCACATCTGGGAACATCATTAAGGAGTCGCCTCTGCAGCTCAGGAAGTTTTCACACTTCACGTTTCATTAAACACAGGTCTTCTCAGATTCCTTGGGAAAGGGAGAAGCGGGAGAGAAAGGGGAGAGGCGCTGGGCACGGGTAGGGGGAGAGCGCCTGATTTGCAGCTGCTGGGCTTTCAAAGCCAA
Source organism: Podarcis muralis (assembly GCF_964188315.1). NCBI lineage: Eukaryota > Metazoa > Chordata > Lepidosauria > Squamata > Lacertidae > Podarcis > Podarcis muralis. Next base: position 3,638,804 of record NC_135663.1, read on the forward strand.
ATAAAACGGCCAGTCTGCGGAGCGCAGCCGCAGCGGCGGTGGGGGGCGCGCTAGGGCGCAAGGCTGGCGGTGGCGGCGGGGAGCCAAGGCGCGCGACGAGGGCAGCCGAGGAAAGGAGCGCGCAGCCCCATCCCGCCCTCGCCACTCACCCTTCTGCAGCGGCCCCGCCCGGGAGGCGGCGCCCCCAGGAGAGGCGGCGGCGGCAGCAGCAGCCGCGCGCGGCCCAGGCTCCCCTCGCCGGCCGCGGGAGCCAAGGCGAGGGAGGAGGGCGGCCCCCGGGGGCTGGGAGAGCCGGGCTGCCGTGGCCGAGAGGGCTGCTCTGCTGGGCGCCGCTGAATAATTTTCTTAAATTATTGGGGGGGCAGAGCCCCCCCAATAAAATTTTTGAGGGGGCTCGGGCCCCCTCAGGCCCCATGGAGTCGGCGCCTATGGCTGAGGTCTGACAGCCTTTTTTCTTTGTCAGGGTAACAGCCAGTCCTGATCCCCCGGTGACTCACCTCCCTGTCTCGCCCAAAGGCAAGCACTCCTCCCGCGAGTACTCAGGTCTCTCCTTCTCTCAGACCTCAGTCTCTGCATCTCGGGAGATGTCGGTGGGTTAATGGACCCAGAGGCCACCTCAGCCTCTCCTGACCCAACTGGTAGTGGAGCAGCTGTGAGTGATGGCCCAGCTGAAGGCAACGAGGTCATGCCCGCATCTGGAGCCAGGGCAGGATCAGGCCCCTGACTCGACCCAGCTGGTGCTTGTTGCAGGGGAACCTGTGCAGACTGGGGCTCTTCAGAATCAGGCCCCAGACTAGGTTCAGATGCCGCCTGAGGCAAAGGATCCGGTGCGGATTGAGACTCCTCTGGTTTCGAGTCAGAGCACGGGTCCCAGGCCATCACACCGTGCAACTTTGTCACAGGTGAGGCACTGCCTTGGAAAGGAGGTTTAGCCTGTATTTTTCCACTGGCCTGCAATCTTCCCTTCAACACTCCAAATAATCAAAATCCTACCATTTATTAATTTATAGGGTTTGCCTGCAAGAATATTTCCCCCCTTATTTTCCTGAGGAAAGCACAATAAGTGCTGGCTGGATGTACGTGTTTCTGCAGGCTAGCACATGATTTGCCTTCCAATCAGACACTAATAATAATAATACCCCACCCATCTGCTAGTTTCCCCCAACCCCTCTGGGCAGCTCACAGCATATATCAAAACATAAAAAAGCAATCATTAAAAACTTCTTGATACAGGGAATAAAATGAGACTCATCTGGTGTTGGTGGTAGTGCAGAAAGTGTGTAAGCTCTGACTACAGGGTAGGGCGGAGAGGCAGGGGAGTCTGCTAGACCAAAAGAGAATTCTTCTCTGAATGTTACTCCTCTGGGTTACTGCAAAAATAATGAATAAGTGTGTGGAGGATAGGCAAGTATTTGATTCTAAGAGGTACACAATAAAATAAGTATTCAGACTGAGTAGTTTCTCCTCTCCTTTTCAGCTACTGGGATAGTAATCGTCCAAGAAATAAAGGTCCTGCAAAACCAGATTCGAACAACTGTGTCATCATCACAAGGGGCTGCGACAATATTTATTCGTGTTGGCATGATGTTTTGTGCCAAGGCCTAAAACGGTGCGTCTGCAAAAGGAAACCTATTAAAAAGTGGATGAAATAATTGATAATCTGCACTCTATACCACCTTGTCAATCCTGCTATTCTGAGGCTGGAAAAGAGCCATTGTTTTACACCTGCCAAGGCTTAGTTGGGCAGTGAAATAAAGTGTGGAAGAATTCAGTCTGTGTACGTTTCAATAGATTAACTGTGTGTATCTACCTAGCAATGTTAGAACGGATAGATCTGGTTTCTAGTTTGTCCTTTTGATTACTGATATCTTGCAAGGTCTGCAAAGGACTCCTGTGATATTAGATCAAAGTTTATCTAACAGGATCACAGCCTTCTCTTTCCAGAAGCTTTTAGGGTAGAAATTGTTCATTCAATTCTCTCCAGTCTAGGCACTGTTTTCCTTTCGTGTAAAGACAGAGGCACAGGAGGTTGCATGCTAGAATAGTGTGGCAGGAGAGGGTGGAAAGTGTCGCAGGAAGATTCAAGGACAATCAAAGAAACATTTCAGCATTTGAGTGTAGTATAGTCAAGTATTGTATCGTATTCACCTTTCCAGTGTATTCTAGCCAATTTCATGCATATATCTTTTTCCTGCTGACACTACTGCAGTGATATTACAACAGGTGTCAAGGATCCAGGGGACAGAAGTTGAACTTTTGTCATGTATGTATGTATTTTAATTAATTAATTAATTAATTAATTAATTAAAAAAATTGGTGCACATTTTGTTCATTCATACATTTATGAATTTGATGAAGTCATTAGACTGAATAACAACAGCTAAACCATCCAAATAGTCATCTAAATTTCAGCCACCACAGCAGTCAGAACAAAACTAACACTCAGTGACCAACTGCCAGGAAATGCCAAGAAAGAGCTCTGCTGATCTCTGTAGGTGCCATGATCAAGCAGGCGCTTCTTTGTGTAGAGCATCAGGTGTTCGCTGTCAGCAGCAGCTGCTGTGTGTGTCTGGGTGCCTCTTCCTATCCTTGACACCTGAAATGTAATATCACTGCAGTAGTGTCACCAGGAAAAAGATATATGCATGAAATTAGCTAGAATACACTGGAAAGGTGAATACGATACAATACTTGACTATACTACACTCAAATGCTGAAATGTTTCTTTGATTGTCCTTGAATCTTCCTGCCACGCTTCCCACCCTCTCCTGCCACACCACTGTAGCATGCAACCTCCTGTGCCTCTGTCTTCACACGAAAGGAAAACAGTGCCTAGTCTGGAGAGAATTGAATGAACAATGGAAGGAAGGAACTGGGGCCCAAGAAAGGGAAAGAAGTGGCAAGGGAACACCTACAGTACAGTGGTGCCCCGCAAGACAAACGCCTCGCAAGACGAAAAACCCGCAAGACGAAAGGGTTTTCCGTTTGCGAGTTGCTTCGCAAGACGAATTTCCCTATGGGCTTGCTTCGCAAGACGAAAACGTCTTGCAAGTTTGTTTCCTTTGTCTTAAAACCGTTAAAACCCAGGGTGCATTGCTTGAAGAGGTGCAGTTGCGACTTCACTTCGAGGAGCAGCACATAGCACGCGTTGTGGTAGCCTTTCTGAGCTTTTTTAAAGACTTTGCTGAATTTTTGAAGCTTTTCCAAAACTTCTTCTGCAGCCATTTGGTAAGTTAAACTTTTGAAACTTTTTTGGTGGGTTTTGGGTTTTGGGTTGGGGTGTTTAGAATTCAAGGACTTGTTGTTGGTGAGAGGTTTGCAAGAATCTGGGAGCTTGTGTGGGTTTTTTCTGCATTTTTATGATTTTCTGTGACCATTAGGCCATGCTGTTTTTTTTTTTAAAAAAAAATTGTGGTTTGAATTTCTGTGTGCTGTGCTGGGTGGGGGAACAGTTGAGGAGGGGTTTGCAAGAATCTGGGAGCTTGTGTGGGTTTTTTCTGCATTTTTATGGTTTTCTGTGACCATTGGGCCATGTTGTTTTTTAAAAAAAAAAATTTGTGGGTTTGAATTTCTGTGTGCTGTGCTGGGTGGGGGAACAGTTGCGGAGGGGTTTGCAAGAATCTGGGAGCTTGTGTGGGTTTTTTCTGCATTTTTATGATTTTCTGTGACCATTGGGCCATGCTGTTTTTTTTTAAAAAAAAAATATTTATGGTTTGAATTTCTGTGTGCTGTACTGGGTGGGGGAACAGTTGAGGAGGGGTTTGCAAGAATCTGGGAGCTTGTGTGGGTTTTTTCTGCATTTTTATGGTTTTCTGTGACCATTGGGCCATGTTGTGTTTTTTTTAAAAAAAATTGTGGGTTTGAATTTCTGTGTGCTGTGCTGGGTGGGGGAACAGTTGAGGAGGGGTTTGCAAGAATCTGGGAGCTTGTGTGGGTTTTTTCTGCATTTTATGGGATTTTCGATGTTTTCCAGTTTTGTGCTGTAAGTGTTCTAGCGCAGTGTTTCCCAACCGGTGTTCCGCGGCACACTAGTGTGCCGCGGAACATTGCCTTGTGTTCCGTGGGAGGGAGGCGGGCGAGTCGGGCGGCGAGAGGCGGGGCGGCGGGCACACGCGGGGCGGCGAGCGAGCTCCCTCCCACATCCCATCGCCGCTCGCTTCGGCCGGCCTACTGGAGGAAGGCGCGAAAACCTCGCGCATGCGCAGGCCTTCCGCCTGCGACAGCCCAGTAGGCCGGCCGAAGCGAGCGGCGATGGGATGTGGGAGGGAGCTCGCTCGCCGCCCCGCGTGTGCTCGCCGCCCGACTCGCCCACCTGCCTCCCACGGCACACCAGCCTACCTCCGTGGGAGGGAGGCGGGCGAGTCGGGCGGCGAGAGGCGGGGCGGCGGCGGCAAGGAGAGGCAGCCCAGCGCGGGGCTCTCGCCGTCTGCCTGCCTGGATTAAAAAACTCCACTTATCTGGAGGGGCAGAGAAAAGCACACACAGCTGCAAATCCATATGTAACATTTTGTTGCAGATCCTCCTTGGCTCCAACTGCAGGTACGGGAGGAGGAAGAAAAAGAAAAAGGTGCCCACCATTCTTTATTTTCAGAATGAAACCAGTTTATTGAGAAGCATTTTTCAGAGTCAAAAAATACGCAATGGATCAGCTGCACAGACCATTTAGGAAAAAATGAGTGCCCTGTCCCCATTCACTCTAGAATAAATTGTTGTGTATATGCAGCTGGACCCTGAGAATAACAACTCTAGCAACTTATTGTAGCTAGAAGTTCCCAAAAAAGTTATTTAAAAAAATTAATTAGGGACAAGTACTAGAAGATTGGAACTGTCCTTTGTATGTAGAGACAGTGGAAGCCAAAATCCGAGTCTGTTTTCTACAGGCTAGTTTTTGAGAAGCAGAGCCAAACGCATGGGCAAGGACATGGAATTGGTTGCCAGCTCCCTCCCAGCCCCCTTAAACTGTGCCCAACAGGCAGAAATTCAACAGGTAGAGATGGGAGAATTCTTGCTTCCTGAAGACCATCCCAGGAGTGAAGACTCAAAACACAAAACGTTCACCACCCTATTGCAGAACAAAGACATTCAGCAGTAAGCACTCTGGATTGGCTTCTCCAAGCCAGCCAGGCTTTCTTTTTTTACAGTATTTTTAAAAAAGCAGTGTTTCCAAATGCACAAATTCTCCATCAGACACCCCACACCAAAACAAGAAAAAGCACAAAGCGTGCTTTGCTCCTTGCTTACACCCTCTATCCGTGACAGTTTCTCTATAGGAGTCAGCAGTTCTTATCTACTCTACAGTGACAATTCATTTATGAATCTGACTTAGTTCAGTAACTAAGGTATTTGCAAGGGTGAAATAAAGCATTTTCTGCCAGAAGACAGCGCAGTACGGAAGCTTCCATCCCTGAAGAAGCAGGGGTTTTGGCCTGGCTTGGGCATTTGATTGGAAGAATGCAGCACATTCTATAACCTGGGCACATGCTGGCCCTGGCATTGCCTGTTCCTTGACTGCTTAATAAACACTTATAAACTAACGTAGCTAATTTCTCTGCTCCTTTTTTTCCAAACGGCATCATTGCCAGCTTTCTAACTGCACTTTCTCACCCCCAACTCAATGTTTTGCATCCAATTGCACACTCAACAAAACCTTGCTCCAAGCCAGGGGTGAACAACCGTCAGGGTGAGGGGCTTCCTGTCCCTCAGATGTAATCTGTTGGGAGTGAGGAGGTGGGGGGGGGTCCTGAAGGCTGTGGTGCACAAGGCTAGAGCCCTCTTCCTGCCTCACCTGTCACTCTTTTGCCACCCACCTGCCAGCCTGCCTAAAAACAGTCTGGCAGATCACTCTTGCCAGAGGTCTGAACTGATTGCTTTCAGTGTTTTATTTTTAAATAGACCTCATGAAATTCAGGCAAGGGCCACACACAACCATAGAACCGCAAATTGCCCACCCCTGCTATGGATCTTATGGGACCAGACTTTCCTGATTCTGTGTCCAGGGCAGCTGTTCATCAGCTCCATCTGGTACGCAGGCTGAGACCCTACCTGCACACAGACTGTCTCGCCAGAGTGGTGCATGCTCTAGTTCAGTGTTTCCCAACCGGTGTTCCGCGGCACACTAGTGTGCCGCGGAACGTTGCCTTGTGTTCCGTGGGAGGGAGGCGGGCGAGTAGGGCAGCGAGAGGCGGGGCGGCGGCGGCGAGCACACGCGGGGCGGCGAGCGAGCTCCCTCCCACATCCCATCGCCGCTCGCTTCGGCCGGCCTACTGGAGGAAGGCGCGAAAACCTCGCGCATGCGCAGGCCTTCCGCCTGCGACAGCCCAGTAGGCCGGCCGAAGCGAGCGGCGATGGGATGTGGGAGGGAGCTCGCTCGCCGCCCCGCGTGTGCTCGCCGCCCGACTCGCCCGCCTCCCTCCCACGGCACACCAGCCTACCTCCGTGGGAGGGAGGCGGGCAAGTCGGGCGGCGAGAGGCGGGGCGGCGGCGGCGAGGAGAGGCCGCCCAGTGCGGGGCTCTCGCCGTCTGCCTGCCTGGCTGCCTGCGAGCTCGGCGGGCAGCCCTTCCGCCCGCAGCGCCCGCTTCGCGGCTCTCATTCCCTGCCCCTGCCAAAGCTCACCCAGCCAAGCCGCGCTCTCCTTCCTGCCTTGCTTTGCTGCCTCCTCCCCCCCCACCCCCAAAGCTTGGAGGTTCCCCGGCAGGAAGGAGGGAACTTAATCCTCTCCAAGGGCTGCAGAAAACAGACATGCAAATGGGGGCTTGCCAGCTCTTCAAGCGCTGCCGGCTTTCTTCGGGAATTACCGCCCGCTGAGCCCGGTAACACTGACAGGCCGAGCCGCGGGGCTTGGCAGCGCAGCCGGCAGAGTGTGGGAAAGGGCGGCCGCCACGCGCCGGGCAAGGCGAGACTCGACGGGGAGGACACCGGCAGCAGCGCCCCCCCCCCCGAAACCCGCTCCGGGCAGGTAATTCACAGAGAGTGGACAGAAGGAAGCCTTAAAGGGCTTCAGCCTCCCAGAGTGGCGGGGAATAATAATAATAATAATGATAATAATAAAATTGACAGGGGGTGTTTTTCTAGGTGAGGGGGTGGGGACTGTAATAACAAAAAAATCAGCTCTATATCAACCGCTGTTTTGCAATGAGGAATTGCAAATAAGGAAGATCAAAAGGAGAATGTTTTTTGGGGGGGACTCTCTTCCTCTTCCTCCTCCTCCTCTCGTTCTTGCTCCTCTTCCTGGCAAAAGGGCTGCTGAGACCCCTTCTCTCTTGGGTGCCGGTGGGTGCTGTGACGTTGACGCTGATGTGGCAAGTGCCTTTACTTAGCAGAGTGCATTCCCCTTTACACAGGATGGGAGGGGAAAAAATTGAAACTTACACTTTCGTGCATCCCTCCCGGCGCGACGCTGCGCGCTGACGTCACGGGGCTGTAATGGTGGTGTGCCTCGAGATTTTTTTCATCAAACAAGTGGGCCTTTGCCCAAAAAAGGTTGGGAAACACTGTTCTAGCGGCTACTGTAGCATATTGGAAAAGTGTTTGGTCTTCCTTTCTAATTTCTTCTCCAACTATCCCGAAAAGGAAGGCCTCTGGTCTCTTTTTAAAGTTGTATTTAAATATCTTTTTTAGTTCATTGTATATGGATTCCCAAAATTTTTTAATCACCTCACAGGACCACCACATATGATAGTAATTACCCTCCTTAATTTTGCATTTCCAACATGATTTGTCTACATTCTTGTACATTTTTCCTAATCTAACAGGTGTGATATGCCACCTGTACATCATTTTATACATATTTTCTCTAAGTGTTGTACAAGGTGAGAACTTCATACCTATATTCCAAAGTTTCTTCCACTTTTCAAACTCTATATTATATCCAAAGTCTATCGCCCATTTCACCATTACATCTTTTACTTCTTCATCTACGGTGTCCCATTCCAATAGCTGACTGTACATTTTTGATAGGAGTTTTGTCTCGTTTTCTAGTATTTCTATCTGGAATCTAGATTTTTTTCCACTCATCCCATTCTTTTTGTCTTCGGTCCACATAGCATTTATTTGATGGTATTGGATCCAACCTGTCAGTTTGTTCCTTATCTCTTCGTATGGTCTGATCTTCCATCCGTTTTCTGTTTTTACTAACAGATCTTCGTATGTCCATCTTTTCCCTTCGATATTGGTTTTCTTTACTGTTAGAATATCGATTGGTGATAACCACCATGGGGTATTTCTTTCCAATAACTTTTTATTTCTCTCCCATACTTCCAACAGTGATCCTCTAATAACATGATTAGAGAATCCTTTGTGGACCTTTCCCTTGTCCCGCCATAAATAAGAGTGCCATCCATACCTTATATCGAAACCTTCTAGATCTAACAGATCTGTATTTTTAATTGTAGTCCATTCTTTTACCCAACAGAGGCATGAGGCTTCATAATACAACTTCAAATTCGGGACTGCAAATCCTCCCCTGTCTCTTTGATCTGTCAATAATTTAAATCTAATTCTTGGCCTTTTTCCTTGCCATATAAATTTGGAGAGTACTTTCTGCCAATCATTAAATGTTGAAATTCCCCTAATTATTGGTATAGTTTGAAACAGAAACAGCAGTTTCGGTAATAGATTCATTTTTATTGCGGCCATTCTCCCCAACCAGGATAGTTTTATTCTGCTCCAGGTGTCTAAATCCCTCCTTATTTCTTTCCATGTATTCATGTAATTATCTTCCATTAAATTTATATTCTTCATTGTCAGCCAGATTCCAAGATATTTTATTTTTTTAGTTACTCTAATTCCAGTCTGCGATTCAAGGTGGTTTTTTATCTCTTCATTCAAATTTTTTGTCATCATTTTCGTTTTTATTCTATTTAATTTGAAGCCAGATAATTTTCCGAATTCTTCTAACAACTCTAACACTCTACCAACGCTTGTTTCTGGGTCCTCCAATGATAACATAAGGTCGTCAGCATAAGCTTTAAGTTTATATTCCTTCCGTCCAATTTTTATTCCCCGTATTTCTGGTGTTTTCCTTATCTTGTTTGTAATTATTTCTAACACCATGATAAATAGTAGAGGCGATAGGGGGCACCCCTGTCTTGTTCCCTTGGAGATGTCGAAAGATTCTGTTAAGCTATTATTGATAATTAGTTTAGCACTTTGTTGTGAATAAATTGCTTTTATTCCTTCCAGGAATGCTCCCTCTATCCCAACCACCTCCAAACATTTTATTAAAAACTGCCAAGAGACGTTATCAAACGCCTTTTCGGCGTCTATGAACATTAATACCGCTGGAATTTCATTTTTACCTTCTAAGTATTCAATAAGATTTATTATATGTCTTATGTTATCTTTAATCTGTCTATTAGGCAAAAAACCAGCTTGATCATGGTGAATGAGATTGACTAGGCATTTTTTAAGTCGACCCGCCATCACATCTGCAAAAATCTTATAATCATTATTTAATAATGAAATTGGCCTATAGTTCTTAATATTGAGTTTGTCCGAGTCTGGTTTAGGTATTAATGTGATGTATGCCTCTTTCCATGACGCTGGCATTCCTCCTCCTCTTAAGATCTCATTCATTACTTCACAAAGAACTGGAGTTACGAGTTCGTCTAATACTTTGTAATATTTGGCCGATAAGCCATCTGGCCCCGGAGCTTTCCCTAATTTCATCCTTTTTATCGCCTCCTGAATCTCCTCTGCTTTTATAGGTTTATTTAATAAATTTCTTTCTTCCTCCGATACACTGCTGATTCTATTCTCTTCCAAATATTTTCCTATTTCTGTTACATCTCCTTCTTCTCTTTTATATAAATTTTTGTAGAAGTTAATGAAGCTCTTTTTTATTTCGTTGGGATCCTCCACTACACGTTCTTCTACTTTTACTCTATTGATCACATTGTGTTTTCTCCTGTTTCTTAGTTGCCATGCCAGTAGTTTCCCCATTTTGTTTGCAGACTCGAAAAATTTCTGTTTCATTAACTTAATTCCCCATTCGACCTCTTGATTTATTAATGTTGAGTATTGCGTTTGCAGCATCTTGTATAGCTGCTTATTTTGTTCATCATTCGGTTTCTCTATCAGATTTTTTTCACATTTTCTTAATTGGGTAATTAACTCTTCTTTTTTTTGTTCTTTCACCTTTTTCCTATAACTATTTTCTTGTATCAAAAAACCTCTTAACACAGCCTTACTGGCATCCCAGACTATATTCATATTAGTTTCTTTATTATTGTTTAACTCGAAATATTCTTTCAAAGTTGTTTTAGCCTTTCCAATCACATCCTCTTTTTCAAATAGATAATCATTCATTCTCCACTTATATATGCCCTGGGTATCCCATTTTAAGTGTAAAGTTATTGAATTATGATCTGATAAAGTTCTTGGTTGTATCTCACATATTCACAGAGTGAATATGACCATGATGACGAAAGAAAAAGGGGTGGGGGTGTTAAAACCTTTGCTTTAGATGTTGGGGGCTGCCAAATCCCACCGTTGTGGGAAGAGGATCAGGTTGAATGGGGGGGGGGAGGAAATGCCAGCCTCAAAAAGGGGAGAAAGAGAAAAGGAGTCTTAAAGCCCCTTCCTTTTTGGGGGTTTCTGATACAACAGAATGCAATTAAAAAAAGAGCTCAGAATGAGAAAAAAGATAAGATTCTGGAGAAAATAAAAGAAGGAGAGAAAAAATTAAGATCGAAACCAAAGTCACAGGAGATCCTGAGAGAAATTAAACTTTATCAAGCACAATATATGAAATTGATAAATCAGGAAGTTGAATGGAAAATTAAACAAATGAAACAAAGGACTTTTGAATCGGCAAATAAATGTGGAAAACTGCTAGCGTGGCAGTTGAAAAAACGACAGAAGTTGAACACGGTTACTAACCTAGAGATTGAAGGGAGAAACATTCAGAACCCTGTGGAAATTAGAAAATGCTTCCAGAGATACTTTAAACAACTTTATACCCAAGGGCCGCAAAAAGAGACTGAGATAGACCATTTTTTAAGAAACAACGGATTACCAAAACTATCTCAAGAAAATAAGACAATACTGAATTATAAAATAACAGAACAAGAGATTGAAGGTGCCATCCAGAACATGCAATTGGGCAAATCTCCAGGGCCGGATGGGCTAACCTCCAAGTATTATAAGATCTTGAAAGACTATCTAATTCAACCACTGAAGGAGGTTTGTAACGAGATCATGGAGGGGAAGAAGGCACCGGAGTCGTGGAAAGAAGCTTTCATCACACTTATACCTAAATCTGAAACTGAAAAGACACAACTTAAGAACTACCGTCCCATTTCCCTTTTAAATGTGGATTACAAAAATTTTGCAGATATTTTAGCTAATAGATTAAAAAAAAGTGTTAAATGAAGTGATTCACAAAGACCAGGCAGGCTTTCTCCCAGGCAGACATTTGTCTGATAATACAAGGAACATTATTGACATTTTGGAACTATTGCAAATGAACACTAATACAAAAGCAGTGTTGATCTTTATTGATGAAGAGAAGGCCTTTGACAATATTTCTTGGAACTTTATGAAGAAAAATCTTAAAGGGATGGGAGTGGGACGGGGGTTTGAAAATGGCATAGATGCAATTTATTCAGAACAAAAGGCAAAATTGATAGTCAATAATGTGGTGTCAGAAGAGTTTAAAATTGAAAAAGGAACACGACAGGGCTGCCCTATCTCTCCATTGTTATTTATTTCGGTCCTGGAGGTGCTCTTGAACATGATCAGAAGGGACCGGTTGATTGAAGGAATTCAGGTCGGAGCTAAACAATACAAACTTAAGGCTTTTGCAGATGACCTGGTTTTGACATTACAGGAGCCAGAATCTAGTACGAAAAGAGTTTTAGAACTGATTCAAGAATTTGGTCGGGTGGTGGGATTTAAATTAAACAAACAAAAAACTAAGGTTTTGGAAAAAAAATTGACAACTATGGAAAAAGAAAGGTTTCAGAAGGAGACAGAGTTAAATGTGGTAAAAAAGGTGAAATATCTAGGGGTTAATATGACGGCTAAAAACTTGAATTTATTTAAAGATAACTATGAAAAATGTTGGTCAGAAATCAAAAAGGATCTAGAAATTTGGTCAAAATTGAAGCTTTCCTTGCTGGGTCGAATTGCTGCTATAAAGATGAATGTATTGCCAAAAATGCTGTTTTTGTTCCAGACTTTGCAGATTGTGGACAAGATGGATTGTTTCAAGAAGTGGCAGAGAGATATCTCTAAGTTTGTCTGGCAGGGCAAAAAGCCCAGAATAAAATTTAAAATACTAACTGATGCTAAAGAAAGAGGGGGGGTTGCCCTGCCAGACATGAAACTGTATTATGAATCAGCAGCTTTCTGCTGGTTGAAAGATTGGCTACTTCTAGAGAACACTGATACTCTGGATTTGGAAGGGTTCAACAATGTGTTCGGCTGGCATGCATATTTGTGGTACGACAAGGTTAAAGCTCATAAAGCATTTAAGAACCATATTGTCAGGAAAGCAGTGTTTAATGTCTGGACAAGATACAAAGATTTATTAGAAAATAAGATCCCAAGGTGGTTGTCACCAATGGAAGCTAAGGCTCAGAAAAGACTCAATATGGAGGCCAAGTGGCCAAAATATTGGGAGATATTAGAAAATGAGGGAGACACATGGAGATTGCAGAGTTTTGAGAAACTAAAGGACAAAGTGCGAGATTGGTTACATTATCGTCAAATTAGGGAGGTTTTTAATATGGACAAAAAAACAGGCTTCCAGGTGGAAAAATCGAAACTAGAAACAGAACTGTTAGAACCTAAAACTAAGGTACTTTCAAGAATGTATAATTTGCTGTTAAAATGGAACACTCAGGATGAAACGGGCTGAGACATTTATGATAAAATGGGCTCAAGACATTGGTTATAATATTATGTTTGCTGACTGGGAACGGTTATGGACCACTGGTGTGAAATTCACGGCATGTAATGCCCTGAGAGAAAATATTATGAAAATGTTATACAGGTGGTACATGACCCCAGTCAAGCTTGCAAAAATATACCACTTGCCAGATAATAAGTGTTGGAAGTGCAAAGAAACTGAGGGAACATTCTTTCACCTTTGGTGGACATGCCCAAGGGTTAAGGCTTTCTGGGAAATGATCTATAATGAATTGAAAAAGGTATTTAAATATACCTTCCCTAAGAAACCAGAGGCCTTCCTTTTGGGCATTGTTGGCCAAATGGTGCCAAAGAAGGATAGAACTTTCTTTATGTATGCAGTAACAGCAGCAAGAATACTCATCGCAAAACATTGGAAGACACAGGATTTGCCCACTCTGGAAGAATGGCAGATGCAACTGATACACTATATGGAATTGGCAGAAATGACTGGCAGAATCCGAGACCTGGGAGAAGAGCTAGTGGAAGAGGACTGGAAGAAATTTAAAGACTACTTGCTAAAGCATTGTAAATTGTATGAATGTTAGAATGATGCAGGATATAAAGATAATATGGCATTAGTGACATAGCTGAAATAAGTATGCAAAAACTGGTTTATAAGAACAAAGGTGAAGTTAGAATAATGTTATGTCAAACTCAAATAACTGATAAAAAAGGGAAAAATTGGAGACATAATAGTTGAAATGTATAATACAAAATAAGATTTGAAAGAGGGTGAAGTATTGCTGAATAAGATTTTGTAAAAGGGAACACAGAAAAGGGAGATGTGAGGAAGTCTGGAAGGAGGGTTATGAAAATAATATCTAAGAAACTGGTTTTTTATGTTTTCTTTTTTTATGTCCTTTTTCTTCTATTTTGTATGGGGGTTTTTTTATTGTACTTTCTTTTCTTTTTTGGCTTTTTTTGATTGATTGTGATGGTGTTTTTTCTTTTTGGTTGTGAATGTGAAGTTTGTTTTATTGTCTAAAACTTTAATAAATATCTTAAAAATAAATAAATAAATAAAGCCCCTTCCTTTTTTGGGGGGGTTGGCTGGAATGCTAAGCAGACCCCAAAATCGAAGGGTGGAGGTGAAAGATAGATATAAGGAAGATATTAAAGGGAGGAGGAATATGCCTATTTTAAAAAACCCCAATCTAGGGGGGGGGAGGAAGATCGATGTGGGGCGATTGCGGGGGGCCCCCAAACCCCACATATACACCCTTCCCCTTCAGAACTGGGGGGTGGGAGAACAGGCACCTTCCCTCAAAAAAAGAAATACAAGGGAGGGGGCGACGGAGGAAGGAGGACTAATTCCCCCCCAAAAAATGGGCCCACCCCCAAAAAAGAGAGCCGCCCCACAGATGTCAATAGGTGTGGGGAGGGGGGGTGACAGGAAACCAGGCTGGGGTGGGAGCGAGGCCCTACGGGGAGGGAGGCTCCAGCTGGGCCGGCTTCTCCCCTCCTTTTCGGGGCACCTCCTCTGAGGGGGGGCCGGCAAAGGAGCGCCCCGCCGCCGAGCTGCCTCCTCTCAGTCCCCCTTCGCGTCCGCGCCGGCCGCCGCCATCTTGTTTGGTTCTCTTCCCTCCCCTCTCCAGGGCCTGATGAGCTGTACATAATGACAAAGCAAATATTTTCCCAATAAGTGAAGTTTTTTTTTAGTCCAGTTGTCCCAAATCTAATTAGCAGAGACAGGAGTCCATAGTGCTCTTCCTTGGGGATACTGCTATCTTCCGGTGTGTGTAATATACAACCAGCTGGTGATTATATATAAACCAGCCAATTTGAGGCATGGTTGATTGTCTTCATGCACCACAACGGGCAGACAATTCTCTCCACAGATTTCCTCGACCAAACACACATAGAACTCCAGCTCTCTGCAAACCTCTGATAATGCACTGAACTCAGCTTCAGTAGATGAAAGCGCTATGAGACTTTGCTTCCGGGACCTCCACCCAACTACTGTGTCCCCAAACTTCACCACTAGGCCTGACACTGATTTGCGATCCTCAAGGTTAGCCCAACTCGAATCCACAAAGCAAGTCAGTTTCACTTCTCCTTGTGCTGGCAACCTAAGACAAAAGTCTTTGGTCTCCTGCAAATATCTCAGAACTCTCTTGATGCCATTCCAGGCTTGTACACTAGGACTTGAAGCCTCTCTACTGAGCAGATTGACAGCAAACGATATGTCTGGTCTGCTCCGCTGAGACAAATACAACAAACTCCCTAGGGCTGACTGAAACACTTCAGTATTTTTGAACGCAGCGCGTTCTACTTGCTGGCTGTCCTTCACAAAACTAGTCTCCATAGGACTTCTCACTCCTGCACAATTACTCATCCTGAATTTCTCAAGCAACTGTTCAATCTTACCTTTCTGGTGAAGCAAAAAGCTTCCATCACTTGCTCTTGTGATCTCTACGCCTAAATAGGATTTGACATCTCCAAGCTGTTTTAGCTTGAACCGCTTTCCAAGCTCTTTAGCAAACTTCTCCACCTGTTCACCTGTCTGTGCCATGATCAAGATATCATCAACAAACACCTGAACCACTTGCTGTTTCAAGCCTGAATCTCTAATGTAAAGACAACTGTCTGCAAGAGATCTCTTAAAACCTAGCACTTATAAGGCTTCATGTAGGCACATATTCCAATTCCTGGCAGATTGGCGTAATCCATAGATGGATTTGTGCAATCGCCACACGACGCCTGGCTCACTGACTTCAAACCCTGGAGGAGGAAGCATGTACAACTCCTCCTGGAGATCTGAGTTCAGGTAGGCGACATCTACATCAAAATGGTTCACCTTCCAACCTCTCTGTGCTGCTATCGCCAAAAGCGTTCTCAAAGTCTCGGCTCTCGAGGTCGGCGAATAGACCTCCGTGAAGTGGACACCCTTCTTCTGTGTGAATCCTCGGGCCACTAACCTCGCTTTATACTGTGGTTCTCCCGTTTCTGTGGGTTTAAGTCGATAAACCCATCTGCAGCTGACAGCTTGCTTTTTAGCCGGCAGCTGAGTGAGTGAGAACACACCAAGAGACTCCTTGAGTTCATCTCCTTCTGCATCGCCTCATGCCATTTGCTGGCTTCTTCCCGAGGCAACTTCTGAACATCCTCAAAGGATTCAGGTTCACACCTAGCCACACCAACCCAGATGCTAGTGGCTTCATACCTTTCAGGTGGCTTTCCTTTGGTTGATCTTGCTGACCTCCTCAGTGTGAATTCTGGAACTGCGCCTGATTCACCTGGATCAACCCTACCATCCCGTGTCAGAAACCTCCCCCTCTGACCTGCTGCACCTTTTCGGGCGTACAGCTGGTTCTGCTGGCGAGGATGGCTCACTCCTTGGCTCAGACTTGACAGAGACCTGTGGAGGGGTCTTGGGATTCCCTTTTGGAGAGACACGGAGCCTCTCCCTTGGAGATCCCGGCTCTGGACTCTGTGGCTGTGGACCGTGCACCTCAGCAACAGGTTCAGCCTTGTCCTCCTCCTCCTCATCTGAGTCTAACAGAACATCCGGGTTCCCGTGGAGACGTTTCCACCCACTCTGCTCGCAAAACTCAGCACTGCCGCTAATGAGCAGCTTAGACTGGTTGCCAGTAGGGTATGCAAAACGCCATGCCTTTGAACCCGGCTCATAGCCTACAAAGATCATCTTCCTAGATCTTGGCTCACCCTTTCTGCGCATGGCCTTTGGAATGAGGACCCAAGCCTCACAGCCGAAAACGCGCAGAAAGTCCACTTTTGGTTTCTTCCCATGCAGTAAGAAATATGGTGTGTTGCCTACACTAGAATTGTACACCCTGTTCTGCAGAAAACATGCTGTCTTATAACTCTCAGCCCAAAAGCGCTGTGGCAAACCCGAGTCTGCCAACATAGCGTTTGCAGCTTCCTGTAGCGTGCGAAACTTTCTCTCTGCATTCCCGTTCTGTTGCGGAGAGTAGGGGGCCGTCAATCGATGACTGATACCCTTCTGCCTGAAAAACGATTGCAGCGCAGAACCTGTGAACTCCCCCCCCATCAGATTGAAAGGAAATCACCCTGGTAGAGAACCGCAGCTCTACCGCTGTGATCCAATCTCTGATCAGTGCAGCTGCTTCTGACTTCTGTCTAAGCGAGAAAACCCAAGAATGCCTAGAAAAATCGTCAATCAGAACCAGAACCCATTTAAGGTAAAGGTAAAGGTAAAGGTACCCCTGCCCGTACGGGCCAGTCTTGACAGACTCTAGGGTTGTGCGCTCATTTCACTCTATAGGCCGGGAGCCAGCGCTGTCCACAGACACTTCCGGGTCACGTGGCCAGTGTGACAAGCTGCATCTGGCGAGCCAGCGCAGCACACGGAACGCCGTTTACCTTCCCGCTATAAAGCGGTCCCTATTTATCTACTTGCACTTAAGGGTGCTTTCGAACTGCTAGGTTGGCAGGCGCTGGGACCGAGCGACGGGAGCGCACCCTGCCACGGGGATTCGAACCGCCGACCTTTCGATCGGCAAGTCCTAGGCGCTGAGGCTTTAACCCACAGCGCCACCCGCGTCAGAACCCATTTAGACCCAGCTAAAGAAGGTGTTGGCATGGGCCCTGATAAATCTGCATGCACAAGTTCAAAGGGTTTGCTGGTTCTCCTCTCTGACCTGGGGTATGTGCATGTTGTGACCTTCGATTGCTTACAGGCTTGACAATCTAGGTATCTGTCACATGCCTTGAACCTACACCCAATTGTGTTGTCAATGGCTTTTCGCACATATGACCACCTTGCATGTCCGAATTTCCTGTGCCACAAGTGTATACAATCATGGTGTGGTGGGACATTTGCACACTGCACTTGGGCGTCTTTAATGGACTTTCCACTAGCCCCATTTTCCACCAGTCCCATTTTTCCACCAGTCCCATTTTCAATAGGCATCTCCACCAGAAAGAGCCTGTCTTTGTTTTTCTCCTGGCCTGCTGCTTTCCCACGTCTTTGCTGGGAACCAGCCCTGGAACCGCCGCTTATCTGCTTTGTTGACATTCCACGCCGGCCGGTGTCCTTGGCAGCCTGGGCCTCTAGCGGATGTTTCCCAGCGCTGTTGGACGTCGCCTCAGAGCACAAACAACTTTCGGAGCATTTGGCTTTCTCAGAGCTCTTGGAATGGCCAGCCTGGCCTGCACCCCCACTCCCGGGTGCTCTGCTGCCTGAGGAACAGACTGCAACTGCCTTCCGCTTCCCAGCTCTCAGCCTCTCTCCAGCACACAGTCCATCACACAGATGTGTTGAAGCATAGAAACAGCTTCCCAAAACAGTCCCAGCCCCCTCTGGGCTTAGTGCTCTCTCTGGGCATCTTCTAGCCCCCTCTGGTCTGGCTCCCACTGCGGCCTGACATGCCGTCTTCAGTGCCTGCCACGCGACCCAGGGCTTCCTCCCTTGGAGCTTTGGCAACAGCCAAGCCTCAACGCTGGCCCTTAAAATGGCTAGCACCCTTTGCTCTCTCTCTACAGCATCAGCCACGTCTGCTTCACAAGCTTCCACTGCGCCTGCAGACTTCTCACTGGGCTGGGCAAAGACTGAATCAGCTTGTGTACACTCCCAAAGCTGCCTTTCTGCCAGCCAGTAGTACATGCGCTTTCTCCAGTCTTCCCAATTGGCCCCATGCAGTCTTTCACCGGGGTAGCTCTCATGGCCTTGCTGTTGCTGAGCAGCCATCTTCCTCCCCCCGGGGCTTTAAGCGTACTCACAAGTTTGCCAGCAAGCTGGACCTCCGAAGCAGCCGTCTCTCTTGGCTTTTGGCTCCGCTCTCCAGCAGTCCTCACTGCCCTTCCTGGCAGGAGTTCTCAGCAACGTAACGCTGGCAGTCTTCCTCCCTTCTCACACTTGTCAGGAAACGCGGAACTTCCATAACCTATGCTTTTGCGTAAATAAATCCTGCGTCCAGACAGGCTTCCCTGCGTGGCTCTGCTAGGGAGCTGACCTGGCAGGAGAGCAGAGTAGAAGCGGTCCTGCGTCTGTGTGAGATGAGGGATAAATCAAGTCCAAAGACAGTTCGGTTCTTATCTCTAGAAGCGTTTATTTACAGAGCAGTAAATCCATCAGAAACCTCCGACATTCTGTGCTCCAACAGCACACACGCAGCCTTCAAGCTGAGCTGCGTCTCTCAGGCAGAATCGAAAGCAAGTCTGCAAACTGACACAGACTGTGACGTGCTTCTCTGCGTTGAGCTCCTCCCAGATACAGGACACCACAGAGTTTTAACCCTGTCAGTTCCAAACTCCACATATACAAGGCCTTCAAGTGGGTTCCCATTCTTATAAACTGAAGGCATTTGCAGATGATGCGCTGTTGTTCTTGGAAAACCTGGTGGAACCTGTGGTTAAGGTATTGGAAGTAATGAAGCAGTATTGCGATACAAGAATAAAACTAAGATGACACCAAAAAAAAAATAGATGGGCAAGGGAAAGAGAAACTGCAAGAAAGTATTAAAATGAAGAAGAAGAAGAAGAAGAAGAAGAAGAAGAAGAAGAAGAAGAAGAAGAAGAAGAAGAAGTGGAAGAAGAAGAAAAAGAAGAAGAAGAAGAAGTAGATTTTTCTTCTAACATTCTCCTTTCCCTTCCTCCCCCACAACAAACACTCTGTGAGGTGAGTGGGGCTGAGAGACTTCAAAGAAGTGTGACTGGCCCAAGGTCACCCAGCAGCTGCATGTGGAGGAGCAGGGACGTGAATTACGAGTCCACTTCTCTTAACCACTACACCACACTGGCTCTCACCAGGTAAAATACCTGGGTACTGTTTGGGGATAACAAATAACAATGCTAATCTGATCCAAAACAATTATATCATTATGGTGAGTAAGAATAAAGAAGAGATGGAGAGATGGAGTAGAATGAAATTTCCTCTAATGGGAATGATTTTGGTGGTAAAAATGAATATCTTTCCTAATATGTCATTTCTGTTTCAGACAATCCTAGACAAATGTACAGTGGTACCTCAGGTTAACTACTTAATTCGTTCCAGAGGTCCGTACTTAACCTCACACTGTTCTTAACCTGAAGCACCACTTTAGCTAATGGGGCCTCCCGCTGCTGCCGCGCCGCTGGAGCACGATTTCTGTTCTCATCCTGAGGCAAAATACTTAACCCGAGGTAATATTTCTGGGTTAGCGGAGTCTGTAACCCGAAGTGTATGTAACTTGAAGCGTATGTAACCTGAGGTACCACTGTAATATGAGCTGCTTCAAACAATGGCAAAAAGAGTTATCAAAATTTATCTGGTAGGGGGAAAGACCGAGGATTAAATTTAAATTAATGGATGTTAAAGATTTAAATTAATGGATTCTCAGTCTGATTTGGTTAAGGGAATTGGATTAGATTTGGAAGGATATGGAAATCAATACGGAAGCCATACCTGCTTGTAATATGATAAGGCGACGAAGGTGGCAGAGGGACCCAGCGCTGGGCGGCAAAGGAGTGGACAAGGAATGCCACCACCAACCCCCAGCGTTGGGTCCCTCCTCCACCACCACCTCTGCAGCATCAACCACCCTCTCCTCAGATTCTGGGTATCACCCCAGCCCCAGCGCTGAGTGAAGAAAGGCCGGGCCAGGCGGCAAGTGAGCAGGCAAGGGATGTCACACACACACACCGGTCCCTCCGCTGCTGCTGCAGCAACATCTACCCCCTCCTCTGGTTCTGGGTGTTGCCTGTGGCCCCAGCACTGAGTGAGGGAAGGCTGGGCTGGGAAGTAAGCAAGTGGGCAATGGAAGTGTGGCACTCAAAACAGAAGTGCAACACTCAGAACAGAGCCCATTCAGATTACAAAAAAAGTTCGCAAACTGGAACACCTACTTCCAAGTTTGCGGCGTTCGAATTCCAAGTTCTTCATGAACTAAGCTGTTCAAAAACTGAGGTACAACTGTAATTGCAACTTACCGGATCAGAAAACCCAGTTGAGAGACTGCTAGGGAGACTGCGGTGATAGGGGTGGTGAGGGCTGAGAAAAACACTGAGAGAGAGTCAGTGTTTTACTGATAAGGTGAGGAAGAAAGGGAACAATTAACCCCTCTCCACTTTGATGGATGTAACTTCTTGTGGAACTCTGTGTAAGCTTAAGATTTCAGCTTTTGCTCCATTCTCTCCCCAAGTGGTTGACCAATGTGGTGTATAAAAGGAGGGATTGTAAAGCTCTGGGAATTATGCCAAACTTTACAAGTAGCTCTCCTGAACCTATTCAGTATTTTGTCTCCCTGCTTATTCAATTTATATGCAGAATAAATCATGTGAAAGGCTGGGCTGGATGAATCCCAAGCTGGAATTAAGATTGCCGGAAGAAATATCAACAACCTCAGATATGCAGATGACACAACCTTGATGGCAGAAAGTGAAGAGGAATTAAAGAACCTTTTAATGAGGGTGAAAGAGGAGAGTGCAAAATATGGTCTGAAGCTCAACATCAAAAAAATGAAGATCATGGCCACTGGGCCCATCACCTCCTGGCAAATAGAAGGGGAAGAAATGGAGGCAGTGAGAGATTTTACTTTCTTGGGCTCCATGATCACTGCAGATGGTGACAGCAGCCACGAAATTAAAAGACGCCTGCTTCTTGGGAGAAGGGCAATGACAGGCCTAGACAGCATCTTGAGAAGTAGAGACGTCACCCTGCCAACCAAGGTCCGTATAGTTAAAGCCATGGTTTTCCCAGTAGTGACGTATGGAAGTGAGAGCTGGACCATAAAGAAGGCTGATCGCTGAAGAATTGATGCTTTTGAATTCTGGTGCTGGAGAAGACTCTTGAGAGTCCCATGGACTGCAAGAAGATCAAACACATCAATTCTTAAGGAAATCAGCCCTGAGTGCTCACTGGAAGGACAGATCGTGAAGCTGAGGCTCCAGTACTTTGGCCACCTCATGAGAAGAGAAGACTCCCTGGAGAAGACACTGATGCTAGGAAAGATGGAGGGCACAAGGAGAAGGGGGCGACGGAGGACGAGATGGTTGGATAGTGTTTTCGAGGTTACCAGCATGAGTTTGACCAAACTGCAGGAGGTAGTGGAGGACAGAGGTGCCTGGCGTACTCTGGTCCATGGGGTCACGAAGAGTCAGACATGACTAAACGACTAAACAACAACAACAACAACTCCTGAACCTTGGAGAAGACAAAGTAAAATCACACAGTTTTTCCTTCAGGACAGAAAAAAGAGTCGAGCAAGGGGACATGCAAGAACTTGGGAATACAAGTTCTTTGATAAATTTGGCCCTAGAATTGGCCTTGGCAGAGAACATAAACAAGGCAAAACTGAGAAATAAACTGGGGCAAAACGACAAGCTTAGACAGAGGCATTCTTTTAAGCTTAGTAGAAGCCCACCCATTTCTAGATAACCTGAGGTACCTCTGTACAATCACGGATCAATTTATGGAAATAACATCTAACCATCACAGCTAAACAAAGGGATGAGGTGGAGAAACTCCCCTCTATAAATAAAGATAACCAAATCGGTAAGGAACACCCTCTTATCAGAGAATATAACTGTACTGTCCCTTCAAGTTGCATGCCGAGTTCCCGCCTCCCCCCAGTATAAATAAAGACTCATGACACCATTGTTTTAGGTTAATGGGCTAAAATTGGCCACGACTTTATTGGTCACAGGTAAAGAGCGGTATTGGCTTAGGCATTGGTCCTAACCGACTATCCAGCTTCAGCCTGTTTGCTTGAAGACTGGGAAGGGTTAACAACAGCAGGGGGAGCCCTGCTGATGCACATCAACTAGTGACTCCCCCGGGGTCACCACTCGAGGGGGCGCTTTAGGCCCTGACCTTCATAGGCTTCGGACGAGGCCACGCCCCCCGGAATCCTTTACAGGACTACCCATTAATATTGGGGGGGTGATGGCGCCCCCTCCCCCAAAACATCTACATAACAACCACAGCAGCTGCTCAGACCAAAGAGGGAGATCCTGGGGCCGCGCTTGCCTTAAATGAGGCAAGCCACACACCCTGAGCCAGCCGATTGGCTGGCTCAGGGGATGACGTGGCCCGAGGATTCCCCTGATTGCGCGGGGGCTGGAAGCCCGCAACACTACCTCCTCCTGATGTCGGAAGTGACTTTATTCTATAACTTCTGTTGAATGACTCCAAAGAAGATTTCTTAATCCGGAAGAATTAGGCCTCGCTGACCTGAAATCAACAAGCCAAATTCCAAATACTCAAAAGGAGTTTTTAACCCTTTAATTGGAGGTTGGTCTGTGTTTGTGGACAAAGGTAGGGAATTAAATCCAACTGTAGAACTGGATTGATATAATGATTCTTATCATGGAATATGGCGGGACGGTCCCCCAAGTTAGTAGATTTAAATTTTAAAAGAATTCTGCATTGTTGTTGTTTAGTCGTTTAGTCGTGTCCGACTCTTCGTGACCCCATTGACCAGAGCACGCCAGGCACTCCTGCCAACATTCTTAACTCTCAATATTTGGGGGAGGTGATGGCACTCCCTCCCCCAATACATCTACATACCGTATTTTTCGCACCATAGGACGCACTTTTTCCCTCCTAAAAAGCAAGGGAAAATGTGTGTGCGTCCTATGGAGCGAATGCAGGCTTTCGCTGAAGCCTGGAGAGTGAGAGGGGTCGGTGCGCACCGCCCACTCTCGCTCTCCAGGCTTCAGGAAGCTATCCGCTAGCCGTGGGAGACCCAGCTCTCCCACGGCTAGCGGACCGCTGCATTAATCCAGAAGCTTGGGGCGTGCGGAGCTCAGCGCACCCCAAGCTTCTGGGTGCCGGAAAGGTCTCGCTAGCCCTGGGAGAGCCCCGCGACGTTGCGGGGCTCTCCCAGGGCTAGCGAAGCGCCGCGCTAATCCCGAAGCTTGGGGCGTGCGGAGCTCAGCGCGCCCCAAGCTTCTGGGTGCCGGAAAGGTCTCGCTAGCCCTGGGAGAGCCCCGCAACGTCGCGGGGCTCTCCCAGGGCTAGCGAAGCGCCGCGCTAATCCCGAAGCTTGGGGCGTGCGCAGCTCAGCGCGCCCCAAGCTTCTGGGTGCCGGAAAGGTCTCCGCTAGCCCTGGGAGAGCCCCGCGACGTCGCGCGGCTCTCCCACGGCTAGCGGACCGCTGCGCTAATCCAGAAGCTTGGGGCGTGCGGAGCACAGCGCGCCCCAAGCTTCTGGGCGCCAGCAAGGGCTAGCGGAGACCTTGCCGGCGCCCAGAAGCTTGGGGCGCGCTGAGCTCCTCACGCCCCAAGCTTCGGGATTAGCGCTCCGCTAGCCGTGTCTAGGCTGCGGATAGCAGCCTGCTTCCCGGAGCGTCGGGCGCCCTGAAAGCAGAGCTCCAGGCTCCAGGCTTCGGGAACACATCCGCAGAGTGGGGAGCCTTGCAGGAGTTCCCCACAGGGCTCCCCACGCTGCGGATAGTAGCCTGCCGCCTGGCGGGTGGGGCGCCCTGAAGCAGAGCGCCCCGCGCGCCAGGCAGACATCAGCCAGCTCCACAAGCTCGGGGGACAGCAGGGAGGCGCAGCGCCACAATCCCGCTGTTCCTCGACCTGGTTCGGTTTCCCTGACTTGCTTTTGGGGGGGAAATAAAGGGGAATTTTTTTTCCTTTATTTCCCCCCCCAAAAAACTAGGTGCGTCCTATGGTCCGGTGCGTCCAATCGTGCGAAAAATACGGTAACAACCACAGCAGCTGCGCAGACCAAAGAGGGATATCCCGGGGCACGCTTCCCTTAAGTGAGGCAAGCCACACACCCCGAGCCAGCCGATTGGCTGGCTCAGGGGATGACGTGGCCCGAGGATTCCCCTGATCACGCGGGGGCTGGAAGCCCGCAACACTACCTCCTCCTGATGTCGGAAGTGGCTTTATTCTATAACTTCTGTTGAATGACTCCAAAGAAAATTTCTTAATCCGGAAGAATTAGGCCTCGCTGACCTGAAATCAAGCCAAATTCCAACTACTAAAAAGGAGTTTTTAACCCTTTAATAGGAGGCGGGTCTGTGTTTGTGGACAAAGGTAGGGAATTAAATCCAACTGTAGAAGTGGATTGATATAATGATTCTTTAATGAACAGTTCAATAGAGTTTTTAACACCCAATACCATGCAAACCTCTGGGGAAAACATGAAGTTCAAGTCTTGTTTGACTATGAGGCTATAACTCCAATAAGGAATTCTGCAGGTCAACAATACAATTGCCGCCAACAATACATTGAAGATCTTATCATGGAATATGGCGGGATGGTCCCCCAAGTTAGTAGATTTGAATTTTAAAAGAATTCTGCATTGTTGTCGTTTAGTCGTTTAGTCGTGTCCGACTCTTCGTGACCCCATTGACCAGAGCACGCCAGGCACTCCTGCCAACATTCTTAACTCTTAATTCTTAACCAACATTCTTAACTCTAATGCATAAATGGGCTAATACCATAGCTAATTTGTCCGGCCAGGCTTACTTATGTCCACCTACTTTACCTTGGGATGAAATGGATAATCAAACCTACAGTCATCCCCCCCCCCCAAGCCTACTGAGAAGCTCAGTGTGTAAAGAGGTTGGAGGTGGTTGCTCCAGCTCATGCCACATGGTTCTCACAAGCCACTCTTGAATTCCGGTATCAATAATTCAGGAACTTTTACTACTTTGTGACTAACCCCGTGTTTTAATGCCCATGCTTGTGGAAAAGCACATGAACCTGACCTTTGTAGTTTGGAAGTAAACCATTTCAGGAAGTCTCATGTAAACTTATGCAGCTATCTCATGCTATCTATAGTTGAGCCAAAGTTCATGCTGTGAAGTTAGCTTAGGATTGCCATAGGGTTACCTGGACATATACGGAATACTGCAGCTGACAGCAGTGACCGGGCGTAAAATCGGACAAATGTCCAGGGAAATCTGGGTGTATGGCAGCCTATGTTGGAAGTGCCGTTTTTGCCATTTCCACCCCCCAATAAAAAGACAAAACAGCCGTTTTTTGTTTTTTCTTATTCTTTTCTTGCATTTTTGCTCAAAAAGCTCAACAACCTTCGGCAAAACTGAAGAAGCTGCCATAGCATTTGAACACAACCCAGCAGTTCAAAAGCATGTCAAAGTGCAAGCAGATAAATACCGTATTTATCGCCCTATAGGACGCACTTTTCCCCCTCCAAAAATGAAGGGGAAATGTGTGTGCGTCCTATTGGGCGAATACAGGCTTTCGCTGAAGCCTGGAGAGCGAGAGGGGTCGGTGCGCACCGACCCCTCTCGCACTCCAGGCTTCAGGAAGCTGTGCGCAACCCTCGGGAGTCCAGCGGGAAGCCGCGCTGGGCTCTGGAAGGTTGCGCAGAGCTGCCTGCGCTCCCGGCCTCCGCGCAGCACTGCACAACCCTCAGGAGCCCGGCACCAAGCCGTGCCAGGCTCCAGAGGGTTGCGCAGACCTGCCTGCCCTCCCGGGCTTCCCGCAGCTCTGCGCAACCCTAGGGAGCCCAGCGGGGAGCCGCGCCAGGCTCCCAAAGGTTGCGCAGAGCTGCCTGCATTCCGAAGCCTCGGGCGCGCTTAAGAGAACCAGCGCGGCTCCCTAGGCTTGCGGATAGCAGGCTGTTCTGGGGGCTGGGGTCGGGGGAAGCTCGGGCTTCCCCTGCGCCAGCCCCATGCCGGGGGGGGGGGGAATAATTTTTTTTCTTTATTTCCCCCCCCCCAAAAAAACCCAAGGTGCATCCTATAGGGCGGTGCGTCCTATGGGGCGAAAAATGCGGTAGATACTGCTCCGGCGGGAAGTTAAACGGCATTTCCGTGCGCTGCTCTGGTTCTGGCTTAGTCATCCTGGGCACATGACCCGGAAGCTGTACGCTGGCTCCCTCGGCCAATAAAGCGAGATGAGCGCAGCAAACCCCAGTCGGTCATAACTGGACCTAATGGTCAGGGGTCCCTTTACCTTTCCCTAAGATAGAGGGAAGGTTACTCAAACAAAACTATTTATACTATATCTGCTCCTAAATCATTTCCTCAAGCTTTTTTATAATGTACATTACAGCGGTACCTTGGTTGTCGAACAGCTTGGCTCCCAAACAAATTGGCTCCCAAACACCACAAACCCGGAAGTGTTCCAGTTTGCGAACATTTTTTGGATGCCAAACTTCCGACAGGGCTTCCGTGGCTTCCAATGGCAGATAGGAAGCTCCTGCAGCCAATTGAAAGCCGTACCTTGGTTTTCAAATGGTTCCTGGAGTCAAACAGACTCCCGGAATGAATTAAGTTCAACAAGCAAAGTACATATATACTCTCTCTCTCTCTCTCTCTCTCTCTCTCACACACACACACACACACACACACAGTGAAACAGTGATTGCTTAACTGCTTTAAACAATCAAGGTCAAGTATGAAGGAATTAGCAGTATAAGAACATCTTCAGAGTTGCCTTATTAGTCTTTCTGCAGCAAAAACAATACATTATTTTGGCAACTTAAAGACTATCAAATGTATTGTGTTATTGTGAACCACACAACACTTTAAAAGATGCCTGCAGCGTTCTATAGTGGGATTGTAGAGAGGTAGATCAGGGTGATAAGAAATGCAGGTAAGTGCATTGTTACAGTAACTCCCTCTAACAATTATATTAACTGGGAGAGGGTCTCCATGGCAACACTGCCTATAAATTGCCCATTGTGACTCTGCTTTTAAATAAGGCATTGACTTCACTGTCTACTTTATACTCCCACAGGTTGCGAATAAAATAAGAAACCAGTTCAATGGCTCCTAAAAAGCCACCAGGTAAGTCCCTTCGGTTACTATTTTCTCTTCACAGGAACACAGAGATCTGCTGACTTGATATGTTCCCTCCAGTACATTATACTGTAGAGAATTGACAGAGCTGAGATATTTCGGGCTGTTGCTCAAAGTTTATTTTTATGTTGATCATATCTCATCTCATCTCATCATATAACATTACTATGTTCATGCTGTCTTTATATAGATAAGCCGGAGAAAGCTGAACCACCCGCAGGAGACAAGGCCGCAAAAGCACCAGGTCTGTATGCTCATTAGCACATGGAGGAGGAAGGAACAGTAAAGGAAAGTTATGATGGGGAAGACCAGAGTTAGGACAAGCATTTTCTATAGGACCAGGGCATCCACCAAGTCCAACTGAGGAGCAATGAACTTGAGCTTGTGTCCACCATCTGCTGCTGGCAGTGAACAGCCCCAGCTTGAAATGAAAGCTCTCCTTGATGGGCCCTCGCCCTCACTACAACTCATCCACTGGTGCAGCCCCTTCCACTTACTTGATGGGGGGCAGCCAGATGGAACTCCACAACCCCAATCTTCCCATGGGTATGCTGTGTCCAATCTACTCTGCTAGTTGAGGATCAACTTCTCGATGTGAACTCTCATCTCAGTTCTACCTTTCACTATAAGAACATTATGCTTAGTGGGCAGAGTGGGACACTTAATCTCAGAGTCATGTGTTTGAGTCCCACATTGGGGAAAGATTCATGCATTGCAGGGGTTGGACTAGATGACCCTCGTAGTCCCTTCCGCCTTAGTCTATTATTCTATGAGAACATAGCAAGACCTTGCTGGGTCAGACCAAGGTACGTCTGGTCCCGGGTGATGTCTCTTCATGCTCCTGAGGCCCCCAGACAGGGAACATGGGCAGAAAAGTATCTTCAAGAAGCAATACTTCCATGCCAGAGTCCTTCATCCACTTTACTTTCCAAAGGGTCTGGCCCCCTGGCATTTCACAGTGGAGCAACCCCCCACCATGGGTTTGGGAAGCTGACTGCCATATGTTGATCTAGATGGGTTGCCAGAGATTATGGGAAATTTCTTGACTGGGGTGGCACTGGGTTGTTGTCTGTTGATGCCTAAAGCAGAATTTTCTCTCCTCCTGTCCATCAAGGAGAACTAACACCTTTGCAGGAAAAAGTGAAAAAGTTCTTCGAATCTTCATATTCCCTGTATGTTGGCGTAGTGCTTGTGATGGGCTCCGTTATAGGGGCAATAATGCTGACCTATCTGTGTAAGTTCCAGTCTTCTAGGAAAATATAAAAGGGTAATGGGCAGAATTACAATTCACTCTTGCTTGCTTCATTTCAGTGGAGACCTTTAAATGGAAAGGATAGGTTCTGGTCTCCACTAAGCCCTTTCACCCCCTGATTTCAGTTGGTGAGATAAATATTTAATGTACTCTCTCCCATTGAAACCAGTGGCACCGTAGGGTTGTCCCTGAAGAAATGCTCAGAGACTTTTAACTGGTTTGTTAAAAAAAGGCAAAGGACTCCAGACAGTTAAGTCCAGTCACATACGACTCTGGGGTTGTGGCGCTCATCCCACTTTACTGGCCGAGGCAGCTGACATTTGTCCACAGACAGTTTTTCTGGGTCATGTGGCCAGCATGATTAAGCCGCTTCTGGCAAAAGCAGAGCAGCGCACGGAAACACCGTTTACCTTCCCGCTGCAGTGGTACCTATTTATCGACTTGCACTGCATGCTTTCAAACTGCTAGGCTGGCAGGCACTTGGACTGAGCAATCACGGGGATTCGAACCAGCGACCTTCCAATCAGCAGGCCCTAGGCTCAGTGGCTTAGACCCCAGCACCAGCCGTTTCCCAACTGGTTCTTCTGGGAGTTCTTCTGGAATGTGCCTTGCTCCTTTGTACTCAGGCGATTAACCCCTTCCTTGGATGAGCACACTGCAATCTCTACCATCTGTTGCGGCCTAGGGTCCTCAAATCGTAGAAGTACCCAAAGCAGCTACACTACCTCGCGGATGAAGCAGGTTGGGGGCCAGACTGTTAATCTTGGGAGCCTGTAGAAAACCTTCCTAATGTTCATGGCCCAGCGTAAATATGTGCATTCAGCTGTTCCTTTCTTGACAAATCTGGACTGTGAGAGTAGGGAAGACCCAACCCTGGTCAGCCAAGCCAAGCCCACCTGGCGGCAGCTATCCTGCTACTGAAAGAGACTCAGTCAGGGGGAGGCAGGGGCGTTCCATGGGGGGGGGGGCGGCTGCACTGGGTGTCATTCCAAAAGGGGGGGGCAAAATGCCGACCCCCAATCAGCAGTGACTCCCGGGGCGCGCCCTACTCACTGTGCACCGACCCCAGCGATATGCATCCCCCCAGGAAGCACGCCACCCCTACGGGCGGCACTCCATGCCCCCGGGACGCATGCCATGACCTCCGGGGCACACACCACGTCGCCCGTGGGTGGCACACCACACCCCCTGGGACGAGTGCTGCTCCAAGTACCAGAGCAGGTTGCTTCACCTCTGGGGGAAGGAGAGCTTCCCAAGGCTGAAATGCTTTCTTCAACTCCCAAGGGTATCGAGAGGCTGGAGTACCCACAGACGTCCTGGAGAACACCTCTGTCAAGGGTCATGTGGAGGGAGGAGGGGATTCTAGGTCTCAATCTCCTTGTCAAGATGAGGTAGCCATCATGTCCATCTCCTGTATGGGCCCGGCACCTTTGCAATTCAGAATACACACACACACACACACACACACACACACACATTCATTCATCTATCTATCTATCTATCTATCTATCTATCTATCTATCTATCTATCTATCTATCTATGAAGATATTGGGCTAAGGACTCTAAATTAGATCTTGAGGCTTGAAAATGGACCTTCCTAGAGGAGAAATTCTTCATTTACGAATTTTGGGAAGTGCATTACATATTGGAACTTATACGACAGAAGTCTCATCCCAAATGCAACTTAATCCCTTCCAAAGGGGTGCTGGGGGAAGCAAAGCTATTCTCCCACATGTGTTGAACAACTTTCCCCATCATCACCTTTAGATGTTAAGGAAGTGCAAAGGAGAGCCATATTTGAAGAAGGAACGACAAAGGTTCTGCAAATGGTAGAAGACACCTTTCCGGATCTTTTTGAGGCAGATGGTAAGTCATATGTTACTTTTTGTCTGCGCAGGAGCTCCTTACACGGCCCACCATCTCTTCTCATTGCTCAGTTCAGGGAAGTCGAAGAGGAATGGATGGGTTGCCTCATGCTCATTCTCAACTTCTCCATAAGCATGGTGTGTGGGTGTGGGTGTGTGGGTGTGGGTGTGCCGTGTTGGTGGAAAAATATATTGATATAAGAAAGAAAATTCCTGAATTCCAAGATCCAAGTTTGGGGCAAGAACCCAGCAGAGATTTACAGTCACAAAATATGCAGCAAATGTCAGCATGAAAGTATAGCCTGCTAGACCTTTAAAATAGGCTCTTCCAAGTGACTTCCAAAGTTTCCCTCTTCCCCCAGCAAACGAGAACACACACTTGGTAAGTTAAAGAATGCTTTGCTTACAAACTCTTCAAAGGTCAGATCCATGTGCTTCAGAAAAGGTGCACGGCAGGAAAACTTAGCTTAGCAACATTGTGGAGGAATATCCTAGAGTATTGGTACAGGAACTCAAGAGTGGCTCATGAGGAGCATGGGGCTGAGCTTGAGCAACCAGATCAAATGAAGAAAACGTTGCTTAGCAACAGCGTGGAGGAATTTCCTAGAGCAGGGGTCTGCAACCTTTAAGACAAAAAGAGCCACTTGGACCCGTTTCCGAAGAAACAAACAACTGGGAGCCGGAAAACCGGGAAGGTGACGTCGGGGCAGTGTGTGACTAACGCACGCACCGCCCCCATGCGACGTCACAGCCAGTACAGCGCCCGCCACAGTGAGGAGTGTCGGGGCACACAATGCGCCTCCTCCCCTCGCTAGTATCCGCCCCGGAGCCGCGGCAAAGGTGTAAAAGAGCCACATGCGGCTCCGTAGCTGCGGGTTGCAGACCCCTGTCCTAGAGTATTGGTACAGGAACTCGAGTGGCTCATGAGGAGCATGGGGCTGAGCTTGAGCAACCAGATCAAACCAGGAAAATGTTGCTTAGCAACAATATGGAGGAATTTCCTAGAGTATTGGTACAAGAACTCAAGAGCTTTAGCTTCAGCAACCAGATCAAACTTCATCACACACTGAGCTTCTCAAGTAGCCTGGGGGGAAACAATAAGCTTGATTACCTATTTCTTCCCAATGTAGATGAGTCTGGCAGGGCAACATACTCTATGGCTTGAACACCTTAATGCATTATTTAAAGTTAAGCATGTTGGCTTGCCGATCAAAAGGTCAGCGGTTCGAATCCCCGCGGCGGGGTGCGCTCCCGTTGCTCAGTCCCAGCGCCTGCCAACCTAGCAGTTTGAAAGCACCCCCGGGTGCAAGTAGATAAATAGGGACCGCTTACTAGCAGGAAGGTAAACGACGTTTCCGTGTGCGGCTCTGGCTCGCCAGAGCAGCGATGTCACGCTGGCCACGTGACCCGGAAGTGTCTGCAGACAGCGCGGGCCCCCGGCCTCTTGAGTGAGATGGGCGCACAACCCTAGAGTCTGTCAAGACTGGCCCGTACGGGCAGGGGTACCTTTACCTTTACCTTATGTTGGTTATACGAGGCTGATTAACCTACGTTTTGGAGTTGCAGAGTTGGAAGGGATCACAAGGGTCTTCTAGCTCAACCCCATGCAGTGCAAGAATCTTTCACCCAATGGGGGGGGGGGGTTCAAATCCACAACCCTGAGATTAAGAGTCTCATGCTCTACTGACTGAGCTGTCCAGAAGCTCCAGGAAAGGACTGCAGCTGAGTGGACGTGCAAATGCCATTGTTGTTGTTGTGTCAAAAAAGATTGAGAAAGGAACACGACAAGGTTGCCCAATCTCTCCATTGCTTTTTATATCGGTCCTGGAGGTTTTGCTAAATATGATTAGAAGGGACCAATTGGTAAAAGGTATTCAAGTGGGAGCCAAACAGTATAAATTGAAAGCATTTGCTGATGACTTGGTATTGACTTTACAGGAGCCAGAATCAAGCACTAAAAGAGTATTAGAACTGATCCAAGAATTTGGTCAGGTAGCAGGTTTTAAGTTGAATAAGGCGAAAACTAAAGTCTTAGAGAAAAATCTAAATGAGATTGAGAGAGACAAGTTCCAGAAGGAGACAGGATTGACATTGGTTAAGAACGTGAAATATTTAGGGGTAAATATGACTGCTAAGAATGTGAATTTATTTAAGGATAACTATGAAAAATGTTGGACGGAAGTGAAAAAGGATTTAGAAATATGGTCAAATTTGAAGCTATCGTTGCTAGGTCGAATTGCTGTGATTAAAATGAATGTATTGCCAAGAATATTATTTTTGTTTCAAACATTGCAAATTTTGGATAAAATGGACTGTTTCAAGAAGCGGCAGAGAGATATCTCTAGATTTGTCTGGCAGGGCAAGAAGCCTTGTATAAAATTTAAAATATTAACAGATGCTAAAGAAAGAGGTGGATTTGCCCTGCCAGACCTTAAACTTTATTATGAATCAGCCGCATTTTGTTGGCTGAGAGAATGGATGCTTCTTGAAAACACGGACGTGTTGGACTTGGAAGGTTTTAACAATGTTTTTTGTTGGCATGCATATCTGTGGTATGACAAGGTTAAAGCACATAAAGCGTTCAAAAACCATATTGTTAGAAAAGCACTGTTCAATGTTTGGGTAAGATATAAGGATTTGTTAGAAAGTAAAACCCCAAGATGGTTGGCACCAATGGAAGCAAAGGCCCAGAAAAAACTCAATATGGAGGCCAAATGGCCGAAGTATTGTGAAATTTTGGAACAAGAAGGAGACAGACTAAAACTGCAGAGTTTTGAAAAACTAAAAAATAAAGTGCGAGACTGGCTCCATTATTATCAAATAATGGAGGTATATAATGTGGATAAAAAAATAGGCTTCCAAGTGGAAAAATCAAAATTGGAAACAGAATTGTTAGATTCTAAAGTTAAGAATTTGTCAAGAATGTATAACTTGCTGTTGAAATGGAATACTATAGATGAAACGGTGAAATCTGTTATGATTAAATGGGCACAAGATGTTGGATATAACATTATGATGGCTGACTGGGAACAGTTATGGACCACTGGTATGAAATTTACGGCATGTAATGCCTTAAAAGAGAACTTAATGAAAATGATCTATAGGTGGTACATAACAGCAGTCAAGCTTGCAAAAATCTATCATTTGCCTGATAATAAATGTTGGAAATGTAAGGAGACTGAAGGTACTTACTTTCACCTTTGGTGGACATGCCCGAAGATTAAGGCATTCTGGGAAATTATCTATAATGAAATGAAAAAGGTATTTAAATATACCTTCTTGAAGAAACCAGAGGCCTTTCTCTTGGGCATGGTCGGCCAGTTGGTGCCAAGGAAGGATAGAACTTTTTTCATGTATGCTACGAC
Organism: Podarcis muralis; assembly: GCF_964188315.1. Classification (NCBI taxonomy): domain Eukaryota; kingdom Metazoa; phylum Chordata; class Lepidosauria; order Squamata; family Lacertidae; genus Podarcis; species Podarcis muralis. The sequence continues at coordinate 3,672,887 of NC_135663.1, forward strand.
AGCAACAAGAATACTCACTGCAAAGTACTGGAAGACACAAGATCTACCCAACAGGGAAGAATGGCCGATGAAGCTGATGGACTACATGGAGTTGGCGGAAATGACTGGCAGAATCCGAGACCAGGGAGAAGAGTCAGTGGAAGAAGACTGGAAAAAGTATATCTACAGAAATACTGTAAAATTAATGAATGTTAGAAGGATGCTGGAAAGAAGTTATATGGCTTTAGCAGAAATGTTATAAAGAATTAAGTAAGTATAGATTGATAATGGGTAAGGGTGTAAAATGCAAAGCTAAATTGTGTTAAGATAAATTAGGGAGCTAAATTTGAGAAAGAGAGAAAGGACTTGCTGAAACAACTAATTGAACTAGAATACAAAAAAGGGAGGTGTGAGGAAGTCAAGGAAATAAGTAAATGAAAGATAAGGACATGAAAATGCTGGTTTCTTTTTTTCTTTTTTTCTTTTTAAATGTTTTTGTATCTTAAATGTTTTTGTTTTTTAATGTTTTGATGTATTGTTGGTGTTTTTTCTTAATGTATTTTCCTTTTCTCATTTATTTTTGAAACTTTGTAACCTTTTATTGTGTGCTTTTCTTTTTTCTGTATCTGTTAAACTCTAATAAATATCTTAAAAAAAAAAAAAGAATCTTTCACCCAATGGGGGGTTCAAATCCACAACCCTGAGATTAAGAGTCTCATGCTCTACTGACTGAGCTATCCAGAAGCTCCAGGAAAGGACTGCAGCTCAATGGACGTGCAAATGCCATTGTTGTTGTTGTGTTAAAAAAGGCCCGGATTCAATTTTCAGCATCTCCAGGCAGAGGTGGGAATGACCTCTTTCAGAAGCCCTGGAGAGCCATTGCTAGTCAGCATAGACAATTCTCATCTAGATTAATGAATGGTCTGATTCTGTATAAGGCAACTTCCTAGGTTCCTATATATGAAAAGTAAATATTAGATTTTGAGAAACATGGCTTTTCAGTATCTGTGCATGGCTGTTTGAGATTCCTCCCAACTTCGATTGTTGCAACTCTCTTAGATATCACAAAATTCAAGAAAGCTGAGAATATATCTGCGGCAATATCCGAAGAGAAAAAGAAAATCAGTGAACTACAGCAGGCTATTAGTAAGTTACTCAGAAACCACTTTTATTGGTCAAGGGACAAGGTACCAAAACCTTTGAGGCAATAGGTGATTTTAGAACCATTGGGATGGACTTCTCTTTTCCATTACAGGCTAGAATGGCACATTCTGGTCCCAATCCCATTCTGAAATATCAGTGAGATTAGCGCTCCTGGATGGGTAGCTCTCTTCAGGTGTTTTAAGTGAGCACATGTGCAGAGGGCTGTAGGGATGAGCATACTAGCTCTGGCCCACTAGGGCTCTTCCCTGTGAAATTGCAGGCTGACGGTCTCAAGCTGCGAACCAGCAACATAGGAAAGGCCACAAGTTCTCTGTGTACTATGTACAAGTTCTCTATCAGGTACAGGATTTTAAATAGTATGGACACAGTCAAAAGGCCATGTTGTTGAGCCTATGAGGGCAACAGCTCCATTACACTGGAAACCTAGCCAGATGGGCGGGGTATAAATATTTTTTTTTATTATTATTATTATTATTATTATTATTATTATTATTATTATTGATGTCTGGTTAACCCCATAGTCCTTTGAGGAACAAGCAAGTGCATTAGCATGTCTGATGAGGCACTTGTCCAGTTTTTGTTTGGTTATGTTAGTTTAATCATAGAATCATAGAATCATAGAGTTGGAAGAGACCACAAGGGCCATCAAGTCCAACCCCCTGCCAAGCAGGAAACACCATCAGAGCACTCCTGACATATGGTTGTCAAGCCTCTGCTTAAAGACCTCCAAAGACGGAGACTCCACCACACTCCACCACACTCCTTGGCAGCAAATTCCACTGTCGAACAGCTCTTACTGTCAGGAAGTTCTTCCTAATGTTTAGGTGGAATCTTCTTTCTTGTAGTTTGGATCCATTGCTCCGTGTCCGCTTCTCTGGAGCAGCAGAAAACAACCTTTCTCCCTCCTCTATGTGACATCCTTTTATAATGTGTCAGTGTTATGTAGTGTTTTTGTATTGTATTGTATTGTATTGTATTGTATTGTATTGTATTGTATTGTATTGTATTGTATTGTTCTGTTCTTTTTCTTTCTTTTTTTCTTTTCTTTGTAGTGTTGTGTTTAAATTGTTGGAAAAGTAATAAATATCATTAAAAAAAAAAAAAGATGAGGCACTTGTCCTGAGGGCCAAATACTCTGCTTGACTCATGAATCTATGACCAGTCCCCACATGTCCTCCTTTACATGCTAAGGGAATTCATCCTGAGCCTGTGAAATAAGAAAAAAGTATTTTCTTTTCCATCATGTCAGCAGCACAGCTTTTGTTTCCTATATTTTCTTTCCCACTGTTCAAATGGTGGGTTGTTCTAGGTTTTTTGTACTCAAAAACAGTTCTGAAACTGTCTAGAAGGAATTGGCTACAGCAAGGTCGCATTTCACAGGAGACCTGGTGGAGCTCCCTTGCACCTTTCAGTCTGTGTCTGGTACTTTGGGCTATTGACCCAAACCTGTTAGAAAGCTGGCTAGTGAATTTTTAATGGGCGCAAAAAGAAAAAGAGGAAGGACATGAATGGTACTTCTCAGACCAAATAAGCTATGCGCAGATCCCTGAGCAAAGAAGTTATATGCTAAAAAGGCCTCACTCCTGTCAGCAATCATGCTGCAGCATTCAGCACCAACTGCAGGTCAAGCACGAGGGAAGCCTCAAATAGAGCATTCTGCATTAATCCAGTCTTGAACTGAGCAAAGTATGAACTGTTGTGGCAAGGAATCTTGGTTCAGGAATGACCAGACCTGTTGAACCAGCTGCAGCTGGTAAAAGCCACTTCTAGCCATTGGGGCATCTACCATGGCCCTCTCCTCTACCTTCCCCCAAAAGGGAACATTGGCAATGGCCCATAGCTGTTCTAATCCAAAGGGGCCAGAGCTGCTTTCTTTAGGAGTGGTCACACCACTGCTTCTTTCAATGCAGCAGGGACCACCCCCTCATGCAGCAAAGCATTAACCACAATCTGGACCCAACCAGTCAGCCCCCTCTGATAGATTTGCTAAGCCAGGAGGGATTGGAGTTGAGGGGCCATGGGGTTGGATGCATTGCTGCCAGTACCTTCTCCACATCAGCTAATTGCATAAGGTGAAATTGATCCCACTAAACATCCTCTATAGAGCCACTGGCTTCTTCAACTGGAGATGCAACATTTGGAGAAACAAATGAGCAACTTTATCCTTTAAGTGCGTAGCCAGCGGGTCCTAGTGGGTCTTTGAGGACAATGCTAGATTTTTTTCAGTGAGGGTGGTTCCCCCACCCAAGGTGCTCCCAAGGTTCCCCCTAATATCAGTGTTTTAAACTCTGCAGAGTCCTACAAGCTGGCTTCTACTACAACCTCACTTGTCCTGTCTCTCATTTTATTCCTCTCACATTCTGGGCATTGCTCAAAGGTGACATTCACCACAGGTTACGTGAGGAATGGATTGTTTGGCATGGAGCCCTATATATATTTGACTTCATTGCCACCCCAAGGACTTGGAAACAGTGCATACAATACTGCGAAAGGATGAAATACGATACAAGATTGTTATGTGTTGAAAGTGATGAGGAGCAGGTGAGCAGATCATGCAACAAATTCTTCAGGGACAATGGAAGAGTGTGACTTTGGGAGTAGATTTCAGCATCTGCCGTGGTTGTAGAGACTGATAAGGGACAGACATGAGACATGGGAAACCGGGATTTGAATCCCCACTCTGCCATGAAGCTTACTGGTCAGGACTGCCTTTCATCCTAACTTACCCCACGGGACTGTCGTGAGGACAAATGGGGAGAGGAGAAGGTCATGCGGCACCTTGAGCTCCTTTGGAGGAAAAGGTTGCATATTAGTATTAGTATTTATTTATTCCATTTATTCCATTTATTCCTTTATCATAAAAACCCAGGGTGGTGTACAACATTTTTAAAAAATTACATATTTTTCAGTGATAGAAACACAATAGTTCAGGATACAATTGTATGGGGAGACCAGGAATAATGAGACCTGGGAAACCAGGATTTGAATCCCCACTCTGCCATGAAATAATAAAAAAGCATACTAACAGACAGCCTAATAATAAAACAATCATAATAACAGTCCTCTCCCCCACACTATTACAGGCTATAGATTACTTTATAGCCTGGGGAAAGAGGAATGGTTTTGCCTGATGCCTAAAGGCATGTAATGATGACGCCAGAGAAGCCTCTCTGGGACGAACATTCCATAATTGGGAGCCACCACAGAAAAGGCCCCTTCTCTTTTTGCAATCCTTCTCACCTCTCTGGGCCATTGTGGAGGGCCTCACATGACAAGCACGGGGTATGGTGGGTTCCTAAGGGGAGAGGCAATCCTTAAGATATTGGATCCTCAGCCATGTAAAGCTTTATAGCACTTCGATTTGGACTACTAATCAGCAGCCAGTGCAGTTGTGCCCGATTGGTGTTACATGCGCAAACCGTCTTCTTCTGGTGATCAATCTGCCCATTGCATTTCTACCAGCTGAAATTTCCTGCTCCTCAATGAGACCAAGACCTAGGCATTTTTGCTCCTTCGTTTCCCCCTTATCTAGACTTTCTTCTTTTCTGTGATGTAGGCCTTTGCTGTAGCCATAGTGAAGCCCAGACCGACCGATTATTTTATTGGAATTAACATGGTAGGCTCAGATTGGCGCTGCTATCAAAAGGGCTTTCGCCTGGATAAACTGTAAGTCCAAACTCCTCCTCATCTGGGAACTTTCATAACCAATAAGTATTTGAAGAGAGCCAAGATGTTTGTGTGTTTATATTGTTCTTTATTATGATGGTTTAATTTATAGACCAATTCGTTTCCAGAGAGCTTCAAAGTGGTTTACAAAATACAATAACAATTGCACATGGTTAAAATAGAAAAGAACAAAATCCACAGCCAGGAAAGGTGTGATTAAATGAGGCTCTCAAACCACCTTTGTTGCCCAGCTGCAACACAACAACCCTGGAGGGCAACCAGTGGGATTCACTCTCTGGTCATTGCTGCCACCACCCTTCCACTTCCTCCAGCACTCCAGAGGGAAGGGACCTGGAGTGCACCAAAGCAATTGCTTTTCAAGCTTCCCAGATGCTTTACCAGGCATGTCCAAAGTCAGGCCCAGGGGCCTAATCCAGCCCGCCGGTTAGTTTAATATGGCCCATGCAGCAGTTTATTTTCTGGGGTAAAATCCTAAAAAAAGGTAAACAACTTCAATCCCAAAAAAAAACTTTGATCGGTCCTCACGCACGTTCACTTCATCAAATCTGGCCCTCTTTGAAAAAAGTTTGGACACCCCTGCTTCAATCAGAGTGCAAAGGCAGCCCACACTCTGAGTGTTGGGAATCCTGGAAGCCAAGACCCAAGTGTGGGGTGAGTACTCTTTGATGAGAGAACCCCAGCAGAGATTTAAGATAGCAAAAGATGCAGCAAATAAAAGTAAGGAAATGTCGGCTGTAAACCCTGAAAAATGTCCTCTTTCCAGTGTACTCCAGAGTATCCCACTTTCAAAGGTTCTTCCCAACTTCCCTAGCACACAAAAAGAGCACACATTTAGTAAGTCATAAAATGACTTTCTGCTTTCAAATCAGATGCTCTGCTACTGAACTGTGGCACTTGCCAATGGTAGACACCCCTCCCACAACCCCTGTTCCCTCTCTGTCTTCTCCTGCTTTGTTCTCTGAATGGACAAAAGATAAAGACTGGAAAATGCTACTAACAAATTGCCTGGTGGACCTGATTAGGACTGTCCTCTTGCAAAAGGAGTGTATTAGGATTGCCCTCTCTGTAAGCTGTGTGTGCTGGGCCCGGGGGTAACCCGAGCAACGTGGTCCAGGTCCAGTCCCAAATCAGTCTGACAGGGCCAAGGCAGGAAACCAGGCAAGGTCAGGCTCAGGGTCTCAGGCAGGTTCTAGCAAACAGCAATGTTGCTCCGAGAACCTGGGGTGGGGTCTGACAGCCTTTTTTCTTTGTCAGGGTAACAGCCAGTCCTGATCCCCCGGTGACTCACCTCCCTGTCTCGCCCAAAGGCAAGCACTCCTCCCGCGAGTACTCAGGTCTCTCCTTCTCTCAGACCTCAGTCTCTGCATCTCGGGAGATGTCGGTGGGTTAATGGACCCAGAGGCCACCTCAGCCTCTCCTGACCCAACTGGTAGTGGAGCAGCTGTGAGTGATGGCCCAGCTGAAGGCAACGAGGTCATGCCCGCATCTGGAGCCAGGGCAGGATCAGGCCCCTGACTCGACCCAGCTGGTGCTTGTTGCAGGGGAACCTGTGCAGACTGGGGCTCTTCAGAATCAGGCCCCAGACTAGGTTCAGATGCCGCCTGAGGCAAAGGATCCGGTGCGGATTGAGACTCCTCTGGTTTCGAGTCAGAGCACGGGTCCCAGGCCATCACACCGTGCAACTTTGTCACAGGTGAGGCACTGCCTTGGAAAGGAGGTTTAGCCTGTATTTTTCCACTGGCCTGCAATCTTCCCTTCAACACTCCAAATAATCAAAATCCTACCATTTATTAATTTATAGGGTTTGCCTGCAAGAATATTTCCCCCCTTATTTTCCTGAGGAAAGCACAATAAGTGCTGGCTGGATGTACGTGTTTCTGCAGGCTAGCACATGATTTGCCTTCCAATCAGACACTAATAATAATAATACCCCACCCATCTGCTAGTTTCCCCCAACCCCTCTGGGCAGCTCACAGCATATATCAAAACATAAAAAAGCAATCATTAAAAACTTCTTGATACAGGGAATAAAATGAGACTCATCTGGTGTTGGTGGTAGTGCAGAAAGTGTGTAAACTCTGACTACAGGGTAGGGCGGAGAGGCAGGGGAGTCTGCTAGACCAAAAGAGAATTCTTCTCTGAATGTTACTCCTCTGGGTTACTGCAAAAATAATGAATAAGTGTGTGGAGGATAGGCAAGTATTTGATTCTAAGAGGTACACAATAAAATAAGTATTCAGACTGAGTAGTTTCTCCTCTCCTTTTCAGCTACTGGGATAGTAATCGTCCAAGAAATAAAGGTCCTGCAAAACCAGATTCGAACAACTGTGTCATCATCACAAGGGGCTGCGACAATATTTATTCGTGTTGGCATGATGTTTTGTGCCAAGGCCTAAAACGGTGCGTCTGCAAAAGGAAACCTATTAAAAAGTGGATGAAATAATTGATAATCTGCACTCTATACCACCTTGTCAATCCTGCTATTCTGAGGCTGGAAAAGAGCCATTGTTTTACACCTGCCAAGGCTTAGTTGGGCAGTGAAATAAAGTGCGGAAGAATTCAGTCTGTGTACGTTTCAATAGATTAACTGTGTGTATCTACCTAGCAATGTTAGAACGGATAGATCTGGTTTCTAGTTTGTCCTTTTGATTACTGATATCTTGCAAGGTCTGCAAAGGACTCCTGTGATATTAGATCAAAGTTTATCTAACAGGATCACAGCCTTCTCTTTCCAGAAGCTTTTAGGGTAGAAATTGTTCATTCAATTCTCTCCAGTCTAGGCACTGTTTTCCTTTCGTGTAAAGACAGAGGCACAGGAGGTTGCATGCTAGAATAGTGTGGCAGGAGAGGGTGGAAAGTGTCGCAGGAAGATTCAAGGACAATCAAAGAAACATTTCAGCATTTGAGTGTAGTATAGTCAAGTATTGTATCGTATTCACCTTTCCAGTGTATTCTAGCCAATTTCATGCATATATCTTTTTCCTGCTGACACTACTGCAGTGATATTACAACAGGTGTCAAGGATCCAGGGGACAGAAGTTGAACTTTTGTCATGTATGTATGTATTTTAATTAATTAATTAATTAATTAATTAATTAAAAAAATTGGTGCACATTTTGTTCATTCATACATTTATGAATTTGATGAAGTCATTAGACTGAATAACAACAGCTAAACCATCCAAATAGTCATCTAAATTTCAGCCACCACAGCAGTCAGAACAAAACTAACACTCAGTGACCAACTGCCAGGAAATGCCAAGAAAGAGCTCTGCTGATCTCTGTAGGTGCCATGATCAAGCAGGCGCTTCTTTGTGTAGAGCATCAGGTGTTCGCTGTCAGCAGCAGCTGCTGTGTGTGTCTGGGTGCCTCTTCCTATCCTTGACACCTGAAATGTAATATCACTGCAGTAGTGTCACCAGGAAAAAGATATATGCATGAAATTAGCTAGAATACACTGGAAAGGTGAATACGATACAATACTTGACTATACTACACTCAAATGCTGAAATGTTTCTTTGATTGTCCTTGAATCTTCCTGCCACGCTTCCCACCCTCTCCTGCCACACCACTGTAGCATGCAACCTCCTGTGCCTCTGTCTTCACACGAAAGGAAAACAGTGCCTAGTCTGGAGAGAATTGAATGAACAATGGAAGGAAGGAACTGGGGCCCAAGAAAGGGAAAGAAGTGGCAAGGGAACACCTACAGTACAGTGGTGCCCCGCAAGACAAACGCCTCGCAAGACGAAAAACCCGCAAGACGAAAGGGTTTTCCGTTTGCGAGTTGCTTCGCAAGACGAATTTCCCTATGGGCTTGCTTCGCAAGACGAAAACGTCTTGCAAGTTTGTTTCCTTTGTCTTAAAACCGTTAAAACCCAGGGTGCATTGCTTGAAGAGGTGCAGTTGCGACTTCACTTCGAGGAGCAGCACATAGCACGCGTTGTGGTAGCCTTTCTGAGCTTTTTTAAAGACTTTGCTGAATTTTTGAAGCTTTTCCAAAACTTCTTCTGCAGCCATTTGGTAAGTTAAACTTTTGAAACTTTTTTGGTGGGTTTTGGGTTTTGGGTTGGGGTGTTTAGAATTCAAGGACTTGTTGTTGGTGAGAGGTTTGCAAGAATCTGGGAGCTTGTGTGGGTTTTTTCTGCATTTTTATGATTTTCTGTGACCATTAGGCCATGCTGTTTTTTTTTTAAAAAAAAATTGTGGTTTGAATTTCTGTGTGCTGTGCTGGGTGGGGGAACAGTTGAGGAGGGGTTTGCAAGAATCTGGGAGCTTGTGTGGGTTTTTTCTGCATTTTTATGGTTTTCTGTGACCATTGGGCCATGTTGTTTTTTAAAAAAAAAAATTTGTGGGTTTGAATTTCTGTGTGCTGTGCTGGGTGGGGGAACAGTTGCGGAGGGGTTTGCAAGAATCTGGGAGCTTGTGTGGGTTTTTTCTGCATTTTTATGATTTTCTGTGACCATTGGGCCATGCTGTTTTTTTTTAAAAAAAAAATATTTATGGTTTGAATTTCTGTGTGCTGTACTGGGTGGGGGAACAGTTGAGGAGGGGTTTGCAAGAATCTGGGAGCTTGTGTGGGTTTTTTCTGCATTTTTATGGTTTTCTGTGACCATTGGGCCATGTTGTGTTTTTTTTAAAAAAAATTGTGGGTTTGAATTTCTGTGTGCTGTGCTGGGTGGGGGAACAGTTGAGGAGGGGTTTGCAAGAATCTGGGAGCTTGTGTGGGTTTTTTCTGCATTTTATGGGATTTTCGATGTTTTCCAGTTTTGTGCTGTAAGTGTTCTAGCGCAGTGTTTCCCAACCGGTGTTCCGCGGCACACTAGTGTGCCGCGGAACATTGCCTTGTGTTCCGTGGGAGGGAGGCGGGCGAGTCGGGCGGCGAGAGGCGGGGCGGCGGGCACACGCGGGGCGGCGAGCGAGCTCCCTCCCACATCCCATCGCCGCTCGCTTCGGCCGGCCTACTGGAGGAAGGCGCGAAAACCTCGCGCATGCGCAGGCCTTCCGCCTGCGACAGCCCAGTAGGCCGGCCGAAGCGAGCGGCGATGGGATGTGGGAGGGAGCTCGCTCGCCGCCCCGCGTGTGCTCGCCGCCCGACTCGCCCACCTGCCTCCCACGGCACACCAGCCTACCTCCGTGGGAGGGAGGCGGGCGAGTCGGGCGGCGAGAGGCGGGGCGGCGGCGGCAAGGAGAGGCAGCCCAGCGCGGGGCTCTCGCCGTCTGCCTGCCTGGATTAAAAAACTCCACTTATCTGGAGGGGCAGAGAAAAGCACACACAGCTGCAAATCCATATGTAACATTTTGTTGCAGATCCTCCTTGGCTCCAACTGCAGGTACGGGAGGAGGAAGAAAAAGAAAAAGGTGCCCACCATTCTTTATTTTCAGAATGAAACCAGTTTATTGAGAAGCATTTTTCAGAGTCAAAAAATACGCAATGGATCAGCTGCACAGACCATTTAGGAAAAAATGAGTGCCCTGTCCCCATTCACTCTAGAATAAATTGTTGTGTATATGCAGCTGGACCCTGAGAATAACAACTCTAGCAACTTATTGTAGCTAGAAGTTCCCAAAAAAGTTATTTAAAAAAATTAATTAGGGACAAGTACTAGAAGATTGGAACTGTCCTTTGTATGTAGAGACAGTGGAAGCCAAAATCCGAGTCTGTTTTCTACAGGCTAGTTTTTGAGAAGCAGAGCCAAACGCATGGGCAAGGACATGGAATTGGTTGCCAGCTCCCTCCCAGCCCCCTTAAACTGTGCCCAACAGGCAGAAATTCAACAGGTAGAGATGGGAGAATTCTTGCTTCCTGAAGACCATCCCAGGAGTGAAGACTCAAAACACAAAACGTTCACCACCCTATTGCAGAACAAAGACATTCAGCAGTAAGCACTCTGGATTGGCTTCTCCAAGCCAGCCAGGCTTTCTTTTTTTACAGTATTTTTAAAAAAGCAGTGTTTCCAAATGCACAAATTCTCCATCAGACACCCCACACCAAAACAAGAAAAAGCACAAAGCGTGCTTTGCTCCTTGCTTACACCCTCTATCCGTGACAGTTTCTCTATAGGAGTCAGCAGTTCTTATCTACTCTACAGTGACAATTCATTTATGAATCTGACTTAGTTCAGTAACTAAGGTATTTGCAAGGGTGAAATAAAGCATTTTCTGCCAGAAGACAGCGCAGTACGGAAGCTTCCATCCCTGAAGAAGCAGGGGTTTTGGCCTGGCTTGGGCATTTGATTGGAAGAATGCAGCACATTCTATAACCTGGGCACATGCTGGCCCTGGCATTGCCTGTTCCTTGACTGCTTAATAAACACTTATAAACTAACGTAGCTAATTTCTCTGCTCCTTTTTTTCCAAACGGCATCATTGCCAGCTTTCTAACTGCACTTTCTCACCCCCAACTCAATGTTTTGCATCCAATTGCACACTCAACAAAACCTTGCTCCAAGCCAGGGGTGAACAACCGTCAGGGTGAGGGGCTTCCTGTCCCTCAGATGTAATCTGTTGGGAGTGAGGAGGTGGGGGGGGGGTCCTGAAGGCTGTGGTGCACAAGGCTAGAGCCCTCTTCCTGCCTCACCTGTCACTCTTTTGCCACCCACCTGCCAGCCTGCCTAAAAACAGTCTGGCAGATCACTCTTGCCAGAGGTCTGAACTGATTGCTTTCAGTGTTTTATTTTTAAATAGACCTCATGAAATTCAGGCAAGGGCCACACACAACCATAGAACCGCAAATTGCCCACCCCTGCTATGGATCTTATGGGACCAGACTTTCCTGATTCTGTGTCCAGGGCAGCTGTTCATCAGCTCCATCTGGTACGCAGGCTGAGACCCTACCTGCACACAGACTGTCTCGCCAGAGTGGTGCATGCTCTAGTTCAGTGTTTCCCAACCGGTGTTCCGCGGCACACTAGTGTGCCGCGGAACGTTGCCTTGTGTTCCGTGGGAGGGAGGCGGGCGAGTAGGGCAGCGAGAGGCGGGGCGGCGGCGGCGAGCACACGCGGGGCGGCGAGCGAGCTCCCTCCCACATCCCATCGCCGCTCGCTTCGGCCGGCCTACTGGAGGAAGGCGCGAAAACCTCGCGCATGCGCAGGCCTTCCGCCTGCGACAGCCCAGTAGGCCGGCCGAAGCGAGCGGCGATGGGATGTGGGAGGGAGCTCGCTCGCCGCCCCGCGTGTGCTCGCCGCCCGACTCGCCCGCCTCCCTCCCACGGCACACCAGCCTACCTCCGTGGGAGGGAGGCGGGCAAGTCGGGCGGCGAGAGGCGGGGCGGCGGCGGCGAGGAGAGGCCGCCCAGTGCGGGGCTCTCGCCGTCTGCCTGCCTGGCTGCCTGCGAGCTCGGCGGGCAGCCCTTCCGCCCGCAGCGCCCGCTTCGCGGCTCTCATTCCCTGCCCCTGCCAAAGCTCACCCAGCCAAGCCGCGCTCTCCTTCCTGCCTTGCTTTGCTGCCTCCTCCCCCCCCACCCCCAAAGCTTGGAGGTTCCCCGGCAGGAAGGAGGGAACTTAATCCTCTCCAAGGGCTGCAGAAAACAGACATGCAAATGGGGGCTTGCCAGCTCTTCAAGCGCTGCCGGCTTTCTTCGGGAATTACCGCCCGCTGAGCCCGGTAACACTGACAGGCCGAGCCGCGGGGCTTGGCAGCGCAGCCGGCAGAGTGTGGGAAAGGGCGGCCGCCACGCGCCGGGCAAGGCGAGACTCGACGGGGAGGACACCGGCAGCAGCGCCCCCCCCCCCCGAAACCCGCTCCGGGCAGGTAATTCACAGAGAGTGGACAGAAGGAAGCCTTAAAGGGCTTCAGCCTCCCAGAGTGGCGGGGAATAATAATAATAATAATGATAATAATAAAATTGACAGGGGGTGTTTTTCTAGGTGAGGGGGTGGGGACTGTAATAACAAAAAAATCAGCTCTATATCAACCGCTGTTTTGCAATGAGGAATTGCAAATAAGGAAGATCAAAAGGAGAATGTTTTTTGGGGGGGACTCTCTTCCTCTTCCTCCTCCTCCTCTCGTTCTTGCTCCTCTTCCTGGCAAAAGGGCTGCTGAGACCCCTTCTCTCTTGGGTGCCGGTGGGTGCTGTGACGTTGACGCTGATGTGGCAAGTGCCTTTACTTAGCAGAGTGCATTCCCCTTTACACAGGATGGGAGGGGAAAAAATTGAAACTTACACTTTCGTGCATCCCTCCCGGCGCGACGCTGCGCGCTGACGTCACGGGGCTGTAATGGTGGTGTGCCTCGAGATTTTTTTCATCAAACAAGTGGGCCTTTGCCCAAAAAAGGTTGGGAAACACTGTTCTAGCGGCTACTGTAGCATATTGGAAAAGTGTTTGGTCTTCCTTTCTAATTTCTTCTCCAACTATCCCGAAAAGGAAGGCCTCTGGTCTCTTTTTAAAGTTGTATTTAAATATCTTTTTTAGTTCATTGTATATGGATTCCCAAAATTTTTTAATCACCTCACAGGACCACCACATATGATAGTAATTACCCTCCTTAATTTTGCATTTCCAACATGATTTGTCTACATTCTTGTACATTTTTCCTAATCTAACAGGTGTGATATGCCACCTGTACATCATTTTATACATATTTTCTCTAAGTGTTGTACAAGGTGAGAACTTCATACCTATATTCCAAAGTTTCTTCCACTTTTCAAACTCTATATTATATCCAAAGTCTATCGCCCATTTCACCATTACATCTTTTACTTCTTCATCTACGGTGTCCCATTCCAATAGCTGACTGTACATTTTTGATAGGAGTTTTGTCTCGTTTTCTAGTATTTCTATCTGGAATCTAGATTTTTTTCCACTCACCCCATTCTTTTTGTCTTCGGTCCACATAGCATTTATTTGATGGTATTGGATCCAACCTGTCAGTTTGTTCCTTATCTCTTCGTATGGTCTGATCTTCCATCCGTTTTCTGTTTTTACTAACAGATCTTCGTATGTCCATCTTTTCCCTTCGATATTGGTTTTCTTTACTGTTAGAATATCGATTGGTGATAACCACCATGGGGTATTTCTTTCCAATAACTTTTTATTTCTCTCCCATACTTCCAACAGTGATCCTCTAATAACATGATTAGAGAATCCTTTGTGGACCTTTCCCTTGTCCCGCCATAAATAAGAGTGCCATCCATACCTTATATCGAAACCTTCTAGATCTAACAGATCTGTATTTTTAATTGTAGTCCATTCTTTTACCCAACAGAGGCATGAGGCTTCATAATACAACTTCAAATTCGGGACTGCAAATCCTCCCCTGTCTCTTTGATCTGTCAATAATTTAAATCTAATTCTTGGCCTTTTTCCTTGCCATATAAATTTGGAGAGTACTTTCTGCCAATCATTAAATGTTGAAATTCCCCTAATTATTGGTATAGTTTGAAACAGAAACAGCAGTTTCGGTAATAGATTCATTTTTATTGCGGCCATTCTCCCCAACCAGGATAGTTTTATTCTGCTCCAGGTGTCTAAATCCCTCCTTATTTCTTTCCATGTATTCATGTAATTATCTTCCATTAAATTTATATTCTTCATTGTCAGCCAGATTCCAAGATATTTTATTTTTTTAGTTACTCTAATTCCAGTCTGCGATTCAAGGTGGTTTTTTATCTCTTCATTCAAATTTTTTGTCATCATTTTCGTTTTTATTCTATTTAATTTGAAGCCAGATAATTTTCCGAATTCTTCTAACAACTCTAACACTCTACCAACGCTTGTTTCTGGGTCCTCCAATGATAACATAAGGTCGTCAGCATAAGCTTTAAGTTTATATTCCTTCCGTCCAATTTTTATTCCCCGTATTTCTGGTGTTTTCCTTATCTTGTTTGTAATTATTTCTAACACCATGATAAATAGTAGAGGCGATAGGGGGCACCCCTGTCTTGTTCCCTTGGAGATGTCGAAAGATTCTGTTAAGCTATTATTGATAATTAGTTTAGCACTTTGTTGTGAATAAATTGCTTTTATTCCTTCCAGGAATGCTCCCTCTATCCCAACCACCTCCAAACATTTTATTAAAAACTGCCAAGAGACGTTATCAAACGCCTTTTCGGCGTCTATGAACATTAATACCGCTGGAATTTCATTTTTACCTTCTAAGTATTCAATAAGATTTATTATATGTCTTATGTTATCTTTAATCTGTCTATTAGGCAAAAAACCAGCTTGATCATGGTGAATGAGATTGACTAGGCATTTTTTAAGTCGACCCGCCATCACATCTGCAAAAATCTTATAATCATTATTTAATAATGAAATTGGCCTATAGTTCTTAATATTGAGTTTGTCCGAGTCTGGTTTAGGTATTAATGTGATGTATGCCTCTTTCCATGACGCTGGCATTCCTCCTCCTCTTAAGATCTCATTCATTACTTCACAAAGAACTGGAGTTACGAGTTCGTCTAATACTTTGTAATATTTGGCCGATAAGCCATCTGGCCCCGGAGCTTTCCCTAATTTCATCCTTTTTATCGCCTCCTGAATCTCCTCTGCTTTTATAGGTTTATTTAATAAATTTCTTTCTTCCTCCGATACACTGCTGATTCTATTCTCTTCCAAATATTTTCCTATTTCTGTTACATCTCCTTCTTCTCTTTTATATAAATTTTTGTAGAAGTTAATGAAGCTCTTTTTTATTTCGTTGGGATCCTCCACTACACGTTCTTCTACTTTTACTCTATTGATCACATTGTGTTTTCTCCTGTTTCTTAGTTGCCATGCCAGTAGTTTCCCCATTTTGTTTGCAGACTCGAAAAATTTCTGTTTCATTAACTTAATTCCCCATTCGACCTCTTGATTTATTAATGTTGAGTATTGCGTTTGCAGCATCTTGTATAGCTGCTTATTTTGTTCATCATTCGGTTTCTCTATCAGATTTTTTTCACATTTTCTTAATTGGGTAATTAACTCTTCTTTTTTTTGTTCTTTCACCTTTTTCCTATAACTATTTTCTTGTATCAAAAAACCTCTTAACACAGCCTTACTGGCATCCCAGACTATATTCATATTAGTTTCTTTATTATTGTTTAACTCGAAATATTCTTTCAAAGTTGTTTTAGCCTTTCCAATCACATCCTCTTTTTCAAATAGATAATCATTCATTCTCCACTTATATATGCCCTGGGTATCCCATTTTAAGTGTAAAGTTATTGAATTATGATCTGATAAAGTTCTTGGTTGTATCTCACATATTCACAGAGTGAATATGACCATGATGACGAAAGAAAAAGGGGTGGGGGTGTTAAAACCTTTGCTTTAGATGTTGGGGGCTGCCAAATCCCACCGTTGTGGGAAGAGGATCAGGTTGAATGGGGGGGGGGAGGAAATGCCAGCCTCAAAAAGGGGAGAAAGAGAAAAGGAGTCTTAAAGCCCCTTCCTTTTTGGGGGTTTCTGATACAACAGAATGCAATTAAAAAAAGAGCTCAGAATGAGAAAAAAGATAAGATTCTGGAGAAAATAAAAGAAGGAGAGAAAAAATTAAGATCGAAACCAAAGTCACAGGAGATCCTGAGAGAAATTAAACTTTATCAAGCACAATATATGAAATTGATAAATCAGGAAGTTGAATGGAAAATTAAACAAATGAAACAAAGGACTTTTGAATCGGCAAATAAATGTGGAAAACTGCTAGCGTGGCAGTTGAAAAAACGACAGAAGTTGAACACGGTTACTAACCTAGAGATTGAAGGGAGAAACATTCAGAACCCTGTGGAAATTAGAAAATGCTTCCAGAGATACTTTAAACAACTTTATACCCAAGGGCCGCAAAAAGAGACTGAGATAGACCATTTTTTAAGAAACAACGGATTACCAAAACTATCTCAAGAAAATAAGACAATACTGAATTATAAAATAACAGAACAAGAGATTGAAGGTGCCATCCAGAACATGCAATTGGGCAAATCTCCAGGGCCGGATGGGCTAACCTCCAAGTATTATAAGATCTTGAAAGACTATCTAATTCAACCACTGAAGGAGGTTTGTAACGAGATCATGGAGGGGAAGAAGGCACCGGAGTCGTGGAAAGAAGCTTTCATCACACTTATACCTAAATCTGAAACTGAAAAGACACAACTTAAGAACTACCGTCCCATTTCCCTTTTAAATGTGGATTACAAAAATTTTGCAGATATTTTAGCTAATAGATTAAAAAAAAGTGTTAAATGAAGTGATTCACAAAGACCAGGCAGGCTTTCTCCCAGGCAGACATTTGTCTGATAATACAAGGAACATTATTGACATTTTGGAACTATTGCAAATGAACACTAATACAAAAGCAGTGTTGATCTTTATTGATGAAGAGAAGGCCTTTGACAATATTTCTTGGAACTTTATGAAGAAAAATCTTAAAGGGATGGGAGTGGGACGGGGGTTTGAAAATGGCATAGATGCAATTTATTCAGAACAAAAGGCAAAATTGATAGTCAATAATGTGGTGTCAGAAGAGTTTAAAATTGAAAAAGGAACACGACAGGGCTGCCCTATCTCTCCATTGTTATTTATTTCGGTCCTGGAGGTGCTCTTGAACATGATCAGAAGGGACCGGTTGATTGAAGGAATTCAGGTCGGAGCTAAACAATACAAACTTAAGGCTTTTGCAGATGACCTGGTTTTGACATTACAGGAGCCAGAATCTAGTACGAAAAGAGTTTTAGAACTGATTCAAGAATTTGGTCGGGTGGTGGGATTTAAATTAAACAAACAAAAAACTAAGGTTTTGGAAAAAAAATTGACAACTATGGAAAAAGAAAGGTTTCAGAAGGAGACAGAGTTAAATGTGGTAAAAAAGGTGAAATATCTAGGGGTTAATATGACGGCTAAAAACTTGAATTTATTTAAAGATAACTATGAAAAATGTTGGTCAGAAATCAAAAAGGATCTAGAAATTTGGTCAAAATTGAAGCTTTCCTTGCTGGGTCGAATTGCTGCTATAAAGATGAATGTATTGCCAAAAATGCTGTTTTTGTTCCAGACTTTGCAGATTGTGGACAAGATGGATTGTTTCAAGAAGTGGCAGAGAGATATCTCTAAGTTTGTCTGGCAGGGCAAAAAGCCCAGAATAAAATTTAAAATACTAACTGATGCTAAAGAAAGAGGGGGGGTTGCCCTGCCAGACATGAAACTGTATTATGAATCAGCAGCTTTCTGCTGGTTGAAAGATTGGCTACTTCTAGAGAACACTGATACTCTGGATTTGGAAGGGTTCAACAATGTGTTCGGCTGGCATGCATATTTGTGGTACGACAAGGTTAAAGCTCATAAAGCATTTAAGAACCATATTGTCAGGAAAGCAGTGTTTAATGTCTGGACAAGATACAAAGATTTATTAGAAAATAAGATCCCAAGGTGGTTGTCACCAATGGAAGCTAAGGCTCAGAAAAGACTCAATATGGAGGCCAAGTGGCCAAAATATTGGGAGATATTAGAAAATGAGGGAGACACATGGAGATTGCAGAGTTTTGAGAAACTAAAGGACAAAGTGCGAGATTGGTTACATTATCGTCAAATTAGGGAGGTTTTTAATATGGACAAAAAAACAGGCTTCCAGGTGGAAAAATCGAAACTAGAAACAGAACTGTTAGAACCTAAAACTAAGGTACTTTCAAGAATGTATAATTTGCTGTTAAAATGGAACACTCAGGATGAAACGGGCTGAGACATTTATGATAAAATGGGCTCAAGACATTGGTTATAATATTATGTTTGCTGACTGGGAACGGTTATGGACCACTGGTGTGAAATTCACGGCATGTAATGCCCTGAGAGAAAATATTATGAAAATGTTATACAGGTGGTACATGACCCCAGTCAAGCTTGCAAAAATATACCACTTGCCAGATAATAAGTGTTGGAAGTGCAAAGAAACTGAGGGAACATTCTTTCACCTTTGGTGGACATACCCAAGGGTTAAGGCTTTCTGGGAAATGATCTATAATGAATTGAAAAAGGTATTTAAATATACCTTCCCTAAGAAACCAGAGGCCTTCCTTTTGGGCATTGTTGGCCAAATGGTGCCAAAGAAGGATAGAACTTTCTTTATGTATGCAGTAACAGCAGCAAGAATACTCATCGCAAAACATTGGAAGACACAGGATTTGCCCACTCTGGAAGAATGGCAGATGCAACTGATACACTATATGGAATTGGCAGAAATGACTGGCAGAATCCGAGACCTGGGAGAAGAGCTAGTGGAAGAGGACTGGAAGAAATTTAAAGACTACTTGCTAAAGCATTGTAAATTGTATGAATGTTAGAATGATGCAGGATATAAAGATAATATGGCATTAGTGACATAGCTGAAATAAGTATGCAAAAACTGGTTTATA
Source organism: Podarcis muralis (assembly GCF_964188315.1). Classification (NCBI taxonomy): domain Eukaryota; kingdom Metazoa; phylum Chordata; class Lepidosauria; order Squamata; family Lacertidae; genus Podarcis; species Podarcis muralis. The sequence goes on from NC_135663.1 coordinate 3,692,039, forward strand.
AGAACAAAGGTGAAGTTAGAATAATGTTATGTCAAACTCAAATAACTGATAAAAAAGGGAAAAATTGGAGACATAATAGTTGAAATGTATAATACAAAATAAGATTTGAAAGAGGGTGAAGTATTGCTGAATAAGATTTTGTAAAAGGGAACACAGAAAAGGGAGATGTGAGGAAGTCTGGAAGGAGGGTTATGAAAATAATATCTAAGAAACTGGTTTTTTATGTTTTCTTTTTTTATGTCCTTTTTCTTCTATTTTGTATGGGGGTTTTTTTATTGTACTTTCTTTTCTTTTTTGGCTTTTTTTGATTGATTGTGATGGTGTTTTTTCTTTTTGGTTGTGAATGTGAAGTTTGTTTTATTGTCTAAAACTTTAATAAATATCTTAAAAATAAATAAATAAATAAAGCCCCTTCCTTTTTTGGGGGGGTTGGCTGGAATGCTAAGCAGACCCCAAAATCGAAGGGTGGAGGTGAAAGATAGATATAAGGAAGATATTAAAGGGAGGAGGAATATGCCTATTTTAAAAAACCCCAATCTAGGGGGGGGAGGAAGATCGATGTGGGGCGATTGCGGGGGGCCCCCAAACCCCACATATACACCCTTCCCCTTCAGAACTGGGGGGTGGGAGAACAGGCACCTTCCCTCAAAAAAAGAAATACAAGGGAGGGGGCGACGGAGGAAGGAGGACTAATTCCCCCCCAAAAAATGGGCCCACCCCCAAAAAAGAGAGCCGCCCCACAGATGTCAATAGGTGTGGGGAGGGGGGGTGACAGGAAACCAGGCTGGGGTGGGAGCGAGGCCCTACGGGGAGGGAGGCTCCAGCTGGGCCGGCTTCTCCCCTCCTTTTCGGGGCACCTCCTCTGAGGGGGGGCCGGCAAAGGAGCGCCCCGCCGCCGAGCTGCCTCCTCTCAGTCCCCCTTCGCGTCCGCGCCGGCCGCCGCCATCTTGTTTGGTTCTCTTCCCTCCCCTCTCCAGGGCCTGATGAGCTGTACATAATGACAAAGCAAATATTTTCCCAATAAGTGAAGTTTTTTTTTAGTCCAGTTGTCCCAAATCTAATTAGCAGAGACAGGAGTCCATAGTGCTCTTCCTTGGGGATACTGCTATCTTCCGGTGTGTGTAATATACAACCAGCTGGTGATTATATATAAACCAGCCAATTTGAGGCATGGTTGATTGTCTTCATGCACCACAACGGGCAGACAATTCTCTCCACAGATTTCCTCGACCAAACACACATAGAACTCCAGCTCTCTGCAAACCTCTGATAATGCACTGAACTCAGCTTCAGTAGATGAAAGCGCTATGAGACTTTGCTTCCGGGACCTCCACCCAACTACTGTGTCCCCAAACTTCACCACTAGGCCTGACACTGATTTGCGATCCTCAAGGTTAGCCCAACTCGAATCCACAAAGCAAGTCAGTTTCACTTCTCCTTGTGCTGGCAACCTAAGACAAAAGTCTTTGGTCTCCTGCAAATATCTCAGAACTCTCTTGATGCCATTCCAGGCTTGTACACTAGGACTTGAAGCCTCTCTACTGAGCAGATTGACAGCAAACGATATGTCTGGTCTGCTCCGCTGAGACAAATACAACAAACTCCCTAGGGCTGACTGAAACACTTCAGTATTTTTGAACGCAGCGCGTTCTACTTGCTGGCTGTCCTTCACAAAACTAGTCTCCATAGGACTTCTCACTCCTGCACAATTACTCATCCTGAATTTCTCAAGCAACTGTTCAATCTTACCTTTCTGGTGAAGCAAAAAGCTTCCATCACTTGCTCTTGTGATCTCTACGCCTAAATAGGATTTGACATCTCCAAGCTGTTTTAGCTTGAACCGCTTTCCAAGCTCTTTAGCAAACTTCTCCACCTGTTCACCTGTCTGTGCCATGATCAAGATATCATCAACAAACACCTGAACCACTTGCTGTTTCAAGCCTGAATCTCTAATGTAAAGACAACTGTCTGCAAGAGATCTCTTAAAACCTAGCACTTATAAGGCTTCATGTAGGCACATATTCCAATTCCTGGCAGATTGGCGTAATCCATAGATGGATTTGTGCAATCGCCACACGACGCCTGGCTCACTGACTTCAAACCCTGGAGGAGGAAGCATGTACAACTCCTCCTGGAGATCTGAGTTCAGGTAGGCGACATCTACATCAAAATGGTTCACCTTCCAACCTCTCTGTGCTGCTATCGCCAAAAGCGTTCTCAAAGTCTCGGCTCTCGAGGTCGGCGAATAGACCTCCGTGAAGTGGACACCCTTCTTCTGTGTGAATCCTCGGGCCACTAACCTCGCTTTATACTGTGGTTCTCCCGTTTCTGTGGGTTTAAGTCGATAAACCCATCTGCAGCTGACAGCTTGCTTTTTAGCCGGCAGCTGAGTGAGTGAGAACACACCAAGAGACTCCTTGAGTTCATCTCCTTCTGCATCGCCTCATGCCATTTGCTGGCTTCTTCCCGAGGCAACTTCTGAACATCCTCAAAGGATTCAGGTTCACACCTAGCCACACCAACCCAGATGCTAGTGGCTTCATACCTTTCAGGTGGCTTTCCTTTGGTTGATCTTGCTGACCTCCTCAGTGTGAATTCTGGAACTGCGCCTGATTCACCTGGATCAACCCTACCATCCCGTGTCAGAAACCTCCCCCTCTGACCTGCTGCACCTTTTCGGGCGTACAGCTGGTTCTGCTGGCGAGGATGGCTCACTCCTTGGCTCAGACTTGACAGAGACCTGTGGAGGGGTCTTGGGATTCCCTTTTGGAGAGACACGGAGCCTCTCCCTTGGAGATCCCGGCTCTGGACTCTGTGGCTGTGGACCGTGCACCTCAGCAACAGGTTCAGCCTTGTCCTCCTCCTCCTCATCTGAGTCTAACAGAACATCCGGGTTCCCGTGGAGACGTTTCCACCCACTCTGCTCGCAAAACTCAGCACTGCCGCTAATGAGCAGCTTAGACTGGTTGCCAGTAGGGTATGCAAAACGCCATGCCTTTGAACCCGGCTCATAGCCTACAAAGATCATCTTCCTAGATCTTGGCTCACCCTTTCTGCGCATGGCCTTTGGAATGAGGACCCAAGCCTCACAGCCGAAAACGCGCAGAAAGTCCACTTTTGGTTTCTTCCCATGCAGTAAGAAATATGGTGTGTTGCCTACACTAGAATTGTACACCCTGTTCTGCAGAAAACATGCTGTCTTATAACTCTCAGCCCAAAAGCGCTGTGGCAAACCCGAGTCTGCCAACATAGCGTTTGCAGCTTCCTGTAGCGTGCGAAACTTTCTCTCTGCATTCCCGTTCTGTTGCGGAGAGTAGGGGGCCGTCAATCGATGACTGATACCCTTCTGCCTGAAAAACGATTGCAGCGCAGAACCTGTGAACTCCCCCCCCATCAGATTGAAAGGAAATCACCCTGGTAGAGAACCGCAGCTCTACCGCTGTGATCCAATCTCTGATCAGTGCAGCTGCTTCTGACTTCTGTCTAAGCGAGAAAACCCAAGAATGCCTAGAAAAATCGTCAATCAGAACCAGAACCCATTTAAGGTAAAGGTAAAGGTAAAGGTACCCCTGCCCGTACGGGCCAGTCTTGACAGACTCTAGGGTTGTGCGTTCATTTCACTCTATAGGCCGGGAGCCAGCGCTGTCCACAGACACTTCCGGGTCACGTGGCCAGTGTGACAAGCTGCATCTGGCGAGCCAGCGCAGCACACGGAACGCCGTTTACCTTCCCGCTATAAAGCGGTCCCTATTTATCTACTTGCACTTAAGGGTGCTTTCGAACTGCTAGGTTGGCAGGCGCTGGGACCGAGCGACGGGAGCGCACCCTGCCACGGGGATTCGAACCGCCGACCTTTCGATCGGCAAGTCCTAGGCGCTGAGGCTTTAACCCACAGCGCCACCCGCGTCAGAACCCATTTAGACCCAGCTAAAGAAGGTGTTGGCATGGGCCCTGATAAATCTGCATGCACAAGTTCAAAGGGTTTGCTGGTTCTCCTCTCTGACCTGGGGTATGTGCATGTTGTGACCTTCGATTGCTTACAGGCTTGACAATCTAGGTATCTGTCACATGCCTTGAACCTACACCCAATTGTGTTGTCAATGGCTTTTCGCACATATGACCACCTTGCATGTCCGAATTTCCTGTGCCACAAGTGTATACAATCATGGTGTGGTGGGACATTTGCACACTGCACTTGGGCGTCTTTAATGGACTTTCCACTAGCCCCATTTTCCACCAGTCCCATTTTTCCACCAGTCCCATTTTCAATAGGCATCTCCACCAGAAAGAGCCTGTCTTTGTTTTTCTCCTGGCCTGCTGCTTTCCCACGTCTTTGCTGGGAACCAGCCCTGGAACCGCCGCTTATCTGCTTTGTTGACATTCCACGCCGGCCGGTGTCCTTGGCAGCCTGGGCCTCTAGCGGATGTTTCCCAGCGCTGTTGGACGTCGCCTCAGAGCACAAACAACTTTCGGAGCATTTGGCTTTCTCAGAGCTCTTGGAATGGCCAGCCTGGCCTGCACCCCCACTCCCGGGTGCTCTGCTGCCTGAGGAACAGACTGCAACTGCCTTCCGCTTCCCAGCTCTCAGCCTCTCTCCAGCACACAGTCCATCACACAGATGTGTTGAAGCATAGAAACAGCTTCCCAAAACAGTCCCAGCCCCCTCTGGGCTTAGTGCTCTCTCTGGGCATCTTCTAGCCCCCTCTGGTCTGGCTCCCACTGCGGCCTGACATGCCGTCTTCAGTGCCTGCCACGCGACCCAGGGCTTCCTCCCTTGGAGCTTTGGCAACAGCCAAGCCTCAACGCTGGCCCTTAAAATGGCTAGCACCCTTTGCTCTCTCTCTACAGCATCAGCCACGTCTGCTTCACAAGCTTCCACTGCGCCTGCAGACTTCTCACTGGGCTGGGCAAAGACTGAATCAGCTTGTGTACACTCCCAAAGCTGCCTTTCTGCCAGCCAGTAGTACATGCGCTTTCTCCAGTCTTCCCAATTGGCCCCATGCAGTCTTTCACCGGGGTAGCTCTCATGGCCTTGCTGTTGCTGAGCAGCCATCTTCCTCCCCCCGGGGCTTTAAGCGTACTCACAAGTTTGCCAGCAAGCTGGACCTCCGAAGCAGCCGTCTCTCTTGGCTTTTGGCTCCGCTCTCCAGCAGTCCTCACTGCCCTTCCTGGCAGGAGTTCTCAGCAACGTAACGCTGGCAGTCTTCCTCCCTTCTCACACTTGTCAGGAAACGCGGAACTTCCATAACCTATGCTTTTGCGTAAATAAATCCTGCGTCCAGACAGGCTTCCCTGCGTGGCTCTGCTAGGGAGCTGACCTGGCAGGAGAGCAGAGTAGAAGCGGTCCTGCGTCTGTGTGAGATGAGGGATAAATCAAGTCCAAAGACAGTTCGGTTCTTATCTCTAGAAGCGTTTATTTACAGAGCAGTAAATCCATCAGAAACCTCCGACATTCTGTGCTCCAACAGCACACACGCAGCCTTCAAGCTGAGCTGCGTCTCTCAGGCAGAATCGAAAGCAAGTCTGCAAACTGACACAGACTGTGACGTGCTTCTCTGCGTTGAGCTCCTCCCAGATACAGGACACCACAGAGTTTTAACCCTGTCAGTTCCAAACTCCACATATACAAGGCCTTCAAGTGGGTTCCCATTCTTATAAACTGAAGGCATTTGCAGATGATGCGCTGTTGTTCTTGGAAAACCTGGTGGAACCTGTGGTTAAGGTATTGGAAGTAATGAAGCAGTATTGCGATACAAGAATAAAACTAAGATGACACCAAAAAAAAAATAGATGGGCAAGGGAAAGAGAAACTGCAAGAAAGTATTAAAATGAAGAAGAAGAAGAAGAAGAAGAAGAAGAAGAAGAAGAAGAAGAAGAAGAAGAAGAAGAAGAAGAAGAAGAAGTGGAAGAAGAAGAAAAAGAAGAAGAAGAAGAAGTAGATTTTTCTTCTAACATTCTCCTTTCCCTTCCTCCCCCACAACAAACACTCTGTGAGGTGAGTGGGGCTGAGAGACTTCAAAGAAGTGTGACTGGCCCAAGGTCACCCAGCAGCTGCATGTGGAGGAGCAGGGACGTGAATTACGAGTCCACTTCTCTTAACCACTACACCACACTGGCTCTCACCAGGTAAAATACCTGGGTACTGTTTGGGGATAACAAATAACAATGCTAATCTGATCCAAAACAATTATATCATTATGGTGAGTAAGAATAAAGAAGAGATGGAGAGATGGAGTAGAATGAAATTTCCTCTAATGGGAATGATTTTGGTGGTAAAAATGAATATCTTTCCTAATATGTCATTTCTGTTTCAGACAATCCTAGACAAATGTACAGTGGTACCTCAGGTTAACTACTTAATTCGTTCCAGAGGTCCGTACTTAACCTCACACTGTTCTTAACCTGAAGCACCACTTTAGCTAATGGGGCCTCCCGCTGCTGCCGCGCCGCTGGAGCACGATTTCTGTTCTCATCCTGAGGCAAAATACTTAACCCGAGGTAATATTTCTGGGTTAGCGGAGTCTGTAACCCGAAGTGTATGTAACTTGAAGCGTATGTAACCTGAGGTACCACTGTAATATGAGCTGCTTCAAACAATGGCAAAAAGAGTTATCAAAATTTATCTGGTAGGGGGAAAGACCGAGGATTAAATTTAAATTAATGGATGTTAAAGATTTAAATTAATGGATTCTCAGTCTGATTTGGTTAAGGGAATTGGATTAGATTTGGAAGGATATGGAAATCAATACGGAAGCCATACCTGCTTGTAATATGATAAGGCGACGAAGGTGGCAGAGGGACCCAGCGCTGGGCGGCAAAGGAGTGGACAAGGAATGCCACCACCAACCCCCAGCGTTGGGTCCCTCCTCCACCACCACCTCTGCAGCATCAACCACCCTCTCCTCAGATTCTGGGTATCACCCCAGCCCCAGCGCTGAGTGAAGAAAGGCCGGGCCAGGCGGCAAGTGAGCAGGCAAGGGATGTCACACACACACACCGGTCCCTCCGCTGCTGCTGCAGCAACATCTACCCCCTCCTCTGGTTCTGGGTGTTGCCTGTGGCCCCAGCACTGAGTGAGGGAAGGCTGGGCTGGGAAGTAAGCAAGTGGGCAATGGAAGTGTGGCACTCAAAACAGAAGTGCAACACTCAGAACAGAGCCCATTCAGATTACAAAAAAAGTTCGCAAACTGGAACACCTACTTCCAAGTTTGCGGCGTTCGAATTCCAAGTTCTTCATGAACTAAGCTGTTCAAAAACTGAGGTACAACTGTAATTGCAACTTACCGGATCAGAAAACCCAGTTGAGAGACTGCTAGGGAGACTGCGGTGATAGGGGTGGTGAGGGCTGAGAAAAACACTGAGAGAGAGTCAGTGTTTTACTGATAAGGTGAGGAAGAAAGGGAACAATTAACCCCTCTCCACTTTGATGGATGTAACTTCTTGTGGAACTCTGTGTAAGCTTAAGATTTCAGCTTTTGCTCCATTCTCTCCCCAAGTGGTTGACCAATGTGGTGTATAAAAGGAGGGATTGTAAAGCTCTGGGAATTATGCCAAACTTTACAAGTAGCTCTCCTGAACCTATTCAGTATTTTGTCTCCCTGCTTATTCAATTTATATGCAGAATAAATCATGTGAAAGGCTGGGCTGGATGAATCCCAAGCTGGAATTAAGATTGCCGGAAGAAATATCAACAACCTCAGATATGCAGATGACACAACCTTGATGGCAGAAAGTGAAGAGGAATTAAAGAACCTTTTAATGAGGGTGAAAGAGGAGAGTGCAAAATATGGTCTGAAGCTCAACATCAAAAAAATGAAGATCATGGCCACTGGGCCCATCACCTCCTGGCAAATAGAAGGGGAAGAAATGGAGGCAGTGAGAGATTTTACTTTCTTGGGCTCCATGATCACTGCAGATGGTGACAGCAGCCACGAAATTAAAAGACGCCTGCTTCTTGGGAGAAGGGCAATGACAGGCCTAGACAGCATCTTGAGAAGTAGAGACGTCACCCTGCCAACCAAGGTCCGTATAGTTAAAGCCATGGTTTTCCCAGTAGTGACGTATGGAAGTGAGAGCTGGACCATAAAGAAGGCTGATCGCTGAAGAATTGATGCTTTTGAATTCTGGTGCTGGAGAAGACTCTTGAGAGTCCCATGGACTGCAAGAAGATCAAACACATCAATTCTTAAGGAAATCAGCCCTGAGTGCTCACTGGAAGGACAGATCGTGAAGCTGAGGCTCCAGTACTTTGGCCACCTCATGAGAAGAGAAGACTCCCTGGAGAAGACACTGATGCTAGGAAAGATGGAGGGCACAAGGAGAAGGGGGCGACGGAGGACGAGATGGTTGGATAGTGTTTTCGAGGTTACCAGCATGAGTTTGACCAAACTGCAGGAGGTAGTGGAGGACAGAGGTGCCTGGCGTACTCTGGTCCATGGGGTCACGAAGAGTCAGACATGACTAAACGACTAAACAACAACAACAACAACTCCTGAACCTTGGAGAAGACAAAGTAAAATCACACAGTTTTTCCTTCAGGACAGAAAAAAGAGTCGAGCAAGGGGACATGCAAGAACTTGGGAATACAAGTTCTTTGATAAATTTGGCCCTAGAATTGGCCTTGGCAGAGAACATAAACAAGGCAAAACTGAGAAATAAACTGGGGCAAAACGACAAGCTTAGACAGAGGCATTCTTTTAAGCTTAGTAGAAGCCCACCCATTTCTAGATAACCTGAGGTACCTCTGTACAATCACGGATCAATTTATGGAAATAACATCTAACCATCACAGCTAAACAAAGGGATGAGGTGGAGAAACTCCCCTCTATAAATAAAGATAACCAAATCGGTAAGGAACACCCTCTTATCAGAGAATATAACTGTACTGTCCCTTCAAGTTGCATGCCGAGTTCCCGCCTCCCCCCAGTATAAATAAAGACTCATGACACCATTGTTTTAGGTTAATGGGCTAAAATTGGCCACGACTTTATTGGTCACAGGTAAAGAGCGGTATTGGCTTAGGCATTGGTCCTAACCGACTATCCAGCTTCAGCCTGTTTGCTTGAAGACTGGGAAGGGTTAACAACAGCAGGGGGAGCCCTGCTGATGCACATCAACTAGTGACTCCCCCGGGGTCACCACTCGAGGGGGCGCTTTAGGCCCTGACCTTCATAGGCTTCGGACGAGGCCACGCCCCCCGGAATCCTTTACAGGACTACCCATTAATATTGGGGGGGTGATGGCGCCCCCTCCCCCAAAACATCTACATAACAACCACAGCAGCTGCTCAGACCAAAGAGGGAGATCCTGGGGCCGCGCTTGCCTTAAATGAGGCAAGCCACACACCCTGAGCCAGCCGATTGGCTGGCTCAGGGGATGACGTGGCCCGAGGATTCCCCTGATTGCGCGGGGGCTGGAAGCCCGCAACACTACCTCCTCCTGATGTCGGAAGTGACTTTATTCTATAACTTCTGTTGAATGACTCCAAAGAAGATTTCTTAATCCGGAAGAATTAGGCCTCGCTGACCTGAAATCAACAAGCCAAATTCCAAATACTCAAAAGGAGTTTTTAACCCTTTAATTGGAGGTTGGTCTGTGTTTGTGGACAAAGGTAGGGAATTAAATCCAACTGTAGAACTGGATTGATATAATGATTCTTATCATGGAATATGGCGGGACGGTCCCCCAAGTTAGTAGATTTAAATTTTAAAAGAATTCTGCATTGTTGTTGTTTAGTCGTTTAGTCGTGTCCGACTCTTCGTGACCCCATTGACCAGAGCACGCCAGGCACTCCTGCCAACATTCTTAACTCTCAATATTTGGGGGAGGTGATGGCACTCCCTCCCCCAATACATCTACATACCGTATTTTTCGCACCATAGGACGCACTTTTTCCCTCCTAAAAAGCAAGGGAAAATGTGTGTGCGTCCTATGGAGCGAATGCAGGCTTTCGCTGAAGCCTGGAGAGTGAGAGGGGTCGGTGCGCACCGCCCACTCTCGCTCTCCAGGCTTCAGGAAGCTATCCGCTAGCCGTGGGAGACCCAGCTCTCCCACGGCTAGCGGACCGCTGCATTAATCCAGAAGCTTGGGGCGTGCGGAGCTCAGCGCACCCCAAGCTTCTGGGTGCCGGAAAGGTCTCGCTAGCCCTGGGAGAGCCCCGCGACGTTGCGGGGCTCTCCCAGGGCTAGCGAAGCGCCGCGCTAATCCCGAAGCTTGGGGCGTGCGGAGCTCAGCGCGCCCCAAGCTTCTGGGTGCCGGAAAGGTCTCGCTAGCCCTGGGAGAGCCCCGCAACGTCGCGGGGCTCTCCCAGGGCTAGCGAAGCGCCGCGCTAATCCCGAAGCTTGGGGCGTGCGCAGCTCAGCGCGCCCCAAGCTTCTGGGTGCCGGAAAGGTCTCCGCTAGCCCTGGGAGAGCCCCGCGACGTCGCGCGGCTCTCCCACGGCTAGCGGACCGCTGCGCTAATCCAGAAGCTTGGGGCGTGCGGAGCACAGCGCGCCCCAAGCTTCTGGGCGCCAGCAAGGGCTAGCGGAGACCTTGCCGGCGCCCAGAAGCTTGGGGCGCGCTGAGCTCCTCACGCCCCAAGCTTCGGGATTAGCGCTCCGCTAGCCGTGTCTAGGCTGCGGATAGCAGCCTGCTTCCCGGAGCGTCGGGCGCCCTGAAAGCAGAGCTCCAGGCTCCAGGCTTCGGGAACACATCCGCAGAGTGGGGAGCCTTGCAGGAGTTCCCCACAGGGCTCCCCACGCTGCGGATAGTAGCCTGCCGCCTGGCGGGTGGGGCGCCCTGAAGCAGAGCGCCCCGCGCGCCAGGCAGACATCAGCCAGCTCCACAAGCTCGGGGGACAGCAGGGAGGCGCAGCGCCACAATCCCGCTGTTCCTCGACCTGGTTCGGTTTCCCTGACTTGCTTTTGGGGGGGAAATAAAGGGGAATTTTTTTTCCTTTATTTCCCCCCCCAAAAAACTAGGTGCGTCCTATGGTCCGGTGCGTCCAATCGTGCGAAAAATACGGTAACAACCACAGCAGCTGCGCAGACCAAAGAGGGATATCCCGGGGCACGCTTCCCTTAAGTGAGGCAAGCCACACACCCCGAGCCAGCCGATTGGCTGGCTCAGGGGATGACGTGGCCCGAGGATTCCCCTGATCACGCGGGGGCTGGAAGCCCGCAACACTACCTCCTCCTGATGTCGGAAGTGGCTTTATTCTATAACTTCTGTTGAATGACTCCAAAGAAAATTTCTTAATCCGGAAGAATTAGGCCTCGCTGACCTGAAATCAAGCCAAATTCCAACTACTAAAAAGGAGTTTTTAACCCTTTAATAGGAGGCGGGTCTGTGTTTGTGGACAAAGGTAGGGAATTAAATCCAACTGTAGAAGTGGATTGATATAATGATTCTTTAATGAACAGTTCAATAGAGTTTTTAACACCCAATACCATGCAAACCTCTGGGGAAAACATGAAGTTCAAGTCTTGTTTGACTATGAGGCTATAACTCCAATAAGGAATTCTGCAGGTCAACAATACAATTGCCGCCAACAATACATTGAAGATCTTATCATGGAATATGGCGGGATGGTCCCCCAAGTTAGTAGATTTGAATTTTAAAAGAATTCTGCATTGTTGTCGTTTAGTCGTTTAGTCGTGTCCGACTCTTCGTGACCCCATTGACCAGAGCACGCCAGGCACTCCTGCCAACATTCTTAACTCTTAATTCTTAACCAACATTCTTAACTCTAATGCATAAATGGGCTAATACCATAGCTAATTTGTCCGGCCAGGCTTACTTATGTCCACCTACTTTACCTTGGGATGAAATGGATAATCAAACCTACAGTCATCCCCCCCCCCCCCAAGCCTACTGAGAAGCTCAGTGTGTAAAGAGGTTGGAGGTGGTTGCTCCAGCTCATGCCACATGGTTCTCACAAGCCACTCTTGAATTCCGGTATCAATAATTCAGGAACTTTTACTACTTTGTGACTAACCCCGTGTTTTAATGCCCATGCTTGTGGAAAAGCACATGAACCTGACCTTTGTAGTTTGGAAGTAAACCATTTCAGGAAGTCTCATGTAAACTTATGCAGCTATCTCATGCTATCTATAGTTGAGCCAAAGTTCATGCTGTGAAGTTAGCTTAGGATTGCCATAGGGTTACCTGGACATATACGGAATACTGCAGCTGACAGCAGTGACCGGGCGTAAAATCGGACAAATGTCCAGGGAAATCTGGGTGTATGGCAGCCTATGTTGGAAGTGCCGTTTTTGCCATTTCCACCCCCCAATAAAAAGACAAAACAGCCGTTTTTTGTTTTTTCTTATTCTTTTCTTGCATTTTTGCTCAAAAAGCTCAACAACCTTCGGCAAAACTGAAGAAGCTGCCATAGCATTTGAACACAACCCAGCAGTTCAAAAGCATGTCAAAGTGCAAGCAGATAAATACCGTATTTATCGCCCTATAGGACGCACTTTTCCCCCTCCAAAAATGAAGGGGAAATGTGTGTGCGTCCTATTGGGCGAATACAGGCTTTCGCTGAAGCCTGGAGAGCGAGAGGGGTCGGTGCGCACCGACCCCTCTCGCACTCCAGGCTTCAGGAAGCTGTGCGCAACCCTCGGGAGTCCAGCGGGAAGCCGCGCTGGGCTCTGGAAGGTTGCGCAGAGCTGCCTGCGCTCCCGGCCTCCGCGCAGCACTGCACAACCCTCAGGAGCCCGGCACCAAGCCGTGCCAGGCTCCAGAGGGTTGCGCAGACCTGCCTGCCCTCCCGGGCTTCCCGCAGCTCTGCGCAACCCTAGGGAGCCCAGCGGGGAGCCGCGCCAGGCTCCCAAAGGTTGCGCAGAGCTGCCTGCATTCCGAAGCCTCGGGCGCGCTTAAGAGAACCAGCGCGGCTCCCTAGGCTTGCGGATAGCAGGCTGTTCTGGGGGCTGGGGTCGGGGGAAGCTCGGGCTTCCCCTGCGCCAGCCCCATGCCGGGGGGGGGGGGAATAATTTTTTTTCTTTATTTCCCCCCCCCAAAAAAAACCCAAGGTGCATCCTATAGGGCGGTGCGTCCTATGGGGCGAAAAATGCGGTAGATACTGCTCCGGCGGGAAGTTAAACGGCATTTCCGTGCGCTGCTCTGGTTCTGGCTTAGTCATCCTGGGCACATGACCCGGAAGCTGTACGCTGGCTCCCTCGGCCAATAAAGCGAGATGAGCGCAGCAAACCCCAGTCGGTCATAACTGGACCTAATGGTCAGGGGTCCCTTTACCTTTCCCTAAGATAGAGGGAAGGTTACTCAAACAAAACTATTTATACTATATCTGCTCCTAAATCATTTCCTCAAGCTTTTTTATAATGTACATTACAGCGGTACCTTGGTTGTCGAACAGCTTGGCTCCCAAACAAATTGGCTCCCAAACACCACAAACCCGGAAGTGTTCCAGTTTGCGAACATTTTTTGGATGCCAAACTTCCGACAGGGCTTCCGTGGCTTCCAATGGCAGATAGGAAGCTCCTGCAGCCAATTGAAAGCCGTACCTTGGTTTTCAAATGGTTCCTGGAGTCAAACAGACTCCCGGAATGAATTAAGTTCAACAAGCAAAGTACATATATACTCTCTCTCTCTCTCTCTCTCTCTCTCACACACACACACACACACACACACACAGTGAAACAGTGATTGCTTAACTGCTTTAAACAATCAAGGTCAAGTATGAAGGAATTAGCAGTATAAGAACATCTTCAGAGTTGCCTTATTAGTCTTTCTGCAGCAAAAACAATACATTATTTTGGCAACTTAAAGACTATCAAATGTATTGTGTTATTGTGAACCACACAACACTTTAAAAGATGCCTGCAGCGTTCTATAGTGGGATTGTAGAGAGGTAGATCAGGGTGATAAGAAATGCAGGTAAGTGCATTGTTACAGTAACTCCCTCTAACAATTATATTAACTGGGAGAGGGTCTCCATGGCAACACTGCCTATAAATTGCCCATTGTGACTCTGCTTTTAAATAAGGCATTGACTTCACTGTCTACTTTATACTCCCACAGGTTGCGAATAAAATAAGAAACCAGTTCAATGGCTCCTAAAAAGCCACCAGGTAAGTCCCTTCGGTTACTATTTTCTCTTCACAGGAACACAGAGATCTGCTGACTTGATATGTTCCCTCCAGTACATTATACTGTAGAGAATTGACAGAGCTGAGATATTTCGGGCTGTTGCTCAAAGTTTATTTTTATGTTGATCATATCTCATCTCATCTCATCATATAACATTACTATGTTCATGCTGTCTTTATATAGATAAGCCGGAGAAAGCTGAACCACCCGCAGGAGACAAGGCCGCAAAAGCACCAGGTCTGTATGCTCATTAGCACATGGAGGAGGAAGGAACAGTAAAGGAAAGTTATGATGGGGAAGACCAGAGTTAGGACAAGCATTTTCTATAGGACCAGGGCATCCACCAAGTCCAACTGAGGAGCAATGAACTTGAGCTTGTGTCCACCATCTGCTGCTGGCAGTGAACAGCCCCAGCTTGAAATGAAAGCTCTCCTTGATGGGCCCTCGCCCTCACTACAACTCATCCACTGGTGCAGCCCCTTCCACTTACTTGATGGGGGGCAGCCAGATGGAACTCCACAACCCCAATCTTCCCATGGGTATGCTGTGTCCAATCTACTCTGCTAGTTGAGGATCAACTTCTCGATGTGAACTCTCATCTCAGTTCTACCTTTCACTATAAGAACATTATGCTTAGTGGGCAGAGTGGGACACTTAATCTCAGAGTCATGTGTTTGAGTCCCACATTGGGGAAAGATTCATGCATTGCAGGGGTTGGACTAGATGACCCTCGTAGTCCCTTCCGCCTTAGTCTATTATTCTATGAGAACATAGCAAGACCTTGCTGGGTCAGACCAAGGTACGTCTGGTCCCGGGTGATGTCTCTTCATGCTCCTGAGGCCCCCAGACAGGGAACATGGGCAGAAAAGTATCTTCAAGAAGCAATACTTCCATGCCAGAGTCCTTCATCCACTTTACTTTCCAAAGGGTCTGGCCCCCTGGCATTTCACAGTGGAGCAACCCCCCACCATGGGTTTGGGAAGCTGACTGCCATATGTTGATCTAGATGGGTTGCCAGAGATTATGGGAAATTTCTTGACTGGGGTGGCACTGGGTTGTTGTCTGTTGATGCCTAAAGCAGAATTTTCTCTCCTCCTGTCCATCAAGGAGAACTAACACCTTTGCAGGAAAAAGTGAAAAAGTTCTTCGAATCTTCATATTCCCTGTATGTTGGCGTAGTGCTTGTGATGGGCTCCGTTATAGGGGCAATAATGCTGACCTATCTGTGTAAGTTCCAGTCTTCTAGGAAAATATAAAAGGGTAATGGGCAGAATTACAATTCACTCTTGCTTGCTTCATTTCAGTGGAGACCTTTAAATGGAAAGGATAGGTTCTGGTCTCCACTAAGCCCTTTCACCCCCTGATTTCAGTTGGTGAGATAAATATTTAATGTACTCTCTCCCATTGAAACCAGTGGCACCGTAGGGTTGTCCCTGAAGAAATGCTCAGAGACTTTTAACTGGTTTGTTAAAAAAAGGCAAAGGACTCCAGACAGTTAAGTCCAGTCACATACGACTCTGGGGTTGTGGCGCTCATCCCACTTTACTGGCCGAGGCAGCTGACATTTGTCCACAGACAGTTTTTCTGGGTCATGTGGCCAGCATGATTAAGCCGCTTCTGGCAAAAGCAGAGCAGCGCACGGAAACACCGTTTACCTTCCCGCTGCAGTGGTACCTATTTATCGACTTGCACTGCATGCTTTCAAACTGCTAGGCTGGCAGGCACTTGGACTGAGCAATCACGGGGATTCGAACCAGCGACCTTCCAATCAGCAGGCCCTAGGCTCAGTGGCTTAGACCCCAGCACCAGCCGTTTCCCAACTGGTTCTTCTGGGAGTTCTTCTGGAATGTGCCTTGCTCCTTTGTACTCAGGCGATTAACCCCTTCCTTGGATGAGCACACTGCAATCTCTACCATCTGTTGCGGCCTAGGGTCCTCAAATCGTAGAAGTACCCAAAGCAGCTACACTACCTCGCGGATGAAGCAGGTTGGGGGCCAGACTGTTAATCTTGGGAGCCTGTAGAAAACCTTCCTAATGTTCATGGCCCAGCGTAAATATGTGCATTCAGCTGTTCCTTTCTTGACAAATCTGGACTGTGAGAGTAGGGAAGACCCAACCCTGGTCAGCCAAGCCAAGCCCACCTGGCGGCAGCTATCCTGCTACTGAAAGAGACTCAGTCAGGGGGAGGCAGGGGCGTTCCATGGGGGGGGGGCGGCTGCACTGGGTGTCATTCCAAAAGGGGGGGGCAAAATGCCGACCCCCAATCAGCAGTGACTCCCGGGGCGCGCCCTACTCACTGTGCACCGACCCCAGCGATATGCATCCCCCCAGGAAGCACGCCACCCCTACGGGCGGCACTCCATGCCCCCGGGACGCATGCCATGACCTCCGGGGCACACACCACGTCGCCCGTGGGTGGCACACCACACCCCCTGGGACGAGTGCTGCTCCAAGTACCAGAGCAGGTTGCTTCACCTCTGGGGGAAGGAGAGCTTCCCAAGGCTGAAATGCTTTCTTCAACTCCCAAGGGTATCGAGAGGCTGGAGTACCCACAGACGTCCTGGAGAACACCTCTGTCAAGGGTCATGTGGAGGGAGGAGGGGATTCTAGGTCTCAATCTCCTTGTCAAGATGAGGTAGCCATCATGTCCATCTCCTGTATGGGCCCGGCACCTTTGCAATTCAGAATACACACACACACACACACACACACACACACACATTCATTCATCTATCTATCTATCTATCTATCTATCTATCTATCTATCTATCTATCTATGAAGATATTGGGCTAAGGACTCTAAATTAGATCTTGAGGCTTGAAAATGGACCTTCCTAGAGGAGAAATTCTTCATTTACGAATTTTGGGAAGTGCATTACATATTGGAACTTATACGACAGAAGTCTCATCCCAAATGCAACTTAATCCCTTCCAAAGGGGTGCTGGGGGAAGCAAAGCTATTCTCCCACATGTGTTGAACAACTTTCCCCATCATCACCTTTAGATGTTAAGGAAGTGCAAAGGAGAGCCATATTTGAAGAAGGAACGACAAAGGTTCTGCAAATGGTAGAAGACACCTTTCCGGATCTTTTTGAGGCAGATGGTAAGTCATATGTTACTTTTTGTCTGCGCAGGAGCTCCTTACACGGCCCACCATCTCTTCTCATTGCTCAGTTCAGGGAAGTCGAAGAGGAATGGATGGGTTGCCTCATGCTCATTCTCAACTTCTCCATAAGCATGGTGTGTGGGTGTGGGTGTGTGGGTGTGGGTGTGCCGTGTTGGTGGAAAAATATATTGATATAAGAAAGAAAATTCCTGAATTCCAAGATCCAAGTTTGGGGCAAGAACCCAGCAGAGATTTACAGTCACAAAATATGCAGCAAATGTCAGCATGAAAGTATAGCCTGCTAGACCTTTAAAATAGGCTCTTCCAAGTGACTTCCAAAGTTTCCCTCTTCCCCCAGCAAACGAGAACACACACTTGGTAAGTTAAAGAATGCTTTGCTTACAAACTCTTCAAAGGTCAGATCCATGTGCTTCAGAAAAGGTGCACGGCAGGAAAACTTAGCTTAGCAACATTGTGGAGGAATATCCTAGAGTATTGGTACAGGAACTCAAGAGTGGCTCATGAGGAGCATGGGGCTGAGCTTGAGCAACCAGATCAAATGAAGAAAACGTTGCTTAGCAACAGCGTGGAGGAATTTCCTAGAGCAGGGGTCTGCAACCTTTAAGACAAAAAGAGCCACTTGGACCCGTTTCCGAAGAAACAAACAACTGGGAGCCGGAAAACCGGGAAGGTGACGTCGGGGCAGTGTGTGACTAACGCACGCACCGCCCCCATGCGACGTCACAGCCAGTACAGCGCCCGCCACAGTGAGGAGTGTCGGGTTACACAATGCGCCTCCTCCCCTCGCTAGTATCCGCCCCGGAGCCGCGGCAAAGGTGTAAAAGAGCCACATGCGGCTCCGTAGCTGCGGGTTGCAGACCCCTGTCCTAGAGTATTGGTACAGGAACTCGAGTGGCTCATGAGGAGCATGGGGCTGAGCTTGAGCAACCAGATCAAACCAGGAAAATGTTGCTTAGCAACAATATGGAGGAATTTCCTAGAGTATTGGTACAAGAACTCAAGAGCTTTAGCTTCAGCAACCAGATCAAACTTCATCACACACTGAGCTTCTCAAGTAGCCTGGGGGGAAACAATAAGCTTGATTACCTATTTCTTCCCAATGTAGATGAGTCTGGCAGGGCAACATACTCTATGGCTTGAACACCTTAATGCATTATTTAAAGTTAAGCATGTTGGCTTGCCGATCAAAAGGTCAGCGGTTCGAATCCCCGCGGCGGGGTGCGCTCCCGTTGCTCAGTCCCAGCGCCTGCCAACCTAGCAGTTTGAAAGCACCCCCGGGTGCAAGTAGATAAATAGGGACCGCTTACTAGCAGGAAGGTAAACGACGTTTCCGTGTGCGGCTCTGGCTCGCCAGAGCAGCGATGTCACGCTGGCCACGTGACCCGGAAGTGTCTGCAGACAGCGCGGGCCCCCGGCCTCTTGAGTGAGATGGGCGCACAACCCTAGAGTCTGTCAAGACTGGCCCGTACGGGCAGGGGTACCTTTACCTTTACCTTATGTTGGTTATACGAGGCTGATTAACCTACGTTTTGGAGTTGCAAAGTTGGAAGGGATCACAAGGGTCTTCTAGCTCAACCCCATGCAGTGCAAGAATCTTTCACCCAATGGGGGGGGGGGTTCAAATCCACAACCCTGAGATTAAGAGTCTCATGCTCTACTGACTGAGCTGTCCAGAAGCTCCAGGAAAGGACTGCAGCTGAGTGGACGTGCAAATGCCATTGTTGTTGTTGTGTCAAAAAAGATTGAGAAAGGAACACGACAAGGTTGCCCAATCTCTCCATTGCTTTTTATATCGGTCCTGGAGGTTTTGCTAAATATGATTAGAAGGGACCAATTGGTAAAAGGTATTCAAGTGGGAGCCAAACAGTATAAATTGAAAGCATTTGCTGATGACTTGGTATTGACTTTACAGGAGCCAGAATCAAGCACTAAAAGAGTATTAGAACTGATCCAAGAATTTGGTCAGGTAGCAGGTTTTAAGTTGAATAAGGCGAAAACTAAAGTCTTAGAGAAAAATCTAAATGAGATTGAGAGAGACAAGTTCCAGAAGGAGACAGGATTGACATTGGTTAAGAACGTGAAATATTTAGGGGTAAATATGACTGCTAAGAATGTGAATTTATTTAAGGATAACTATGAAAAATGTTGGACGGAAGTGAAAAAGGATTTAGAAATATGGTCAAATTTGAAGCTATCGTTGCTAGGTCGAATTGCTGTGATTAAAATGAATGTATTGCCAAGAATATTATTTTTGTTTCAAACATTGCAAATTTTGGATAAAATGGACTGTTTCAAGAAGCGGCAGAGAGATATCTCTAGATTTGTCTGGCAGGGCAAGAAGCCTTGTATAAAATTTAAAATATTAACAGATGCTAAAGAAAGAGGTGGATTTGCCCTGCCAGACCTTAAACTTTATTATGAATCAGCCGCATTTTGTTGGCTGAGAGAATGGATGCTTCTTGAAAACACGGACGTGTTGGACTTGGAAGGTTTTAACAATGTTTTTTGTTGGCATGCATATCTGTGGTATGACAAGGTTAAAGCACATAAAGCGTTCAAAAACCATATTGTTAGAAAAGCACTGTTCAATGTTTGGGTAAGATATAAGGATTTGTTAGAAAGTAAAACCCCAAGATGGTTGGCACCAATGGAAGCAAAGGCCCAGAAAAAACTCAATATGGAGGCCAAATGGCCGAAGTATTGTGAAATTTTGGAACAAGAAGGAGACAGACTAAAACTGCAGAGTTTTGAAAAACTAAAAAATAAAGTGCGAGACTGGCTCCATTATTATCAAATAATGGAGGTATATAATGTGGATAAAAAAATAGGCTTCCAAGTGGAAAAATCAAAATTGGAAACAGAATTGTTAGATTCTAAAGTTAAGAATTTGTCAAGAATGTATAACTTGCTGTTGAAATGGAATACTATAGATGAAACGGTGAAATCTGTTATGATTAAATGGGCACAAGATGTTGGATATAACATTATGATGGCTGACTGGGAACAGTTATGGACCACTGGTATGAAATTTACGGCATGTAATGCCTTAAAAGAGAACTTAATGAAAATGATCTATAGGTGGTACATAACAGCAGTCAAGCTTGCAAAAATCTATCATTTGCCTGATAATAAATGTTGGAAATGTAAGGAGACTGAAGGTACTTACTTTCACCTTTGGTGGACATGCCCGAAGATTAAGGCATTCTGGGAAATTATCTATAATGAAATGAAAAAGGTATTTAAATATACCTTCTTGAAGAAACCAGAGGCCTTTCTCTTGGGCATGGTCGGCCAGTTGGTGCCAAGGAAGGATAGAACTTTTTTCATGTATGCTACGACAGCAACAAGAATACTCACTGCAAAGTACTGGAAGACACAAGATCTACCCAACAGGGAAGAATGGCCGATGAAGCTGATGGACTACATGGAGTTGGCGGAAATGACTGGCAGAATCCGAGACCAGGGAGAAGAGTCAGTGGAAGAAGACTGGAAAAAGTATATCTACAGAAATACTGTAAAATTAATGAATGTTAGAAGGATGCTGGAAAGAAGTTATATGGCTTTAGCAGAAATGTTATAAAGAATTAAGTAAGTATAGATTGATAATGGGTAAGGGTGTAAAATGCAAAGCTAAATTGTGTTAAGATAAATTAGGGAGCTAAATTTGAGAAAGAGAGAAAGGACTTGCTGAAACAACTAATTGAACTAGAATACAAAAAAGGGAGGTGTGAGGAAGTCAAGGAAATAAGTAAATGAAAGATAAGGACATGAAAATGCTGGTTTCTTTTTTTCTTTTTTTCTTTTTAAATGTTTTTGTATCTTAAATGTTTTTGTTTTTTAATGTTTTGATGTATTGTTGGTGTTTTTTCTTAATGTATTTTCCTTTTCTCATTTATTTTTGAAACTTTGTAACCTTTTATTGTGTGCTTTTCTTTTTTCTGTATCTGTTAAACTCTAATAAATATCTTAAAAAAAAAAAAAGAATCTTTCACCCAATGGGGGGTTCAAATCCACAACCCTGAGATTAAGAGTCTCATGCTCTACTGACTGAGCTATCCAGAAGCTCCAGGAAAGGACTGCAGCTCAATGGACGTGCAAATGCCATTGTTGTTGTTGTGTTAAAAAAGGCCCGGATTCAATTTTCAGCATCTCCAGGCAGAGGTGGGAATGACCTCTTTCAGAAGCCCTGGAGAGCCATTGCTAGTCAGCATAGACAATTCTCATCTAGATTAATGAATGGTCTGATTCTGTATAAGGCAACTTCCTAGGTTCCTATATATGAAAAGTAAATATTAGATTTTGAGAAACATGGCTTTTCAGTATCTGTGCATGGCTGTTTGAGATTCCTCCCAACTTCGATTGTTGCAACTCTCTTAGATATCACAAAATTCAAGAAAGCTGAGAATATATCTGCGGCAATATCCGAAGAGAAAAAGAAAATCAGTGAACTACAGCAGGCTATTAGTAAGTTACTCAGAAACCACTTTTATTGGTCAAGGGACAAGGTACCAAAACCTTTGAGGCAATAGGTGATTTTAGAACCATTGGGATGGACTTCTCTTTTCCATTACAGGCTAGAATGGCACATTCTGGTCCCAATCCCATTCTGAAATATCAGTGAGATTAGCGCTCCTGGATGGGTAGCTCTCTTCAGGTGTTTTAAGTGAGCACATGTGCAGAGGGCTGTAGGGATGAGCATACTAGCTCTGGCCCACTAGGGCTCTTCCCTGTGAAATTGCAGGCTGACGGTCTCAAGCTGCGAACCAGCAACATAGGAAAGGCCACAAGTTCTCTGTGTACTATGTACAAGTTCTCTATCAGGTACAGGATTTTAAATAGTATGGACACAGTCAAAAGGCCATGTTGTTGAGCCTATGAGGGCAACAGCTCCATTACACTGGAAACCTAGCCAGATGGGCGGGGTATAAATATTTTTTATTATTATTATTATTATTATTATTATTATTATTATTATTATTGATGTCTGGTTAACCCCATAGTCCTTTGAGGAACAAGCAAGTGCATTAGCATGTCTGATGAGGCACTTGTCCAGTTTTTGTTTGGTTATGTTAGTTTAATCATAGAATCATAGAATCATAGAGTTGGAAGAGACCACAAGGGCCATCAAGTCCAACCCCCTGCCAAGCAGGAAACACCATCAGAGCACTCCTGACATATGGTTGTCAAGCCTCTGCTTAAAGACCTCCAAAGACGGAGACTCCACCACACTCCACCACACTCCTTGGCAGCAAATTCCACTGTCGAACAGCTCTTACTGTCAGGAAGTTCTTCCTAATGTTTAGGTGGAATCTTCTTTCTTGTAGTTTGGATCCATTGCTCCGTGTCCGCTTCTCTGGAGCAGCAGAAAACAACCTTTCTCCCTCCTCTATGTGACATCCTTTTATAATGTGTCAGTGTTATGTAGTGTTTTTGTATTGTATTGTATTGTATTGTATTGTATTGTATTGTATTGTATTGTATTGTATTGTATTGTTCTGTTCTTTTTCTTTCTTTTTTTCTTTTCTTTGTAGTGTTGTGTTTAAATTGTTGGAAAAGTAATAAATATCATTAAAAAAAAAAAAAGATGAGGCACTTGTCCTGAGGGCCAAATACTCTGCTTGACTCATGAATCTATGACCAGTCCCCACATGTCCTCCTTTACATGCTAAGGGAATTCATCCTGAGCCTGTGAAATAAGAAAAAAGTATTTTCTTTTCCATCATGTCAGCAGCACAGCTTTTGTTTCCTATATTTTCTTTCCCACTGTTCAAATGGTGGGTTGTTCTAGGTTTTTTGTACTCAAAAACAGTTCTGAAACTGTCTAGAAGGAATTGGCTACAGCAAGGTCGCATTTCACAGGAGACCTGGTGGAGCTCCCTTGCACCTTTCAGTCTGTGTCTGGTACTTTGGGCTATTGACCCAAACCTGTTAGAAAGCTGGCTAGTGAATTTTTAATGGGCGCAAAAAGAAAAAGAGGAAGGACATGAATGGTACTTCTCAGACCAAATAAGCTATGCGCAGATCCCTGAGCAAAGAAGTTATATGCTAAAAAGGCCTCACTCCTGTCAGCAATCATGCTGCAGCATTCAGCACCAACTGCAGGTCAAGCACGAGGGAAGCCTCAAATAGAGCATTCTGCATTAATCCAGTCTTGAACTGAGCAAAGTATGAACTGTTGTGGCAAGGAATCTTGGTTCAGGAATGACCAGACCTGTTGAACCAGCTGCAGCTGGTAAAAGCCACTTCTAGCCATTGGGGCATCTACCATGGCCCTCTCCTCTACCTTCCCCCAAAAGGGAACATTGGCAACGGCCCACACCTGTTCCAATCCAAAGGGTCCAGAGCTACTTTCTTTAGGAATGGTCACACCACTGCTTCTTTCAATGCAGCAGGGACCACCCCCTGGGTTCTTCAACAGGAAATGCAACATTTGGGGAAACAAATGCACTCTGGAGTTGAAAACTTTATCCTTTAAGTGTGTAGCCAGTGGGTCCTAGTGGGTCTTTGAGGACAATGCTAGATTTTTTCAGTGAGGGTGGTTCCCCCACCCAAGGTGCTCCCAAGGTTCCCCCTAATATCAATGTTTTAAACTCTGCAGAGTCCTACAAGCTGGCTTCTACTACAACCTCACTTGTCCTTTCTCTCTTTTTGTTCCTCTCACATTCTGGGCATTGCTCAAAGGTGACATTCACCACAGGTTACGTGAGGAATGGATTGTTTGGCATGGAGCCCTATATTTATTTGACTTCATTGCCACCCCAAGGACTTGGAAACAGTGCATACACTACTGGGAAATGATGAAATACGATACAAGATTGTTATGTGTTGAAAGTGAGGAGGAGGAGGTGAGCAGATCATGCAATAAATTCTTCAGGGACAATGGAGGAGTGTGACTTTGGGGGTAGATTTCAGCATCTGCCGTGGTTGTAGAGACTGATAAGGGACAGACATGAGACATGGGAAACCGGGATTTGAATCCCCACTCTGCCATGAAGCTTACTGGTCAGGACTGCCTTTCATCCTAACTTACCCCACGGGACTGTCGTGAAGACAAATGGGGAGAGGAGAAGGGCATGCAGTACCTGGAGCTCCTTTGGAGGAAAAGGTGGCATATTAGTATTGGTATTTATTTATTTATTTATTCCATTTATTCCTTTATCACAAAAACCCAGGGTGGTGTACAACATTTTAAAAAAATACATATTTTTCAGTGATGTTGTTGTTTAGTCGTTTAGTCGTGTCCGACTCTTCGTGACCCCATGGACCAGAGCACGCCAGGCACTCCTGTCTTCCACTGCCTCCCGCAGTTTGGTCAGGCTCATGTTTGTAGCTTCGAGAACACTATCCAACCATCTCATCCTCTGTCGTCCCCTTCTCCTAGTGCCCTCCATCTTTCCCAACATCAGGGTCTTTTCCAGGGAGTCTTCTCTTCTCATGAGGTGGCCAAAGTATTGGAGCCTCAACTTCACGATCTGTCCTTCCAGTGAGCACTCAGGTCTGATTTCCTTAAGAATGGATGCGTTTGATCTTCTTGCAGTCCATGGGACTCTCAAGAGTCTCCTCCAGCACCATAATTCAAAAGCATCATAATTCTAGTTCAGGATACAATTGTATGGGGAGACCAGGAATAATGAGACCTGGGAAACCGGGATTTGAATCCCCACTCTGCCATGAAATAATAAAAAAGCATACTAACAGACAGCCTAATAATAAAACAATCATAATAACAGTCCTCTCCCCCACACTATTACAGGCTATAGATTACTTTATAGCCTGGGGAAAGAGGAATGGTTTTGCCCGATGCGTAAAGGCATGTAATGATGGCGCCAGAGAAGCCTCTCTGGGACGAACATTCCATAATTGGGAGCCACCACAGAAATGGCCCCTTCTCTTTTTGCAATCCTTCTCACCTCTCTGGGCCATTGTGGAGGGCCTCAGATGACAAGCACGGGGTATGGTGGGTTCCTAAGGGGAGAGGCAATCCTTAAGGTATTGGATCCTCAGCCATGTAAAGCTTTATAGCACTTCGATTTGGACTACTAATCACCAGCCAGTGCAGTTGTGCCCGATTGGTGTTACATGCGCAAACCGTCTTCTTCTGGTGATCAATCTGCCCATTGCATTTCTACCAGCTGAAATTTCCTGCTCCTCAATGACACCAAGACCTAGGCATTTTTGCTCCTTCGTTTCCCCCTTATCTAGACTTTCTTCTTTTCTGTGATGTAGGCCTTTGCTGTATCCATAGTGAAGCCCAGACCGACCGATTATTTTATTGGAATTAACATGGTAGGCTCAGATTGGCACTGCTATCAAAAGGGCTTTCGCCTGGATAAACTGTAAGTCCAAACTCCTCCTCATCTGGGAACTTTCATAACCAATAAGTATTTGAAGAGAGCCAAGATGTTTGTGTGTTTATATTGTTCTTTATTATGATGGTTTAATTTATAGACCAATTAGTTTCCAGAGAGCTTCAAAGTGCTTTACAAAATACAAAATTAAAACAGAAAAGAACAAAATGCACGGGCAGGAAAGGTGTGATTAAATGAGCCTCTCACACCTTTGTTGCCCAGCTGCAACTCAACAACCCTACAGCTCAACCAGTGGGATTCATTCTCTGGCCGTTGCTGCCACCAAGCCTTCCACTTCCTCCAGCAGTCCAGGGGGAAGGGACCTGGGGTGCACCAAAGCAATTGCTTTTCAGTCGGGGCTGAAGTGGATGAGTCCAGTTGGTGGAACTGGCTCAAGGGCGATGCTGACATCGGTTATGGGCCCAGTCGTCATTCCAGTCGTCTGACCAGTCGCTGTTCCAGTTGTCCCAGTCGTCCCAGTTGCCAGAGGTTTCAGTTGCTGATTGCCGGACGGCAGAACGGAGGCTGCATGCTGGACTGATTTGTGGTGCCCAGAAGCAGAGCTGTTTTGGAGCAGAGTGTTCAAGCTGCCGCTGTTGCTGTTGCTGCTGCTTGATTTATGGAGGTATGTTGCTGACTGCCAAAGAAAGAAGATAGCATCCCTGTTTGCCTGTTAAGTGCGCTCTGAGTGGGAGAGAGAGTGGCTGAAGGAGTCCAAGGCTTTATCTGTGTTGCACAAGGGAAGTGTCTTGCTTTAAGCAGACATGGCCTGTGCACATCCTGGCCAGATGGCTCTGTCCTTTCCTCTCCTCAGGCCTGAAACCTATGCAGTTTGGCAGGTCAATATGAAAGCGCTTTTACCGAGGGAAAAGCTATTCTACACTATAGAAGATGACCCTCCCGATAAGGATGATGATGATTGGCCTGAGTGGCATGCTGCAGACACGAAAGCCCGAGGGACAATTGTTTTGAGTGTTGCAGACCACTTGTTGGTGAACTTAGAGGGTCAAGAGACTGCACGAGCTGTTTGGCATAAACTGAGAGATATGCGTTTGAGGCAGAATGCTGGTTCCAGTGTAATTTTCTTCAAGAAGCTGTGCAGGCTGCAGTTGGAGAAAGGTGGAGATTTGCCTAGCCATCTATCTCAGTTAAAACGCCTCAGGCAGGACCTTGTTCAGCGAGACCTGGCTATTTCAGAGGCTGTGTTTGCAATGCTAATGATAAATAGCCTAGATGAGTCTTATGATGGAGTAGCTGCCCAGATTTCTACGATGCCTTCTGACCGGCTAACAGAAGATTATGTGTCTAGTGTGCTCTTGAATGAGTGGGATCGCAGACAGGATGTTAGAGAAAGCTGAGACAATGGTGCTGTTAAAAATGTGCTTGCAAATGTGCCTGAGTTTTCAGCAGGGGAAAGTGAAAGTGAAACTACTGCTGTTAAAGCTTTGAAATTGAAGCGGTGCTTTTCGTGTGGAGCACAAAGCCATTTGAGTTTCCAGTGCAGCAAGAAATCTTCAAAGAAGAAGGGAAACTTCAAAGGCAGAGGGGGAGGAGGACGAAATCCCCAAGCACCTGCTACTTCAAAGGCTTTGATCTCTCGCTGCTCCAATCAACGTGGGCGGAGTTTCTTTGTAGTCGACTCTGGCTGTTCCAACCACGTGGCCAAAGATGAAAGTCTCTTTGTTCAGCTTGAGAAGCAAGAGAAAGAAATTCATCAAGCAGATGGGACTGTTCTCACGAGTTTGGCTAAGGGAACTGTGTTTTTAAAGAGCCTGAATGCTACTATTAAGAATGTCCTGTATGCTCCTCATATTCAGGACAATTTGTTGAGTGTTTCCCAGCTTGATCGTCAGGGGTTTAAGGTGGTGTTTGCTAAATCTCGTTGTGAAATTCGTCGAGATGGCAAGCTCATTCTGTATGCAAAATGTGTAAATGGTTTGTACCAATTGCCTTTTTTTCAGGTACAACTGCAAAAGCAACTGAGAAAGAGTGTTGCAATTTATCTGTTGATAAGAATGAGAAGTTGCATGACCAATGTATTCAGGGTGTACCACCAAAAGGGTTTTCTAAAGAGTTCGCTAAGGCTGCAGTCACAAGCAACTCTGGTGTGGTCTTTGAACCAGCCAATTATAAGGAAGTTAAAAATCTATCTGCAAAAGATGCAGAACCTTGGCTGAATGCCATGAGAGCTGAGTTGAATTCCCTGAAACAGAACAATACTTGGGAATTGGTTTCAGCAGAACCAGGTATGAAGTGTGTAGACAGTAGGTGGGTCTACAAGGTAAAGACTGATCAGAGCAGAAAAGTAGTTAGATATAAAGCCAGATTAGTGGCGAGAGGTTTTTCTCAGACACTTGATCAGGATTACCATGAAACGTATTCTCCAACAGTAAGGTTTGAAAGTGTTAGACTGTTGTTGAAGATAGCTGCCGAAGAGGGTATGACGATTTCCCATCATGACGTCAATACTGCGTTTTTGTATGGTGTTCTAAATGAGAATATCTATATGTCACCTCCAGATCGTGTGCAGATAAAAGAAGGAATGGTTTGCAAGTTGAAAAAATCCCTGTATGGTTTGAAACAGAGTGCACGGTGCTGGCACACCAAGCTAACTGAAGTGCAGTTCTCCTTAGGTTTTGTGCAAGGAAAGGCTGATTCGTGTGTTTTTGTTAAAGAGTCCAATCAGCATAAGCTTTATTGCATCTGTTTTGTAGATGACATATTATTTGTGTGGAAGAATGAAAACATCTACAAAAGCACTTTGGCAAAGTTGCAAAAGCATTTTGATTTAAAAGACCTAGGAGAAGTTAGCAATTATCTCTCTCTTGAGATTGAGAGAAATGCTCAGGGTGACGTTTTGGTGCATCAGTCACGTAAGATCACTGATGTAATAGAGAAGTTGAACCTGACTGATGCAAATCCTGTGGATACCCCTATGGTCGCAG
Organism: Podarcis muralis; assembly: GCF_964188315.1. Lineage (NCBI taxonomy): Eukaryota > Metazoa > Chordata > Lepidosauria > Squamata > Lacertidae > Podarcis > Podarcis muralis. Next base: position 3,720,549 of record NC_135663.1, read on the forward strand.
GTTATCAGCATGACACAAATGCTGAGGTTTTTCCTGATGCAACACTTTTCAGAAGTGTGTTGGGTAAACTTAATTTCATAGCAAGATGTTCAAGGCCAGACATTGCAGTGAGTGTGAATTTAATCAGCAGGTATGCCAATCAACCCACAGTTCAAGATTGGAAAGCACTAAAACAGATAGCAAGATATTTAAAAGGAACTGTGGATTACAGATTGAGACTTACAAGTCAAAAGTCTGGAGGTCTCGGGATCCATGCTGACGCCAGTTTCGGAAGTGACACAATGGATGGCAAAAGCACATCAGGAGTGTGTTATTTGTACAATCAATGTCTTTTTGATTGGTGTTGCAGAAAGCAGGCAACAGTAAGCTTAAATTCCTGCGAGGCAGAGCTTAATGCTTTAACTCTTTCCCTGATGGATATAGAGTGGTTGCAGCAACTGTTTAATGACATAAAAGTGAAGGTCGCTTTTCCTGTTCAGGTTTATCAGGATAATAAAGCATGTATAACATTGCTCCACTCAGAGGGATGTAAACAAAGGACAAAATATCTGCTAATCAAGCTCCATCGAGCTAGAGAATGTATTCAAAATGGTATTGTAAAAGTGTCATATATGCCGGGGAAAGAGATACCTGCAGATATGTTAACAAAGGTTGTAAGCAGAGAACAACTTTTGGAGTGTGTGTATAAATTGCAGTTATGTTTAGATTCTTGAATGGTTGGATGAAATGGGGGAGGATGAGGAGATTTCAACCCTCCCATATCCAAGAATCTGCTGATTTTCTCTGCTGATTCTCCAAAGAAGAGGGGATGGTTTCTGCTCTTTACTTATTCCGCTCTAGCACCACATCAAAGTGTCAGTGTCGGAGAGAGAGAGAGAGAGAGAGAGAGAGAGAGAGAGAGACTGAGTGTTAGAGAGAGATCGTGTGTATAGATAAGGTTGCTGCTAAGAGCAGCTGCAGACACTCAGTGCAGTTCAGCATTTTTCATTTAGACCTCATTTAGCTCTGTATATAGTTGTGTATTATAGTTGTAGATAGAATAAAGAAGATATTCTACAGAGCTGCTCTCCGAGTCGTTTATGCTCTGCTATACTCTGGTATACTCTGCTGTGCAACGACGGTATTCTTGTGGAAGTGAATCCGGTGCTCACAGCTCTAAGCTGTGAGTCCACAGCACTTAGACCTGTTCCTGTGAGAAGGTGGTCTCTGGAAGTGCTACCCCAGATCGCCTGGCCCAGTCGAGGCTGAAGTGGATAAGTCCAGTTGGTGGAACTGGCTCAAGGGCAATGCTGAAAGGGTGCACCAAAGCAATTGCTTTTCAAGCTTCTCTGATGCTTTACCAGGCATGTCCAAAGTCAGGCCCAGGGGCCTAATCCAGCCTGCCGGTTAGTTTAATATGGCCCATGCAGCAGTTTATATTCTGGGGTAAAATCCTAAAAAAAGCTAAACAACTTCAATCCAAAAAAAAGACAACAACTTTGGTCGGTTCTCACGCATGTTCACTTCATCAAATCTGGCCCTCTTAGAAAAAAGTTTGGACACCCCTGCTTCAATCAGAGTGCAAAGGCAGCCCACACTCTGTGTGTTGGGAATCCTGGAAGCCAAGACCCAAGTGTGGGGTGAGTACTCTTTGATGAGAGAACCCCAGCAGAGATTTAAGACAGCAAAAGATGCAGCAAATAAAAGTGTGGAAATGTCGGCTGTAAACCCTTAGAAATGTCCTCTTTCCAGTGAACTCCAAAGTATCCCACTTTCAAAGGTTCTTCCCAACTTCCCTAGCACAAACATAGAGCACACATTTAGTAAGTCATAAAATGACTTTCTGCTTTCAAATCAGATGTTCTGCTACTGAACTGTGGCACTTGCCAATGGTAGACACCCCTCCCACAACCCCTGTTCCCTCTCTGTCTTCTCCTGCTTTGTTCTCTGAATGGACAAAAGACAAAGACTGGAAAATGCTACTATCAAATTGCTTGGTGGACCTGATTAGGACCAAAAGGAGTGTAATAGGATTGCCCTCTCTGTAAGCTGTGTGTGCTGGGCCCGCGGGTAACCCGAGCAATGCGGTCCAGGTCCAGTCCCGAATCAGTCTAACAGGCCAAGGCAGGACACGAGGCAGGAAACCAGGCAAGGTCAGGCACAGGGTCTCAGGCAGGTTCTAGCAAACAGCAATGTTGCTCCGAGAACCTGGGGTGGGGTCTGAGAGCCTTTTTTCTTTGTCAGGGTAACAGCCGGTCCTGATCCCCTGGTGACTCACCTCCCTGTCTCGCCCAAAGGCAAGCACTCCTCCCGCGAGTACTCAGGTCTCTCCTTCTCTCAGACCTCAGTCTCTGCAGCTTGGGAGATGTCCGTGGGTTACTAGACCCAGAGGCCGCCTCAGCCTCTCCTGACCCAACTGGTAGTGGAGCAGCTGTAAGTGATGGCCCAGCTGAAGGCAACGAGGTCATCCCTGCATCTGGAGCCAGGGCAGGCTCAGGCCCCTGACTCGGCCCAGCTGGTGCTTGTTGCAGGAGAACCTGTGCAGACTGGGGCTCTTCAGAATTAGGCCCCAGACTAGGTTCAGATGTCGCCTGAGGCAAAGGATCCGGTGCAGATTGAGACTCCTCTGGTTCCGAGTCCGAGCCCGAGTCCCAGGCCATCACTCCGTGCAACTTTGTCACAGGTGAGGCACTGCCTTGGAAAGGAGGTTTAGCCTGTATTTTTCCACTGGCCTGCAATCTTCCCTTCAACACTCCAAATAATCATAATCCTACCATTTATTAATTTATAGGGTTTGCCTGTAAGAATATTTCCCTCCTTATTTTCCTGATGAAAGCACAATAAGTGCTATATGTGTTTCTTCAGGCTAGCACATGATTTGCCTTCCAAACAAATAATAATAATAATAATAATAATAATAATAATAATAATAATACCACACCCATCTGCTGGTTTCCCCCAACTACTCTGGGCAGTTCACAACATATATGAAAACATTAAAAAATTCAATCATTAAAAACTTTGCAATACAGGGAATAAAATGAGACTCATCTGGTGTTGGTGGTAGAGCAGAAAGTGTGTAAGCTCTGACTACAGGGTAGGGTGGAGAGGCAGGGGAGTCTGCTAGACCAAAAGAGAATTCTCCTCTGAATGTTACTCCTCTGGGTTACTGCAAAAATAATGAATAAGTGTGTGGAGGATAGGCAAGTATTTGATTCTAAGAGGTACACAATAAAATAAGTATTCAGACTGAGTAGTTTCTCCTCTCCTTTTCAGCTACTGGGATAGTCAACGTCCAAGAAATAAAGGTCCTGCAAAACCAGATTCGAACAACTGTGTCATCATCACAAGGGGCTGCGACAAAATTTATTACTGTTGGCATGATGTTTTGTGCCATGGCCTAAAACGGTGCATCTGTAAAAGGAAACCTATTAAAAAGTGGATGAAATAATTGATAATCTGCACTCTATACCACCTTTTCAGTCCTGCTATTCTGAGACTGGAAAAGAGCCATTGTTTTACACCTGCAAAGGCTTAGTTGGGCAGTGAAATAAAGTGTGGAAGAATTCAGTAATAGCCCAGCCAAGGAGGAGTCGGTACATTTTGGACAGAGTTTTGGATTTAGAATTCACCAAATCAGATTCAAATTTAGAACTTTCTGGCGCAAAGCCTTTTCGTTTGTCACTTTTATAGGTCTCAAACAACTGATAGTATTGGAACCAGTCAGGATTCCCAAGGGAATTGTTTCATTGTGGCTTTAAAATTGTTCTCGCTGGCCACAAGGCTTAATGAGGCAAACTGAGTGCAGTTTTTATGTATTTGCCTTTTAAATCATGTTTCAGGAAGCTTGAGCTCCTACCATTAAAAGGAGGCAAAGGATAGGAGCACGTCCATTTGCAAATGAACTCAAAGCTTTTCTTTTTGAAAATGCTCACAATATACTCCCATTCATGGATCACTGTCTTGCCTTGGCAAAGGGTCTTGAATAACTCAGAGAATCTACGAGCTATGCTGTGCAGGGCAACCCAAGTTGGACAGGTCATAGTGGAGAGTTTTGACCAAACATGATCCACCTGGAGCAGGAACCAGCAAGCCACTCCAGTATCCCTGCCAAGAAAACTCCATGGACAAAGACAACAGGCATATGAAACTTATGACACTGGAAGATGAGCCCCTCAGGTCAGAAGGCGTCCAACATGCTACTGAGGAAGAGCGGAGGACAAGTACAGATAGATTCAGAGCTGATGAAGTGGCTGGGCCAAAGCTGAAAGGTCGCTCAGTTGCGGATATGCCTGGTAGCGAAAGGAAAGTCCAATGCTGTAAAGAAAAATATTGCATAGGAACCTGGAATGTAAGAACCATGAACCTTGGTAAGTTGGATGTGGTCTAAAATGAGATGGCAAGAATAAATATTGACATCCTGGGCATCAGTGAACTAAAATGGATGGGAATGGGTGAATTCAGTTCGGATGACCATCATATCTACTACTGTGGGCAAGAATCCCATAAAAGAAATGGAGTGGCCCTCATAGTCAACAAAAGAGTGGCGAAAGCTGTACTGGGATGCAATCTCAAAAATGATAGAATGATCTCGATACGGATCCAAGGCAGACCTTTTAACATCACAGTAATCCAAGTTTATGCACCAACTACTGGTGCTGAAGAAACTGAAATTGTCCAATTCTATGAAGACTTACAAAACCATCTAGAAATGACACCAAAGAAGGATGTTCTTCTCATTATAGGGGATTGGAATGCTAAAGTAGGGAATCAAGAGATAAAAGGAACAACTGGCAAGTTTGGCCTTGGAGTTCAAAACGAAGCAGGGCAAAGGCTAATAGAGTTCTGCCAAGAGAACAAGCTGGTCACCACAAACACTCTTTTCCAACAACGCAAGAGACGACTCTACACAGGGACATCACCAGATGGGCAGCATCGAAATCAGATTGATTATATTCGCTGCAGCCAAAGATGGAGAAGCTCTATACAGTCAGCAAAAACAAGACCTGGGGCTGACTGTGGCTCAGATCATCAGCTTCTTATAGCAAAATTCAGGCTTAAACTGAAGAAAGTAGGAAAAACCACTGGGCCGGTAAGATACAATCGAAATCAAATCCCTTATGAATACACAGTGGAAGTGAGGAACAGGTTTAAGGATTTAGATTTGGTGGACAGAGTGCCTAAAGAACTATGGATGGAGGCTCGCAACATTATACAGGAGGCAGCAACGAAAACCATCCCAATTAAAAGGAAATGCAAGAAAGCAAAGTGGCTGTCCAACGAGGCATTACAAATAGCGGGGGAGAGAAGGCAAGCAAAATGCAAGGGAGATAGTGACATGCAGATTTCCAAAAAATAGCAAGGAGACAAGAAGGCCTTCTTAAACAAGCAATACAAAGAAATAGACGAAAACAATAGAATGGGAAAAACCAGAGATCTGTTCAAGAAAATTGGAGATATGAAAGGAACATTTCGTACAAAGATTACCATAATAAAGGAAAAAAGTGGTAAGGACCTAACAGAAGCAGAAGACATCAAGAAGAGGTTGCAAGAATACACAGAGGAATTATACCAGAAGGATATGGATGTCTCGTAACCCCAGGTAGTGTGGTTGCTGACCTTGAGCCAGATATCCTAGAAAGTGAAGTCAAATGGGCCTTAGAAAGCACTGCTAATAACAAGGCCAGTGGAAGTGATGATATTCCAGCTGAACTATTTAAAATTTTAAAAGATGATGCTGTTAAGGTGCTACACTCAATATGCCAGCAAATTTGGAAAAGTCAGCAGTGGCCATCCCAAAGAAGGGCAGTGCCAAAGAATGCTCCAAGTACCGCACAATAGCACTCATTTCACACGCTAGCAAGGTTATGCTTAAAATTCTACAAGGCAGGCTTAAGCAGTATGTGGACCGAGAACTCCCTTAAGTGCAAGCTGGATTTTGAAGGGGCAGAGGAACCAGAGACCAAATTGCAAACATGCGCTGGATTATGGAGAAAGCTAGAGAGTTCCAGAAAGACATCTACTTCTGCTTCATTGACTATGCAAAAGCCTTTGACTGTGTCGACCACAGCAAACTATGGCAAGTTCTTAAAGAAATGGGAGTGCCTGATCACCTCATCTGTCTCCTGAGAAATCTCTATGTGGGACAAAAAGCTACAGTTAGAACTGGATATGGAACAACTGATTGGTTCAAAACTGGGAAAGGAGTACGACAAGGCTGTATTTTGTCTCCCTGCTTATTTAACTTATATGCAGAATTCATCATGCGAAAGGCTGGGCTGGATGAATCCCAAGCTGGAATTAAGACTGCCAGAAGAAATATCAACAACCTCAGATATGCAGATGACACAACCTTGATGGCAGAAAGTGAGGAGGAATTAAAGAACCTTTTAATGAGGATGAAAGAGGAGAGCGCCAAATATGGTCTGAAGCTCAACATCAAAAAAACAAAGACCATGGCCACTGGGCCCATCACCTCCTGGCAAATAGAAGGGAAAGAAATGGAGGCAGTGAGAGATTTTACTTTCTTGGGCTCCATGATCACTGCAGATGGTGACAGCAGTCACGAAATTAAAAGACGCCTACTCCTTGGGAGAAAAGCGATGACAAACCTAGACAGCATCTTAAAAAGCAGAGACATCACCTTGCCAACAAAGGTCCGTATAGTTAAAGCTATGGTTTTCCCAGTAGTGATGTATGGAAGTGAGAGCTGGACCATAAAGAAGGCTGATCGCCGAAGAATTGATGCTTTTGAATTATGGTGCTGGAAGAGACTCTTGAGAGTCCCATGGACTGCAAGAAGATCAAACCTCTCCATTCTGAAGGAAATCAGCCCTGAGTGCTCACTGGAAGGACAAATCCTGAAGCTGAGGCTCCAAGACTTCAGCCACTTCATGAGAAGAGAAGACTCCCTGGAAAAGACCCTGATGCAGGGAAAGATGGGCACAAGGAGAAGGGGATGATGGAGGACGAGATGGTTGGACTGTGTTCTAAAAGCTACCAGCATGAGCTTGACCAAACTGCGGGAGGCAGTGGAAGAGAGGAGTGCCTGGTGAGCTCTGGTCCAAGGGATCATGAAGAGTCGGACACGACTAAACGACAACAACACAATGTACAATGCAGTTATAGGAGTAAATAGGAGGAAGGAAGATCAAAGTGTAGTATGTCACAGTAAGAGAGAGCGGAAGGGCATGTTTTTTTCTTAATGCAGGGCTGCTTTGCACATGACACTTTACCCAAATGGATATAGGGAGAAAGAATGGTTACATCTATGCACACCACTATAGGTGAAGATTCTACATGGGTTTTGTGTGTGTATGTGCGTGCTGCATATTCACATACTGGGAAAGTGTTATTGCATATGTGGAGATGTATGGGTGAAATTATGTGTGCAAAAATGTGTATAGTTCAATCGAGGTAGTATGTTGGGGGAGAGAAGCAATACAAATAGGAGTCTTCAGCATACTGAAGCTCTATGACGGAATTTACAGTAACCTAACTCTTTGCTTTCCGCCTGCTCAGATTGAAGAGCTTTCCATCTGTTTGATATATGATTTCTACTCCGGTGGGGAGTTTCCCTTCCACAAAGTGTAGGATCATGGCAATGAAAATAATGAGCAGGGTTGGGGCAATAACACAACCCTGTTTAACACCAGATCCTACTGTGAATAGTTCACTTTGAGAGCCATTGTTATCTGTGATAGTTGCTGTCATATTATCATGGAGGAGCCGAATGATGTTTACAAATTTATTTGGGCAGCCAATTTTCAGAAGGACAGTCCGCAGGGCATTACAATTTACAGTGTTGAAAGCCTTAGTCAGGTCAATAAACGCCATATGCAGGGGTTGGTTTTGCTCTCTTCATTTTTCTTGAAGCTGTCGAGCGATGAAAATCACGTCCACTGTCACCCTAGAAGGCCAAATACCATTTTGGGATTCAGGAAGGGTCCCCTCGGATATTGTTAACACACGGTTTGCTAAGATCCTTGCAAGAATTTTGCCAGCCACAGCTAATAGAGATGCCTCAATAGTTTCCACAATCAGGTCTGCCACCTTTTTTAAAGAGATTGATAATTTTGGCAACCCTAAAGTCTGCTGGATCTCTTCTCTTTCCCAGATGAGCTTGTGAAGTTGTTGTGTAAGTTCGATTCTGCCCACTTTGAAGATTTTGGCAGGTATCCCATCAGGTCCACTTGCTTTGTTGTTTTTCATTTGCTTAATAGCTGGACACAACTCTCCCAGATTTGGAGATACTGCAAGTTCATCTCTAACTTCTTTTTGTGGAATTTGTCAGAGGACCTCAGCAGCTACAAGGGAGTTACGGTTAAAGAATGTTGGTAATGTTCTTTCCAGCGCAGTGCAATAGCTTCTTTATCTTTTAGAAGTGTGATACAGTCTGCTGAGCGTAGGCGGCATATGCCATGATGATCTTTGTGGCTTGAAAGAAACTTTGTGCATCATGAGTGTCAGCTAAGTGCTGGATCTCTTGAGCTTTTTTTTATCCACCAGGTGTTTTTTTAGTTCTCTGGTTCTTCTTTGAACCTCACCCTTAGCATTGGCATAGGTTTTTTCCTTAGTTTCTATCTCTTTGACAGATCTGAAAGATCTTCCTTTTCTTGTCAATCATGCGCTCAATCTCACTGTCATTCTTATCAAACCAGTCTTGGTGTTTCTTGGTTTGGTATCCAATAGTTTGTTCACAGGCTGCAATAATGGATGTTTTTAGCTTGGTCCAGTGTTCCTCAATGTTATCAGGGAATTCTGAAAGGAGATGGTCCTTCAGAGTCATTTGGAAGCAATCCCACTTAATGGGATCTTGAAGGGCTTGAGTGTTCATTTTGTGCCTTGGTTTTCTTCTTTGAAGCCTGCGTTGAGGTATAATCTTGATAGCCACCGTGGAGTGTATTAGTCCATGATCTGTCCAGCAGTTGGCAGCACTCGTCATAGCTCTGGTACAGAGCACATCACGGCGATCTTTAGCACAGACAATAACATAGTCTAATGTTACGATATAGAAGCAATGCAGCTGCAAACTGCTAGCTTGAAAACATCACATGATGGGAATGTTGGGACTGTCGTGGGAAACAGTGGGACAGTCAGTTCACAGGGCAATGCACCGGAATTTGCTCAGAGTGTAATATGAGCTCTTCCTCTTGCGTATGTACAGGAAGTGCAGGAAGTCTTTGTCACTTGATTGTTGGAGTTTGAAGTGAGCAGACATGTTTTCTGTAATGCTGCAAAGACAGAAATAAAAGCATGTAAATACGTTTCTATCTCCTTTTCCCTGCCGGGGGAGCAGGAGGGAGTGGGTGTGTTCTTCTCACGTTTGGGAAGAATTGCCTATTGAGACCTAGCCTGGATCTTGCTGGGGAATGCAGCCAGGGAGGTCAACAGGAGACCAAGCCGGGTGCCTGGGAGAGTTGCCAATTTCTCCCGATAAAGGCTTGATTTCCGACATCTAAGAGGTGTCAATGGTTTGACCGAGGATGCCTCCATGATGTTTTAAATTTATTTTCTGTTGAAAGTGTGTGTTGGTAATAACAAGGTTGTGCGCTGCGCATCTAGTCAAACGTAAGACTCCGTTCTGGTTGCTGTTGCCAATTCCTTCTTTTCCAATAGTCCCAGGCCACAGATCAAAATCTCTCCCAACTCATGCATTAAAATCACCCAGGAGGATAATTTTATCTTCCTTAGGTGTCTCTGATAGGACGGTATCCAGCTGAGAGTAAAAATGTTCTTTGGCATCCAGTGTTGGTGCACAAGCGCTTATAATAGTAGCCTGTTGGTTTTGTGGTGAGCTTTATTTGAAGGATTGAGAGTCGTTCATTAATAGGGACTTTTGACAGGAGCTTCAAAAGATCATTTTTGATCGTGAATCCTACCCCATGTATCAATGTTCTTGTTCAGATAGACTTTTCCGGAAGAATGTGTAGCCTCCTTTTTCTTCTTTCAGTTGTCCTTTGCCTGCTCGAGTCTCTTGAAGTGCTGCAATATCAATGTTAATACGTCGCAGCTCTCTTGCAATGATGGCAGTTCTGCGTTCAGGACGCTTGTTATCTGTCTTATCCGACGAAGTCTGTATATTCCATGTTCCAAAGTTCAATTGTCTTTTACAACTGCTGGGTGGTGACCCCACTGGGTGCGGTAATACAGTCAGGGAAAAAGGGAGGCAGACTATGTTCAGGGCACCTTTTCTAGCCCCTCCACCTTTTTGGGGTGAGCAGAGTGGATCCTAAAAAGGGCTGTTCAGACACGGATACAGCTGCCGAGCTGCTCAACTGCCTTGTTCCTTGAGTCAGAATGACTGAATCTGTATCCACCGCCCATGTGCCAGTTCATGACTAGCGGCTTCCAGATTTCACGATCCTGTCCCTGTTACCATTTGCCAATCGCCATGGGACTTTGGGGTTTTGGGAAGATGCCTGTGAGTGAATTTGTTTTATGTTTGTAGATCAGTGCACACTGACCAACACACCGTCTTCGCAGTAAGGCCCTGTTCCAATGGCATGAGTAGTCACGATGCTAGTAGATTCTTATCTGCTGCAGCCTTCATTCTCCTTCACAGCCGTTGTGACATACCACTTGTTATCATCCTCCTGTTCTGCCATTGAGGACTTCTTGGATCATTCTTTGTCTAGCTCCTCCCCTTTGGGTGACCCTGCTGGGAGTACAAGATTCCCGACGGCTTCCCTCACAAGGTTCATGGGAACACGCAAGCCCTCTCACCATGACAAGGTGAGGATCCAGTGAGTGAGGAGGACTTTAGGAACCTGTCAAGAGTCTTCATACCTCCTTCCCATAGCAGGGCAAGCACTTACTGGGGTTTGAGAAGGTGGCCTCCTGGGCTCTGTGTCAAGTGCTATCCCACCCCTTGCACTGCCCTAAATCCAACTCCGTTGAAGGGTGACAGTGCACTGCAAGCACCAAAGAGGCCTTATACGGTAAAAGGGTTTTCCCCCCCTAGTTGTGACAGTGCAATAATCCTGTGAGCCATTAGATGGCAGTATTTCCAAATTTATACATAGGAGAAACTACACTTTACTGTCTGATCCTAAGATTTTTCTACTGTAAGCTGGACGGGGGCTGCATTCCAAAGCACGCTTACTGCAGTGAAATGAGCTTAGAATCCTAGAATTGTAGAGTGGGAAGGGACCACAAGGATCATCAACTTAAGAATGTAAAGTGAAATGCCAGTGGACAACAAAAGAGGTTTGAAGAAACTCTCAAGGCAAATCTAAAAAAATGAAGTACAGTGGTGCCCCGCAAGACGAATGCCTCGCAAGACGAAAAACTCGCTAGACGAAAGGGTTTTCCGTTTTTTGAGTCGTTCCGCAAGACGAATTTCCTTATGGGCTTGCTTCGCAAGACTTCTTCTTGCGAGTTCTTACGAGTTTGTTTCCTTTTTCTTAAAGCCGCTAAGTCGTTAATAGCCGCTAAGCCGCTAATAGCCGCTAAGCCGCTAACAGCCATGCTTCGCAAGACGAAAAAACCGCAAGACGAAGAGACTTGCAGAACGGATTAATTTTGTCTTGCGAGGCACCACTGTATAAGGACAGGGAAACACTGGCCTGCAAGTGCTCCAACCGGAGAACAGCCTTTACCAAAGGTGTCATGGACTTTGAAGACACACAAACTCAGGATGAAAGGGAGAAATGTGCTAAGAGGAAGGCACGCTTGGCAAATCCTCACTGTGATCAACTGCCTCCTGGAAACCTATGTCCCCACTGTGGAAGGACATGTGGATCCAGAATTGGCTTCCACAGTCACCTACAGAAACACTATTAAGACAGTATTCATGCAAGACCATCTTACTTGGCTAATACTGACAGTATTCATGTAAGACCATCTTACTTGATCGCCAAAGAGAGGAGGTTATGTAAGATCTTGGATGGCCCCTTTCATCTACCGTATTTCCCCGTGTCTCCCTTTATTTATTGATTTACCATATTTTTCCATGTATAAGACAATGCTTTTTGCAAAAATTGGGTGTCGTCTTATACACGGATAGTGAATGAAGAGGGGGGATATGCGATTAATGGCAGCAGCAAGCAGGAGATTGGCAGTGGCAATTGGGCGGGTGATTGGTGGCTGCAGCAAGGCCTGCTGGCGATTGGCTGTGGCTGCAGCAATTGAGCAGGCGATTGGCAGCTGTGGCGAGGCAGGCAGGCAGGCAATTGGCAGCTGCAACAAGTGGGCTGTTGGTGGTGGTGAGCAGGCAAAGAATTGGTGGCTGCAGCGAGGCGTGAGATTGGCAATGGCTATGGCAAGCAATCAGCAGTAGCAGGCAGGCGGGTGAGCAATTGATGAAAGTGACTTCCCCTGCGCCCCAAAAAAGCTAAACAACTTAATTTCAGGTTTAAAAAAAAATAAGGGTCATCTCATACATGGGGGCATCTTACACACAGAAAAATACAGTATTTTCTCACCACCCATGCAAAGCTGCAATAGCATTAGTTGCAAGCCTACTGTACCCACTTACATCAGGGCATTTGTATAATGATCGAGCTTTCATACTAAAGATCTGCTCTGTTCGGAATGTGGTCAGAAAACCGGGAAACTGGCAACCAAAGGTAAGGAAAAGCAAGGCAGCTGTAAGCTATGATCCCTTATGACAGTTGCAACAGGGTTCCGAAATAGCAAAGCAAGAAAACCCCATCTCCAGGTGAGTGCAGTTTTTATACCTTTCAGTTTGGTAGATAAAATACGTCATAGATTCCGGTTACATAGCTAAGGGGTGCAAAACAGTGAGGTTCAGGTGCAAATACATCTACATTTGATAGGTGAAGTAAGTGTACAATTATTGATAGTATACAAGAGGAGATGTTTATGTCCAGATTCCAGGGAAATAATGGAATTTGGGGTTAGTGTGATGCAATAGTTAATTTTCTCTCCATTACAGGCTTGATTTCGAAGGTGAGCCTTACGAGGAAGTCCCCGGAATGATAAAAAAATCATTACCAGAGGATCCCCCACTGGGGGATTAATTAACTCCATCTTCACTGTTACAATAAAGAGAATGCCGTAAAATGTCATGTTCCTTTTGATACATAGCTTATTTGTTACAACTCAGCATGGGTACAGCTAAAGCTACTCTGGTGTCATAAGAGTGTCATAAAGGTAAAGGTGAAGGGACCCCTGACCATTAGGTCCAGTCGTGGACAACTCTGGGGTTGCAGCGCTCATCTCACTTTACTGTCCGATGGAGCAGCTTCCGGGTCATGTGGCCAGCATGAATAAGTCGCTTCTGGTGAACCAGAGCAGCACACGGAAATGCCGTTTACCTTCCCGCCGGAGCGGTACCTATTTATCTACTTGCACTTTGACATGCTTTTGAACTGCTAGGTTGGCAGGATCTGGGACCGAGCAACGGGAGCTCACCCCGTCGTGGGGATCCGAACCGCCAACTTTCTGATTGGCAAGCCCTAGGCTCTGTGGTTTAACCCACAGCGCCACCCGTGTCCCAAGAGTGTCATAAAAAGGTAAAGGTAAAGGGACCCCTGACCATTAGGTCCAGTCGTGACCAACTCTGGGGTTGCGGCGCTCATCTCGCTTTACTGGCCGAGGGAGCCGGCGTTTGTCCGCAGACAGTTTTTCCAGGTCATGTGGCCAGCATGACTAAGCTGCTTCTGGCGAACCAGAACAGCGCACGGAAACGCCGTTTACCTTCCCGCCGGAGCGGTACCTATTTATCTACTTGCACTTTGATGTGCTTTCGAACTGCTAGGTTGGCAGAAGCAGGGACCAAGCAATGGGAGCTCACTCCGTCATGGGGATTCGAACCGCAGACCTTCTGATCGGCAAGTCCTAGGCTCTGTGGCTCTGTGTCATAGTCTCCCTATATAAAAATGTCAACGTTACACCCATAGTTCATTTAATGACCATGTTAAGCTTGCCTCTTATTCCCTACATTTTCTTTATTAACTAAATCTCAGGCAATCTCTGATCATTCTGAGGACAATGAGTGAGGTGAATATCTCAGAACATTTTATTACCAGGAAAGGGTTTGTGGTTGGAGAAAGCAATGTTTTCGGGGTGTATACAGCATTGATCCCTTTACCTCTTTTGTAAAACAAGGCAATCTGTATCGGAAACACATTAATCAACATGTGTCTCTTATAAGTAACTTGTGTGATTTCTGCATCAGTCCCAGTTCATACTTCTGTTGGAAGGCACAAAGATGGTACCAGAGCCTGTAAACAGATTTGTTCCCTCTCAGATGGTAGTCTGTTGACTTTGTCTCTTGATGGGAGGTACTGAGGAAACACAACCACTTCCATCATCAAAGCCGTGCCCTGCCCTGCCCTGTTGGTTGTGCTGTAGTGGGACAGATTGCTGTCAATTGGATTTTATAGAGGAGTGACAGAAGCCAAGGTCATCCACTTTGGGATGTGAATAGATGCTAGGAGAGGATGTATTTGTTAGATATTATCCTTCCTTCCTCACATTTTGAGTTCAGCAGAGTGTCATTCCTTAAAAGGGAAGCTTAAATACATTAGTTTTAGTCTTTTAGTTTAAGTAATCCAGGCTGCTTTAAGGCAGAATGGATTCTCCTGGTGTTTTCCCCCTTTTCTCCCTCTTAAAATAACAACCACACAAACAGTCTTGTAAAAATGTAAAACAAACAAACACACACACATTTACTCACTTTGAATACTTGATGAAGAGCAACAGATACAGCAGCTTTGTTCAGGCAAGCTGAAAATGGCAATCCATTAAGGCATGCTTAATTCTAGCATAAGATGTAGTCTGAGCATGTAGTTCAGACTTAGCAGATGTTCTCACATTTCTGGCTTGGTGATGAAGAGATGAAGAACAGAGGAAAAAAGAGAGGATGCACCCAGGCAGGGAAGATAATATATATAGCTATGCCCTCCGCCTGTCAGGGCCCAGTGGGAATGCCTTTCACAGAGTTCTCTCTAGCAAACTTACAAGAAAACTCTGCAAGCTTCAGCTCCTATCATGTGCCTATCTCCAAAAGACGAATTGTTGGTTTGACAGCATTTTAAATATCCCACAGTCAAGGTGGCAGATGCTTTGTGCACACAACCGTTCCAAACTCCAAGCTTGCGTGGCAGAGCCTCAGAATCCACACATGACCTCACACATAGGAGCAGGCTAACAGGCCAGCATCAAGCAGGGCAGCTCCCCCAGCAGTTTCCCCATGTCTTCTATGGGCTTTCCCAAGTCCCTTCTCCTGAGGGTCACAGCAGTTTTCATCTCCTGCAAATGTTCAGCCAGGAAAAAGGGGCCGTGAGCTCCCTATTTAATATGACTGATGGATTTTTCATCCTAGATCAAGAGCCAGTTAAGCTCTCAGGTTCTTTTGGAGAAAGCGGCAACGTCATTCTGATTTGCAATTATTTGATGGAAGAGAGAGAGAGAGAGAGAGAGAGAGAGAGAGAGAGAGAGAGAGAGAGAGAGAGAGAGTTGCCTTTACCAGCTCTAGAGTGGCAGCAGAATTCAGTGTTTTGCCTACCCATCATTGGGGGATGGAAGCAAAAAACCTGAGAGAAAGGAAATGAAAAGAGCCACATTGGGAAATGTGCCTCATGTTGGATAATTCCAGCAAAAACTGGGGGGAAAGCAGAAATTGCTGAAGTTTGTATGCTCATCTGTGGTCAGGATTTGGGAACGGAAATTGGTCAAATGAACGTGATATGCATTCTTTCATATAATTATTGTTTTAGCCCTCAAATGACACATAACAAATTACCCTTTTCCACTGTTTTGATACTGAAATGAACACGAGTTATGTAAATAGTCTTCCAAGTTGAATAAGTTAAGAAACTTAAACTAAATTGCAGACAGTGAGTTTAATAACATAGCATTTGGTAGAAGCTGAACTGCAGCAGAAAGGAAATAGTACTGATTGCGAAGGACACAGGTTAGGATGGAAATTGCTGCCTTCTTACAGCCCTACTCATGGGCTAGGCCTGGAGGTCTTATGGAAGTAACAACAACAGTAAGGTGCTCACCTCTCCCCATCACCCCTCTTCCTTGCCCAACAGTCACAAGCCCGCCTTGCTCACTGGATGCTCTGCTCACTTGCCCTGCTTCCTGTCTGTCTCTGATGCTTCCCTCATCCTGGAGCATGTGAAGTCACCAGCATGACGACAAACGAGTACAAAAAGAGTATAGAATTAAATATGAATATATAAATAAATCAGCTTATTTACTGAGTACACTTCATGTCACATCGGCCTAGAGGGGGGACTCTTGCCAGATCAGAGTCGCTCCCTCTGAGTTGGCCCATGCCAAGGAAGGCCATCATAAGTTGTACTGGCTTAGACAACTTTGAAGAGGGCGCAGAATTGGGTCTATCGATGGCTACTTGTTTGGCTTTATGGAACCTCCATGATCAGAGTGGTGGGGGTGGAAGAAAGCAACAGGGGAAGGCTATTGTCTTTACACTCCTCTAATAGGCTTCCCAGAGGCATCCAACGGGCTACCATGCGAACCAAAATACTAGACTGAGGGCTGAGCCCTTAGCAAGATCCAGTCAGGCTCTTTCTATTTTCTTATGTCTCACTAAATACCTGAATGTAAATTAATTGAACAGCTCAGTCGGTAGAGCATGAGACTCTTAATCTCAGGGCCATGGGTTCAACCCCCACCATAGGCAATAAGATTCCTGCATTGCAAGGGGTTGGACTTGATCTGATTGGTTGATCTGATTGACATCCTATGCCTTTTAAAAATGTGGTTCTTTTTGGGAGGGTGTTATTGGGTTGTTGTTTTTATTTTGATTATATATATATTGTGGTTTTATATTTTGATTTTGTTCTGTGAACCGCCCCGAGACCTCTGGGTATATAGCAGTATATAAATTCAAGAACTAAATAAAAGCACATAGATCTTCCCTCACAGAAAACAATAGCTCCTCATTCAGCCATACTTTATTATTGCTCCTGATACCATCTAGTCAATGCCATATGACTTGACATTAACCCTGGCCTTTCAAAGACTCTGGAAACTGGACTAAGCAGTGGAGAACTTGGAGACTGTGACTGGGGTGGGCAATATTGAGTGGAATGCAGCCGGAAGGGGGGACAGTTAATTCCTTGCCTCCTTCCTCCTCCTCCTCCTCCTCCCTCTTTCTCAATGAGTCCCCACACCTTCAGTAAAAAATGATCTCAAGAAGGACAATTACAAAGCCATTACAGGCTCCCACCATTTAGCCACATAAACTCACATCCTCCCAAGGCTGTTCTTAGTCTGAAAATAAAAAAATACTTTTCCAGTGGGGAAAGATAGAAAAGACTGTGTGTCAAAACTTGGTTGGGTGCTGAGTGAGAATATGAGACTCATGAGCTCCCCTGCACAACTGTTGTATTATGCATTATTAATTGCATTTGTATCTCACTTTTGCTCTAAGGAGCTGAGGGTGGCTAGCATAGTGCTCTTCCCCCATTTCCTCTTCCCTGTGAGGTAGGTTAGAGTAAGTGACTGGCCCCCAGTTCACCCAATGACCTCCATGGCTGAGCAGGTATTTGAAATCTGGTTTCCCAGGTCCTAGCCTGATACATTAACCACTATGCCACAGTGGCTCAGATCCAATCCTCAATGACTTTTCCTCTGGCAAAGACCCAGAGCCAGTAAACCCTGAAGAGTAGACCCAGATGCCACACCCCTGCAACTCCAAGGAGTTATACCTAATGAGACCATTCAACCAGCCATCATCCATGCCTTCATCCATGCCAGGGGTGCGAAGTCTCTGGCTAGGAGCCCCAGTTTGAGCCGTGAGGTCATTTCCCCCCAATCCCGCCCACTTGCCAATCATGTCACTGAGTGACATCGGCTGAAGAACGGTTACAGGGTTAGTGTGGGATGATTTTGATAGGTAGGAGAGGATATATTAATTGAGTGATTTATCCCTCCATGCACCTCCATGTGTTGGTTTAACAGAGCTTCAAAATCCCTTCTTTGGCAGCTAAATTAAAAGTATAGGAATTAGGCTACAAAACTTTCTTTTGAGCAAGTCCAGCTAACAAAGTAAGCTGACTTCCCCTTTCTCATCCCACTTACCAAAGAATCAGATTTACTTACTTCATGCATTGGTTCACAGCAACAGTAGCAGTAAAAGCTATGCAGGCAAAATACTTGAATTTCTAGTATTACCAGCTTCAGGCACATGCCTGAAGTTGTTAAGGCCTTTATATACTAATAGTAACACCTTGAATTTAACCCAGTAGAAAATTCACAACACATAAGCTTTGTGTAAGCAAATCAGGATTGTGTAAGCAAATCAGGATCAGCAAATCCAGAAAGTAGGGGAACCCTAAGGCAGAGGCTCTCCAGGCAGAGAGAGCTCTTCCCAGTGATTTCCTGCTATCTGATTATTTCTTTAAAAAAAGATGGGAAGCAATTGTGCTCCACTGGTGAGCCACAACCCTTTCCTTGAAGGATGATAAGACACAGGGAAACCATCTAAGAGGCTCAAAGCTCAACCAAGACTAGGTATAACTTATTCTAATTGCTTATAACACACTTTAAAAGCTTTACTAGCGCCCTGGAAATGTTTCTTTAAAAATTTACATATATTTACTTATAGGATAGCTAGGTGTAATAACAGATGCCAAATAAAACAAAAGTAGAAAGGGATAATGGGAACTAAACATATAGGAACTAATTTTCATGCCAAAATCAAACTACTCAGAAAAGATCTACCCAATGCAACATTGGGAGTGCAATCTGTAATTAATACAAACACCACAGACTTGAGGCAGAGAATGGATGGGTCAAGTTACATTGGAAGGAGACCTGCAGAATGCAACTGTCTCCCTGCCTGGCTTCTCTGAGGGCATGTAATTATGGAGAAGGCAGGTGGGTGCTGATAGATAATGAGGACGGCTGTTGCCAGCTTTGGGAAATTGAGGGCGGTCTCAACTTCCCCCTTCCTGCCACTCATCTGCCACAAAGTTCCATGCCTCCTCCTCCATCGAAGAACAGAGTTGTGAAACCATCAGGCAGAATTGGAAAGAAACAAGCAAGCAGAGGTTCATTGGCAATAGAAGTCAAACACCTGACTATTTTTTTATTCAGTGTATGAAATTTAGCTCCCTTGGCACCCACTTCCTTGTCTGGGCTTAATCCCCATGGCTCCCAAACTCACTGTCATCTAACTTTCCCACCAACAGCACACATTGCCACAGTGCCACATGAGGTTTTCCCTTCAGTGCTTGCTTCCCAGCTCTGTAGTGTGGGTGCAACAAATAAGGGGGCTTCCCCTCTAGAGTTGTGCTTTGTCCCCCTGCCTCCATGGATTTTCTCTTTGGGTCTCCTGGGATCAGCCATTTCATCAGACTGTCTCTCTTGGAGAAATAGGAAGCAAAGCTCATTCTGTCAGGCACCTCCTTACTCTGTACTGTGTGCCAGCTGGTCATTATAAGAACAATTGT
Source organism: Podarcis muralis (assembly GCF_964188315.1). Classification (NCBI taxonomy): domain Eukaryota; kingdom Metazoa; phylum Chordata; class Lepidosauria; order Squamata; family Lacertidae; genus Podarcis; species Podarcis muralis. The sequence goes on from NC_135663.1 coordinate 3,739,925, forward strand.
TTAAGAATTAGTGCCTGAGTTTGATTTCCCCCTCTTCCTTCCCAGTCCCTTTCCCTTTGTGTGTTGTGGATTTGCTGATTTGCATTTAGATAGCAAGCTTGTGAGCAGGGACGGTCCTGTTTGGGCTGATTCTATGTAACCCACTGGGGTGTATGGGATGTTAGGGGAGGGTAGTACCTCCAGTGGGGGACCCATTGTGCTCCTTATGGGATTGTTTGTCCCCCTTTGGTCCCCACCCTGCACTCAGCTTTCATCTGTGGCTTCTAGAAACTGTTGGCATGCAACAACAGCCAGACTCCAGGAATGGGTTTGACTGAGTGGCTAAACTGGGTGAGGTTAACCGATGGGTCTCAAATCCTCGGTGAGTTAGGGACTTATTCTGCATGCAAAGACAGGCTCTGGTGGACTGAGCAGATGAGACCAGTAGTTGGTCCTATGGTTAAGTTGGTGGTTTCTGCATGTGCTGTAGAGGGAAGTGAGGTGCAGATGGGGCTTATCCACCTGGGAAGGGAGCCCATCTGGTAGAAGGACAACTCTGATCCTAAACCTCCGCTGCCTTGAGTGATATATTTGGGAGAAGAAAAGGCTAAGGAGTAAACCCTACACAAATCTGAAGTGGAATCCCTAAGACAGTTGGATGGCTCCTTGCACACCTCCATCTGGCAACTACTGCAGCCAAATTGGTGCCAAATGTATGACAAACACTGACAGCCTCAATTTAAAGAACCCCTGTTTTACAGAGTAATTAAATAAAAGGACCCTCTGGAAAATTCAGAGTCCATGTTCATCAGAATAGATGGAAAATTTGTTAAGGTTAGCAAAAGTTCAGAGTAATATTTGTGTAATTGTGTTGTTCTTAGTTCCACTCAATATTTTAAACATGAGAAAGCCAGCAGCCCTGCAGGAAAAGACGTGGCTTCAGCCCAGCACAACTTTGTCACCATATAGGAAATCATTTGGAGTCATGAGGATGTGGACATTTTATCTTGGAATTTTTTAGCCTTGTCCAGCTGAGGTTTCAACCTGTGAATTAGCCTTTTGGAGAAAGTGGGAGGGACGTAACCATGGGATAAATTGCTGCCTTTGAAACAGCACCTGCATAATTATATGGCTTGTCTGCTCTCTTTTCTTCCTAGTGATGAACAGTGAAGTTCAGAACTGAGTGCCTCCATCCCGTGGCTCCTTTTGTTGGCTTTCCACCGGCCTAGGGTGTGGGGCCCACACTCACCAGCCCCACTGAAGAGCCTCCTCATGAGGCCGGAGAAACATTGTCCGGCTGTGGGGCATGAAGGCCGCTCCCTGCAAGGCCCTTTCCACCTGGCCTAGGGGGCAGGGCCCACACTCACCCAGCCCTATAAAACGTTCTTAACCTGAAGCAGACTGTCCCACTGAAAGTAATGGAAAGTGGATTGATCCATTCCAGATGATGAAAAACACTCCCTAAAACAGCAATTTAATACAAATTCTACTGTTTAACAAGACCATTGATCCATAAAATGAAGGCAATAATCAATGTACTGCACTATAAAATAAATAAGACAGTATTTTAGATGAAAAAAGAATAACATTTCTTTTCTTACGTGCACTGATGATAGTCAGTTTGGATGGGGGGGGGGGGGGGGCTTTTATCCATTTCTGAAGTCACACAATCAACCAGTAGCTGAACTGGGTTCCACACAGTCACAAAAACAAGACACAAAAATGAAGTCACAAGCCACAGTCACAAAAGCAAAGTCACAAGTCAGGCCCATAAAATGAAGAACAAGTCACAGTCAAAAAACCAACAAAGCCACACAAACCAAAACGCAAAAAGGAACCAGACGATGAAAAGAGACCCCTAAAACAGCAATTTTACATGAATTTTACTATCTAACAAGGCCATTGATCCATAAAAGGAAATCAATAAAACAGTACAAAATAAAAATGTGATTTTTTTTCTTACCTGCGCTGTTTGATGGGGGCTCAGGGTCCTCTTCCACAATCACAATCGGCTTGGCTCTGGGAAATTCGCGGAGGCCTCAGAGAGCTCAGACAACTTACTTCAGGGTTACAATTATTCGGAACCTGAAAAAACATAAGTTGAAGCGTTCGTAACCCGAGGTACCACTGTAGTCCAGCTGTGGGGCTTGAAGGCCGCTCCCTGCAAGGCCCTTTCCACCTGGCCTAGGGGGCTGGGCCCACACTCACCAGCCCCACTGAAGGGGCTCCTCATGAGGCCGGAGGAACATTGCCCGGCTGTGGGGTGTGAAGGCCGCTCCCTGCAAGGCCCTTTCCACCTGGCCTAGGGGGCAGGGCCCACACTCACCAGCCCCACTGAAGGGGCTCATCATGAGGCCGGAGGAACATCGCCCGGCTGTGGGGCGTGAAGGCCGCTCCCTGCAAGGGCCTTTCCACCTGGCCTAGGGGGCAGGGCCCACACTCACCAGCCCCACTGAAGGGGCTCATCATGAGGCCGGAGGAACATTGCCCGGCTGTGGGGCGTGAAGGCCGCTCCCTGCAAGGGCCTTTCCACCTGGCCTAGGGGGTGAGGCCCACACTCACCAGCCCCACTGAAGGGGCTCCTCATGAGGCCGGAGGAACATCATCTGGCTGTGGGGCCTGGAGGCCGCTCCCTGCAAGGCCCTTTCCACCTGGCCTAGGGGGCAGGGCCCACACTCACCAGCCCCACTGAAGAGGCTCCTCATGAGGCCGGAGGAACATTGCCCGGCTGTGGGGTGAGGAGGCCGCTCCCTGCAAGGCCCTTTCCACCTGGCCTAGAGGGTGAGGCCCACACTCACCAGCCCCACTGAAGAGGCTCCTCATGAGGCCGGAGGAACATCATCTGGCTGTGGGGTGAGGAGGCCGCTCCCTGCAAGGCCCTTTCCACCTGGCCTATGGGGTGAGGCCCACACTCACCAGCCCCACTGAAGAGGCTCCTCATGAGGCCGGAGGAACATCGCCCGGCTGTGGGGCATGAAGGCCGCTTCCTGCAAGGCCCTTTCCACCTGGCCTAGAGGGCGAGGCCCACACTCACCAGCCCCACTGAAGGGGCTCCTCATGAGGCCGGAGGAACATCGCCCGGCTGTGGGGCATGAAGGCCGCTTCCTGCAAGGCCCCTTCCACCTGGCCTAGGGTGCGAGGCCCACACTCACCAGCCCCACTGAAGAGGCTCCTCATGAGGCCGGAGGAACATCGCCCGGCTGTGGGGCCTGGAGGCCGCTCCCTGCAAGGCCCTTTCCACCTGGCCTAGAGGGCGAGGCCCACACTCACCAGCCCCACTGAAGGGGCTCCTCATGAGGCCGGAGGAACATTGCCCGGCTGTGGGGCGTGAAGGCCGCTCCCTGCAAGGCCCTTTCCACCTGGCCTAGGGGGCAGGGCCCACACTCACCAGCCCCACTGAAGAGGCTCCTCATGAGGCCGGAGGAACATTGCCCGGCTGTGGGGTGTGAAGGCCGCTCCCTGAAAGGCCCTTTCCACCTGGCCTAGGGGGTGAGGCCCACACTCACCAGCCCCACTGAAGAGGCTCATCATGAGGCCTGAGGAACATCGCCCGGCTGTGGGGCATGAACGCCGCTCCCTGCAAGGCCCTTTCCACCTGGCCATGGGGCAGGGCCCACACTCACCAGCCCCACTGAAGAGGCTTCTCATGAGGCCGGAGGAACATCGCCTGGCTGTGGGGCCTGGAGGCCGCTCCCTGCAAGGCCCCTTCCACCTGGCCTAGGGGGCAGGGCCCACACTCACCAGCCCCACTGAAGAGGCTTCTCATGAGGCCGGAGGAACATCGCCTGGCTGTGGGGTGAGGAGGCCGCTCCCTGCAAGGCCCTTTCCGCCTGGCCTAGGGGGTGAGGCCCACACTCACCAGCCCCACTGAAGAGGCTCCTCATGAGGCCGGAGGAACATTGCCCAGCTGTGGGGTGAGGAGGCCGCTCCCTACAAGGCCCTTTCCACCTGGCCTAGGGGGTGAGGCCCACACTCACCAGCCCCACTGAAGGGGCTCATCATGAGGCCGGAGGAACATCATCTGGCTGTGGGGTGAGGAGGCCGCTCCCTGCAAGGCCCTTTCCACCTGGCCTAGGGGGTGAGGCCCACACTCACCAGCCCCACTGAAGAGGCTCCTCATGAGGCCGGAGGAACATTGCCCGGCTGTGGGGCATGAAGGCCGCTCCCTGCAAGGCCCTTTCCACCTGGCCTAGGGGGCTGGGCCCACACTCACCAGCCCCACTGAAGAGGCTCCTCATGAGGCCGGAGGAACATTGCCCGGCTGTGGGGCATTAAGGCCGCTCCCTGCAAGGCCCTTTCCACCTGGCCTAGGGGGCTGGGCCCACACTCACCAGCCCCACTGAAGAGGCTCCTCATGAGGCCTGAGGAACATCGCCCGGCTATGAGGCAAGAAGGCCGCTCCCTGCAAGGCCCTTTCCACCTGGCCTAGGGGGCAGGGCCCACACTCACCAGCCCCACTGAAGGGGCTCCTCCTGAGGCCGGAGGAACATCGCCCGGCTGTGGGGCGTGAAGGCCGCTCCCTGCAAGGCCCTTTCCACCTGGCCTAGGGGGCGAGGCCCACACTCACCAGCCCCACTGAAGGGGCTCCTCATGAGGCCGGAGGAACATCGCCCGGCTATGAGGCAAGAAGGCCGCTCCCTGCAAGGCCCTTTCCACCTGGCCTAGGGAGCTGGGCCCAGACTCACCAGCCCCACTGAAGAGGCTCCTCATGAGGCCTGAGGAACATCGCCCGGCTGTGGGGCCTGGAGGCCGTTCCCTGCAAGGCCCTTTCCACCTGGCCTAGGGGGCAGGGCCCACACTCACCAGCCCCACTGAAGAGGCTCCTCATGAGGCTGGAGGAACATTGTCCGGCTGTGGGGCCTGGAGGCCGTTCCCTGCAAGGCCCTTTCCACCTGGCCTAGGGGGCAGGGCCCACACTCACCAGCCCCACTGAAGAGGCTCCTCATGAGGCCGGAGGAACATCGCCCGGCTGTGGGGCCTGGAGGCCGCTCCCTGCAAGGCCCTTTCCACCTGGCCTAGGGGGTGAGGCCCACACTCACCAGCCCCACTGAAGAGGCTCCTTATGAGGCCGGAGGAACATCGCCCGGCTGTGGGGTGTAAAGGTCGCTCCCTGCAAGGCCCTTTCCACCTGGCCTAGGGGGCAGGGCCCACACTCACCAGCCCCACTGAAGAGGCTACTCATGAAGCTGGAGGAACATTGCCCGGCTATGAGGCAAGAAGGCCGCTCCCTGCAAGGCCCTTTCCACCTGGCCTAGGGGGCGAGGCCCACACTCACCAGCCCCACTGAAGAGGCTCCTCATGAGGCCTGAGGAACATCGCCCGGCTGTGGGGCGTGAAGGCCGCTCCCTGCAAGGGCCTTTCCACCTGGCCTAGGGGGCAGGGCCCACACTCACCAGCCCCACTGAAGGGGCTCATCATGAGGCCGGAGGAACATTGCCCGGCTGTGGGGCGTGAAGGCCGCTCCCTGCAAGGGCCTTTCCACCTGGCCTAGGGGGTGAGGCCCACACTCACCAGCCCCACTGAAGGGGCTCCTCATGAGGCCGGAGGAACATCATCTGGCTGTGGGGCCTGGAGGCCGCTCCCTGCAAGGCCCTTTCCACCTGGCCTAGGGGGCAGGGCCCACACTCACCAGCCCCACTGAAGAGGCTCCTCATGAGGCCGGAGGAACATTGCCCGGCTGTGGGGTGAGGAGGCCGCTCCCTGCAAGGCCCTTTCCACCTGGCCTAGAGGGTGAGGCCCACACTCACCAGCCCCACTGAAGAGGCTCCTCATGAGGCCGGAGGAACATCATCTGGCTGTGGGGTGAGGAGGCCGCTCCCTGCAAGGCCCTTTCCACCTGGCCTATGGGGTGAGGCCCACACTCACCAGCCCCACTGAAGAGGCTCCTCATGAGGCCGGAGGAACATCGCCCGGCTGTGGGGCATGAAGGCCGCTTCCTGCAAGGCCCTTTCCACCTGGCCTAGAGGGCGAGGCCCACACTCACCAGCCCCACTGAAGAGGCTCCTCATGAGGCCGGAGGAACATCGCCCGGCTGTGGGGCCTGGAGGCCGCTCCCTGCAAGGCCCTTTCCACCTGGCCTAGAGGGCGAGGCCCACACTCACCAGCCCCACTGAAGGGGCTCCTCATGAGGCCGGAGGAACATTGCCCGGCTGTGGGGCGTGAAGGCCGCTCCCTGCAAGGCCCTTTCCACCTGGCCTAGGGGGCAGGGCCCACACTCACCAGCCCCACTGAAGAGGCTCATCATGAGGCCTGAGGAACATCGCCCGGCTGTGGGGCATGAAGGCCGCTCCCTGCAAGGCCCTTTCCACCTGGCCATGGGGCAGGGCCCACACTCACCAGCCCCACTGAAGAGGCTTCTCATGAGGCCGGAGGAACATCGCCTGGCTGTGGGGCCTGGAGGCCGCTCCCTGCAAGGCCCCTTCCACCTGGCCTAGGGGGCAGGGCCCACACTCACCAGCCCCACTGAAGAGGCTTCTCATGAGGCCGGAGGAACATCGCCTGGCTGTGGGGTGAGGAGGCCGCTCCCTGCAAGGCCCTTTCCGCCTGGCCTAGGGGGTGAGGCCCACACTCACCAGCCCCACTGAAGAGGCTCCTCATGAGGCCGGAGGAACATTGCCCGGCTGTGGGGTGAGGAGGCCGCTCCCTACAAGGCCCTTTCCACCTGGCCTAGGGGGTGAGGCCCACACTCACCAGCCCCACTGAAGGGGCTCATCATGAGGCCGGAGGAACATCATCTGGCTGTGGGGTGAGGAGGCCGCTCCCTGCAAGGCCCTTTCCACCTGGCCTAGGGGGTGAGGCCCACACTCACCAGCCCCACTAAAGAGGCTCCTCATGAGGCCGGAGGAACATTGCCCGGCTGTGGGGCATGAAGGCCGCTCCCTGCAAGGCCCTTTCCACCTGGCCTAGGGGGCTGGGCCCACACTCAGCAGCCCCACTGAAGAGGCTCCTCATGAGGCCGGAGGAACATTGCCCGGCTGTGGGGCATTAAGGCCGCTCCCTGCAAGGCCCTTTCCACCTGGCCTAGGGGGCTGGGCCCACACTCACCAGCCCCACTGAAGAGGCTCCTCATGAGGCCGGAGGAACATTGCCCGGCTGTGGGGCGTGAAGGCCGCTCCCTGCAAGGCGCTTTCCACCTGGCCTAGGGGGCAGGGCCCACACTCACCAGCCCCACTGAAGAGGCTCATCATGAGGCCGGAGGAACATCGCCCGGCTGTGGGGCGTGAAGGCCGCTCCCTGCAAGGCCCTTTCCACCTTGTTATGTAGTGTAGTTTCACCCTGGGCCAACAGGGGGATACTGTATATAGTTTTCACTCAGGTCTGTAGATAGTTTTCACTCAGGTCCGCGGCAGTTATTTTAGGCGGGAACTCTGGGCTGTGGTGGTTACAATGTGACAGCCGGCTGCCTATAAATACAGGCCGGCTGAGCTGTTCACTGTCAGTTCTATTCCAGTTTACCATAATAAAGAGCTACTTGAAGAGATCGCTGTGCCGGCTGCTATGTCAACCCACGACGTAACACTGGCGACGAGGATGGGATTGATGGACATCAGAGCACAGCCAGATGCGGCCAGCCTCTGAACTGAGCTGAATCACTGAGCTGAATCACAGAGCGAAATCACTGAGCGAAATCACTGGGCAGAACCAGTTCAGAGCTGACTGTTCTGGCTAGAGCACTGTGTTCCATCCATCGCCCTTCACGCCGGCATCGGAATCATGGCTTCACTTGTGCCTCTACCGCCGTTTGCGCCAGCCTCTGAATCATGGGACTCCTACCTCGCTCGGTTCGACTGCTACCTCCAAGCCAACGAACTGACAGCAGTATCACAGGATCGGAAGCGGGGCCTATTCCTCAGCCTCTGTGGGCCTGAGGTGTTTGAGACGGCCCGAGCGTTGGTTGCGCCTGAAGCAGTCCAGGCATCACCATGGGACACGATCCAAGAGAAGCTCCGCAACCACTACGCACCAAAGCCGTCCAAGATTGCTGCCCGCCATGCGTTCTACCACAGGAACCAGGCAGAGGGGGAGTCAATCAACAACTACACCACCGCCCTGCGACAGGCTGCAATGCACTGTGAGTTCCGAGACTTAGACGATGCCCTGATGGATCAAATCGTCTGCGGGGTCCGGGACATCCATCTGCAACGGCGTCTCCTAGCCAAGCCAGACCTCACGCTACAGAAAGCCATTGAGGAGGCTGTGGCCTCAGAAGCTGCTGAACGCTCCGCTCAGGAGATCCGCAAGTCCAGCAGCCTGCGTCTTGCTAGGGAGCCCGTTCCGGTGCATCATGAAGAGGCCAGCAGTGAGGAGGCATCCTCCAGTGAAGACGATGATGTGCACCAGACAAAGCGGGAGCGCAGGAAGTTCCAACAGAAGTCCAAGGGCCAACCGGAATGTGCTGGCTGCGGAGGCAACCATTCCCGTGCCAAGTGTCGATTCAGAGACGCCATCTGTAGGAGGTGTTCCAGAAGGGGCCACATCGCTAAGGTCTGCCGATCGGCTCCGTCTGACAACCCCCCTTCATCGACTCGCAAGTCCAAGTCTTCACTCCAGTCTGCCAAGGAAAGTTGTTTCGCTCTCACCAACTGCCGCTGCCCGTCTGGAACCACGATTGGCCAAACCGACTCGCCTACGAGACGCAAGCTGAACGTCACGGTGCTCATTGAAGGAGCTCCATGTGACATGGAGATCGACACCGGGTCTGCCCTGTCCATCGTGTCATGGAGCACCATCAAAAGACTGGTACCCAGAGTGTCCAAAAGGCAACTCGACTCTCACCGCGTACACCTGAGAGACTACCAGGGAAACGACGTTCCCGTGGTAGGCGTTGGCCGGTTCCGGATCGCCTTCAAGGATTTTTCGGGCCTGCTCCGGTTGGTGGTGGTCGAAGGTCAGCGGCCAAGCCTCCTAGGGCTAGACTGGTTTGATGCCCTCGGCCTGGAAGTCACCGGCATCAACTGCATCTCTAACGCAGAGACTGAGGGTCTGGTCAAAGACTTTGCCGAGGTTTTTGACGGCACCTTGGGCCAATATACAGGTACGCCCATCTCCTTTAGCCTGGATCCACAAGTCGCCCCCATCAAGCTAAAGCCACGCCGGGTTCCCTTTGCTCTCAAGGCTAAGGTGGACGAACAACTGGACAAACTGATCGCCCAAGGAGTTTTGGAGCCGGTTGACCACGCAAAGTGGGAAACCCCCATCGTCACGCCTGTCAAGCCAGATGGGTCGGTGAGAATCTGCGCTGACTACAAGTGCACGATCAACAAGGCACTTCAGCAGCACGCTTATCCGGTTCCTGTTGTTCAACACCTGCTGCATTCCCTGGGTGAGGGTAAGGTCTTCGCTAAGCTGGACCTTGCCCAAGCCTATCAACAACTGCCAGTCGATGATGCCACTGCTGAAGCCCAGACGATCGTCACCCACCGGGGGGCATTCCGTTGCCGCCGGTTGCAGTTCGGGGTGAGTGTGGCTCCTGGCATCTTCCAAGGCCTTATGGAGCGTCTCCTGCAAGGGCTTCCGGGCGTGGTACCATATTTTGATGACGTCTTGGTGTCTGCAGACTCACACCAGCAGCTGTTCGAGCGCCTCCGTGCCGTGCTGACCAGGTTCCAGGAGGCCGGGCTCAAGGTAAAAAGGGAGAAGTGCCAGATCGCCGTTCCACAGGTAGAGTTCCTGGGCTATCTTATCGATGCCTCCGGTCTTCATCCAACCACATCCAAGATCCGCGCTATCCAGCAGGCCCCCACTCCAAAGAACAAAACGGAGTTGCAGGCGTTCCTGGGGCTGCTGAACTTTTATAACATGTTCCTGCCCCACAAAGCCACAGTGGCTGAGCCTCTTCACCGACTCCTTAGCACTAAGACGCCTTGGGCCTGGGGTCATCGGGAGACGGCGGCCTTCAACGCGGTCAAGGCTCTCCTTTCTTCGGACAGTGTGCTGGTACAGTACAGTGAATCCAGGCCGCTGGTCCTTGCCTGCGACGCCTCACCTTTTGGCATCGGGGCTGTCCTTAGTCACCGTTTTCCAGATGGAAGAGAAGCACCGCTCGCCTACTTTTCCAGGACACTATCTCCGACGGAACGGAATTACAGCCAGCTCGACAAGGAGGCATTGGCACTTGTGGCTGGAGTGAAGAGGTTTCATGAATACCTCTATGGCAGGACTTTTGACCTCATCACTGACCACAAGCCACTCCTGGGCCTCCTCGCCGGTGATCGTCCAACTCCACCGGTCCTCTCACCACGCATGCTGCGATGGACTGTTTTCCTGGCTGCCTACCACTACCGGCTCATCCACCGCCCGGGGAAATCGATGGGCCATGCCAACGCCCTCAGCTGTTGCCCTCTTCCAGCATTTGTGGAAGACCCGGCTCCAGCTTCATCGCTCCTTCTGATTGAGGATCTTCCGGCAGCGCCTGTGTCGGCTGCCACTGTGGCCTCCGCATCTGCCCAGGATCGCACCATCAGCCGGGTGCTCAACTGGGTGTGGAGGGGGTGGCCACAAGGGCCCTTTGCATCGGAGTTCCAGCCCTTCGCAACCAGACAACATGAACTCTCAGCTCATCGCGGCTGTCTGCTGTGGGGAGACCGCGTCGTGATTCCCCAGGGACTCCGTCAGCGCGTCCTGGAGGCTCTGCACGTTGGCCACCCGGGAATTGTCAAAATGAAGGCGTTGGCTCGGTGTTACGTCTGGTGGCCTAATATGGACGATGCCATCACTGCCTGGGTGTCCGCCTGTCAAGCGTGCCAGGAGTCGAGGCCTGCACCACCGGCAGCTAAGGGATACACGTGGGAGACGCCAAAGACACCCTGGTCGAGGGTGCACATCGATCTGGCTGGCCCCTTTCACGGCCGGACCTTTATGGTAGTGGTGGACGCCTATTCCAAATGGCTGGAGGTCGCCCTGATGCCCTCCACCACTACCGAAGCTGTCATCCGGGTGCTGCGAGGCCTGTTTGCAACGCATGGGTGTCCTGATGTCCTTGTCTCTGACAACGGACCGCAGTTCACATCAGGCATGTTTGAGCGGTATCTTTTGGGACTGGGCATCCGCCATGCCCTAACGGCACCCTTTCATCCATCCAGCAACGGGCAAGCGGAAAGAATGGTGCGCTCGACAAAAGAGGCACTGGCGCGCCTGGACCGGGGAGACTGGCATGAGCGGGTCGCCGAATACTTGTTCGCGCAACACATCACCCCTCATGCGGCCACAGGGAGGAGTCCTGCGGAACTGCTTATGGGCCGCCGCCTCAGGTCACCGCTCGACCGGCTACACCCAGACTTTGCCGTGGCTGAACCCCCAGGCTGTGCCAACGCACCACGGTCATTTGTCCCAGGAAACCAGGTCTTTGCCCGGAACTATGTGGGGGACATCCCTTGGGTGCCAGCCACAGTAGTGGGAGTCACTGGACCTCGCTCGTACCAGGTGGCACTCGAAGACGGGCGCTTGTGGCGACGGCACATAGACCAACTTAGGCGCAGGGTTGGGGACTTGGACACTACCGAGGTGCCCCCAACTGCGCTTGCGGCTCCAGAAGAGACACGTACAGATGGCGAGGCCCCACCTACACCTCCCTCGCAAACTGCCAGCGTGGAGCCGAACCAAGCCGTCTCAGAACAGACTCAGACCACTCCACTTGCGGAGGCTCCACTCACAGCAGCGGATCCAGGGGAGTTGGTTCCAACGCCACCTAGGGTCGCACCACAGCCTCAGCGAGAACTGTGTGGCCCTCCGGACTTGGCTACCAGTCCCCGGCGGTCTGGCAGAGTTTCCAAGCGCCCAACTCATTTAAAGGACTATGTTGTTGGACAGGTATCACTGTTGGTCTAAGTATGGGAAATGTAACCGATATGCTTTTGTGCCTAATTGAACCATTACGCGTAGTGCTGTATATAAGGAAACCATTACGATTGTAACTAACGCCTTATCTCGGTGGGGAGGGGTGTTATGTAGTGTAGTTTCACCCTGGGCCAACAGGGGGATACTGTATATAGTTTTCACTCAGGTCTGTAGATAGTTTTCACTCAGGTCCGCGGCAGTTATTTTAGGCGGGAACTCTGGGCTGTGGTGGTTACAATGTGACAGCCGGCTGCCTATAAATACAGGCCGGCTGAGCTGTTCACTGTCAGTTCTATTCCAGCTTACCATAATAAAGAGCTACTTGAAGAGATCGCTGTGCCGGCTGCTATGTCAACCCACGACTTAACACACCTGGCCTAGGGGGCAGGGCCCACACTCACCAGCCCCACTGAAGGGGCTCATCATGAGGCCAGAGGAACATTGCCCGGCTGTGGGGTGTGAAGGCCGCTCCCTGCAAGGCCCTTTCCACCTGGCCTAGGGAGCTGGGCCCAGACTCACCAGCCCCACTGAAGAGGCTCCTCATGAGGCCTGAGGAACATCGCCCGGCTATGAGGCAAGAAGGCCGCTCCCTGCAAGGCCCTTTCCACCTGGCCTAGGGGGCGAGGCCCACACTCACCAGCCCCACTGAAGGGGCTCCTCATGAGGCCGGAGGAACATCGCCCGGCTGTGGGGCGTGAAGGCCGTTCCCTGCAAGGCCCTTTCCACCTGGCCTAGGGGGCAGGGCCCACACTCACCAGCCCCACTGAAGGGGCTCCTCATGAGGCCGGAGGAACATCGCCCGGCTGTGGGGCGTGAAGGCCGCTCCCTGCAAGGCCCTTTCCACCTGGCCTAGGGGGCGAGGCCCACACTCACCAGCCCCACTGAAGGGGCTCCTCATGAGGCCGGAGGAACATCGCCCGGCTATGAGGCAAGAAGGCCGCTCCCTGCAAGGCCCTTTCCACCTGGCCTAGGGGGCGAGGCCCACACTCACCAGCCCCACTGAAGGGGCTCCTCATGAGGCCGGAGGAACATCGCCCGGCTGTGGGGCGTGAAGGCCGCTCCCTGCAAGGCCCTTTCCACCTGGCCTAGGGGGCAGGGCCCACACTCACCAGCCCCACTGAAGAGGCTCCTCATGAGGCCGGAGGAACATTGCCCGGCTGTGGGGCCTGGAGGCCGTTCCCTGCAAGGCCCTTTCCACCTGGCCTAGGGGGCAGGGCCCACACTCACCAGCCCCACTGAAGAGGCTCCTCATGAGGCTGGAGGAACATTGTCCGGCTGTGGGGCCTGGAGGCCGTTCCCTGCAAGGCCCTTTCCACCTGGCCTAGGGGGCAGGGCCCACACTCACCAGCCCCACTGAAGAGGCTCCTCATGAGGCCGGAGGAACATCGCCCGGCTGTGGGGCCTGGAGGCCGCTCCCTGCAAGGCCCTTTCCACCTGGCCTAGGGGGTGAGGCCCACACTCACCAGCCCCACTGAAGAGGCTCCTTATGAGGCCGGAGGAACATCGCCCGGCTGTGGGGTGTAAAGGTCGCTCCCTGCAAGGCCCTTTCCACCTGGCCTAGGGGGCAGGGCCCACACTCACCAGCCCCACTGAAGAGGCTACTCATGAAGCTGGAGGAACATTGCCCGGCTATGAGGCAAGAAGGCCGCTCCCTGCAAGGCCCTTTCCACCTGGCCTAGGGGGCGAGGCCCACACTCACCAGCCCCACTGAAGAGGCTCCTCATGAGGCCGGAGGAACATCGCCCGGCTGTGGGGCCTGGAGGCCGCTCCCTGCAAGGCCCTTTCCACCTGGCCTAGGGGGCAGGGCCCACACTCACCAGCCCCACTGAAGGGGCTCATCATGAGGCCGGAGGAACATCGCCCGGCTGTGGGGTGTAAAGGTCGCTCCCTGCAAGGCCCTTTCCACCTGGCCTAGGGGGCTGGGCCCACACTCACCAGCCCCACTGAAGAGGCTCCTCATGAGGCCGGAGGAACATTGCCCGGCTGTGGGGTGTGAAGGCCGCTCCCTGCAAGGCCCTTTCCACCTGGCCTAGGGGGCAGGGCCCACACTCACCAGCCCCACTGAAGGGGCTCATCATGAGGCCGGAGGAACATCGCCCGGCTGTGGGGTGTGAAGGCCGCTCCCTGCAAGGCCCTTTCCACCTGGCCTAGGGGGCAGGGCCCACACTCACCAGCCCCACTGAAGGGGCTCATCATGAGGCCGGAGGAACATTGCCCGGCTGTGGGGCGTGAAGGCCGCTCCCTGCAAGGCCCTTTCCACCTGGCCTAGGGGGCAGGGCCCACACTCACCAGCCCCACTGAAGGGGCTCATCATGAGGCCGGAGGAACATCGCCCGGCTGTGGGATGTAAAGGTCGCTCCCTGCAAGGCCCTTTCCACCTGGCCTAGGGGGTGAGGCCCACACTCACCAGCCCCACTGAAGAGGCTCCTTATGAGGCCGGAGGAACATCGCCTGGCTGTGGGGTGTAAAGGTCGCTCCCTGCAAGGCCCTTTCCACCTGGCCTAGGGGGTGAGGCCCACACTCACCAGCCCCACTGAAGAGGCTCCTTATGAGGCCGGAGGAACATTGCCCGGCTGTGGGGTGTGAAGGCCACTCCCTGCAAGGCCCTTTCCACCTGGCCTAGGGGGCGAGGCCCACACTCACCAGCCCCACTGAAGGGGCTCCTCATGAGGTGGAAGGAAGATCGCCCGGCTGTGGGGCGTGTAGGCTGCTCCCTGCAAGGCCCTTTCCACCTGGCCTAGGGGGCAGGGCCCACACTCACCAGCCCTACTATGTTAAATATGTATTCTGTAGTTGACCTCCATTGTAATGTTTTATTTCGAAATCTTTAAGATAATATTTTCGTTTTCTGTTATGTTGCTTTGACTATCTTTGAATTTCCTCAGATTGTTTTATTTATGTTTTATTGATTTAATATGCTGTAAACCGCTTTGAGATTTTTCTTAAAAATATAAAACGGTATAGAAATTTTTAAAATTAAATATATAAATAAATACTATAGGTTTGTATAATAGCACTATGTTATTGTCACTTTTATTTTCAGTTCCTTTCCCAATGATTCCTGGAATTCACCTCCCCACCTCCAGCTGCTGCACACAGGGTCGACATCTTCATTGAGTTATCCACCACAATCTCAAGGTCCCAATCCTGGTCCGTTGCCACCTCTGCAGACCCCACGAGCAGTTATGTGGTTAAGGTTTTTCACTCCAACATGTTCACACTGATTTGCATTTGGTTCACACTTCTTTGTGTGCCTCCTGTCCCTTTCCTTCTTTCTTTCTTTCTTTCTTTCTTTCTTTCTTTCTTTCTTTCACTTATATACCACCCTATACCCGGAGGTCTCAGCGAGGTTCACAGAAAAGATCACAATATATAAAATAAAAATAAAAACAATAACCCAATAACACACACACACCCCAAAAAAAGAGAGCCACATTTTAAAAGGGTATAGGATGTCGATCAGGTCAACCAAAGGCCTGATTAAAAAGGAAAGTTTTTGCCTGGCACCTAAAAGTGTATAATGAAGGTACCAGGCAAACTTCATTGGGGAGAGCATTCCACAGATGGGGAGCCACTGCAGAGAAGGCCCTGTTCTCGTGTTGCCACCCTCCAGACCTCTTGAGGAGGAGGCACACAAAGAAGGGCCTCAGAAGACAATCTCAGGCTCCGGTTAGGTTCGTATGGAAAGAGGCAGTCCTTGAGGTATTGCCGTCCTGAGCCGTTTAAGGCTTTATAAGTCAAAACCAGCACTTTGAATTGGGCCTGGAAACTAATTGGTAGCCAGTGCAGTCGAACCAGGATCAGTGTAATATACTCAAACTGTCTTGCTCCGGTGAGCAACCTGGCCGCTGAATTCTGCACCAGCTGAAGTTTCTGAACCATCTTCAGAGGCAGCCCTAAGTATAACTCATTGCAGCAATCTAACCTTGAGGTTACCAGAGCATAGACAACAGTAGCTGGGCCATCCCTGTCCTGATAGGAGCATAACTGGGCCTCCAGCCAAAGATGATGGAAGGCACTCCGGGCCACAGGCCACCTGAGTCTCGAGCGACAGCAAAGGATCCAGGAGGACCCCCAAGCTGCGAACCTGCTCCTTCAGAGGAAGTGTGACCCCATCAAGAGCAGGTGATCTGCCATTCATCTTGTATTTATCTTAGGCTGCATACATACCATGCATGTAAACACATGACTTCCCCCAAGACTCCTAGGAACTGTAGTTTGTTGAGGGTACTATGGATTGTAGCTCTGTGAGGAGTAAAATACGGCTCCCATTATTCTTGGGCAGGGAAGTAATATTCTATAAATGTGCAGGTGGTACCTAGCTTTATAGTACATAGTCCATAGGTTGTCATGGAATCTGTATCCTGTTCTGGCATTGGCTGTGGTTTGTTTTGTTTCTCTAAATAAAATAGAAAAGCATTTCAAAAGTTTGGAGAAAGGTTCAGAAAAAGGGCAGCCCACATGATCAAGGGGGATGGAGCTATTCCCTTATGATATAAGAATTAGAGACCCCAGGTGTATATTTTTATTATTTTAAAAATGTTTCAGTGTTTTGCTTTAATTGGATTGAAACTTTTATAATGTCTTAGGCTTGATGGTTGTGTGTTCTGCATTTGCCAGTCTCTCCCTCCTACGCTGCATTCCATTTCTCCTTGTCTACCCCTGAAAGTGGTACAAATCGCAAGATTTTAGCACCAGAGTGTAAACTAGCTATCCTTGGAGCTATCTGAGACCCAGGAAGAGGGTTTTTATGATGTTCTTCCCTCTCATTGAAAATTAGGTTGCCAAGGTAACCCTAAAATGGTCAAATGGCCTGGGCAAATTGGGGCCACTCCAAGGTAATGCTGTGACAAAGATACCAGTATAGAGCCATGCATGTTTTACTTCTCATGACCTGTAACCATTCCTGATGTGAAGGTGTTTGATGACTCTTTGTTTGCTGTGTTTGAACTACTATTCAGTGGTACCTCGGGTTAAGTACTTAATTCATTCCGGACGTTCGTTCTTAACCTGAAACTGTTCTTAACCTGAAGCACCACTTTAGCTAATGGGGCCTCCTGCTGCCACCGTGCCGCCGAAGCAGGATTTCTGTTCTCATCCTGAAGCAAAGTTCTTAACCAAAGGTACTATTTCTGGGTTAGCGGAGTCTGTAACCTGAAGCGTATGTAACCTGAGGTACCACTGTATAAGCTTTTGTTCTGTACTGCCTTGGGGCAGACCTTCTCAACTGGCACATTGAGTTGAGTGAGCTCTGTCCTATCGCAATAATAAACGCTGGGTCCTTAAATCTGGGTGCTGGACTTGGAAATAGTTTCCTTGGTTCTGTGGTTTATTCAAAAGGTGGCTGTTTCTCACCTGGGTAACAAACAAGGTGGTGTAGAGGTGAATTATTACCACACTTATTAAGGAAGTCCAGCTGTCAGAGACTGCCTCCAGGTCCCAGCTCACAGAGGACCAACGCTAGCCAGCGGTAATATACAAAAGTCTTTATTTAAGTACATTATCCATTTTCAAACCCTAGCGTGCGTCTCTACGTCTAGACACTAGACCGGCGAAGCTCCGTCTGAATCTCCGCCCCCTGTACACCAGCTTAAGACTCTAACCTTACTCCACCTCTTCCGTCTCTCCTTCCACCTCTGGGTCCTACTACCCCCCGGGATCCCTTCCTTCCTGGACGCTTCGGACGCGGACCCCTCTGACTCTTCCCCCTCCCTTCGGCGGGCTTTAGGACCTGGCTCCCTATCCGGGCTGCTCACTGCGCCACTCTCTTGTAGGTTTGAACTTGGCGCGCGCGCCCTGTCTTTGACCTTCCTTTCGACCGTTTCTTCGCTCTCTGATGCAGGCGTGGCCAATCCTGACTCATGTCCTTCTGCTGACGGAGAGCTGCCTGATGCCGATACCTGGGACTCCTCCCCCCTACTGCTCTTTGGTGGGGAAGCTGGTCCCGATTTCCAACTGCTGCTCTCTGAGTCCCCTCTGGCCCCTCCTTCCTGGGGTGTTCCCCTTGGCAACCCCCTTGCTCTGACCACGGGAGCCCCTTTCTGTGAATCCTCCGATTCGCTGGAGAGACTCAGAGACCTCGGATGGCTGTCATCGCTGACATCTCCCTCGGATTCCTCCCCCTCGGTCTCTATCTCCTCCCTTTCCTGTGCCTCTGCTCCTGAGCCCCTGACACCAGCGTTTGGGACTTTTAAGAGAAAAGGCAGGTAGGAGGATTAGACAAAATCATGGAGGACAAGGCTATCAGTGACTACTAGTCATGTTGGCTATGCTCTGTCAGGTGGGCAAAGTGCTATTGTATTATTTTATTCTCAAGTTCTAAGAATAAAATAAATTGTGCACTCCAGCAGCTTTCTTCCCTATGGGGGACATAACACCTGTGTGCATGTTCTTTCCTGTGCAGGTAGAAAAGCAGTTTTGGGAAGTCTATCCATAAGTGCAAAGGCATCTGGGAGATAACTGTATTTCCTCCTTGCAGGTGAAAGAAGGATGTTGACGAGCTGGAACGTGTGCAGATGAGGACAACCAAGATGATCAAGGGTCTGGAAACCAAGCCTTATGAGGAATGGTTGAAAGAGCTGGGTATGTTTAGCCTGGAAAAGAGGAGACTGAGAGGAGATATGAGAGGCATCTTCAAATATTGCAATGGCTGTCACACAGAAAAAGGAACAAGCTTGTTTTCTCCTGCTCTGGAGGGTAGGACTCAATCCAATGGCTTCAAGTTACAAGGAAAGAGATTCCTCCTGAACATCAGGAAGGCTTTTCTGGCAGTAAGAACTGTACAACAGTGGGTGAACACCCTCAACAGGTTGTGGACTCTCCTTCCTTTGAAATCTTTAAGTAGAGGTTGGATGGCCATCTGTCATGGATGCTTCAGTTGACATTCCTGCATTGCAGGGGATTGGGGTACCTTCCAACTGTACTGTTCTATGACTCTATGGCAGGGGTCCTCAAACTTTTTAAATGGGGCCAGTTCACTGTCCCTCAGACACTGTTGGGGGCCGGACTATAGTTTCAAAAAAAGCGAGCCTTCATTATACACCTTTAGGCACCAGGCAAAAATGTTCCATTTTAGCCAGGCTTTGGGTTGATTTTTTTTGGGGGGGGATGTTTTTTGGGGGGAGACTACGGGAAGGCGGAGGGGTCAAGAGCAAAGTTCTGCAGAATGCAGGAGGAGGGAGGGAGAGACGCTGAGACACCCCTCTGCCTTAGCAGGAAACTACGAATCCCAGCATGCAGTGTGGCATCAGAGAGTATGATTAGGCCAGGCGTGGAGTTGTTGCCGAATGCTTTCGTTGCATTCAGTCAGATCGCTTCACCACCGCTTCACTTGCTGTAGGCCACACACCCCCGCCCCCTTCGTCCCCCCCGCCCCTTCTGGGAGGGTTGGGTTCAGGACCCTGGCAGGCTGGATCTAGCCCATGGCCCGTAGTTTGAGGACCCCTGCTCTATGAAAAATCAGGTGAGGCGATACAGAGGCAGATAGTGACTGTGAGGAAAGGGGTTAAGGAGAGGGAGGGTGGGTGGGATTCTTCACTTAAACTTGCAGCCTCTTGAAGAGACATTTGGTTTAAAAAAAAAAATACCAAGGGGAAGATGCAAGCGGTTGTCTCTCCCACCCCAAACCTCCCCCTCCTTTCTCTACATGAAACACAGGCTGGAA
This sequence comes from Podarcis muralis, assembly GCF_964188315.1. Classification (NCBI taxonomy): domain Eukaryota; kingdom Metazoa; phylum Chordata; class Lepidosauria; order Squamata; family Lacertidae; genus Podarcis; species Podarcis muralis. The sequence continues at coordinate 3,759,402 of NC_135663.1, forward strand.
AAAAATGTCCCTTCCTCTGTGAAGGTGTAAACATCGTTCTCTTCAAGACAGCCAGAGTCAGGAAGCCAGTGAAGCATCCAAGACTTTGGCTTTGCCAGGAAAGGAGCTCTCCTGTCAAAACAAACATGCTGCAGAGGTTTTAAAAACAACAACAACAACAACAACACCCAGCTGAGGCAGGGAGAAGGAAGAGGTGTAAGAAGAGCCCTGCTGGACTGGAGCAAAGCCCCAACTGGCCCACCAGCCTCTGAGCTGGAAATTCCAGGACAGAGCAGTTCTGAATGCTGGGGAGGTGATTGGAAGACTATTGGGTAGGAGGCTATAAACTGCCTTCTTGAGATGCTGCACCCGGGCAGGCAAAAGGGAGAGATGAGTTTTGTGGTGGGTTTTGAAGTCCATCCAGATCATCATAGGTTCTCCACTCCTGCCATAAAGCAATGGTCCAGGAGTGGTGAGGGTCTGCATGGTGCAGTGGATAGATTTGGAACTGGGTTCAAATCCTCACTCAGCCATGAAGCTCCATGCATGAGTTTGGGCCAAATCATCGCTCAACGTACATTACCCCACAAGACCAGGGTGGTGATTTAAAAGGAAGAGGAGGAGGAGGAGGAGGAGAAGAAGAAGAAGAAGAAGAAGAAGAAGAAGAAGAAGAAGAAGAAGAAGAAGAAGAAGAAGAAGAAGAAGAAGAAGAAGAAGAAGAAAGAATCAATCTTGGAATTATTATTTCCTTGGAGGAATTATGGGGTGCTTCCACTATGTCAAGAGGTTGTCAGCAAGCCAGGTCAACCACAGGGCAGGCACACACACAGCAGGCATGGAATGCAATTAGCTCTTTATTAACACAAAATGACAACACAGCAGAGTCCTCTGGATTGCCTTAATCCAGTTAAGACGTTGCTGAATCTGACCACTAGCTCCATCCTTCCCCTCTAGCCTCTCACTCTGGATCCTTCCCAAGCAGGCAAAGGCTGCATGAAAAGGGTGGACTCCTCCTCTGGGTCTGTCTGGCCCCTTGCTCAGCAACATGCAGGACTCTCATTGTGACTGCTACCTGCCCGGGGCCACACACTTTCACCCATGGCATGCTGCGGTTAAAACTGAAACTTGGTACAGAGAAGCAGGGCAAAGCGGTCCTCTTTGAGGAAGCATGTGGTAATAACACACAGCCATAGTAATATTGAAGAGAGCTCAGCTTCTAGCACTGGGTTGGCAGCTAGCTCCCAGATGAGAATTCTCTGCAGAACAGAAGAAATTAATGAGCATGGTTATAAAGGAGGCTGTGCATATTGGTTGGGAATTGGGGACATTTCAGTACATTCTGGTTTTTAGCAGAGTTACGGGCAGTTGAAGATGGGAAGGAGAAGAAATGGGGGGAGGTCACATAAGATGAAACACAAGCCCTCCAAATTAGGGTACCTCTAGACTAGGGATGGGGAAGAATTCAATTCAGTTCTCATTTAAAGATGAATTTACCAATTTCACATTTTCTGAAACAATATGAGATCCAAAGCACAGGCATCCTTAGAAATTTGCAGTTATCTGAAATGTTCTATGCACTTCTCCAAACAATAGTCACAAAAGTACACATATTAGGAGAAAGGGCATCCCAAAATGTGTACATTAGTCAAACCCGCATGCAAAAATGTGTTTTATTACGAGAGGTTCGCACTAAAATGCAAATGAATTATTTTTCCAAGAGAAATTTGCAGATTGCTGCAGAATTGTAGAGGGTCAGAAAAGTTAGAAACCGAGGAAACCAAAACTATCATATCCTTCCATCCATAATTTAGACCAGCATCCCGTTTCCAAAAGGGGACAGGCAGATACCTACCAGAAGCCCACAAGCAGCTCACAAAGGCAATGGCAAACCTGCCTCTGAAGTTATTCTCCCTTATTCTCTTTACTTCCACCCGCCTTCCCTTCTTGTATTCTACTTTAAAAATTAGTTCAGCAAGATCATTCATTATTTATTTTAAACCTTTATCCCTCCCTTTATAGTCTTATTTATCTTAATCGCTAGAAACCCCTTCATTTCGTTTTCAGAGCCCTCAGCATTCATAAATTTTACAGTATTTTTGTAGATAGACTTTAAACTTCTTCCAGTCCTCTTCCACCTGCTCCTCTCCTTGATCTCGGATTCTGCCGGTCATTTCTGCCAGTTCCATATAGTCTATTACTTGCATCTGCCATTCTTCCAAGGTGGGTAGATCTTGCGTCTTCCAATGCTTTGCAATAAGTATTCTTGCTGCTGCTGTAGCATACATGAAAAAGGTTCTATCCTTCTTTGGCACCAATTGGCCGACATTGAGCTAAGCCCAATGTTTCTAATTTTCAAGTAAGTCACACCCAGCTTTGATTACATCACTTCCTATGGGTTACAGCAAAGGCTGAGCTGAGTGTTTTCTGCAGAACATTTTCTTTAATTAAACAAACAAAAAAAAATCCCTTTCAGGGTTGTTGTGGGGTTCAAATGAGCAGGGGCAGAACCATGTACAGCACCTTGAGCTCTTTGGAGAAAAAGGTAAGATACAAAATGCAAGAAATAAGGTTTTGAAAGTTACCAATATGAAAGAGTGTTCTTTTTTATGCTAAATTTTTTCTTTTGCATTTTTCTTTTTTCTGTTTTTCTGTTTGGATTTTTGATGTTTGTTGTCTGTTTGTTGTGATTTTTGTTGACTTTTGTTGGTTGTTAATTTTTTTAAAAAATCCTAATAAAATATTATTTAAAAAAAATAAAAATGAAGTTATTCTCCCAGCTTCTGGTACTTACAGGCCCTTCCACCTTGAGTAAACAAGAAAAGAAGAGATAGCCATCATGGCTAATGTGTGTGACTTTGTGGAGGACAGTCCTTAATCTGATGAGTTCTGTGGTTGCCCATCCACAGTGATGACCAAAGCAACAATCTCAGCCACTAGATCACAATCTTCTGCACTGTAGCAAGATGTACTGTATTTCTGTTTATAGGATGATAATCATTTCTAAATGTGTAGCAATGCATATAAATTAGCATTTGCCCCCTGCTAGGTTATCCCACTGCCCCCCAAGGGGTGATACCACACACTTTGGGACCCACTGCACTAGCAGGTGCCAACCCACTGACTGAAGGCCAGTGGGCTGGAAGGAATCCAGCAGGAGTCTCCCTGGGTGCTTGTGACATTTGAGCTCAGCCGTGGCATTTACTGAACATGTGTCTGGTTGGCCTCCTTCCTTGGAACTCTTCCTCCTGGGTGCTGCCTCCGTTGCAACAGCATGGAAATGGGTGGGCAGGTGGACATGGCATCACTGCTGCCAATCAATGGTTCACCACTTTACCAAGTGCAGCATGCAATAAGCTTTCAAACCAGCCTGCATTTGCATGCTTCTACCCATGGTCATATTCAAATTGTGCTGGAGAGAGGAGCAGACAATCATTCAATGGCTCAGAAACCTTCTCTCTCTTTTCTTAAAAAAAATCACTCCATTGATTGAATGTTGCAAAATGAATTATAATTAGACAGCACAAGCTGTCAAGGCTGGCTCAGCCTCTAAGACAATGTGAGGCAGGGGACCAGCTTAAGGAGAGAGACTTCCATGCCATGTCCAGCCCAAAAATCCAGGAAGTTGAAAATTGATTGGTGCTGCCACTGGGCTGGCCAGGAACTGTGATGGCACAGGTTGCAGCCTGCAGCGTGAGAGGGAAAGAAGCAAGCAAGGAAACCCTCATATTCACACAACCATGCCGCATGGAAGTCACAATGATTAGCCTCCAAGCTAGTTGCAGGGTTGGTGCCAGCAGTTAAGCAAGTCAGGCCAGAAGTGGGGGGCGGAGGGGGCAGGTCACCCTGGATGCCACTCTGGGGGGGGGTGTGACAAGATGGCCCCTGCCTCCCCCCCAGCTGTAGAGCGGATGAGGGCATGCGCAGTCAGTATGGGTGCCGCTAGCGCGGCGACCATACAGGCTGCCGCTCTCACGCAGCATCCATACAGGCTGTTCCGTACGGGCATCCGTACGGGCATCCATACGGGCTGCCTCTTGCACGGCAACCGTACGGGCTGCTGCTCTTGTGCGCTCTCCACACAGGCTGCTCATGTGGCAGCCGGTATGGTCGCCGTGCAAGCGGCAGCCTGTACGGACGCCTGTATGGATGGCGTGCATGAGCGGCATCTCATACAGACACCACTCGAGCGGCAGCCCATACGGAGAGCGCATGTGCAGCAACCCGTACAGAGTGTGCGGGCTGCCACACATGTGCACTCCATATGGGATGCCGCGTGTGCGCAGTCCGTACAGACATTGCGCATGCGCCACCAGGCGGTTCGCCCTGCCCCTCAGCGTCCCACTCTGGGTGCCAGAGAGGGTTCCCCTGCCACTGAGTCAGGCACAGGCACAGTGGTCCCAGAACCTTTGAGGAGCCCTTCACCGGCTCAGCTGGGCCACGCCATCATTCACCTGCTCCCCAGCTGGTCCCCTGATGCATCTCAACAATAGGTGGTGCTGGTGCTTTTGAACAGGTGGCAAGCTTAGCTCCCATTCAAAGGCATCACTGTTGAGTATAATTGTTTAATTGCACACTGAAATGGAGAATACCTGTATGTATATTGCTGAAGGGTTTAACATTGGAAAATTCCATTGGTGTATACTAAGTTGGAAGAGAGCTCTGTAAGCTTCTACCTGAGTTGATAATTGTTGACATTCTCTGTCACATGAGTGTTTAACCTTAGATCACATGATTAAGGTATTCAATTACAAATCTCCATTTTGTAGGGGAGTTGCCTTAGTCTTTTGTTCCCAGGCACAGTGAGAGAAGGATGTGATTATGAAGCTTCTCCAGGAGCTACATAGCCTTAGGTTGGATGCAGGCTAATGGGAGAGAGCTTTGATTTCTTTGCTCTGATCATAATTATGTTACATATTTAAAAAGAAGAACCTATGTTTGGATAAGCGTATGCTTTAAGGCACTATTTGAATGTATCATTGTTTTTGTTTTTTTGTTTTTAAATAATATTTATTAAAGTTTCAAAAAAGAATTACAAAAAACAAAAAAAACAAACAAACAAAAAGAAAAAAGAAAAAGATAATTCATTCATTACATTCCAGATTTTCAGTAACTTCTTTCCAGACCTTCCCCTCACCTCCCCTTCTTGTATTCCATGTCCAAGATAATTATCCAACAAGTTCTTAACCCTAAATTTTTAATGAATGTATCATTGTTTTTGCACCTGTTTTGAAGAAATTCTGGTTTGTAAAGCTTTGAATTATAATTATGGGTCTGTACAATCTTTATTCCCATTATGAATTCAGTGGCTTCCTGCTGCACAATATCTGCAAAAATCATCTCCTGTCCACTGCCTCCAAGGGACAATGGAAAGTGAGACAAAGAGAGGCAACAGCTCCACCCATCTTGTTTGTGGTTGGCATCTCGAGCGACAATGGAGTATTCCTTGGGGGGTGAAGTCAAACCACTGTGTTAGCAGCACCGAAGTGATCCTGGGCTGCCTACATGATAGGACCTCCCTCTCGGACACACTGGTGTGGTCCAAAATAAAAGCAGAACTGATTCTTCCACCTCCACCTTTTCCCTCTGCTCTCATTTCATTGCACACCTCTTCATCTTTTTATTTTGTAAGGCTGATGCAAGGCTGGGCCTCTCGCTCCCTCCTGTGGATTGATTTGAGCCACTTTGGAAGACAACAAAAGAAACAGAGGGTGGCAAATGAGGATAAATTATGTGAACAGGGACCAGCCATCTGACAACCCTTGGAGGAAAAAAAGAAACCCCAACACAGGTATTTGAATGAAGGGAAAGTGCTGAATCAATATCGGAGACCAGCCCCTGTTAGTCATCCTCTGCCAGATCCCCTGCCAGAAGTGTTTTATTAGAAGCAAAACTTGCAGAGACTGGAGAGAGACAGAAGTTCTATCAGCAGGTATCAATATTGTGCAGTGTGTTAAAGTTGAAGTTGGAAAGGTGAAGCAGCTGGAACCGACACAGGCTGTGAGTGAAGCAATTTCTCTCTGAGAGAGGGAGAGAGAGAGAGAGAGAAATACTTCGCTTTCCCAAGGGCTTTGGATAAAAGCTGGATCTGGCTGAATCCACCTGAGCTTGTTTATAACATTAGTGTCTCACATCAAATATAACTGATCTGTAGAAAATATTCTGTGAATGGAAAACAGAAACGCTGGATATACTTTTGTAATTCAAGAAAATCTTTTATAAAAACATTTTTTAAAAACAAAAAGAAACAAGAAAAGTACATGAAAACTACTAGTATACTCTCTCCCACACTCTCCCTGGCAGTGCTGCAAGGTGAGCTGAGCCCAATGTTTCTAATTTTCAAGTAAGTCACACCCAGCTTTGATTACATCACTTCCTATGGGTTACAGCAAAGGCTGAGCTGAGTGTTTTCTGCAGAACATTTTCTTTAATTAAACAAACAAACAAATCCCTTTCAGGGTTGTTGTGGGGTTCAAATGAGCAGGGGCAGAACCATGTACAGCACCTTGAGCTCTTTGGAGAAAAAGGTAAGATACAAAATGCAAGAAATAAATAAATGAAATTTAAGAACATCAGAAAAGTCCAGCAGCTCATCTGGTACAGCATTTTATTCTCGCAGTGGCCAGCAAGACGCTTCTGGGAAGCCCACAAAAAGGGCCAGAGTGCAAGAGAGGAGATATGATAACCATTTTCAAATAGCTAAAGGGCTGTTTCATGGAAGATGGAGGAAGTGTGTTTTCTCCTGCTTCAGAGAGGCCAGGACCCAAACCAATGGATTCAAGTTGTAAGAGATTCTGACTGAACACCAGGAAGAACTTTATGACGGCAAGAGCTGTTGGACAGTGGAACGGACTCCCTTAGGAGGTGGTGGACTCTCCTTCCTTGGAAGTTTTTAGACAGAGATGGGGTGGTCATCTGTCAGGGATGCTTGAGTCGAGATTCCTGCATTGTAGGGGGTTTGATTAGATGGCTGTGTTGGAAGATTCCATTCCACCTTTGGTTGCAGACATGGGATTGTTACGTGTCACATGTCTGTTTACATTCCAACACAGTTTGCTGACGTAAGCGGAACTTCCGGTGTATTGCTTTTGTTTTGACTCGCTCTCCGAGGAGACGGCAAGAAAAGACGACATGTTTCTTTGTCTTGTTTTATGTTTAATAAATCTGTAGTTCATAGTATGTATCCACAAGCCTCAGGCTCTTCTGTGCGATTTACACTGCTACGTATAGTGTGCCCAAGTCTGGGAGGCTTGAGTCACTGTTTTATGTCGGAGCCAGAGGTCAATGGATCTTCGCAGCGGCACAGCTGAGAAGGAGACGATCCAGCTGGGGGCTAGCCAGCTGGCCTTTTGACCCCCGGATGCTGACAGGCCATGGGGGTCCCTTCCAACTCTATGATTCTCTGATTCTAAGAAAACTCTTCCCCTCTCGCAATTCCCAGAAACTGTTATTCAGAGCCAGGGTGCTGCCAACACTGCTATTGTGAATATAGTGGAACCTTGGTTCCTGAACGGCTGAGTTGCCAAACAAATCAGCTCCCAAACGCTGCAAACTCAGAAGTAAGTGTTTCAGTTTGTGAACATTTTTCAGAAGCTGAATGTCCGACGAAGCTTCTGCTGGAGTGCAGGAAGCTCCTGCAGCCAATCAGGAGCTGCACCTTGGTTTTCGAACTGTTCCGGGAGTTGAATGGACTCCCAGAATGGATTAAGTTTGAGAACCAAGTTACCAATGTAGTAACTGATCTGGAGCAAAGCATCCATTTTGCCACCACCAGCTTTGGGGTGACAACGCATCCTTACAAGATGCCTGACCACCTCAGCTTCCTAGTCAGGCCCATTCTCCAAAGCAGAGTAGAAGCTGTTTGTCCAAAGTCTCTACAGGTTCAACAAGAGGGTTGCATAAATGGCTTCTCCAATGAGCCAAAGCCCTGATGAGTGACCCCTTCTCTGAGATCTCCCTGGGAAGCAAATCTTCATTTGCACAGCTTACTGCTTGACTTAAGGGTGCATCGTTCACATGTTACCTTTAAATATATCATCCATGTCAAGATGAGTTAGGCTTTCACAGGACAAATCAATCACCATTCCCTCTCTTACCAGCATTCAGGGTGTGAGTGTCATTGCCCATGTAGCCAATATGGTGCACAGGAGGAGGTATGGACAGTCATGGGTAAACCCCAAGGTTTGCAGAACCACACACACACAAAAGAAACAGGGGGAGGAATCCAAAGGAGGGAAAATCACCAAACTAATGATCATTGAATTCGGACTGGCTATTAAGGGTAACAATGGAAAAACAGGCTGGAGAGAGGGTGAGAGGTGGAATTGAATAACTTGAAGGAAAGTATAGCTGCCTGGCTGGAACAGTAACCATAAGAACTCCACGCTGCAGGATTATGTTGACTGTCCCATTTGTGTTGTTCTAATTTTGAGGCTGAGGTGGAAGGTGGGCCACATGCTTTGTTGAGAATGTACATCAAGCATGTGTGTGTGTGTGTGTGTGTGTGTGAGAGAGAGAGAGAGAGAGAGAGAGAGAGAGAGAGAGAGAGACTTGAGCATAAAATCATAGCATTGTAGAGTTGGAAGGGACCACAAGAGTCATCTAGTCCAACACCCCTGCAATGCAGAGATCTTTTGCCCAACATGGGATTTGAACCCAACCCCTGGGACTAAGTCTTATGCTCTATCGACTGAGCTAGAATAAAACACTAAGTGTGCACATATTTACCTAGAAATGAAGACAGGAGTGCCTGGCATGCTCTGGTCTATGGGGTCACGAAGAGTCGGACATGACTAAACAACAACATGTCCTGTTGTGTTCAGTGGCCTTTATTCATTTCCCTGTTAAGTGTGCTTACAGCTGCTGCTGGAGGGAATTATCACGAGCAGAAGTTTCTTGTGCTTTGCTTTCCGAAGCTGGCCTTAGGAAGAGGAATCTCAGCATCCACAGAGCCAAATTGAAAGGTTACACAAAAAGAAACCATGGGTCTCTGAAGAGCCTGCAGATATAATTTGCAGGTTGGTTGCCATACAATTGCATTGCAGAGTCTTTCTTTTTCTCCCCGTGACAGGTTATTAAAGGATGGCACAGCTGCTTGCTTAAACCCAGTGCCAGATATATATATTCTTTTGAATGCCAGAAAGGGCAGCAAATGCCATCATTCCTCCTCCCATATTTTGCCTCCTCTTTAGTTGTCTGAGTTTTCTTTGTCTTCCAAGAACAGCTGTAGATTTCTCCTCCTCTCCATAACTGTACTTGGCCCTTGACCTGATGGTTGCCTTTGGGTCCCTCCCATTTCTCTGAGCCTAGCATTCAGTTTCCAGCAGTGGACAACCAGTTGCCTCTGAAAGCTCACAAGCCTGACATGGAGATGATGACCCATCCCAGTTGCTTCTTCCTAAGATATGATAATGAGGGTATACTGGCCCATAGGATGCACCTCGTTTTTTGGGGGGGGGGGATGAATAAAAAAAATTTATTCCCCCCCCAGCCGCGGGGCTGGGGCAGGGGAAGCCCGAGCTCCCCCCGACCCGAGCCCCCAGAACAGGCTGCTATCAGCAAGCCTTGCGAGCCCGGCGGCAACTCCCTCCGGGCTCGCAAGCCTTGCGACACCTGCGCGAAGCACGGGGTGCCCTTCGGAGGGCGCCCCATGCTTCGGGCTGCAGGCTGCAGGCTGCTGCCCGCAAGCCTTGTGAGCCCACGGGAACTCCCACCGGGCTTGCAAGGCTTGCGGATAGCTTCCTGAAGCCTGGAGAGCGGGAAGGGTCGTGCGCACCGACCCCTCTCGCTCTCCAGGCTTCAGCGAAAGCCTGCATTCGCCCCATAGGATGCACACACATTTCCCCTTCATTTTTGGAGGGGGGAAGTGCGTCCTATAGGGCGGAAAATACGGTACATTTCCTCTTGCTTTTAATGTATGTATGTATGTATGTGGTTTTTTGTTTTTTTGTTTTTGTAAGTCGTTTGAAGAAGAAAGCAACTAATAAATTTAATAAATAGTAATAATAATAAACTGGCAACCAATGCAGCTGTTGCAAAATGATGAGTTCTAAATGGAACCCCAACCAGTCACCTAACTGCTGTGTTTGGGGCCAGCTGAGAACCCCGTATTCTTGAAGGATCTAGCAAGTTGTTGTTGTTGTTGCTGTGTTTGTTGTTTATTATTATTGTTTTTTATTATTATTATTATTATTATTATTATTATTATTATTATTATTATTATTATTATTCTGCCCTATATCTGGGGGTCTCAGGATGGTTCACAGAATGTACCTCTCCCATCCCTCATTCTGTTTTTTCCCCTTTCCCTCTTGTCTCTTTCATTGGCAAGCAGAGCTAAAACTCAGAGCCACGCCAGAAACAGAGTTTCTTAACAGGCATGCCCAAAACTTTCCCAGCTGTGCCTCACAGAAGCCTTTGGAGAAATGCAAAACCTCTGCAAAGCTTTCCGCTGGGCCTCTCCACTTGTTCGGTTTCCAATGAAGCATGTAGAGTTCAAAGCTTTAAGTAAGGGGGGGTGGATTATGCTAGCTAAAGGCACATAATAGGCTGTCTTAGATGTGCCTTTACAAAGTGGGGAGGCTCTGATAATTGGCAGGCGTCGGGCAAAAGTGCCACCTGCAAGAGACAAGTCAAGCTGGAAGCTTGTTAAGTCAGGCCCACTCGAGCACTTTCATTTTCAAATGAGGGAGAGATCTCCAGAGCTGGAAATGGGGGAGGCATTGTATCACATTTTGCTGTCACCCGTCAATCAGCAGCTGGCTTTCACGGTGCTCTACAGAGGAGAATTGTGACATTGCTGTTGTAATAGTCATCCCTTTCTAATCAATTAATTATAGTGATTGTGATTATGATGATAATCAACAACAACAACAACATATTTCGGAGATTCTGTTAATGAGATCTAGTGTGGTGTCTTATGGAAGACAATCTTACTCGGCTATGAGTGATCGCCAAAGAAGAAGAAGAAGGTGTCACACCCCTCAACCGTCTCGCTTTAAGCGGGACATCCCAAAACTGCAGAAGCCACCCCAGCTTCTGATGGGATCCCAGAACATCCCCCTTTTTTTGGTCCCAAACATCAGAAAGAACTTTCTTAGAGTAGGAGCTGTTTGACAGTGAAACAAACTTCCTAGGGAGGTTGTGGAGGTTTTTAAGAAGTGGTTGGATGGCCATCTGTCATGGATGCTTTAGCTGAGAGTCCTGCTTTGCAGGGGTTGGACTAGATGACCCTTGGGGTCCCTTCCAACTTTACAATTCTATGGTGGGCAACTGTAGGATTGGGATAATGGACTAAATGGGTCATTGGCCTGATACAGCTGGCTCTTCTTGTGTTTTTCTGAGAGGGCAAACAGTTGTACCTTCTCCTTTCCTTTTGGGCTATCCACTTGGATTTTTGAAATCTGTCTGCTCCCCTATCCACTCCCAGCCCACAGTCTTCTCCCCCTAGACTACCATGTTTCCTTGAGGCATTCCTAGGTCGGCTTTCTCATCCAGAGAGGAGGATCACTGCTGGCTCTCCGCCTTCTCCATATTCATGCGCCTGGGCCACAGGTCAGTTTCCCCATCAGACTGGTGTGCTTAACATCGCTTACCTCTATAAATAGCTTGGAGGTATTTGCAGAAATGGCCCCCGTATAATTCCCTGGCATGATTATGAATTCTGACAGCATTTAAGCTGGCAAAACAAGAAAGGCCCAACCAAGCTGGCTGGCATTCTTCTCTGCTCTCATGTGACTGAGGACAAATTATCAAAAGAGCTTAAAAGATTGCAAAGCTTTATTCTGTATTAGTTTATTGTTGAATGGGCCTCCCCCCCCCCTTTCCTTTTCAGCTACCCAGACCAAAATCCAGCCTTAGTTTGAAGGGAGGCAGGAGTCTGATGAAGAACAAAGACCAAGAGAGAAGGAGGAGGGGAAATTATGTATTGTCATGGACTCACGTAGCTTGCCATGGTGTTGTCTATGGTCCCTTTCTGGAACAAGGATGCAAGAACTGCCTTGGTGGATCAGAGGAAGTTAAGGGGTGGGGAACCTGTGGCCCTCCAGATATTGTTGGACTACAACCAGGGCCAGATTTAAGTTTGATGAGGCCCTAAGCTACTGAAGGTAATGGGGCCCAGCTGTCCTTTGTCAACAACAAATTGTCATTGTTTTTTGTATATGCTACGTGGTAATTTATGGACCTTATAGGTATCTAAAGCCATTTGCACATAACAAATAGGAGCCTCCACAACACAAAACACTGTTGCTGTATGCAGGTTTTATTTTATTTGTTTTTCATCTTACATTTTGGAAATGTACATCCAGTTGTTGTTTTTTCCTTTCTTTTTTGAAGGGGGGCCCCAAGAGAGTGGGGCCCTAGGCTATAGCTTGTTTAGCTTATACATAAATCCAGCACTGACTACAACTCCAATCAGTAAGAAGAACATGGGAAGAGCCTGCTGGATCAGGCCAGTGACTCACATGGTCCAGCATCCTGTTCTCACAGTGGCCAACCAGATGCAAGCACAAAAGAATAATCCTCTGTGGAGGTGACGCTCCGCTTGTGCTGAGGCAAACCTCGCACCAGGCATGCAACGTTGTGCCAAGGAGCGTTGCGCCCACACTCCCTGACCTTTTGCCTTCTTGGCTAGAAAACAGGGTTTTCCCCTGACCGTTTGTCCTCTCACAGATTTGGTTACTAGACATAACGCTTGGCTGGAGTATGACCGGGGACGCAGATGTAATCAAGTATCAGGGGAACATCTGAGGGAAACACCTGCTGACATGTGTATTTACTAATGCTGGAAATGTGCTTAGATGGAAATACGTCATGTTCAGAACGTTTTCACTACTGTTTCCAATTGCTGACTTCTGCTAATAAAAGGAGCCTCTGCAGAGCTAGTCGGCAGCTTGTTTTGGGGCATGCTTGCCAGCATGCTTCTGCACAGCTCACCTGCATCCAACCTCCTGTCATCCTCGTTATTCCTACAATCCTCTCCTGTTGTTTCCAGCGAATTGCATTCAGAAGCATCTCTGCCTCCATCTGTGATGGGCAGAGCAAAGCCATCCTGGCTAGTAGCCGACATAGCCTTCTTCTCCATGAATTAGTCCATTCCTCTTTCCAAGCCATCCAAGTTGGTGGCCATCCCTGACTCCTGTGGGAGTGAGTTCCACAGATTAGCTATGCACTGCGGGAAGAAGGACTCCATTTTATGTGTCCTGAATCCTTTGACATTCAGCTTCATCAAATATCCACGAGCTCTAGTGTTATCAGAGAGGAAGAACAACTTTCCTCCGGCCACTTTCTCCATGCCCTGCAGGATATTCTAAACCTCCATCATGTCACGTCTTACTTGCCTTTTCTCTAAACTAAAACCTGTCCACAAAGCTGCAACCTTGCTTTATGGAGGAGTCACTCTGTCCCATTGGCCACTTTGGTGGCCTGAGGTTTCAGACAAAGGACATCCCCAGTCGTACTTGTAGATGCCAGGCTTGAACCTGGCTCCTTTGGCCTGCATAGCAGGTCCTGAGTCACAGCCCTCCAGTGTATGACCATCTCTGTACGTGTGTCTGGATCGGTCTTTGCTAACCTGGTGACCTCAAAATGTTTTAAACTGCAACCCCCACCTGCTCCAGACAACTGGGAGTTGTAGTGTGAACATTTCAAGGGCTCTAGGTTTGCAAAGCCTGATGTTGATATAGGGATTACTGTGTTGTTGCTGTTTTTTTTTAAAAAAAAAAATCTCAGCTCCAACACCTCTTGTTCATTCTCTATGCTTTTATTTAAACCAAAAAAAGAGCACATTTAGAAAACACAATCCATTGCATTCTTCATGTTCACTTTCTTCCCAAGGAATTGTCCTTCTCCAATTGAAGTATGCCTCTCTTTTTCCAAATAAACATCTACTGTCAAGGGGAGAGGGGTTTTCTTCCTTTCAGAACAATGTGGCATCCCTTTCTTTAAAGCAGCCATTCCGCCCCCCCCCCCAGGGGAGAACAGGGGGTGGGCAGTTGGTGGAACTTCTGTACAGTAGTTGTGATGGTTTGAGGGTGCTGCAGAAACAGCTCCTGACCAAAGCCCTTCTCTAACTAGGGCTGCAGTCCCAGGCACACTTAAAACGAGAGCAAATGTGCAACTTACTGCCAAGTAAATTCACATAAGTTTGTACTGCACAGGAAATAAAAAGAAAAGCCAGGGAATGGAAACAGCATTACAGTGGTACCTTGGGTTACAGACACTTCAGGTTACAGACTCCGCTAACCCAGAAATAGTACCTCGGGTTAAGAACTTTGCCCCAGGATGAGAACAGAGATTGTGTGGCAGCGGCAGCGGGAGGCCCCATTAGCTAAAGTGGTACCTCAGGTTAAGAACAGTTTCAGGTTAAGAACGGACCTCCAGAACGAATTAAGTTCTTAACCCGAGGTACCACTATATGGGGAATGGTTGAGGGAGTTGGGTGTGTTCACTGTTCAGCCTGAAGAAGAAGACACTGAGAGGAGATACCATAGAAGCCATCTTCCAATAGCTAAAGTGCTGTCACGTGGAAGATGGAGCAAGCTTGTTTCCTCCTCCTTGCAGGCTCCGAAACAATGACTTGCAAGAAAGGAGATTCTGTCAAGATATCAGGAAGAACTTTCTGGCGGTAAGAGCTGTTTGACAGTGGAACTGACACCCTCAGAAGGTGGCGGACTCTCCTTCCTTGAAGATTTTAAAGCTGAGGTTGGATGGGATTCTTTAGCTGTCATTCCTGCATTGCAGGAGGTTGGATTAGATAACCCTCGGGGTTCTTTCCAACTCTACAATTCTATGAAGGTTATGAACTTTACAGAGAGAAAATGGGGGGGTTCCTCTCTGGTGGGCTCTCCATTAGTGGACAACCAACTGTCAGCTCACAACTCTAGTGCTTACATGTTCCTCTTATATCTGTGGGAGAGAGCATCTTGCTTCTCTCTGGAGCAGGGGTAGGAAACCTCAGACTCGGGGACCAAATATTGTCCTCTGGCCCTTGGAACTTTCATTGGCCATGCCCCCTCTCCAGGCCACACCTCTCACCAGCCCTGCTTTGCACCGCAAGTGTTTTTTCACCAACTGCAATGTGCCCTTGAATTCCCACTTGTCTGGGTGGAGGATAAATGCACTTGCCGCTCCACCCACTTTTGGCCTCCAACCTCATCAACCATGAGGCCCTTGTAAGGTTTCTCAGAAGGCAATGTGGCCCTTGGGATGAAAAAGGCTCCCAAGTCTTGCTCTGGAGTAATATCCTGCACCATCTCTGGATAGCTAATGTGGGCCATCTCCTTGTCCTGCAAGCCAACACACTACAAAAGGGAAAAGACAGAGGGGTCCTGGAACCAGATATTTCACGTACTAGCTGAGAGCTCTGTTGATATGTCTTGCAATCTTGGTTTTAGCACAATACTGATGGGTTTTGGTCTCTGTTTTTAAAGCCATATGGGGGGAGGGTTACTGTTATACCCCCAAAATTCAACAATGAAGAATATATTAAACTTGGTGGTTCCTTCTAGCAAAGAATGATGGTTCTTGTTTTTATTAAGCTGTAAGTTACCTAAACAGAAAAGCTGATTGTATGGTGCAAGATACACCCCCCTTTCCATAAACTTGGAGCCATTCGTGGAAGGTATAATATACATAAAATGAAATCTCTGAGACCATATACGT
Organism: Podarcis muralis; assembly: GCF_964188315.1. Taxonomy (NCBI): domain Eukaryota; kingdom Metazoa; phylum Chordata; class Lepidosauria; order Squamata; family Lacertidae; genus Podarcis; species Podarcis muralis. Next base: position 3,775,041 of record NC_135663.1, read on the forward strand.
GGGTGTCTTTCTTATGAGAGGGACAGTCACTCACTGCTTAAAAACCACCATTACTATTGACAGCAAAACAAGCAATAAAGATAGAAGCCTCTTTTGCAAGACCATTTTTTGGGTGGGGGGGTGGATTTAGACATAACATTCCTTTCCCCACCACGTCCCCTAAATACAAGCACCAGATAAACTTTCTTCAAGTTTCTCTTTTTTCAGCATAGACACATACACTTGACATTACCCTGGGAAGAGATAGGGGTGAAAAGCAGGAAAAAAATGTGTGTGTGTGTGTGTGTGTGTGTGTGTGTGTGTGTGAGAGAGAGAGAGAGAGAGAGAGAGAGAGAGAGAGAGAGAGAGAGAGAGAGAGAAGTTGGGGCTTGTTTTCTTGTCTTGCTTTGTTAGGGGTGGGAAGCTACTAGAGGCAACACATTAGGTTGCCATGGGCCTCCTTATCTCACTGGGGATTATTTGTCAATGGGAAGAGGAACAGGGTCATCTTCCAACATGAGAGCATCAGCAATCTGGTTTCGGAGGACATGCCACTCAAAAGGAGTAAGGTGGAATTTGGGGGATATAGATAACATGGAGCACTTATGGGGTGCTTTGCAGTGTTTGAAAGTATTTCTCATTATGTGGCAACTCTTAAGACAGCCCCTGTAAGGTAGGCCAATAGCAGTAATAATAGTCCCATGTTCCATATTGTGGGGAGTGAGTGAGTGAGTGAGTGAGTGACACACACACACACACACACACAGAGAGAGAGAGAGAGAGAGAGAGAGAGAGAGAGAGAGAAGGGGTGCCAACATGAATTAATGGCGGGCGGGTAAGCCCCACCCTGCACAGTCGATCACAAGATGCAGCACACATACTCCATTTGAATGGCAATGCCCATCAACTTTGGGCCGGGGCGGCCTTCTCAAATATTTTAGGGGGGGGGGCCTGAAGGGACCTCGGCCCCTAGGAGTTGGGGTGTGTGTGTGTGTGTGTGTGTGTGTGTGTGTGTGAAGGGGAGGAGAGACTATCTCACAAAAGGGCCCCTAGTGAGGGACAGACACAAGGTGAGGTGAAAAATTCATGACTGGCTCTCCCATATGACTTAGAGAAAGGGAAATATCAGATGTGGATCAGGGTCACAACACTGGGGGTTTAACACACAAACTGCACCTGCAAGCCATAATTAGCCATGGAGTGGGAGAGAGAAAGAGAAGAGTGGGTGATTCATGGTTGAAAAGAGATTAAAACTCAGGACAACGCAGCTTCTACTTTTAATGTCACGGCAGAAGTTCTTCTCTCTCTCTCTCTCTCCAATATGGTGTCCTAGTTAGTGGGTCAGGTTAGTAGCACCTGGGAGACCAGGGTTCAAATCCCCATTCAGTCATGAAGTTCACCGGAGGATCATGGGCCAGTCACGCACTCTCAGCCTGACCTACCTCACAAGACTGTTGTGAGGATAAAACGAGGAGAAAAACTATGCATGGCATCTTGGGCTCCTTGGAGGAAGGTGAGCTATATATCCAATCAATCAATCAGTTTGCAGGGGGGCGTCAGAATGTGCCCATTTCAAGAGGAAAAGGGGGGGGGGTAGAAAAGATCGAATTAAAGCGGTGGTTCAGGCATTATTATTATTATTATTATTATTGTTGTTGTTGTTGTTGTTGTTGTTGTTGTTGTTGTTGTTGTTGTTATTGTTATTGTTATTGTTATTGTTATTATTAAAAATTACTTAATGTGGAAAGCAGAACCAAAGTGTTGGAATGCAATTATTCCGCCTCCTTCAAGGAAGCCACCTGCTCGTTTGCATTTTGAAAATGGGGCGGGGTCGGGGCTTGGAAACAACGGGAGGTGGCGAGAAACAGCAGCAGCAACAAGTCCTACAAACCGGAGAAAAGCGGCTCTCCCCTCCCTCCCCCTTTTTAAGGGTCCCCCTGGTGCTCCCAGGGGACCGGGTCGTTCTCTTCCCCGGCGACGGTGTTCCTCCGGTCCTTCCAAAAGTGCTCCACGTCGGGCAGAACTTTCTCCTGCGCCGCCGCCGCCGCTTCCCCATCCTCCTCCTCCTTCAGGTCCTGCAAAGACTGGGGGGTCTCCTCGCTCCTGGGCCTCCGGGCTTCATCTCCCCTGCAGCTCAGCCCCCTCCTGAGGCTCCTCAGCCCTTCCCGGAATTCCCCGGAGGTGGCCAAAAAGACGCCTGGGTTGAGCGCGCCATCAAGAAAGATGAGGACTTCAGCGGCGAAGACCAAAGCCGGGGGCGGCTGGGGACCCCCTCCGCTGTGCCTCTCCCACAGCCAGGCCACCCAGGCCGGCAGCCACGTGGCCTGGAAGAGGAGGGTAAGGCCCAGGAGCACCCAGGTCACCTTCTTGCTCTGGGGGCTTCCGGGCTTGGCCAGTCGGTTCCTCCTGCCCCCTCTCTGGGCGCGCAGAGCCCTCCAGTAGCAAGAGAAGGTGAAGCCCGCGGGCGCCAGGTAGGCGATCAGGGGGTAGACCTTACTGAAGACGTCCATGAAGTTGGCGGCGTAAGGGGGGCTCCGGAAGACGCAGTAGAGGAGCCCGCTCGGGGCGCCGCCGGCCTCCAGGTAGGTGAAGAGCAGGTGCGGGAGAGGCAGGATCAGCGCCGCCAGCCAAGCCGAGGCTAGGAGCCCCGCCAAGCGCCGCCAGCTCAAGCCCAGGCACTTGGAAGAAGATGATGATGAAGAAGAAGATGAGGAGGATGAGACCACATGCTTGTACCTGGCTTGCCCCACCGCCGCCCAGGTGAGGCTTTTGGCCACCAGGCAGCCGTGGAGGAGCCAGTCCGTCGCTTTGCAGACGAAGCTGCCGAAGACCCAGGAGCGCCGCGAGTAGGTGGCGATGCGCGTGGGGAGGCAGCAGACGACCAGGATCAGGTCCGCTGAGCACAGGTTGAGCACCAAGGCGTTGGCGGGCGAGATCTTCCCTCTTCGGAGCTCGTGGATGAGGACCGTCAAGAGGAGCAGGTTCCCGGCCAAGCTCGCCAGGCACAGCCCGGCCAGCAGGAGGGGAAGGACCGCGCTTCCAGCGCGCCACCCCTGGGGTCCCCCGGCGGAGAAGACGGCTTGGGAGCTGTTCATGGTGCTGAAAGGTTCCTCCGCGGCGAGATCCGCGCGCAGTGGCGTCGGAAGAAAAGCGAAGTGAGAAGGCGCGTTGGGTTGAGTGGGTGGATGGAGAAGGGTTGCTGTCAACTCTCTCTCTCTTTCTCTCTCTCTCTCTCTCTCTCTCGGAAGGGGAGTGGGTGGAGGTGAGGAGGTGGGAGGAGAGAGGACTACGCCAAACCTTCTCGACAGGGAATCCGGAGCTCTTGACCGTGGTAGCTGGAATGGAGCGGTTTGCTAATATTTCCTCCCAACCCCCAACCCCCTACTCCGGGGAAAGAAGCGACCCGGAGGAGCTGCAGGCGGGAGAAACGGCTCAGGCGCACCTGGGCAGGTGAGCAAAGGAGGAAGAGATCGGAGGAAAGTGAGAGGCACGCCTGTAGCGCTTCCCCCTCAAAGGGCGTCCCGCGACTCCAAAGGGCAGGGAAAGGCAGCTCTGCGACCCCTGGTCTTTTCGAGTTCCTGGATTCTGAATGAGTGAGTGAGTGAGTGGGTTTTTTGGGGGGAAAGAGGCCGAAGAAGCGCAGAGCAACAAGTCTTGCCCTCTCTCACACATGCACTTTTCCCGGTCTGGAATTTCAGCGATTAAAAAAGAGCAATCACTCTCTGGTGCGCTGTGAAGAGCCGCGGAGCTGTCCACGAAGCGTGGTGCTGGAATTCCAGCGTCAGCGTTCGTCTTCCCGTGCAGTGACTGGAATGCCTGTCCCGCCCGCTCTTTTGTAAGGGGAGAAAGGCAGGCTGGTTCATTATGAAACCTACAAAGGGCTGCTCTGTGTGGTGTCCCCAATTATTAATCAAGCCCCCGTCAGCCTTAAGAATAACAATAATTTTTTAATAAAACCAGCAGCTAAGGGATAGCCTGCCTTAGTTCAGTGGTGGAGCATCCTCTTTGCATCAGGGAAGTATAAGATTCAATGCCTATCATCTCTAGGTACGGCTGGAAAAGTCTTCTGGTCTGAAACACTGGATAGCCTCTGACAGTTATTGTAGAAAATACTGTGCTAAAAGGACCAATGGTCTGACTCTGCATACAGCAGATTAATAGAATCATAAAACCATAGGGTTATCGAGTTGGAAGGGAACCGACGGTAATCTAGTCCAATCAGCTGCAGTGCAGGAATCTTTTGCTCAACATGGGGCTCAAACCCACGAGCAACTGAATTCGAGTGTAAGCGTGGGTAACTTCATGCCCAGGGGTCAAATGCGGCCCCCAGGTCTCCCTTATTGGACCCCAGGTTTGACTTCTCTCCAGGCTCCACCCCACACTGCTCCTGCTCCATGCTTCCTTCTGCTTCACGCTTCCTCCCCCCGGATGTAAAAGGTAAAGGGACCCCTGACCATTAGGTCCAGTCATGGCCGACTGTAGGGTTGTGGCGCTCATCTTGCTTTATTGGCTGAGGGAGCCAGCGTACAGCTTCCGGGTCATGTGGCCAGCATGACTAAGCTGCTTCTGGCGAACCAGAGCAGTGCACAGAAAAGCCATTTACCTTCACGCTGGAGCGGCACATATTTATCTACTTTGACGTGCTTTCGAACTGCTAGGTTGGCAGGAGCAGGGACCGAGCAATAGGAGCTCACCCCGTCGCGGGGATTCAAACCTCCAAGCTTCTGATCTGCAAGCCCTAGGTTCTGTGGTTTAACCCACAGCGCCACCCGTGTCCCATCCCCCCGGCTATAGTGTGCCCTTAAATTGTGGAACTGCCTCTTACTTGCCTGGATTCCAGATGACCTGTGTGCCACTTCCAACTCTACAGTTCTGTGATTCTATGAAGTCCACATAGAAACCTCTGGGCTGTGTCTGCCTGGACTGCAGTCCCACCCCACTGGCATGTGATCCCGGGATGCTTCCTCAGCTTGAAAATGTTTCCCCACTGTTGTTCAAGAGGGAAAGGGGTACTCTTTTGGGGCCAAGCCATTTCACTGCTTATGTGATCGTGCCCTCCCATTCAGATCAGCTGTTGCACCCCCTCTGCTGTGTGCCATTGCCTGAGGCAGGGTTGTTGGCATCTCAAGACAGGGTTTTCCCTGTGGTGGCACCGTGTGTGTGAGTGACGTGTGTGTGTGTGTGTGTGTGTGTGTGTGTGTGTGTGTGTGTGGAACTCCCTGCCCCAAGAAGTAAGGCTCTATTCCACTTTATCTGTTGAAGTCATTCCATTTGAAGCGAGGTGCTTAATAGATTGGTTGTTAGTGCTGCTCTTTGGGATTTTGCTGTTGCTTTTAGTTTTTGTGCTTTGTTTGTAGGCCCTTTCAAACATCTCAGACGTTCAGGGGCAAGTACATACATAGCTCAGGGATAGGTTTCATCCCCAGCAATTCCAGGTAGATGGACCAATATTTGCTAACTCATCCTGTAAAGCAGGAATAATTTTTTTAAAAATAAAATGATTGTAAGATATGTGCAGCATTTGTTGTTGTTTAGTCGTTTAGTCGTGTCCGACTCTTCGTGACCCCATGGACCAGAGCATGCCAGGCACCTCTGTCCTCCACTACTTCCCGCAGTTTGGTCAAACTCATGCTGGTAACCTCCAAAACACTGTCCAACCATCTCGTCCTCTGTCGCCCCCTTCTCCTTGTGCCCTCCATCTTTCCCAACATCAGGGTCTTCTCCAGGGAGTCTTCTCTTCTCATGAGGTGGCCAAAGTACTGGAGCCTCAGCTTCACGATCTGTCCTTCCAGTGAGCACTCAGGGCTGATTTCCTTAAGAATGGATGCGTTTGATCTTCTTGCAGTCCATGGGACTCTCAAGAGTCTCCTCCAGCACCATAATTCAAAAGCATCAATTCTTTGGCGATCAGCCTTCTTTATGGTCCAGCTCCCACTTCCATACATCACTGCTGGGAAAACCATGGCTTTAACTATACGGACCTTTGTTGACAAGGTGACGTCTCTACTTCTCAAGATGCTGTCTAGGCCTGTCATTGCCCTTCTCCCAAGAAGCAGGCGTCTTTTAATTTCGTGGCTGCTGTCACCATCTGCAGTGATCGCATTTGTAGTTTTGTAATATTCCCCCATGTACCTGTCTTTGTCATTGTATTTCCCACCTGTGGTTCTCAAACTTTTTTCTCTGGGCCACACTTTCAGAATAAAAATTTGCTTGTGCCACACTGAATTTTTCACTGGTAAGAAATACATTGGAAAACAAAAAAATGAAGATCTCCTAGAAGTGCTTGATTTATAACATTAAAACACAGCCAATTTGTAATATGATCATGGGACATCCAGAAAGGATAAATCAATGCAGCTATTAAAAAATGAATGATTCCCAACATATAATTATAAATGAGCCTTTTGCATATATACCTTAATTATGTATACAAACTCAGTGAAAGGTGTGATCTGGCTTTTGCCGTGTAATCTCATTGATATTAGGTGTAATTTGAGACAAACAAATTCTATCACCCCATCAACCTTCCTCTCTTCTGATCTTTCATATTTCTCAGAGTTGAAAATCCCTGTTCATAACAATACGTTGTGGAGAACTATACGTAGAACAATAGCCAATGCTCTCGCTCTCATTTTGAAGAGATCTAGCCATATTCTGCAAATAAAGAAATAAATGATACCATACTATACGACACTGCACTGAAATGTTTATTTGATCACCCTCGAATGTTCCCGCCACTCTTGCCGCCCTGTCCAGCCACACCCACAAGAACCACTGCTAAAAACTTCATTTTTTCTCTTTCTTTTTCAGTAGGGATGTGTTCTGAAATGCAAATGTAAAACCTGCATTGTCCCCTGGACACCCCTTCTCACTCATTTTCTTGCTGTCTTTGCTGTTTGGGGGCAGGGGGGCTTCCTCTGTAAACTAGGGGGGGGGGGAAATCATAATAATTTCCATCTCATTTTCTGAGTACTCAAAGGACTCCACCTGAATATTGCCAGTTATCTTTTCAACAACCGCATAAGATAATTAGTTTCATTGCATCCATATTGTCAGGCAGGGGTGGGAGTGTGGTGTGTGGCTGGAATAATAAGGGATTTATCCCACTGCTGGGATGCGGGTGGCACTGTGGTCTAAACCACTGAGCCTAGGGCTTGCCGGTCAGAAGGTCGGTGGTTCGAATCCCAGCAGCAGGGTGAGCTCCCATTGCTCAGTCCCAGCTCCTGCCAACGTAGCAGTTCGAAAGCATGTCAAAGTGCAAGTAGATAAATAGGTACCACTCCGGTGGGAAGGTAAACGGCGTTTCTGTGCACTGCTCTGGTTTCGCTAAAAGCGGCTTAGTCCTGCTGGCCACATGACCCGGAAAAACTGTCTTCGGACAAACGGCAGCTCCCTCAGCCAGTAAAGCGAGATGAGCACCGCAACCCCAGAGTCGTTCGTGACTGGACGTAACTGTCAGGGGTCCTTTACCTTTTATCCCACTGCTACCATGGGGTCATTGCGTAGCACCAAGCAAGTGATTCTCAGCCCCAGCTTCCTATCAGTAACATGAGGCTAAAAATGGCCTACTTTACAGGTATGTTGTGAACACAACGAGCCAAATCAAAGCTGATGTCTGTGTTTGAGGTACCCAGATGGGCAGGGTATAAATAATGAAATTATTCTTCTTATTATTAATCAGTGAATGAGTGTCTCACTCTTTCAAAAGAGAGTCAAAATATTAGGGGTCTTCGCCCAACATGGGGTATGAACCCACAACCCTAATATTAAAAGTCTCATACTCCGCTCACTGAGCCATCCTCGAAAGACGACATTTTTATGTATCTCATGAGAAGTGTGTGGCATGACATCTGCCTAATACTTGCAGGCAGATAAGCAAAAGAATGCACAGAACTTTGGGACTGTTGTGGGGTGGGAATTCCAACATCAGCCGAAATGCACCTTTCCCAGAAGAATGCAAGTCGCATTAAAGGTAAAGGTACCCCTGCCCGTACGGGCCAGTCGTGTCCGACTCTAGGGTTGTGCGCCCATCTCACTTAAGAGGTCGGGGGCCAGCGCTGTCCGGAGACACTTCCGGGTTACATGGCCAGCGTGCCGAAGCTGCTCTGGCGAGCCGGCACCAGCGCAGCACACGGAAACGCCGTTTACCTTCCCGCTAGAAAGCGGTCCCTATTTATCTACTTGCACTTAGGGGTGCTTTCGAACTGCTAGGTGGGCAGGAGCTGGGACCGAAGATGGGAGCTCACCCCGCCGCGGGGATTCGAACCGCCGACCATGCGATAAGCAAGCCCTAGGTGCTGAGGTTTTACCCACAGTGCCACCCGCGTCCCCTGCAAGTCGCATTAACTGATACCAAATTCCTTTGTTCACACTCCCTTTGGTAACAACCTCTTTTGTGAGCGCTTTGCAATCTTGTCTCCTGCTGTTTATTGAAAAGGAAATCCTGGATTCCGAACTCAAAAACAAACTGGCACAAGCCGTCGACAGAAGGCTGGGAGAGGAAACTGGCTCCCTCCAGCTTTTGAATAAAGAAGATGCGAAGTCAACAAGCTGCCTGTTGGTGTTTGCTTTCGAGGATGATTCAGACACACACGCCATGAGGAATTTTAATAAATAAAATGAGATTGCATCAAAGGCCGGTTTGTTTTTCGAATAAGAACCAAAATGTGGTGTCGTGTCGTGTGCATCTGTTGCATGAAAAATCTTTATCATATCCAGCTGCACCCCACAAATAATGTCCACTCGCACATCGGCACCCCACTTTCAGGTGAGCCCATGCAGTCTGTGTCACATTGAGGCATGTGCCAAAGAGACCACTCCAGTTTACTGAAGCCAGTGAGCCAAGCTGCACTGTAGATGAAAAGGAGGGAGCCACACAGGGTCACTATCTAACAGGATGATTCCTTTTGTTCTGCCCAGACACTGAGGCCCAGTGCTGAGGGCCTTCTGGCAGTTCCCTCATTGCGTGAAGCAAAGCTACAGGGAACCAGGCAGAGGGCCTTCTCGGTAGTGGCACCTGCCCTGTGGAACACCCTCCCATCAGATGTCAAAGAGATAAACATTCAGAAGACATCTGAAGGCAGCCCTGTTCAGGGAAGTTTTTAATGTGTGAAATCTTAGTGTATTTTTGGTCTTTGTTGGAAGCTGCCCAGAGTGGCTGGGGAAACCAGTCAGATGGATGGGGTACAAATAAATTATTATTATTATTATTATTATTATTATTATTATTATTATTATTATTGCAGGTTTAGGGCAACAGATGCTGGACTAGATGGGCCACTGGGTTCTACTTATGTTATCTTTAGATAATAATGTGCACTATGCCGCTGGCTTCAAAATGCGGCAAGGCAGTCTGGCTGCAACCGGGCACCTCCTGCTCATTCAGCTGAATGGGGCCCTCAGCCCCTGCCCCCAAAGTCCTCCCCTAAATGGGGCCACCAGCCGTACCTCTGTAGCAGAAGTGAAATCAGAGGTAGCTTCAAGCAGAGAAGGAAAGTGGAATGCGGAAAGCTCTTTCCTGCGACAAACCAGCCCAAGTAGAGAGGTTGGCAAGGCGCAGTTGCTAAATGAGGAGCAATTCACCCGGGGAATCAGTCTTGGCCCCCTTCTCTTCCTCCCCCTCCCCCCCCCCAATCTTTGTTAGCAATGTCACCACTGCTCAGTGTTAGGCTGACTTACTAACCTTATCTTGATTGCCTGTCATCTTTCTTAATCAAAGCACTTTGTTGGCACCGGAGGTGGTGAAAGGAAGAGGAGGGGACGGATTCTGAACTGTTGAGTGTTTACCTGCACACAGAGTGTCCTGCAAATTTGAAACACCCCTGGGAGGAGTGACTCACCTCATCCCCCCCCCATTAAACCCCTTCCCCTCAATAAGTTGAAATGAAAATGAAAACAATTATCATTATGAACTAATGATGGGAGTGATGTGGTGGTGTGGGGGGGGGGCGGGATGGGGAGGAAATGTGTAAAGTGGGAGAGATGGGGAGGAGGAGGCAGCCCATGGAAGAAAATGACCAGGTGAGCCAAATGCAATCACCTGACTTCCTTTGAGGAAAGAGGCTCTTGACTCAAATGAGTCCTCTTGAAATTAGATAGTCTTGAAGAAAGGAGGTGGGACAGTTTATGAAACTGCTGGGATCAAGTTTGGATGAAGGGAGAGATGGAGACCTGATGACCTGCCTATCTATCTATCTATCTATCTATCTATCTATCTATCTATCTATCTATCATCTATCTATCTATCTATCTATCTATCTATCTATCTATCTATCTATATCTATCTTCTATCTATCTATTGCCCACCCACCACCCTAAGATCCCACGGCAGGTCACAACATTAAAACGCAACATTAAAAACAGTTTAACTCAACCTACAACCATAAAAATAAGGTGGGCCCTGAAACTCGAACCAGCAGCTTCAGGTTACGAGAAAGGAGATTCCGACTAAACTTCAGGAAGACCTTTCTGACAGCAAGAGCCCTTCGCAGGTGGAAAAGACTCCCTCCTGGAGGGAGGTGGAAAAGACTCTCCTTCCTTGGAGGTTTTTAAGCCGCGATTAGATGTCATAGATGCTTCGGTTGAGATTCCTGCATCGCAGGCGGTTGGACTAGCTGACACTTTGGCTCCCGACACTACAATTCTATGATTCTAAGTGTCAAAAGCCAGGATAAAGAGGTGCATTTTCAGCTCCCAGCAAAAGTTTTACAGTGAAGGTTCCAAGTGCACCTCTGTGGGGAGGAAGTTCCAAAGCTTAGGGGCCACCCCAGAGAAGGCCCTCTACCTCTGAAGATGGAGATGTTGGATGGATTCAGAGAGCAGGATACAATATTGTTTATTATTTACCCTTCCTCTCATTCACTTGTGTGAGAATAATGTCTAGTTAGCAGAGTTTAAAATTACAACCCCTTCACAGAATAAAATGTGGAAACCTCTGAGGCAAGGTTACTTAACCTTATTAGTAATTACCCAGGATGCTTTAGCAGAATGGACCTTCCCCTTTTTATCCCTCCAAAACAAAGGAGGAACACAGAAGTCTGTAGTGTAAAAATAAAAATAGTTTTTACTTACATAAAGCTTCGGACTTGATTCAGGAGTAAGCAGCAGGGAAAATAACTCAGGCAGAATCTACTTTTAGATTACAGAATTCATGGTGGAGATCAAAATGGAGTCTGTGCTCAGGAGAGCACAAAACAAGCAACCTCTCTCTCCAGTTCTGAACAGGGAGGGTGTAGTGAGGATTACCGTGTTTTGCTTTTCTTAATTTACCCACCAGGGCAAACAGGGGGTATGACCTGACAGAGTGCCCTCTTTAGGAATTTAGCAGGGAACTCCATATGTCCTAACCCTTTGCTTGTCTGACAACACATGAATTTTTATTTTGGCTGCAGCATTATTCCTCACAGAAGGAACTATGAAAGGGACCCCCCTGTGCCAATTTCAGCACCCTGAAGGGTTTGTAAGGAAGGAGGTGGTCATTCTGATACCTGGCTAGCATGGTGTTTTTGAGTATCATTCACTAGTGCCCAATTTTAAACCCTCAGTAGCTCCTGGAGTTGGGCCACTCTGGTGTCCCATAACTCTTTGTCCATCAAAGTGGTTTTTAAAAAATCATTTTGTTGAATTTTACATTTTTATCATAATAGCAACATATCATAAAACAAAAAATAGTACAATTCCCAACCCCCGAATTCCCTCAACTTCCTCTTCTGGTTTTAAACATATTAACTTCTCCTGCTTGCTTTATATCTTGATCTTAAGTTCTTTAAATTAAATATTGTTATACTTTCACAATTTTAACATCATCTTTATAATTTCTATGTTTGTTTTCTTAGTTGTAAGTGTTTACTCAAACCCTGCTAGTGAGTCTATTTCTTTGCATTGTTTCTGTAGATACAACATTAATGGTTCCCAATCTTTTTTAAAAGTCTTTCTATTAGCGTCGCCATTTCAGCATATTCTACCAATTTTTTCTCGCCATTCTTCTTTGGTTGGTATTTCGTGGCTTTTGCATCTTTGGGCTAGGAGTATCTTAGCCGCAGCTGTAGCATACATGAAAAGTTTCTTCTTCTCTTTTGGCAAATCTTGACCTGAAATGCCTAATAAAAAGGCTTCTGGTCTTTTAACAAACATTATCTTAAACATTTTTAAAATTTTGTTATAGATTATATTTTGTCCATCAAAGTGTTGATGAAATGCGTCTCCCATCCTTCCATCAATGAACTCAGAGTAATAAACTGCAAACAAACAAACAAACAAACCATTTTTATTCCCACAACAACCCTGTGGGGTAGATTAAGCTGCAAGGTGTGATGGCCTGAGACTCAGGCTCGGACTTGGTACCAGAGAAGACTCAGTCTGCACCAGATCCTTTGCCGCAGGCATCATCTGAACCAAGCCTGGGGCCTGATTCTGAAGAGCCCCAGTCTTCACAGGTTCCCCTGCAACAAGCACCAGCTGGGCCGAGTCAAGGGCCTGAGCCTGCCCTGGCTCCAGATGCGGGGATGACCTCGTTGCCTTCAGCTGGGCCATCACTTACAGCTGCTCCACTACCAGTTGGGTCAGGGGAGGCTGAGGCGGCCTCTAGGTCTAGTAACCCACCAATGTCTCCCGAGCTGCAGAGACTAAAGTCTGAGAGAAGGAGAGACCTGAGTACTCGCAGGAGGAGTGCTCGCCTTTGGGCAAAGCAGGGAGGTGAGTCGCCTGGGGATCAGGAACGGCCGCTACCCTGACAAAGATAAAAGGCTGTCGGACCCCACCCCAGGTTGAGGGAGCAACATTGCTGTTTGCTAGAACCTGCCTGTACCTGTCCTTGCCTGGTTTCCTGCCTTGTGTCCTGCCTTGGCCCTTTTGGGCTGACTCCTATGGATTCTGCACCGGACCTGGACCGCGGTTCTTGGGTTACCCACGGACCCAGCACACGAGGTGGTGAATGTCCCATAATCAGCCAGTGAGTGTCATGGCTCAGGGGAAAGAGAATTAAACCTCAGTCCTCTCAAGTGCTACTCCAACACTCTAACCACTATACTACATTACCCTGGCTCTCTAAAAATGGGTTAGAGGAGCACAAGCTGGAAGCAGATATTCTGAGGTGCCCTCCTTAATTTCTCAAAGTATCATGGGCTATAAATAAAACAAACCAGCACACACAGCCCCAAACTGAGGTTCCTTCTATATCCAGCACCCCAGGATAAACAGATCATGGAAAGATACACTCCAATTTAAAATTAGGGTGGGGGGTTCAAACTGCAGGTGTCCCTGAAAACAAAATCACATTAAAAATAGAGCACGTCAAGAGAATCCACAAAGCAGCAGGCAAGGGGGGGGGGGAGAGCATAATCAAAAAATTAATAGACATGTCTGATTAAAAACAACAGAAACAGTCTGAGTGGAAGCTATCCTCCCCGGTTTGCAAGATCACTGTTCACTGAAAAACAAAAATAACAACCAAGTATAATTGACGCAAAATTGACTCTTGTCAGACTGAGTTACAACTGCCACACACAAAAATAATCAGGGCAGTTCCACCCACCCTACTTAGATTGCACTGACACCTCTGCAAAATGCAGATTCTTTCCATGAAGGCAAGGCAAGGTCCCTGTGGCATCCTTTTGGCAGCGCCACACACCTCGTTCCAGGGCATCTGGCTTTGACAGGCAAATTCCAAAGCTCAATCAAGTCCTTTGATTACCCTTATTGAGAAGCTCTGGGAGCAGATGCCTTGAAAACAGTAATTTGCAGGAAAATGGGGGGGTGGGGTGGGGCGAAGAGCTTTTCAAACATCAAAAATCATTTTATTAATCTGTAGGAACTTGACACCTTAATATGTGGGTTGATTTACCTTGAAAGGGAGAGGAATGCAGAGAGAGAGAGAGGGGGGAGAGAGAGAGAGAGAGAGAGAGAGAGAGAGAGAGAGAGAGAGAGAGAGAGAGATGGATCACTCTTACAGGCAAAGAGGGATGTGCCTCCCCGCTCAGCTCACAGCAAAAGCATCTGGTGAAGATTCCCAGGAAATGCAAAGAAGAAAAGATGAAATTCATTAACCTAGCTCTATCTGCACACACACACAAACACATGCACACACAAACTGTTGGGTACTTAATTTCTGCAAGCCTTTGAGCACCACAAAACTCCTTGCTTGGGAGAAGGGTTTTCACAGAAGCATAGATTTCGTAGAATTGTGGAATTGGGACCCTGAGGGTCATCTACTCCTCCCCTTGCAATGAAGGAATCTCAACACACCTGGTCTCCCAGATCCCACTTCAGTGCTCTTACCACCACCCCACACTGGCTCTCTCCACTTGCTGCAAAGTCAGGTATTTGACGGCTAATACGTTGCATTAACTTGCTGGCATCTGTCTGTCTCGGGAGACAACAGAGGAGTGCGCCTTTGGGGGTGAAGTCAAAGCGTTGGGGAGTTACAGCGCCTGCTGTGGCTGTAGAGACCAATATGGGAGAGACATGTTTTGTTGCAACTGGGGCAGATGAAGGCATACAGTTTGGCTGCTGCAGATGCACCAGGGTGTTTCTTCTCTCTGCAGCCCTCCCAGCAGTCATTCCTCCTCTGGTCACTGCTGTGGGTGCATGACCTGCCTGCCTGCCTCCGGGCACTGCGGTCGTCTGCAAGGGATCCCAATAAACAGTGGGGTTAATGTTGCCAGCCTGCGGCATCCATGCGACACAAACCCTGCGGCAGCTAAGACCTGCCTTTTTGTTCTTTGCACACAAGCTTTGGACAGCCTTGCCCCTGCTTTTCTCCTCCAGTCCTTGCCCAGATGTTGTGAAGCGTCTCCCTGGATATACAGGGAGAGAGGAAGGCACCCGTCTTGTGTTCAGAACTGCCTGCCAAAATCTCCATGGCAACAGGAGCCAGGAGCAACTTGCGCAGGTGCAACCGAAAGTTGCCCATGAGGATCAGCAGGAGAGGAAAAGGTGCAAAGGCTGAAACCTTAGACGCCGTGCCTCATATTCCTGCAGTCATTAAGGGTTTTTTTTGGGGGGGCGGGGTATGCTCTGCACACTGGTTAAGAGCCTTTGGCTCCCCCTGTGCTCTCTGGAAGTCATTTGCACCACTTTCGGAGTCACAGGTCCCTTCCATGCATTGGAGCTAAGTGGACAGCAACAAAGTGCCTTGGAGTGCATTGCATGCTGGTTTCTCTAACGCTGAGCTGGGGTTGCTGCTTGAATTAGCAACAAGAATTCTGCTAAAGGAAGAGCAGGGGGAAGACCACTCACTGCTGAAAGCGGGGGTCCTTTAAATGGGCAAGGAATGCCCCCCCCCAGCTGTGCTACCTTAAGATACTCAAGCTCTTAAACAAAGACCATCTCTGGTCTGTTTCAGAATGGATTTGCTTGGGAACATAGCTGCTTATACTGAACCAACCATTGGGCCATTTAGCTCAGCACTGTGTGCACTGACTGGCAGCAGAGATGGACTTAGACTCCAAGTTCCAGAATGCTTTGCTCCTGAGCTACTGGGTGTCCCCCCCCCCTCTCTCCAGTTAAACAGCCGTCTTTGCTACCCAATCCATCTCACTACAGACTGCTTGCCCCCATCCTACAGGCCAGACTGCAATATAGGTGAGTGTTTAATTTTCTCCCCACTCCGGCTTGCAGACAGAAATTAGCTCCGCGTGGTGGCTCCAGCTGAGACAAGCTGTCTCCAGGGACCTTCCTCTGTTCCCGAGGATGCCAGTTTTCTCCTGTCTCCCTTCATAGCCATGCAAACTGCAGCTGCTTAACTCCCTTCTCGCACGACTAACTTGCGGGGGGTGGGTGCGGGGAGACAGGTCTGATGGCTTCCGGGGACTTCCAGGCCATGGGAAGAAGGTGTTTCAGTCTCTATCCTTGGAGAGTCTAGACGTTGGCTGGTGTGCAGTATTTGTTGTTGTTTAGTCGTTTAGTTGTGTCCGACTCTTCGTGACCCCCTGGACCAGAGCACGCCAGGCACTCCTGTCTTCCACTGCCTCCCGCAGTTTGGTCAAACTCATGTTAGTAGCTTCGAGAACACTGTCCACCATCTCGTCCTCTGTCGTTCCCCTTCTCCCTGTGCCCTCCATCTTTCCCAACATCAGGTGGCCAAAGTATTGGAGCCTCAGCTTCAGGATCTGTCCTTCCAGTGAGCACTCAGGGCTGATTTCCTTAAGAATGGATGCATTTGATCTTCTTGCAGTCCATGGGACTCTCAAGAGTCTCCTCCAGCACCATAATTCAGAAGCATCAATTCTTTGGTGATCAGCCTTCTTTATGGTCCAGCTCTCATTTCCATACATCACTACTGGGAAAACCATAGCTTTAACTATACGGACCTTTATTGGCAAGGTGATGTCTCTGCTTTTTAAGATGCTTTCTAGGTTTGACATTGCTTTTCTCCCAAAAAGCAGGCGTCTTTTAATTTCGTGACTGCTGTCACCATCTGCAGGGATCATGGAGCCCAAGAAAGTAAAATCTCTCACTGCCTCCATTTCTTCCCCTTCTATTTGCCAGGAGGTGATGGGCCCAGTGGCCATGGTCTTCGTTTTTTTGATGTTGAGCTTCAGACCATATTTGGCGCTCTCCTCTTTCATCCTCATTAAAAGGTTCTTTAATTCCTCCTCACTTTCTGCCATCAAGGTTGTGTCATCTGCATATCTGAGGTTGTTGATATTTCTTCTGGAATCTTAATTCCAGCTTGGGATTCATCCAGCCCAGCCTTTCGCATGATGAATTCTGCATATAAGTTAAATAAGCAGGGAGACAATATACAGCCTTGTCGTACTCTTTCCCAATTTTGAACCAATCAGTTGTTCCATATCCAGTTCTAACTGTAGCTTCTTGTCCCACATAGAGATTTCTCAGGAGACAGATGAGGTGATCAGGCACTCCCATTTCTTTAAGAACTTGCCGTAGTAGTTTGCTGCTCGACACAGTCAAAGGCTTTTGCATAGTCAATGAAGTGTGCAGTATAGAAGAGTCAATTTGCTTCGTTTGGAAAGTAACTCCCTTTTCTCACTGTCCCATAACTATTTTCTGGAGGAGGGGGTGCCTTGCAGTGTCCACCAACCCTGTTCAGTCCTGAGAGTGGTGTTTGTGTTGTCACCTGCATGTCTCGGGGGACAATGGGAGGAGTGCGCCTTCAGGGTAAAGTCAAACCATTGGACGCCTGCACGCCTGCTGTGGCTGCAGAGACCAAGAGGGGAGAGACGTGTTTTGTTGCAGCCGGGGCAGATGAAGGCATCTGGTTGTGCTACTGCAGATGCACCAAGGCGTTTCGTCTCTCTGTGCTCCTTTCAGTGGTCATTTCTCCTCTGGTCACTGCTACGGAGGCACGACCTGACCGTCTGTCTTCAGGCACTGCAGTTGTCTTCAAGGGATAGTGGGGTTGATGTTGCCAGCCTCTAGGCCATGTTTGCAGACATCTTTGCAATGCCTGGTACCTGAAGCTAGCTCCCCACGGAGCACGTCCTTGGGGATCCTGCCGTCTTCCATGCTGTGGGCACGACCAAGCCAGCGTAGACATCACTGAGACAGGAATGTGAACCCGCCCTTCCCATGTGAAGGGCTGGCACATGGAAGAGGGAACAAGCTTGTTTTCTCCTGCTCTGGAAGGTAGGACTCGAACCCATGGCTTCAAGTTACAAGAAGGGAGATTCTGACTAAACATCAGGAAGAATTTTCTGATAGTAAGAGCTGTTTCCCAGTGGAACCATTTACAGTTTATTTGGAGAAACAACAAAATGGGCTGGACTCACTGGCAGGGTTTGAATAAACGTTCACAACTTTATTTATAGTAACAGATATTTTAGAGAATGATAAGGGAATTTACTTTGATACAAAGCAGGACACAATAAACAAAACCAAATAACTCAGTAGTTGAGGGAAGTCCGAAGGAGGACAATATGATGAATGAGATTTGTATTTTTATTTGTTATAAAACCCAAATAAATATTTAAAATGGGGGGGGCAGATAAGATTCCTGTATTAAAGGGGGTTGGACTAAATGACCGCTGGGGTCCCTTCCAACTCTGCAATTCAGTGATTCTGTGCTGAGCTAGGACAAGCCACTGGCCTGACCAAGCAGGGCTATTTTTACGTTCTTTCTCATTAGGAAAGGTTGCGTCACACAAAGAGCCCTGTCCTCCAGCATTTCAGGGCTGCTAACCTTCCCGCCACTGCTGCTGGGCCAGCATCTCCTGCCTCCTCACACTGCCCAATGGTAGGACCGGCTCCAAGGCAGACAAGAAAACACCTTGCGCTGTCTGATTTCTCCCGCCGTTTCTCTCGCTCTCCTTTTTTCTCTCCCTTTGCCTTGGGCCTGAAGGAAGCCCCAGAAAGAAACCTGCCAGCTTTTGTTTCCCCTTTTACTGCAACCCCCCCCCCAAACTTTTCATGCTTTTGACTGCACTAGTAGAACAATGGGACTCCTGGCAGTGGTGGATTTCTATTAGCACTTAGAAAGGATTGTTAATTGCAAGCCCGGGACTCGGGAGGTTGGCACTGATTGAATAGCTGCCCGGTGGCAAAACCTTTTGTCCCGTGTTTAGCAGAAGGAGCTGCCCCGGGGATGGAGAGCGTGGAGGGGAATTCAAATTAGCAGGGCCTCCCCTCTCCCCCGGGGATGGGATTGTCGCTGCTGCTGTATCATCTTGGGCTCAGGAAGGCCCTATAACCCTTCCTAGGAATAATGGGATTTAGAGGACCCCTGGAGAGAAGGGTAAAGGGAAAGGGAAATTTCCTGCAGATGCCCCCCCCCCAAAAAATAATCACTGCTTCTGAAGACAGCTTTACGTATTGCAGATTTCACTTCTGCATCTTTTGCATACTAGCCATGATCCCTATTCTCTGCTTCCGCAGGAGGAAGGAAGCAAAGCTTTTGAATACAGGCAACTCTCAACTTACGAGGGGGTCACGTCCCAGGGACAGCTGCACTAAAAGCAAAAACTGTGGGTAGTCGAAGCACATTGAGTTCAATGACAGACAGGCTGGCCAAAGACTTTTCCCCTGGATGCCCACTGCCTTAAAAAAATTAATTCCTTGCATTGCAGGTGACCCCTGACTCCCTTCTGTGGGAATGGTGTGGATATGGGTCCGAACTTCAATGTCTAGAACTCCTGGTGGAGGACAAGGATTTAGAGATCACGCTAAGGGTGGCCAAATCCTGTGCGACTGCCCTAAAACGTAGGGAACAAGCTGTACTACCAAAATGATCAAGGTTTTAAATGACAATTTTAGGTTATATTTTAGTGATCAAGATTTAATATATATTTTTAACTGCCACTATATCTGAATTGTCTCTGTTATACGCAATTGCAATTCAATGTATTCCTCTTGTGTTTTATGATTTTCCTGATATTGTAACTGAGCCGGAACTGGTCTGTGACCGTAATAATAAAATTCAAGTTGTGGGTAGCAGGAGAGGATATATTGATTAAATATTATCCTTCCTGACTCACACTTATTCATACAGCAGAGTATACCCCCATTTTACACAGCAGGAAGCTTCGTTTGAATCTCTTAAATTCTATTATTCTGGGTAAGACCCCTTGATTCCCTCCTAAAAGAATAAAGACACAACAGTCTTGTTCATAAGTAACAATAAGAAGTTTACTCATGATCAGAGCACAGTGTGGTCCCTGAAAGCAGGCTTTAGGCTCGAAGTTACAAATAAGTAGGAGCGGATTTACCCCATATGGGTATATCCCTGGCTCTCAGCCAGCAGTGCAGCCCAGGAGGCAAAAGGCAAAAGGAGTTTAAAAAGAAAAGAAAAGAGGGAGATGGCTGAGTGACTGGACCTTTTGTTAGGTCTGGGAGGGTCACGCCCACCTGGTCACATGCAAAAGGAAGGATGCTCAGGCCAGGTGTAACAAGAAGTTCAACTGGCTGGACCAACGTTCCTCTGCATGTTCACTCAGGGTAAACAGGAAATGTTGTATTTGACTGCTCCAGAGGTGAAATATACTCAGAGTCGAGTGTGGATTTCATGCTCTTTATTCAGCTCAGAGTAGCGAGGAATGGAAGTTCCTCCAGAATGTCTGCTTTATATGCATTATTTACACAATGGGCCCCACGTGATTGGCTAATTCTGGGATTCTCCTGTAGTCCAATCAGGCTGTGGATTCACTTCCACCCAGAGTTGGATTGGGTGGCTCCTGCGGACCAATCAGACTGCTGCATTCTGGGTCCTATTGTTCTACGACCAATCAGACTGCTGCATTCTGGGTCCTATTGTTCTACGACCATTCAGACTGCTGCATTCTGGATCCTATTGTTCTAGGACCAATCGTACTGCTGGATTCTGAATCCTATTCAACTCAGTACATAACAAGAGGATTACATCCCACACCTTCCAACTCTATCCTTCTGCAATTCTATGAAATGAACAACGAGAAATGCTGTAATGAATCCATCCCGCCTTGTCTGAAAAAGTCAGTATGAAGTCAGAAGGATAGGGAAAGCGGGTGCAAGAGCCATTGGTCCTGCTCGACCCAACATTTCCTGGCTAACTTTCTCACTTCAGGAAAAAAACTCAAAAACTTCTTTCCATTTCTCTGCCTCAGCTGGTTCCCACTGGGAAGGTGTCAGCTGTGTTGACATGGAACAATCAATCTAATTAAGAACCTAAGAGGAAGAGCCTGGCTGGATTAGACCTAAACTCTGTCAGGTCCAAAATCCATTTCCCAACAGCAGCAAAGCAGAGGCTTCTGGGAATCTCTCAAGGAGGGCATGGCAAGCCCTGTCCTTTGTTTCCTTCAGCTGGTAAGCAAAGGTTTACCGGCTCTCTGGACCGCAGCACCTGTGGGGGCAGGTTGCAGGTTGGAAAAGGATGAAAGGGTCAGTTTCTTCCCACTTTTGTGGATAAATTTGCTTATAAGCAGCAGTTTAACATGGAACGGCAGCTGTCCAAAATTCTTGCCAGACCACTTCCGATGCTCTTGCTAATAATAATAATAATTTATTATTTATACCCCGCCCATCTGGCTGGGTTTCCCCTGCTACTCTGGGCAGCTTCCAACAGAATATTAAAATACAATAGTCTATTAAACATTAAAAGCTTCCCTAAACAGGGCTGCCTTCAGATGTCTTCTAAAAGTCTGGTAGTTGTTGTTCTCTTTGACATCTGGTGGGAGGGCGTTCCACAGGGCGGGTGCCACCACCGAGAAGGCCCTCCTGGATCTTTTACAGCCAGAGTCACTGAGGTCTTGCTGGGGGTTTCTGGAAAGATGGTTCACACTCAACTCCAAGTCCATAGCACCACATGTAAAGGGTTGTACAGTGGTACCTCGGGTTACAGATGCTTCAGGTTACAGATGCTTCAGGTTACAGACTCCGCTAATCCAGAAATAGTACCTTGGGTTAAGAACTTTGCTTCAGGATGATAATAGAAATCGTGCTCCTGCGGCGCGGCGGCAGCGGGAGGCCCCATTAGCTAAAGTGGTGCTTCAGGTTAAGAACAGTTTCAGGTTAAGAACAGACCTCCGGAACAAATTAAGTACGTAACCCGAGGTGCCACTGTATTCAATGCTCTGCAACAGGTTTGCTCATCCTCTCCCCTGTACACACACACCAAATCTGCCCCAGTGGCTCCACCAGCCCTCTAAGGTGGATTTTGGGGGTTGGGGGTGCAGAGGAGAGGAAGCTGGAGCTCCAGTCCACAAGCAGAAATCTCTGCTGGTGGAACAGGATTGTTGGAGACCACCCCATAATCCTTTCTCTTTACTCTTTCTCCTCCCCCATCCTAATAATAAAAATATTAGGGACACGGGTGGCGCTGTGGTCTAAACCACTGAGCCTGATACAACGGTCCAGAGCAAATGCTGCGAAGAGCAGAATTGTACCTGAAGAGAGCGCCTCACTGATCAATCGGCAGATATGTCTGACAAACCAGATATGGCTGAAATTCGACAAGTCTAAGTTGAAGAAGACGGAAACGCAAGAGAAAAACCCACTGCCTTCAAAAGAAACAATTGAACAGGAGAAGCAAGCAGGTGAATTGTGATGAAACCGGCCCTTCCAAATTATGCACTGTACATTCCACAAGCGTTGCCTTCTTATTTTACTTCTTTTAGCTGTTTTAACTTTGTAAGATTCAAAGAGGTTGGATAAAGTTTGAATGACTGAACTGCCCCTTTCACATCCAATTTTTTAAAAAAGGATAGACTTATGCCTGTACAGCTTGGCCCTGGTGGCACGAAAGAGCTTGCATGTGTCTCGAAAGAAGATCCCGGGTGTTACTAGATTACAGTAATCTAGTAACACCCAAATATACACAAAGCTGTACCAAGGTCCCGCAAGCTGTAAAATGCAGTTAACCGAGTGCCTTTTGTTGTTGTTGTTCAAATGATTTTAATTATTGGAATGCACAATTTATTTATTTTTAACCACTGAGCCTCTTGGGCTTGCCGATTGGAAGGTCGGCGGTTCAAATCCCCGCGATGGGGTGAGCTCCTGTTGCTCTATCCCAGCCCCTGCCAAACTAGCAGTTGTAAAGCACACCAGTGCATGTAGATAAATAGGTACCGCTGCGGCAAGAAGGTAGACGGCATTTCCGTGTGCTCTGGTTTCCGTCATGGTGTCCCGTTGCACCAGAAGCAGTTTAGTCATGCTGGCCACATGACAAGGAAAGCTGTCTGTGGACAAACGCCGGCTCCCTTGCCCTGAAAGCGAGATGAACACCACACCCCATAGCTGCCTTTGATTGGACTTAAGTGTCATGGGGTCCTTTATCTTTTACCTTTTTTAATAAAAATACAGGGTAGAAGCACAAATGAATAGTTAGAACGTAAACGAAACAATACACACTCCACATACAACACATTTAAAAGGCCACACAATATTAATCAGCCAAAGGTCTGGTTGAAGAAGAACCAGGGGTACACAGTACTAGCAACTTTTTTCCAAATGGCGCTTACTATAACAACTTCGCGGAGAGTACCAGCACCTTGTTTTCTTTTTAAAAAAGCCCTGAGAGGAATGTTTTCGCCTGGAGCCTAAAGATGTATAATGAAGGCGCCAGGAGAGCCTCCCTGGGGAGAGCATCCCACAAATGGGAAGCCAGTGCAGAAAAGGCCCTGTTCTCATGTTGCCACCCTCCGGAGACCTCTGATGGAGAAGGCACACGAAAAAGGGCCTCAGAGAATGATTGCAGGCCCCGGGTTTGTTCATATGGGGGGAGGCAGTCCTTGAGGTATTGTGATTCTTTCTTTAAAAATATTTTTTATTAGAAATTTCAAATTAACAGTTTTTCAAAAATACATCATCCTCATTTTTCCCCCTCCCCATTTTCCCCCTCCCCCATCCCCGGAAAACAGAAAACACTCCCTCCCCACCCCCTCAGCTCCTCTCTCTGGTTTTTCAGCACTTGTTATTCTCTGCATGTTACAGAATTGTACAGATCCTTAATTCATCTATCTAAATGTTATCAATAAAAAGTTTCTGTATGTTTATTCAAAACCTGCCAAGGAGTCCAGTTCATTTTATTGTTTCTTTAAGTACTTTGTAAAGGGTTCCCATTCATCTTTAAAGTCACAGTTATCCTTGTCATGTAATTTATGTGTCAGGTTTGCCAATTCTGCGTAGTCCATCAATTTCTCTTTCCACAGTTCTTTGGTCAGGATTTCCTCACTCTTCCATCCTTGTGCTATTAAGACTCTCGCCGCCGTTGTCACATACATAAAGATATTTTTTAGTTTCCTTGGCAGGTCTTTTCCTACAATCCCTAACAAAAATGCTTCAGGTTTTTTAAACAAATGTTAGTTGGAACATTTTCTTCAATTCATTATATATCATTTCTCAATTTTTAAAAATTGTGCTACAATCCCACCACATATGATAAAAAGTCCCTTCTTTTTCCTTACATTTCCAACACAAATTTGAACCAGTTTTATACATATTGAAATTCTGAGCCATTGGTTGGTTGCCCATCAGTCAGGGATACCTTGGTTGCGATTCCTGCATTGCAGGGGGTTGGACTAGATGACCCTTAGGATCCCTTGCAACTCTGCGGTTCTGTGGTTCAGGGATTCTATGATAAGTCAAGATGAATGCTCAACAATTAGTCCTCTGCTGGAGTCGCGGGGGATCTTGGGAACAGGTTTTGTCGTAGCACGTACCTGATTGAGCCCCACGCAAAAGGGTACAGCAATTGCGTCAGTTCCTCCCTTTTCCCACCAGCAACTCTGCTTAGCACCTGGGTGCCATGAGTAATTAGCCGTAAACCGATAAGGCCATTGGCACGGAGGGGAAACGGGGTGACGTTTCGAATGCCCGGCCAGCAGAATGCAACGTGCGCACCTCTGACTTTCGCTCTGCAAAGAGTCTTGGGCTGAGCAGATATTGGGATGGGATTGCAAGTCAGACTAGGCCCAAGGTGGCAGGATTGCACCATAGCACAGGTGGTCTCTTGGCTTCTATCACACAGGTGAAGGCAGTTTGTTGAAGGATAACGAAAGCAGTGGTGTACATGGCGACTTCTAAAAGGAACACAGGAAGCTGCCTTGTTGTTGTTTAGTCGTTTAGTCATGTCCGACTCTTCATGACCCCACGGACCAGAGCACGCCAGGCACTCCTGTCTTCCTCTGCCTCCCTCATGCTGGTAGCTTCGAGAACACTGTCCCACCATCTCGTCCTCTGTTGTCCCCTTCTCCTTGTGCCCTCCATCTTTCCCAACATCAGGGTCTTTTCCAGGGAGTCTTCTCTTCTCATGAGGTGTCCAAAGTCTTGGAGCCTCCGCTTCAGGATCTGTCCTTCCAGTGAGCAATCAGGGCTGATTTCCTTCAGAATGGATCAGTTGGATCTTCTTGCAGTCCATGGGACTCTCAAGAGTCTCCTCCAGCACCAGAATTCAAAAGCATCCATTCTTCGGCGATCAGCCTTCTTGATGGTCCAGCTCTCACTTCCATACATCACTACTGGGAAAACCATATGATAAGTCAAAACATTGGCCCACCAAGTATCGTCCACACTCAAAGAATTTCAGAATTTCAGAGATGGAATGTACACCATACAATGATCTAGTCCAGGGGTCGGCAACCCGCGGCTCCGGAGCCGCATGCGGCTCTTTAACGCCTTTGCCGCGGCTCCGGGGCGGAGGCAAGGGGAGGAGGCGCATTTTCCGCATAGCCATTTCCGAGCTAGAGAAGAGAGGGGGTTGCGGGCTAACCCCTCCCACACTCCACTCGCGGGGGCTGGCCTTTTGCCCCCGTGAGAACAGGGGAATCCCCGGGCGTGCCTGCAACCCTGCCCGCCAATCGGCGTGGCCGGGGAGGCGTGGCCTAGCCCATTTAAGGCCAGTCATGACCGGGGACCGCCCTCTTTGCCCCGTTCCAGCTCGCACCCTCTCCCTTCCTTCCCCTCGCGGTGTGTGGGATTCCACTCCCGGCAGTCCTTCTCTGCCGTCCTCGCTGCTTTCCTCCCCCCCCCCGCTTTTCTCCCTCTCTAGCCTCCTCTAGGCGTGGGTTGAAGCTGCGACGGCCATTTCTTTAAAGGGCATCGATAAGGGAAAATCGTCGGCGCCATCTTTGTGGGCGCACGTGGGAGTCGCGGGAGCGGCCATTTTGGTTGAGGGCTGTAAGCAGGCTGCATTGAAAGGGGGCATGTAAGCTGGTCACTGTTTTGAAGGGGAGTGAAGAACACACACTCAAAAAAAGGTAACTTGTTAATTTAACGTTTATTTCTACGAGGAGGAGTAATTCTGAGGGGTCAAACAAAATAATAATAAAAAAGTGTCAAAAAAGTTATTTTTATAATGACGAGGATGACATTGGGCCCTCATTATTAATTATTATTTACATCAGGCACTGATTATGATTTATGGTACACTGGGGCCCTGATTAATTTTCTATGGCATTTTGGGGCATTGATTATTGGGCATAGCAAATTTTGCTATGGGGCCCTCTGATTTCTAATTACGTCCCTCTTTTGGACCCCCGGTAGCCCAGCCATGGATAAAGGCAAGAAAAGAAAAATTTCTGAAGAAAACAGAATGTTTAATGATACATGGACAGAATCATTTGCCTTCTCTACTGACAAGACTGGTTTACCAGTATGCTTAATATGTGGTGAGAAATTTGCAAACAACAAAAAGTCAAATATTGCAAGACATTTCCAGAATAAACACACCCTTTGCTGAAAAATATCCAGATGGAGATGAGAGACGAAAAGCCATTGCAGAACTTATGAGGAAGGTTGATAGGAGCAAAAATAATTTCAAGAATTGGGTGAAGTCTGCAAATTCCACAACATATGCTAGTTTTGTAGCTGCTCAGGAAATAGTCAAGCACGGTAAGCCGTTCACAGTGTTATATTTGTTTTAAATGTCGCAATGGTTTTGCGGCTCCCAGTTGTTGTTTTTTCTTCGGAAACGGGTCCAAGTGGCTCTTTTTGTCTTAAAGGTTGCAGACCCCTGATCTAGTCCAACCCGCAGCAGTGCAGGAATCTCAACTAAAGCCTTCATGATAGGTGGCCAGCCAACCTCTGCTTACAAACCTCTGAAGAAGGGGAGCCTACCACCTTCTGAGGGAGTCTGTTCCACTGGCGAACAGACTTGATTATTGTAACTCGCTCTACATGGGGTTGCCCTTGAGACTGACCCAGAAACTCCAGTAGGTGCAGGATGCCGCGGCGAGACTCCTTACGGGGTCCTTGCTGTGGGATCACATTCGCCCGGTGCTATACCAGCTGCACTGGCTCCCAGTGGAATACAGGATCAGGTTTAAGTGTTGGTTTTAACCTTTAAAGCCCCATACGGCCTAGGACCCTCGTACCTATGGGACCGCCTCTCCTGGTATGTCCCACAGAGGACCTTACGGTCTTCAAACAAAAACATCTTGGAGGTCCCGGGCCACAGGGAGGTTAGGCTGGCTTCAACCAGAGCCAGGGCTTTTTCGGCCATGGCCCCGATGTGGTGGAATGCTCTGTCCCAAGAGACTAGGGCCCTGCGGGACTTGACATCTTTCTGCAGGGCCTGCAAGACAGAGCTGTTCCACCAGGCCTTTGGCCAAGGCACAGTCTGACCCCCTCCTTTGGTAATCCTCACAGAACTCTAGCCCAATGGTTGCCATTAATTAGATTTTGAATTAATTTTAGAATGCTGTGTTATTTTTATTGTTGTTAGCTGATCTGAGCCCGGCTTCGGCTGGGGAGGGCGGAATATAAATAAATTATTATTATTATTATTATTATTATTATTATTATTATTATTATTATTATTATTATCTTTAGCTCATTTGGTAAAGCATGAGACTCTTAATCTCAGGGTCATGGATTCAAGCCTAAAATATTCCTCTATTGCAGGGGGTTGGACTAGATGACCCTTGTGGTCCCTTCCAATTCTATGGTTCAATTTTTCCTACCATCAGAAAGTTCTTCATAATGCTTAGGCAGAATCACCTTTCTCATTTACAGTCTCCTTGCTCTAACTTCCATGGGGCAGCCCTTCAGATATTTGGTGCCTATCATATTACTTCTCAGCCTTCTCTTCCCCAGACTAAACATACCCAGTTTCCTCTGCTGTTTCTCAAAAGCCCCAAGTGGGGATTTGAACCCCAGCCTCCCAGGTGCTAGTCCAACACTCTAACCATTGCACCACACTGCCTCCTGCATTAATTAAAACTTTAATTGAGCTGTTCCACCTGGCCTTTGGTTTGGACTCAGTCTGACCCTTATGTTTCCCTCCCCTTATGGTTTTGATCTATGGGCTACTTTTAAAATGAGGCTGCATTTTAAATTGCATTTTAACCTGTATTTTAAATTGGTTTTGTTTTTCCCCTATTATGTTTTTACTGTAATTTTACTGGTGTTAGCTGCCCTGAGCCCAGGCTCTGGCCAGGGAGGGCGGAGTATAAATAAAATTTATTATTATTATTATAAAGCAAAATTGAATGAAATAGCTATGACTGTGGAGCAGATTTGGTGCACCCTGAGTCCCTCCCCTCAGCTGCCACCCCCTGCAAATGCACCCCCTTTGCAATTTATAATAATAATAATATAATAATTTATTATTTATACCCCGCCCATCTGGCTGAGTTTTCCCAGCCACTCTGGGCGGCTTCCAATTGAGTGTTAAAAACAATCACTACAAAGGAAACTGATGGATCCTGAGTCGGGAGCATTGGTCCTGGAGATGCTGTCGGGAATCGAACCCAGGACCTTCTGCACGCGAAATGGATCCTCTGAGCCACAGCCCATTGAGGTAGGCAACGGTTCCCAAAAGCCAGTTGTTTGAAAGACGACCGAGATGCATTATATGGTGGAATTGTTTAAACATCAAACAATTTTAGGAAACAATATATAATGAAATGAAAAAAATGTTCAGATATTCATTTAGGGAAACACCAGAAGGTTTCCTATTGGGAATAGTACCAGGAAGTCTAAAAGAAGAAGACAAGACATTATATTTATACAGTAGCCACAAGGCCATTTGTCAGGGCCGCCTCAGGTCCCAGCTCACAAGAGACCAACGCCAAGTCCACTTTATTTACAAAAGTCTTTATTGAAGCACATTGTTTGTTCCACAGCCAAGGCGCGCAGCCCCACGTCTGTTACGCTTAGACCGCTGAAGTCCCCTCTGAATCAGTCCCGCCTCTACACCAGTTTAAGAGGCTTCTGCTGGTCCACCTCTTCCTGTCCTTCCTTTTCCGCAGGGTCTTTCTGCCCCCCTGGGTTCCCCCCCTCCTGGATTCCCCTGACGCTGAGTCCCCAGACGCCTGCTCCCCCCTCCTCCGTGCTTTGGGACCAGGCTCCTCCTCCGGGCTCTCCGCATTTCCGCGCGCCTCCACATTTGAACTTGGTGCCCATTCGCTACCTCTGACCTTCCTCTTGACAGTTACACTACTCTCTGTACTACTCTCCGCCCCTTCCGGCAGGACGTCTTGCCCTGATCTCCTTCCCCCCTCTGCTTCCTGCTCTGCTTCGTCTGTCACACTGGGAACTCCACCCTCTTCACTCCGTTCCGGTGGGGAAGCCGGCCCCGATCTCCAACTCCCACTCGGGGTTGCCCTGCTGCTCCCCTGCTCCTGATGAGTCCCCCCTGTGACTCCCCTTGGCCTGACCAGGGGCGCCCCCTTTTGGGAATCCTCCGATTCACTTGAAAGACTCATGGAAACCCTCAAGTCATTGTCATCCTCCTCCTCCTCGTTCCGGGATTCTTCCCCCTCGCTCTCAGTCTCCTCCCTCATCTGTGCCTCTCTCCCTGAACCCCTGACACCATTGATTGCGAAAAATTGGAAAAGTGGTATAATACAGACAAAAACAGAGTGGCTTGCCAAATTATTGGAGCATTACAATATATCCGAAACACTGGGAGAAATTGGAAAGATCTCAAAAGAGAAGATAGACAAGGACTGGAAGGTGTTTAAAGGATACTTGCAAAATCATATTGAGAAATCAGAACTCCTAATGGAATAAACAAGTTCCGTTATAAATACTGAAATACTAAATAAGATGGATAACAATGTGTAACAGGAAAAGAAGTAGAAAAGTTGGTTTCTAAGTGTGTGAAAGAAAGTAACAGAAGTGGAAAGAAATTGCAATTGAGTAGATTGGAAGTCTAGCACAAGGGTGGGGTGGGGTGGGAAAAGGAAGTATCTGGGATTGAGTGGGGGTATGTATGAATATTTTTAAGGATTGTATGAAATGTATGTTTGTTTGTATGTTTGTAATATGTGTGTATTAAATGCTGAATTATTTTAATAATAAAAAATAATTTAAATTTAAAGAAAGAAAAACGACCGAGATGGATGTCTGAGGAAGCTCCCTCGCAGGCTGCCAATGTGTTGGTCATAAGCAACGCGCCCACCCTCTCGAGTGGCGTTGAGCCCCTTGTCTCAGCCTCTGCCCGCTTTGCAGTCTTGTTAATTGCTTTCGCGCTGTCTTTTCACAGGATGCCAGAGCTGATGGATTGCAACAGTGAAGCTCAGTCAAGGGAGACCTGGTTTAATTCTCGGGGGTCACAGAGGGGTCACCCCAGCGCACACGTCACTGCTAGGTTTTGCTTTTCCTCCCTCCTGCTTTTTCAGGGAGTGGAAGCGAGCTGGACTTCCAACCTCAGCCCTGCAGAGAGAAACCGTGCGGTGCTTTTGTCTGTCTGTCTGTCTGTCTGTCTGTCTGTCTGTCTGTCTGTCTCTTGGAAACCGTTGCAGCTCGTTAACTGTTTGAAACTGTTTGCTAGGGAACCTTAGGAAAGGAAGTGGAAATAAAACGGTCAGCATCATAATGCCGTTGTAAAAACCTGGCGTGCATGCGCTCCAAGTGTTCCAATTTTCCAGGGACAGTCTTGTAATTATGAAAGCTATCTTGGCTTCTGATCTGATCCCATAATGTCCCTGTTTTCCCCACCAGGGGAAGGAGAATGGGCCAGCGATTGTCCTGAGCACCCGTGGCAGCTGCAAGAGAGCATCCCATGGCCTTTCCATGGCTGCCACTATC
The DNA here is from genome assembly GCF_964188315.1 of Podarcis muralis. Classification (NCBI taxonomy): domain Eukaryota; kingdom Metazoa; phylum Chordata; class Lepidosauria; order Squamata; family Lacertidae; genus Podarcis; species Podarcis muralis. The sequence continues at coordinate 3,805,419 of NC_135663.1, forward strand.
AGTCTCTTCCCTTGTGCATTATTATTATTATTATTATTATTATTATTATTATTATTATTATTATTATACTGCCCTATACCCGGGTGGCACTGTGGGTTAAACCACAGAGCCTAGGACTTGCCAATCAGAAGGTCGGCGGTTCGAATCCCTGCGACGGAGTGAGCTCCTGTTGCTCGGTCCCTGCTACTGCCCACCTAGCAGTTCGAAAGAACGTCAAAGTGCAAGTAGATAAATAGGTACCGCTCTGGCGGGAAGGTAAACGGCGTTTCCGTACGCTGCTCTGGTTCGCCAGAAGCGGCTTAGTCCTGCTGGCCACATGACCCGGAAGCTGTACGCCGGCTCCCTCGGCCAGTAAAGCGAGATGAGCGCTGCAATCCCAGAGTCGGCCATGACTGGACCTAATGGTCAGGGGTCCCTTTACCTTTATACCCACAAATCCCAGGGCAGTTTGCAGGATAAAATCATCATATAAAACCACAAAGTACATAATCAGAATAACAACAACAGCAACCCAATTAACACTCCCTGGAGCACATTTTAAAAGGGCATAGGATGTCAAATCAACCAAAGGCCCGGTTAAAGAGGAACGTTTTCGCCTGGCGACTAAAGGTGTGTAATGAAGGCGCCAGGCAAACCTCCCTAGGGAGAGCATCCCACAAGCAGGGAGCCACTGCAGAGAAGGCCCTGTTCTCGTGTTGCCACCCTCCAGACCTCTCGAGGAGGAGGCACACAAAGGAGGGCCTCTGAAGATGATCTCAGGGTCTGGGTTTGTTCACAAGGAGAGGCGGTCCTTGAGGTATGGCAGTCCTGAACCATTTAAGGCTTTATAGCTTTAAAGCATGGGTAGGCAACCTAAGGCCCAAGGGCCGGATGCAGCCCAATCACCTTCTCAATCCGGCCTGCGGACGGTCCGGGAATCAGCGTGTTTTTACATTAGTAGAATGTGTGCTTTTATTTAAAATGCATCTCTGGGTTATTTATGGGGGATAGAAATTCGTTCATTATTATTTTTTTCAAAATATAGTCCGGCTCCCCACAAGGTCTGAGGGACGGTGGACCAGCCCACAGCTGAAAAAGGTTGCTGACCTCTGGTTTGAAGTCTTTATTGGCTTTGTAGCGGATGCTGGAGAGCGGGCAAGGAGAAGCAGCTGCTGCTGCCATCGAGGGCCAGCCCCGTGTGACATGCCGGCTCAGAGGGGCCGGCAGAGAGCAGGGCTGTCCTGGGTGGGCAGGAAGGAGGAGCTAAGCCAAGAGCAAAGAGTCTTGATTTAAAAGGGGAGGAAGGCTTTGTGCATCCCTGTCTCATCTTCCCCCTTCCTAAAAACTATATATCGGTGTGGGTTTTCCTTTTTGTAAATCAGCCAAACAGGAAAATAAAATAAAATCGGGATTAAGGGGTGTTCTCAGGGTGGAGAGTGTGTGTGCTGAGTCCTGTTTGTGTAGAGGGAGGGACAAAGTTAAAGGGGGGGGGCAAGGAGGGTCAGCTGAGGAGGAGCGAGAAATGCCTCAATTTTCACCTGAGGAATGTTGGAGGGTTTGGTGGCGCAGCCTCATTTGGAAATCTGTGCACCGTTCTGGAAGCCTCACCTCCAAAAGGATAGCGTAGAGTTTCGGAAGTTTCCGAAAAGGGCAGTCAAAACAATCAAGGGGATGGAGCAAATCCCCTGCAGACTTCAGGACATTTTAGAGAAAAGACGACGTGATAGAAGTTTACAAAACTCTTTCTTTGTGAGATTCCTTGAGTCCTGTTTCTGGGGGAAAGGCGGAACCATAACAATAATAACTGTAAAATATATTATTATTAAATTTATATACCACATTTCTTCTGATCTTAGGATGGTTCACAACATAAAAATAGAAGATAAAAACACAAAACACATAATAAAGACAAGGAAAAAGTTAATAATAATTAATAATAATAATATTATTAATTAATAATAATAATTAATTGGAGGAGGAGGTGAACACGGGAAGAAAAATGTGTTGTGCATGTAGCAATGCAAGTCTCTTGAGTTAGTTCAGCTGTGAAATTGGCCCACAGTGTGATTTGGAGTTTTGCACTGTTTCACACACAGAGAAGTGAATCTTCTTCGCTCATTTCCGACACACGAGGAATTTTCTGGGAGTTTGGCGCCTCCTGCTGGGTAAACGAAGCCATGCTGTTATTTGATCTGCTGACTCCTCGAATTCTTCCTCGTCTTAAAAAAATATAAATTGAAGCAACCGTTTTAAAAGCAATAATGGCTTCAGAATGGAAGCCCATCAACAATGAAGATCTTCCAGAGTCAGGGATTATTTTTTCCCTGACTCTGGAAGATCTAGAAATCTGATTTAAACCAGAACTAACTTGATAACTGGTAGGCTTTGAGAAAAGATGCCCACAAACAGCACCAATTGCAAAAGAAAAACTGCCCCACAATACCAACCCAATCCTTAACCTGCATGTTGCAATAAATAAAAAAAGTCCAGTAGCACCTTGTTGTTGTTGTTTAGTCGTTTAGTCGTGTCCGACTCTTCGTGACCCCCTGGACCAGAGCACGCCAGGCCCTCCTGTCTTCCACTGTCTCCCGTTTGGTCAAACTCATGCTGGTAGCTTCAAGAACGCTGTCCAACCATCTCGTCCTCTGTCGGCCCCTTCTCCTTGTGCCCTCCATCTTTCCCAGCATCAGGGTCTTTTCCAGGGAGTCTTCTCTTCTCATGAGGTGGCCAAAGTCTTGAAGCCTCAGCTTCACAATCTGTCCTTCCAGTGAGCACTCAGGGCTGATTTCCTTCAGAATGGAGAGGTTTGATCTTCTTGCAGTCCATGGGACTCTCAAGAGTCTCCTCCAGCATCAGAATTCAAAAGCATCCATTATTTGGCGATCAGCCTTTTATATGGTCCAGCTCTCACTTCCATACATCACTACTGGGAAAACCATAGCTTTAACTATACGGACCTTTGTTGGCAAGGTGATGTCTCTGCTTTCTAAGATGCTGTCTAGGTTTGTCATTGCTTTTCTCCCACAAAGAAGGCGTCTTTTAATTTCGTGACTGCTGTCACCATCTGCAGTGATCCTGGAGCCCAAGAAAGTCAAATCTCTCACTGTCTCCATTTCTTCCCCTTCTATTTGCCAGGAGGTGATGGGCCCAGTGGCCATGATCTTTGTTTTTTTGATGTTGAGCTTCAGACCATATTTTGCGCTCTCCTCTTTCACCCTCATTAAAAGGTTCTGTAATTCCTCCTCACTTTCTGCCAAGGTTGTGTCATCTGCATATCTAAGGTTGTTGATATTTCTTCTGGCAATCTTAATTCCATTTTGGGATTCATCCAGCCCAGCCTTTCGCATGATGAATTCTGCATATAAGTTAAATAAGCAGGGAGGCGAGTAGCACCTTAGAGACCGACTAAGTTTGTTGCAGATCAGCAGGACGTAGCTGAGACAGGATGGCTCACAACAGCCCTGCAGAGTAGGCCGCTGCTAGCTTAAGCAGTATGGGGACCGAGAACTCCCAGAAGTGCAAGCTGGATTTCGAAGGGGCAGAGGAACTAGAGACCAAATTGCAAACATGCGCTGGATTATGGAAAAAGCTAGAGAGTTCCAGAAAGACATCTTGTTTTGCTTCATTGACTATGCAAAAGCCTTTGACTGTGTCGACCATAGCAAACTATGGCAAGTTCTTAAAGAAATGGGAGTGCCTGATCACCTCATCTGTCTCCTGAGAAATCTCTATGTGGGACAAGAAGCTACAGTTAGAACTGGATATGGAACAACTGATTGGTTCAAAATTGGGAAAGGAGTACGACAAGGCTGTATATTGTCCCCCTGCTTATTTAATACACTGGTGCAGATATTTCCCCTCTATTGCAATCACATTTATACCCCCGCAGGGTTCCCTGTGCTACATTCCAGCAGTCCTTGCCCCGCACATGGCGGGGTTGAGTGGCACGGTGGAGAGGCAAATGGGAACCGGAAATGACACCTCTTCGGGGTCGGTCGAAGTTGCACTTCTTTGTACCCAACGGGGGAAGGAAAAAAGCGGGCGCCCTCACCAAAGATGGCGGCGCGGCATTCAGGCGCGCTAGCGTCCCTGGAGCGCCACGTGGCTCCCGCGGGGCGGCATTGAAGGAAGGGCGAGCCCGGAGCCAAGATGGCGGCCGAGGCTTCACTAGGGGAGGGGCGAGGAGGGTCAAGGGGGCGGGGCTTGAGGGAAAGTGAAAGTACGGCGCTGGCAAGGTGGGGGGGCGTCGCTTGACCCGGAGAGGAAGATTTTTCTGCCCCCCCCTCCTCGGTGGGGGAGGGTCCCCAGCCTTGAGGGGCCCCGCACCCCATTACTGGGGCTGCCCCCCGGAAGGAAACCAGCCCCCCCGCGCCTTCTTTCGCAGCCCCCTCCCCAAGTCCTCACTCTTTTCCTCCCCCTCCCCCTTTATTTGAACCTGCCCCCCCCCGAGAATTATTTGACCCTCCTAACTTTCCTTGAGGGGGGGAGAGGAGTCTTGCCCCCCCCAACTCCTGTTTCTTCCCACCAAACCTGACGCCCCCCACCCCTTGGCCCCCTCCCCCCATCTCATTTTCTCCCCACCCCTTGAGCTTCCCCCCTCCCAACTCTTCTTAACACCCCACCCCAAAAAAAGAGATTTGACCCCCCACTCCCTGTCCCCATTCCAGCTTCCCTCCTGCCTTCCTCTGCATCTCTTTTGGGGTCGCCCCTCCCCTGAGACCACCCACCTGGAAGGAGGCCTGGGGGGGAGGGGGAGACACCCCCGCTGGACCGGTAAGGGAAGCCCTCGGGAGCAGAGCCTCAGGTCCCTGCTGGCTTTCTTTGGTTGGGGTGGGGAGGCAGAGAGAGGAGCCTCAGGTCCCTGCTGGAGTTGGGGGTCTTCTTTTTTGAAGTGGGGGTCCTTAACTTGGAGCTGCCATGCCCAGCCTGGAAGAGGTGGCCAACGTGGCGCTCCGCGTGCCCAGCATCGCCCTGCTGGACCTACTCTACCGGTGGGATGTGCAGGCCTTTGCGGAGCTGCTGCTGCACCCGAGGAGGCCGGAGGGGACCTACCTGTGGCGACATCACCTGTGGAACGCCTATTACGCAGGTGAGTGATGCAGGCCAGGCAGGTGGGAGACGGGGTGAAGTCACCGCAATGGTGGTTGCGCCGCTCGTGGTCTTGACGCCGCCACTCTTGAGCATGTGCAGAGTGCCCGGCGCAGGATTCAGGCTTCTGGTGTCGGCTTTGTTTTCTCAACAAAGCCCACCAACTTGAGCCAAAAAGATTACATTGGCGGGGAGTTATTGAACCGATTACTGGCCATCTTCTGTGATTTTATGTACCGTTAGATGACCTGCATGTTGCAGTATAAATCTACAAGCCTAGGAGGCAGTGTGGTGTAGTGGTCAGTGTATTGGACCAGGACCTGGGAGACCTGGGTTCGAATCCCCACTCGACACTGGGTGACCTTGGTGGTGCCTTTCAGCCTAGCCTGCCTCACAGGGTTGTTGTGGGAATTTATGTTGTTTTGAGCTCCTTGGAGTAAAAGAGTGGGTTATAATTGCAATTATTATTATTCATAATAACACAACTGAGTTACTGCAGATCAGGGGTTTTAGTAGTAATAATAATAATTTATTATTTGTACCCCGCCCATCTGGCTGGGTTTCCCCAGCCATTCTGGGCGGCTTCCATAGAAACCAAAAAACACTAAAATATCATACATTAAAAACTTCCCTGAACAGGGCTGCCTTAAGATGTCTTCTGAATGTCAGGTAGTTGTTTAGCGTTTTGACATCTGATGGGAGGGCATTCCACAGGGCGGGCGCCACTACCGAAAAGGCCCTCTGCCTGGTTCCCTGTAGCTTTGCTTCTCGCAATGAGGGAACCGCCAGAAGGCCCTCGGCGCTGGACCTCAGCGTCCGGGCAGAACGATGGGGGTGGAGACGCTCCTTCAAGTCTACTGGGCCGAGGCCGTTTAGGGCTTTAAAGGTCAACACCAGCACTTTGAATTGTGCTCGGAAACGTACTGGGAGCCAATGTAGGTCTTTCAAGACCGGTGTTATATGGTCTCGGCGGCCGCCCCCAGTCACCAGTCTAGCTGCTGCATTCTGGATTAGCTGTAGTTTCCGAGTCACCTTCAAAGGTAGCCCCACGTAGAGCGCATTGCAGTAGTCCAAGCGGGAGATAACTAGAGCATGCACCACTCTGGCGAGACAGTCCGCAGGCAGATAGGGTCTCAGCCTACGTACCAGGTGGAGCTGGGAGACAGCTGCCCTGGACACAGAATTGACCTGCGCCTCCATGGACAGCTGTGAGTCCAAAATGACTCCCAGGCTACGCACCTGGTTTAGGGGGATAAAAGTCGCCTTGCCGATAGCAATGCTGAGGAACTGGATGTCAGAAACACGTGCCAAACTACTGCAAATAATCCATTGATTATACCAGTAAATCCCAGGCTGCTTTCTGCCCCGAGTTGTCAACATGTTGTGTTTAAAATCAAGCTTCTGGATTCTGCATCAAAGTAACTAAAATTTTCCCACTCACGCACACAAAGTTAAATTATGCAACCTGGAATAAGTTATGTAAACTGAGGACATTTTTGCATATGGGTGCTCCAGGATCTGTGTATATGCTCAAATGTTCATGCACACATACAAAAAAAGTGGAATTATACATACTGGAATAAATTATGTCCGCTGAAGAAATTGATGCCTGTAGCAGGTTATGAATTCTGGCTGCTCCAGAGGTCTGTCTGTCTGCTGGAATGTATTTGATCAGAGATAATTCAGCTCACGTTGCTAGCCGTTGTAAGTTTTTATTGCCAGAAATTTGGAAAGTAACAAATGTACCTTCAGTTTAAAAAAAAAAAAGAGTAATTAAACACTGGGGATGTGGCAGTGATCAAAAATCATTACTTATATAGAAAGCAATGAGAAAATGATAATCTGTTACGCGTCTTAATAAATGGTATATAGGTTTGTGATACTACGGAACAATCTAGGGCTGGCCTGTGGATTTGAAAACATGTTTGCAGATGTGGAAAAAATGGTGTGTTGCAATTTTGACTGGATTAATGTTCTGCTGAGACTGACATTTTTCGCTATATAATCATTGCAAAGTTATGTGTACACAGTTCTTTCTGCCTCTTCTACCCAGTGGGACCTTTGTGGACAATCTCAATCCCCTGGCCTTTCTAAGTCCCCATCAGCCGGTATTTTAAGTTTCCTCTGCTTGTTTCCGCATGTTTTCTGCTGTCATAAGCAGTTAGAAATTAGCCAGGCGCCGGGTGTGTTTTGCAACTGGCAGAGGCCCAATTGTGACCACTGGGAGATCTCTGGGTGCTAGGTTGGCAACTGGCAAAAGCAGAATGTCACTTGGAACAGGATCTGAAATCTTTCCCTTGGAGCATGAATTTGTTTTATTTTTAAAATGTGTTGTAAACCGTTTTGGGGAGGGACGCGGGTGGCGCTGTGGGTAAAAGGCTCAGCGCCTAGGGCTTGCCGATCAAAAGGTCGGCGGTTCAAATCCCCGCAGCGGGGTGCGCTCCCGTTGCTCGGTCCCAGCGCCTGCCAACCTAGCAGTTCGAAAGCACCCCCAGGTGCAAGTAGATAAATAGGGACCGCTTACCAGCGGGAAGGTAAATGGCATTTCCGTGTGCTGCGCTGGCTCGCCAGATGCAGCTTTGTCACGCTGGCCACGTGACCCGGAAGTGTCTCCGGACAGCGCTGGCCCCCGGCCTCTTGAGTGAGTTGGGCGCACAACCCTAGAGTCTGTCAAGACTGGCCCATACGGGCAGGGGTACCTTTACTTTACTTAAACCGTTTTGGTATATAAATATAAAGCAGCAGCAACAGCAACAACAAGAACCAACTTTGGGGGGTGGGGTATGATGCTGAGAAATCCCATTGTGGTGACCGTAACCTAGGTTTAAGGTGCCATTTGGCGATTAGATTATTTATCTGAGTTTTCAACATTTTTTCTCAGTCAGAAAATAATTAAGATTCATTGGCATGCCGAGTTCTTTGCTTGCTGCCATGTTCTATGTTTTTCAGTTGCAATCATGGCTGGGCAGAATATTCACAGGTTTGGAGAGGGCTTCAGACACGTGTTTGGCACAACAGCCTGACCCTTGTACATTTGACGGATGGCAGCTAAGGGCTTTTTCTGCAAAACTAAACAGGTGGACATAAGAGTGTTTAACATGTTGGCTTTTCTCTCCTCTTCCTCGTTGTTTTAGGTCACTTGGTGTGTGTGGTGGTTTTGCTGCTCCCAGTCCGGACGCTTGTGAAGTTGTATCTCTACATCCTGACAGCGTTGCTGCTGTATGTGAGCCACCAGACAGCCCGGTAAGGACGCGGTTGCCTCCTTCTGTGAACTGGAAGCAGCAGATCATAGAGTTGACTTGCTAGAAAGGAAGGGTTTGAGGTCATGGGGGGCAGCAGCTGCTGTGGAGCAGACTCTGCTCTCAAAAAAAAGTTCCTGGCAATGGCATTCTCAAAAGGAACTAGGAGCGCTGTAGTCTCCTGGTCCTTTGCCTCTAAACTGCAGGAGCTGATGGATGGGTCCTTGCCATTTTTACATCTTTTGCGAGGTACAGCTACATTTGGGGGGGCTGCTAGGAGCAGGTCAGACTTTCCAGTGGTGCTTTCCACTTGTCAAGGCCTATGTCAAATCTTGGAAGTACAGTGGTACCTCGGGTTACAGACGCTTCAGGTTAAAGACACTTCAGGTTACAGACTCCACTAACCCAGAAATAGTACCTCGAGTTAAGAACTTTCCTTCAGGATGAAAATAGAAATCGGGCGGCGGCGGCGGCGGGAGGCCCCATTAGCTAAAGTGGTACCTCAGGTTAAGAACAGTTTCAGGTTAAGAACAGACCTCCAGAACGAATTAAGTTCTTAACCCGAGGTACCACTATATGTTTCTGAGCACAGTTCAGAGTGTTGGTGCTGACTGTTAAAGCCCTAAACGGCCTTGGCCCAGTATACCTGAAGGAGCGTCTCCACCTCCATCGTTCAGCCCGGACACTGAGGTCCAGCTCCGAGGGCCTTCCGGTGGTTCCCTCCCTGCGAGAAGTGAGGTTACAGGGAACCAGGCAGAGGGCCTTCTCAGTAGTGGCACCCACCCTCCCATCAGATGTCAAGGAAATCAACAACTATCTGACTTCTAGGAGACATCTGAAGGTAGCTCTGTATAGGGACGTTTTTAATGTTTGGTGTTTTATTGTGTTTTTTATTTTATTTTGCTGGAAGCCTCCCAGAGGGTGGCTGGGTCAGGAAAAATCATGGTGGGCCTCTGGGACTAATAGCCTTGCAGGAGTGTACGTATCCCTGGCTCCCAAAGGAAGGGTTTGAAATTCCGCATTGAGAGAAACTGAATTCTGCAACCTGTCTAAATTACGCAAAGAGAGCCCTCACTTAGGTCTGTTTTTGCATACCGTTGGGCTTCTGTTGTTCATTGGGAAAGCAAAGAAAGAGGCTAGACTCTGAAGCCCCCGCCCCAAGCAGTGGTCACACTGCAGTCCTAAAGACTTGAAACTTGCTTTTAAGTAAAAATGGGAGACTCAAGAAGCTGAGTCCTGTGCTAGGTTCCCGTTTCTGTAATCACGTAGTTCAGTTGCAGAATCGCAGGATGCTCTTAGCTCTGGGCACTGGGAGCAGCAGAAAAATGCAGCCAGGGTTCTGGCTGGAAAATGGAGCCTCGTTGCCAGCTTGCCAAGAATGGAGTACTAATGCTTCTGACATTGGTGACAAAATGCGTTGTAGTTGCTAATTCCTGGCCTGGACTTTGCCACTGGCAGCTCAGATCCAGCTCAGATACCTAGGCCCACACTTGGCCGTCCATCTCTGCTGTTGGTGGGAGCTGAAACAAGCCCAGAGTTTGCAAAATTGAAGGAATGTCATGTGTGAATAGGGCCTTGGTTGCTGGAGAAAGAGAGGGCAGGGGAACTGTCATAGGAAGAGGTACCAAGATTTCTTTTCTTAAGCAACGGAGAGCTAGTTCCTCCTTGGGCTTGCCTCCTGCATGGCCTTACAAACCATCTTCCCGGCTCCCATTCCAGAGACTACATCCGCCACGAGATGGAGCGGGATTTCCACGGCACCGTGTACAATGACCCCGTGGCTCTTGGCCACTTCGCCACAGCACTCACAGGTGAGGAACCATAGCTGTCAACTTTCAGATTTGAAAATAAACGATCAGCAGCCTCGGAAATAAGGAATCAGCAGCCTCACCTGTCCCAGGGACAGTCTACGGGATATCTAACAATCCGGGATAGCAGCAGGAAACGGCGAATTTCCCGCAAAAAAAGGGAAGGTTGCCAGCTTGTTCCTTCTCTTCCACTGCGCTTTGATCTGCTTATATGCAGAAAAGGGGGGACTTTTTTTTAAACCAAGGGCCATGTTTCCGACTGGGCAGCCTTCCAGGGGCCAGGTGGGTGGGGCCAGAGGCAAAAGTGGGCGGGGCATTGGATGTGCATTTTACCGTTGTGCTGTGGTCTGGTTTCTACATCCAGACAAGGACGTTATCAGAGTCACCAGCTCCTTTGCTCCTTGCGCTGCCTTCCTGCATTTGGGATACCCGCCTGACCCCCTCCTTCTCTCCTCCTGTCCTGCCCAGGTCAAGTCATCGTTGCCACCCTCTGCGCCCTCCTGCTGAAGACCAAGCGAGTGTGGCTCTTCGGGGCTCCTCTCCTCCCTCTGGCTGCCCGCCTGTGCTGCCTCCCGCTTCGGGCCTTGCCCGCCGTGAACAGCATCGCCACAGCTCTCACCACGATGGAGGCTCTTTACGTCGTGGCTTCCTGCCTGGTGGTTCCTCTCCAGTGGGCAACGGTCGCCTGCCGGGAGGTTGCTCAGGTGATGAGAGAGGTCCAAGGGGATCGCTCCTTCGAATGGTAGCGGTTTCTGGTTGGCAGCTGCTCCCTGCCAGCTTGTCCTTGTGCATACCCGTCCTCCGTAGTTCATTCGTAAGGAAGCTTAGAATTCATAAGGACCCCAGACCTTTGGGTCCAGCTAGCTCATAGAATTGCCGAATGAGAATCATCCCGTCCAGCTCCCTGCAGTGAAGGAACTGTCTTGAAATACAATACAGTGGTGCTCCGCAGGACGAATGCCTCGCAAGACGAAAAACCCGCTAGACGAAAGGGTTTTCCGTTTTTGAGTTGCTTCGCAAGACGATTTTCCCTATGGGCTTGCTTCGCAAGACGAAAATGTCTTGCGAGTCTTGCGATTTTTTTCCGCTTTCCCCCCCTTTTTCTAAGCCGCTAAGCCGCTAATAGCCTTTTAGCCGCTAAGCCTTTAATAGCCGCTAAACCGCTAATAGCGCTAAGCCGCTAATAGGGTTGCTTCGCAAGACGAAAAAACCGCTAGACGAAGAGACTCGCGGAACAGATTATTTTCGTCTTGCGAGGCACCACTGTACTCAATATTGATCCAGAGCAGAACTCTAACGTATAGTTAGAGTAAAAACTTAAACACGTTGCAGGATTCCCAAAAAATAGACCAGAGGCAACATTTCATCTAGCAGAGCTTTACTGCTACTGAAGGCAAATGAACATAACGGCCACAAATCCAATACATTCAGGATTGGCACTGCCCATAAGAAATCCAGTTGCAGCAGACTTAACTTAAACTTACAATAACTTATAATCAGTCTAAAACTTACCACTATGTACAAAACACCACACCAGAAGGAAAGAGATAAAGAGAGTGAAACCCAGGCTCCTTCTAGCCTTACTTTTATAGTTAGCATGATCTTGACAGAAAGAAAAAAGAGAACCAGTTGAAGCCAGCTGTACTCAGCTTCTCTGAAGGTATAACCCAAACATCACGAACCTTCTGCTTGTTTCTTTCATGCACAGAAGCTTCCAGAGCCCTCTTGAACTCAGTAGAATAGGAAAGGTTTCCACACATCAATACTTTCTGCACTAAGAAATGCAAACTGACAGGAACCTCAGCTAAAGCATCCCTGACAGATGCTTTAAAACCACCTTAAAATCCTGCAAGGAAGGAGAGTCCACTGCTTCCCAAGGGAGACTGCTCCACCACCAAACAGCTCTTAGTGTCAGAAAGGAATTGCAAGCAAGCACCCAACTCTTCCAGTGAGCTCTTGCTTGGAGTCCCAATCCAATGCTCCAGGATCCTGCAGAATTGCATGAGCATCTGGCTCGAATGCTAGCGAAAAGGTGTGTGAGGTCCTGATTTGGAATTCTGCATAGACAGGAAGGGTTCCTCTTAAGGAAAGGACGTCCAACTCGCAAGGGACTGCGATCTACTCACAGGGGGGGAAATGGCAGCGAACTACCCCTTGTTTAGGGGTTCAGGTCAAAGTTGTTGAGCTTTTTTTAGGGTGGATATCAAAGTGGTGAACTTTGTTGACCTTTTATGGGAGGGGCAGGTCTAAAATGTTGAGCTTTCTTTAGGGGGGAAAGGGAAAAGTCGCTCACCAAAACATTGATCAGGGGAAAAAACAGCCTCACGGCGCAAACTCCGTCTTCCGATCTAGCGATCATGTGTGAATGGAGGACAGGGCCAGATCCTCTTTTTCCACTGCAAAGGAAAAAGAGCCCACGATCAACTCAAACATCCCCAGGGTCCACCAGTTGATCGCGGTCGACCGGTTGGACATCGCTGCTCTAAGTCTAATTCGCGGTTCTCTTTGGCCTCCCTTTTTTGTCCCCAGGTGCTGGAGGTGTATCGCCTGGTGGTGCTGGCGATGTCCCTTTGGCGGCAGCTGGCTGTCCCACTCTTGTTCCTGGTCTTCTGGCTGGCGCTGTTCACTCTGCAGATCTGTGCCCTGGTTTCTTCCTCCTCTGGCAACCCTTTGCCCCAGCAAGGCTTGGTCTTCATCTTCCTCAGCAGGTAGGAAGGTGGTGCGTCGGGGAGGGGAAGTGAGCAGCAACTTCCCACAGAGTCATCAAATTGTAGAGTTGGAAGGGGTACCCAAGGGTCATCTAGCCCAAACCCTTGCAACGCAGATGGTCCCCCAACCTCTTGAGAACCTCCAGAGAAGGAGTGTCCACCACCTTCCAAGGGGAGTCCATTCCACTCTCCGACAGCTCTTGTCGTCAGAAAGTTCTTCCTAATTCTTATTGCGAATCTCCTTCCTTGTCATTCAAATCCACTGGTTTGGGTTCTGCGGCAGAAAACAAGCTTGTTCCATCCCCCATGGGAAAAGCCCTTCCGATGGGGCCAGGGCCTTTTCAGTACTGGCCCCGACTTGGTGGAATGCTCTGTCACAAGAGACCAGGGCCCTGCGGGGCTTGACATCTTTCCGCAAGACAGAGCTGTTCCGCCTGACCTTTGGTTTGGACTCAGTCTCACCCTTACGTTTCCCTCCCCTTATGGTTTTGATCTATGGGCTACTATGAAAATGAGTCTGAATTTTAAATTTGTATTTTAACCCGTATTTTAAATAATTGTTTTTCCCCCCCTTTCTTTTCTCTCCCCCCCCCCTTTATGTTTTTATTGTAATTTTACTGGTGTTAGCTGCCCTGAGCCCGGCTCTGGCCAGGGAGGGCGGAGTATAAATAAATTATTATTATTATTATTATTATTATTTATTAAGTTGGCTTCCAACCTTTGACATGGCATGCTCCCTGGCGCGCTTGGCCCCTCGGCTATGCCCATTGCTGCGTTGAGCCATGAGGAATGGAAAGGGCTCTTGGAACATGCCAACATTTTGCCCACGTTGGGCAAAAAGACCCCTGCAGTGCAGGGGGTTGGACTAGATGGCCCTCAGGGTTCCCTTACAGCTCTACAGTTCTATTATTCTGTGTCTTTCTTCTTCTTCACTGTGAGAACAGGATGCTGGACCAGATAACTATTGATTATTACCATTGTTTATTAAATTTATATTCACCCTAAGGTCGCTGAGCCATTGGCGCAGTCCAGACAGGCCCCTAGAATCCTAATAACTTCCCGCAGTGCAGGATTTGCTGTCTTGTGGCAGAGCGATAGCCCCTAGCTTGAAAGCAAGTGTGATGCTTAAAGGATAAACCTTTGGCAGTGGCCTCCTGAGTCTCAGCGGCTGGAGAAGGGCTTTTCCCTCCATCTCCCTGTTTGGCCACTCTAGGAAACAGGGTACTGGGCTCGACGGCCTCTGCTTGGTCTGATCCTGGAGGCTTCTTAACGTTTTCCCTCTCCGCAGTGTGGCCGAATGTTGCAGCACCCCGTACTCCCTCATTGGGCTCACCTTCACGGTCTCCTACCTGGCGCTGGGCCTCCTCAAACTCTGCAAGTTCTACCTGGCAGGTTACAGCGCTTTCCAGGACGGCAACGTGATGCACAGGTGAGAGAGTTTGAAAGAGCAGCTGCCTAGACCATGGGTGGGCAAATAAGGTCCGAGGGCCGGATCCAGCCCGATCGCTTTCTAAATCCGGCCCGCGGACAGTCTGGGAATCAGCATGTTTCTACATGAGTAGAATGTGTCCTTTTATTTAAAATGCATCTCTGGGTTATTTTGGGGGCCTGACTGGTGTTTTTACATGAGTAGAATGTGTCCTTTTATTTAAAAGGCATCTCTGGGTTATTTGTGGGGCCTGACTGGTGTTTTTACATGAGTAGAATGTGTCCTTTTATTTTAAAGGCATCTCTGGGTTATTTGTGGGGCCTGACTGGTGTTTTTACATGAGTATCATAGAATCATAGAGTTGGAAGAGACCACAAGGGCCATCGAGTCCAACCCCCTGCCAAGCAGGAAACACCATCAGAACACTCCTGACATATGGTTGTCAAGCCTCTGCTTAAAGACCTCCAAAGAAGGAGACTCCACCACACTCCTTGGCAGCAAATTCCACTGTCGAACAGCTCTTACTGTCAGGAAGTTCTTCCTAATGTTTAGGTGGAATCTTCTTTCTTGTAGTTTGGATCCATTGCTCCGTGTCCGCTTCTCTGGAGCAGCAGAAAACAACCTTTCTCCCTCCTCTATATGACATCCTTTTATATATTTGAACATGGCTATCATATCACCCCTTAATGTGTCCTTTTATTTAAAATGCATCTCTGGGTTATTTGTGGGGCATAGGAATTCGTTTTTGTTTGTTTGTTTGTTTTCAAAATATAGTACGCCCCCCCCCCCAGGTCTGAGGGACAGTGGACCAGCCCCCTGCTGAAAAAGTTTGCTGACCCCTGAACTAAACCATTCAGTATTCCATTACTACATCCATCAAAACATATTTGCACTATTGAATGTATCTTAATGCTGCCCACGTTTTCAAGTGCACACAATTTTCTCCCATAACATTTTCCAATCTCATTTAAACGAACATTCTTCTTGCTCTCTTATTCTGTATCTTAAGTCTGCAAGCGGCATGTATTCCGTCATCTTAAGCTGCCATTCTTCTTTAGTTGGGACCTTACTTGTTCTCCATTTGGGGGCTAACGAAACACGGGCCGCAGTAAAGGTAAAGGTACCCCTGCCCGCAGTAGCGGCATACATAAATAACCTTTTTTGACACCTGGGAATTACTGTCTGGATCATCCCCAAGAAAAGAGGAATGTTTCTTGCCTGGCCCCTAAAAATATGTAATGGACCTCCCTGGGGAGACTGTTCCACAACCAGGAAGCCACCAAAACTCTTGCTGTTGTTTAGTTGTTTAGCCATGTCCGACTCTTCGTGACCCCCTGGACCAGAGCACGCCAGGCACTCCTGTCTTCCACTGCCTCCCGCAGTTTGGTCAAACTCATGCTGGTAGCTTCGAGAACACTGTCCAACCATCTCGTCCTCTGTCGTCCCCTTCTCCTTGTGCCCTCCATCTTTCCCAACATCAGGGTCTTTTCCAGGGAGTCTTCTCTTCTCCTGAGGTGGCCAAAGACTTGGAGCCTTAGCTTCAGGATCTGTCCTTCCAGTGAACACTCAGGGCTGATTTCCTTCAGAATGGAGAGGTTTGATCTTCTTGCAGTCCATGGGACTCTCAAGAGTCTCCTCCAGCACCATAATTCAAAAGCATCAATTCTTCGGCGATCAGCCTTCTTTATGGTCCAGCTCTCACTTCCATACATCACTACTGGGAAAATCATAGCTTTAACTATACGGACCTTTGTTGGCAAGGTGACGTCTCTACTTCTCAAGATGCTGTCTAGGTTTGCCATCACCTTTCTCCCAAGGAGCAGGCGTCTTTTAATTTCATGACTGCTGTCACCATCTGCAGGGATCATGGAGCCCAAGAAAGTAAAATCTCTCACTGCTTCCATTTCTTCCCCTTCTATTTGCCAGGAGGTGATGGGCCCAGTGGCCATGATCTTCATTTTTTTGATGTTGAGCTTCAGACCATATTTTGCCCTCTCCTCTTTCACCCTCATTAAAAGGTTCTTTAATTCCTCTTCACTTTCTGCCATCAAGGTTGTGTCATCTGCATATCTGAGGTTGTTGATATTTCTTCCGGTAATCTTAATTCCGGCTTGGGATTCATCCAGCCCAGCCTTTCGCAAGATGAATTCTGCATATAAGTTAAATAAGCAGGGAGACAATATACACCCTTGTCGTACTCCTTTCCCAGTTTTGAACCAATCAGTTGTTCCATATCCAGTTCTAACTGTAGCTTCTTGTCCCACATAGAGATTTCTCAGGAGACAGATGAGGTGATCAGGCACTCCCATTTCTTTAAGACAGAAAGTCTAAAAGTCCCCAAATTTATCTAGAACAAGAGAGCATTTTTTTAAAAAAATAGCCACTACCCGCTAAGTCTAGAGAGGTGCACTGGCCAGTGGTGAATTTCTCTCCCCATCCTTTTTTTTTCCTGAACCACCCCACAGGGGAAATATCCAATATTCAGGTGCCTACTTTTCCCCTTGTTTCAGGGGTGTGACGGAGGGTGTGACCTTGCTGCTCCTTGCCCTCCAGACCGGCCTGCTTGGGTTGCAGCTCCTGGAAAGAACGTTCCTTCTCAGCATCATCCTCTTCATCGTGGTGACGTCCACCCTGCAGTCCATGATCGAAATAGCCGACCCCATCGTGTTGGGCCTGGGGGCTACGCGGAACAGGTGACAGTGCTTTCTCCT
Source organism: Podarcis muralis (assembly GCF_964188315.1). Taxonomy (NCBI): domain Eukaryota; kingdom Metazoa; phylum Chordata; class Lepidosauria; order Squamata; family Lacertidae; genus Podarcis; species Podarcis muralis. The sequence continues at coordinate 3,822,381 of NC_135663.1, forward strand.
TTGTGCGGACGCACGGGAACAGGGGACGCAATCCGTCTCCTCGTGGTTATACAGTGGTGCCTCGCAAGACGAAATTAATTCGTTCCGCGAGTTTTTTCGTCTTGCGATTTTTTCGTCTTGCGAAGCACGGTTTCGGAAAAGTTTTGGGAAAGCTTCCAAAATCACCAAAGTCTTCAAAAACCTCAAAAAAGGCTACCACACCGCATGCTATGAGTTGCTCCTCGAAGTCAAGTCGCAACTGTATTAACAGTTTTAAGAAAAAGGAAACAAACTTGCAAGACGTTTCCGTCTTGCGAAGCGAGCCCATAGGGAAAATCATCTTGCGAAGCAACTCAAAAAACCAAAAACCCTTTCGTCTTGCGAGTTTTCCATCTTGTGAGGCATTCGTTTTGCGAGGTACCACTGTAAATCTGTGTAGCCTGGAGGGGGTGGGGTGGTCATTCCCTGCACGCAAGCAAGCCCAGCCTCACTGTCGAGGGGCGCTCAGAAAGGAGCCGCCAACATTTTGGGGCCGATGAAGAAGCTTGAGGAAGTGCCGTTGGCGCCGGTCACAAAATGGCGGCCACAGTAGAGGGGGGCGTGGCCTAACACAAAGTGGCCGCCACAACTTAGAGAGCGAGAATAGGGCGTGGCAATTGCTGGCTGGGCCTGACAGCAGCTGTAGTCCAAAAGATCTGGGGGGCACCAGTTTGGGGAAGGCAGGTCTGGAAGGATGTACAGCCTGGCCCATGTTCTCAATGGGGCTGGATATCCCCCTTTCTTTCTCAAATAGCAATTCCCACACATCATGTAACCTGTGTGTGTATAAAGCGGGACACCTGAATATATATGTATTTTTAATCGTCATATAGCAGTATGCGTCATTTTAAGGGTGAAGCTTGGTTTTTGCAAATTTCTTCAGTGAGTGGGCTTAAAAATACGCTTTTGGCTGTGCAGATTTAGCACGGTAAGTCTACGTTTGATGAAAAAGCACATAAAAAGCTTGGAGAAAACCAAAGGATTTTAATTTTGCCTTCTGAAAATGTCAGGTAGCACTAAATAACAACAATAACAACAGTAATAATGCATGTCCTTGGCATCATTTTTAAATCGTTTCTGTGCAACTTTACACATCTTTTATGTACCAAGCGAAACTGAATTACCGTATTTTCCCCTCTATAACACGCAGATTTTTTCTCCTAAAAAGGAAGGGGAAATGTCTGTGCGTGTTATGGAGCGAATGTGTGGTCCCTGGAGCCAAAAAATCAAGCAAAAGTCAAATCTCGAGTCACGGAGAAGGGAAACCTGAAAAGAGGAAGTGGCAGCTTTCCTGCATTCTGCCTCAGGGTCTTACTGCCCACCCTCCTCTGTTTCGTTGCTGTGATTGCTGAAACGGAACAAAGAGCAGGGAAAGCCCCTCCCCTCCAGGCAAGCAGAGGGGAAAGTGTCCTCTCTGTGCTCCAGTACTGCTGGGGGAGAGGGAGAGAGAGTGGGGGAGGGAGAGGGAGAGTGGGGGAGTGAGAGGGAGAGAGAGAGAGAGAGAGAGATGGCTGGCTTGGGGGGGAACTTTTGCCTTTCTTTCCTCCCACCCTTTAATCCCTCACCAGCATTCTTAGCCAGCTGCTTCTCTGCACACCCCTCTCATGTCCCTTCTTTGTTTTTCCTTCGCTCCCCACTTAAAATGTGGTTACAAAGCATAGATCAACATGGATCCTCAGGATCTTTGCATTGGGTCACCCCAAATTCACCATCAGATCACATAGCATGTCCATGGCTACAGCCTGCACCCAAAAAATCACGCACCCACTGTTGCCTGGGGCTGCAATGGTGCAAAAACGTGGTTAAAAAGCATGGATACACAGGAATTCTCAGGATTTTTGCATTGGGTCACCCCAAATTCACCATCAGATCACATGTCTGTGGCCACAGCATGAAGCACAAAAATGATACATCCACTGTTTCATTCAGAATGTTTTTCCCCTTGTTTTCCTCCTCTAAAAACGATGTGCGTGTTATGGTCAGGTGCGTGTTATAGAGCGAAAAATACGGTATATATGGTAAATTTAGCTGAAATACCTTTCTAATTCCCAAGTCATGTTATGACTTTTTAGCACCCCTCATCATTTTGGGGGATTTGAAAGTAGAAAACTTCAGCAAGCCCTATTCACACAGTCTTCATAGGAAGCTGACTGATGCAGAGTGACACCATTGGCTCATCTAGTTCAGTACTGCCAGCTCTGACTGGCAGAAGCTCTCCAGGGTTTCAGGAATGAGTCTTTCTACAGCACTACTTCGGAGACGCTGTCCGTGGTTGAACCTGGGACCTTCTGCATCCAAAGCTGATGCTCTAGTGCTGAGCTACGGCCCTGCCCTACCGTAAAATGCTGTTTCCTCAATACAGTCGTACCTTGGATCTCGAACGCCTTGGCTCCCGAACAAATCGGCTCCCGAAACCCAGAAGTGAGTGTTCCGGTTTTCAAACGTACTTTTGGAAGCCGAACATCCGGCAGGGCTCCCCATTGGCTGCAGGAGCTTCCTGCAGCCAATCAGAAGCCATGCTTTGGTTTCCGAGCATTTTAGAAGTTGAACGGACTTCCAGAACGGATTCCGTTTGACTTCCAAGGTACGACTGTGTTCTGGATCTGGGAGATTTAAATAGGAAGCTGTCTTCTGAGCCAGGCCCCTGGTCCATAGCTGTCAACTTTTCCCTTTTCTTGCGAGGAATCCTATTTGGAATAAGGGAATTTCCCTTAAAAAAGGGAAACGTTGACAGCTATGCCCTGGTCCATCCAAGATCTGTATCTGAGGCCGTGGCTGATAGGGATGGACTTTGCAGCAGCCTTCGTGGGCCTCTCAAACTGTCCTTCCACCTCTTAGAATCGCAGAACCATAGAGCTGGGACAACTAGAGTCATCTAGTCCAACCCCCGGCAACGCGGGGGTTGCCCAGTGTGGGGCTCAAACCCACGACCCTAACAGCCTCGTGCTCCACCCACTGAGCTTTCCAGCTGTGTTGTTTCAGGAGTTTCTGGAAGCACTTCCGGGGAATCAGCATGTGCCTCTTCCTCCTGGTCTTCCCGGGCTTCATGGCGTACAAGATCGCTCACTTCTTCCACATGGACTTCTGGCTCCTGATCCTCGTCTCCAGCTGCATGCTGACCTCCCTGCAGGTACACTTGCCCCTTTGCATCTGTGCTCACGGCGGTTTCCCTTTAAAAAATACTGTGTCCAAATACCGTGTAGAACAGTAATGGCGGCTGGCATCTGTCTGTCTGGGGAGACCGCAAAGGAGTACACCTTTTGGGGGTGAAGTCAAAGCATTGGAGAATTATAGCGCCTGTTCTGGCTGTAGAGACTGACGCAGGAGAGACATGTTCCGTTGCAACTAGGGCAGATAAAGGTGTCCAGTTTCGCTGCTGCAGATGCGCCATTATTATTATTATTATTATTATTATTATTATTATTATTACTTATTATTTATTATTTATACCCCACCCATCTGGCTGGGTCTCCTCAGCCACTCTGGGCAGCTTCCAACAGAACACCAAAACACAATAACCTATTAAACATTAAAAGCTTCCCTAAAGAGGGCTGCCTTCAGATGTCTTCTAAAAGTCAGATAATTGTTTATTTCCTTGACATCTGACGGGAGGGCATTCCACAGGGTGGGTGCCACTACCGAGAAGGCTCTTTGCCTGGTTCTCTGTAACTTGGCTTCTCGCAGTGAGGGAACTGCCAGAAGGCCCTCGGAGCTGGACCTCAGTGTCCAGGCTGAATGATGGGTGTGGAGACGCTCCTTTAGGTATACAGGACCGAGGCCGTTTAGGGCTTTCAAGGTCAGCACCAACACTTTGAATTGTGCTCGGAAACGTACTGGGACCTATTGTACTACTTCTCTCTGTGCTGCTTTCAGCAGTTATTCCTCCTCTGGTCACTGCTGTGGATTAAGTTTTCATAGGGTGATGGATAGTTGATGAAGAGCATAAAAATAAAATAATCATGATAACAGTCCCCCCCCACACACATAACAGGCCATACATAGGTGCCAATTCTAGTGGGGGCATCCAGGGCCCCCACAAATTTTGGGGGTGGATGCTCAGAACCCACAATGGGGGGATCCGACAGGACTTCTGGTTTCTATCAGAAGTTGCGTCGAAACCCCTATGCAAGTTCCCAGACAATGTCCGAGGCCCTGTGAAGCCTCGGAAGCGCCACCATGCCGCCAGCATCACGTTATGCCACGGGTGCCATTGGGCATCCATAACCCGGGGCCCCTGAGGCCGTAGATTAATTAATGGCCGAAGAGGAATGTTTTTGCCTGGCCTCTAAAGACACATAATGGTGGTGTCAGGAGAGCATCATTATCCCTCTGTACAGAGGCAGTATACCTCTGATTTCCAGATGCTGGGAAGAATCGGAGTGGGGCTTTCTCTGTTGCGCCCTGACAATGAGCTTGATAGTGCATCCAAAGTGGTATAAGAATAAAAGAAAATTATTATAAATTAGTTTGGAGGTGGTATTTAGCACCAGTCAGATTAAATCAAATAAACAAGGAATATTCGGTGTTATGTTGGAGGGGATGCCAGGAAACTAGGGATTATGTTCACATGTGGAGGGAGTGTAAATATGTACAATTTTTTGGGCCAAGGGCATTTAAGGAGATAACAGAAATCGCTGGAAGGGCTATGAAGGACTTGCTCACAAATTTATTGACAGCTGCATTAATTATTGTAGCTAGCAAGTGGAAGGGGCAAGCAGAATATAAAATGGAAGAATGGTATAAAGATATAGCTATTAATGATAAATTATCATGTGCCATTAAGGTAAGATGAGGAATACATAGGAGAAATGATTTTGAGGAAATATGGAGGGTATTTGTAGAATCTGTAGTGTTAAAATGGAAAGGGATCAAACCATCGCAAGAGGTGTTGAAATTTCGGGAGGTTGGATAGTTACAATGGAATGTTCTTGGTGGTGGGGTGCACATTTTTATTCGTATTTATTTAAGATTATTACTTTGTCAAAATAAGATAAGATAAGATAAGATAAGATAATAAGACAGATTGAAGGCATTGCAGCTAGTAGCCATCAGTTGCTGGCCAATGGGCTCTGGGCTTGATCCAATCTGGACCTCTGGGGCCTTCAGCTTTGGCTGGAGAAACCAACGGTTCTCCTCCTCCTCCTTTCAGGTGATGGGGACCCTGTTCATCTACACCCTGTTCATGATCGAGCTCTTCCAGGACACCCCGATGGAGAAGATGGACGAGATCGTCTACTACATCAACGCCGTCAGCCGCGTCCTGGAGTTCCTGGTGGCCGTCTGCGTGGTGGCCTACGGGACCTGGGAGTCCATCTTTGGCGAGTGGAGCTGGCTGGGGGCCTCCGTCATCATCATCCACTGCTACTTCAACGTCTGGCTGAGGGCCCACTCCGGGTGGAAGAGCTTCCTGCTCCGCCGAGAGGCGGCCAAGAAGATCAGCTTGCTGCCAAGGGCCACCAGCAGGCAACTCTTGGACCACAATGACGTCTGCGCCATTTGCTTCCAGGTGAATGTCAGTGAGCCGCAACCCCTCACAGTTCACTCCTCTGGACCGTCTGTCCCCACCTGCCCTTGTTCATTTTTAGTTTGGGGGACTGGCTTGGGTTAGGGCCTCAATCTGGAGTCAATACTGGACCAGGTTGGGGAGCCTTGTGTTAGGCTATCCCCACTAACTTGTGGGTAGCCAACACAGTTTCCTCCATAGCAGGGTGGTCCAACATGGCCCTCGAGGCCTTTTTTGGTGGTCCTCAACAACATTTGCTGCCCACCAGTCCTCGCGCTGCCTTCCCAAAGCTGGCTAAACGATACGCTGAGCTTTGGGAAGGAGGGACAAGGCTCTGGCAGAGTCCTCCCTCCTCCTTCTCAAAGCCTATATTAGGCTTCAGGGAATCCAGTCCCTCCCATGGTGGCAGCCAAGAAGCAGATAAACAAGAAGAGTTCTTACCGAGTATTTTATTCAATACTCACACAGAGAACGTAGAAATGGTGTCTCTTTTGGGTAATGGCATTGCTCTGAGTAAAGTCCCACCCCCTCCGTCTCTCCTATTAGAGTGGTACCTCTGGTTGCGAACGGGATCCATTCCGGAGGCCCGTTCGCAACATGAAAAGAATGCAACCCGCGTCTACGCATGTGTGGGTTGTGATTTGCCGCTTCTGCGCATGACGTCATTTTGCGCATCTGAGCATGTGCGAGCAGCGAAACCCGGAAGTAGCCCTTTCCGGTACTTCCGGGTCGCCATGGGACGTATCCTGAAAGAACGTAACAAGAAGCGGACATAACATGAGGTATGACTGTATATGTCATCCCTTCGTCAGCTGATCTGAGCTTCTGCGCTTTTTGTTCTACTACCTTCAGTGCACGCCGGGTCCTGGGGGGGGGGGGTCAGGAATGCTTTCAAGAGAGACTGAGTCTGTCAGCTGTCTCTGCCCGAGTGCTGCTCCTCCCTTCTTTCTGCAGTCTCTGAACTATGACCTTCTGCAAACCACTGTCGTAAATCTATACTGTCCTCCTCTTCCCAGGAAGGTTCCCCCCCCCCATTCCTCCTTAGTCCATTCCCTGACAGCCTAGTTTTTCCAGCTTTGGAAGGGGGTGGAAGGACTCTAGGCTGAGGATTACCTGTTCCACTTTGGCGGCAGCTCTCAGGCAAGTTTTCCCATATACCACCTGCTCTATTTTAACCGGTGATGCCAGCGAAGTTCTGCATGCACAGCAGGTGCTCTACCTCAGGGCCGCGCTGCCCGTTGCCCCTCCAGGCTCTTCCCTGCTAACAACCTCATTCTGCCCCCTTTCAGGAGATGACCCTGGCCGTCGTCGTGCCGTGCGGCCACTTCTTCCACGACGGCTGCCTGCGCAAGTGGTTCTTCGTGCAGGACACATGCCCCCTCTGCCACCAGCAGGTCAGGCTCGAGGATCGCGCACGACAGGCGGAGCCCGCGGTGGGGAGGGAGGAGGCTTCCGGGAGCACAGAGCCCGCTGTTCTAGACCACGCGGTGCGCCCCAGTGGGGACAGGACTGCGGAGGCCAGAGAAGCTGCTGGGACAGAACAACAAAGCACCCTCTCTGGAGACTCAGCTGGGGAAGGCCAGCAGATGTTCGACAGCTCGGGAGAGGTGGGGGAGAGCGTTCCCGGATATGACGCACCCCAGAGGGACCTGGGCCTGCCCACCTCCACAGGAAATGGCAGCCAAGCGCCGGATCTCCCCGTTCCCGAAATGCCGCCAGGGGACTGGTGCGGCAGCTCAGGAGAGCCCATGGCCCCAGAGCGGGATGTTCCTGGGTGCGTCTCTCTGGGAAGAGAGCCTGACTTAGCCAGCAAACCGGGAAACGGCTGTCCTCGGCTCTCAGCTGCTCCGGGAGTCCCAGCTGAGGGTCGCCTGGAGGGGGAGCCCCCAAGCCCAGTGGCAGCCTCCCCAGTTGCAGCAGCAGAGGACACAGTGGAGATCTCAGCCAGGAAGCTCCCACAGCAAGGTGATGCCGGAGGGGAGAGCCTAGGCCCGTCGGTCCATTTCGACAGCAAAGCGGAGCTCGGTCCTGGTCTTTCCACCGCCTTCTCCCCTCCCTAGCTCTTTGCGCTCACGTGCCGTTTCCCTTTTCCATAGCCTGGGAATCCGATGCGCCAAACAGCTTCTCCTACACCCAGGGAAGCAGGCCGCCCCAGCCACGTTAGAGCAAGCACAGTCTGCGCTGCGTCTAGTGAAGAGCGCTTTATCTGGAGCCGGGGAAACTCCAATTCCCCCTCTCCTCTCAGGAGTGCTGAAGGACTTCCACTCTGCAGGCTAGACCTTCTATACCAGCAAGGCGATGCAGTACGTCTTATTCTTCTAACCAGAAGCGCAAGGGCCTTGCCCCAAATACCGGCCGCTGCCATAGTTTAAAAGTTTCAGCGCTGGCCGCAACACGGAGACACGACCCGGCAGAATGGCAGATTCGGAGACGAATGCCCTTATCCAAGATGGCGGCAGCCTCGTTCCAAAATGGCTGCAGGGTCTCCGTGTCTGCCTCCCTACCTATGCATCCCACCTGCTGCCCGCCTATAATCTCTGGCAAGTGTGTGAAACGGGGAAGGTTTGGACTTCTGCCCAAGCGACGGGTCCTTGCAGGTTTTCCCCCGGGTCGGCCTAGAACGTTTGATGAGCCAGGGAGCCCCTTCCGGGGATCTGGGCCACCAGCAAACCTTTGTGGCTTTGGTGTCCTGTCCCGTCATTGACAGTTTTATTTTTATTTTTTTGCGTACATCGCGGAGCAGGTGAATGACAGCGGACTGTGGACAGCGGGAGACCTTTGCTTGCAAGTTAAATAAACAAGTCAAATGTATGGCGTGAGCTGGTTGTGTGCAGTTCTGCAGCGGAAAGGGGGGCAGCAAGAAACACCCCCCTCACCGCCACAGAGTAATTGCTAATAATAATATTATTTGCACCACCAACTGGATTTCCGGTCTATGTGAAATGGCTCAGAGTGAAGCAGCTGAAGGACAGGGGCAGAGATGTGCTTGCGGTCTCTGATATACCTGCATCTTACCTGCCAAATGTTAGAAGCAAAATGTTGCTTCCTTAATAATATAATAAGAATTTTATTATTTATATGCCACCCATCTGGCTGGGTTGCCGCAGCCACTCTGGGCAACTTCCAGCAGACATAAGAACACAATAAAACATCAAACATTAAAAAAAATTCCCTATACAGGGCTGTCTCCTGAAAGTCAGATAGTTGTTTATTTCCTTGGCATCTGAAGGGAGGGTGTTCCACAGGGCGGGCGCCACCACCAAGAAGGCCCTCTGCCTGGTTCCCTGTAGCTTCACTTCTCGCAGTAGGGGAACTGCCAGAAGACCCTTGGAGCTGGACCTCAGTGCACGGGCTGAACAATGGGCGTGGAGACGCTCCTTCAGGTCTACTGGACCGAGGCTGTTTAGGGCTTTAAAGGTCAGCACCAACACTTTGAATTGTGCTCGGAAATGTCCTGGGAGCCAATGTAGATCCTTTAAGACCAGTGTTAAATGGTCCTGGCGGCCACTCACCAGTCTAGCTGCCGCGTCCTGGATTAGTTGTAGTTTCCGGGTCACCTTCAAAGGTAGCCCCACATAGAGCGCATTGCAGTAGTCCAAGCAGGAGATAACTAAAGCATGCACCACTCTGGCCAGACTGTCTGCGGGCAGGGAGGGTCTCATCCTGCGTACCAGATGGAGCTGGTAAACAGCAGCCCTTGACCCCGAATTGATCTGTGACTCCTTAGACAGCTGTGAGCTGATGGTAGAAAATGAATTTTGGGAAGGGGGCAGAACGACCCCTCCACAAACAAATAGGTAGAAACAAGATCATTTCTGTGCTGTTTCTTTCCATCTATTATTTTGATGCATTTGTATCACAAGGTTTTATTTAAGGAAGACACAGAGCCCCGAGGGAATACAATTAAATGTCAAGCCCCAAAGCATGCTTAATTTTTCAAAGCTCTAGGGGTTTAATTGCACAGTTGTAAGTTCTAGAGGCTGGGAAGGGGGTTGTCAAAGGTGGTTTCTGGAGCCTCAGCAAGTTCTGTTTAGATGAGAGATGGAGAGCTTCATCTAATTATTGTTGGACTACAACTACCATCATCCATGACCTTTGGCTATGCTGGCTGGGCCTGATGGGACTTTGAAGGGGCACAGGTTCCCCATCGCTTGAGCCCATCAAACTTCCAAGTTTGAGAGGTCGCCTCCCCAATTATCCTGCCTGTAACCATCATAGAAGATTGCCAGTTTAAGTGCTTCTTCGAAACCGGACGAGAAAGCAATGACACAGCTTCCTGAGGCAGCCTGTGTCCTTGCAGGTATCAAGTGTTTCCGCCCTCCTTAAAATTAAAATCTGTGTTCTGCTAAGAGCCAGACACATACCTGAATTCTGCAACATCAAGAAAACATGTTTCATTCTTACGAATTTGCACTCATCTGTTCTGGTTTGGTTAGTTAAGGGGACGGCTGTTGTCCTGTCCTTTGGCTTCTGAGGTCTGCCAGGTTTCAAAGTCAATCTTCGCAGCCTTATGCATTACAAACGTACTTTTTTTAAAAAAAAAATGAAAATGCCCTAAGATTCCTGTAATAATAATAATAATTTATTACTTATACCCCGCCCATCTGGCCGGGCCTCCTCAGCCACTCTGGGCAGCTTCCAACAAAATATTAAAAATACAATAAAACATCAGACATTAAAAACTTCCCTAAACAGGGCTGCCTTCAGGTGTCTTCTAAAAGTCAGAAAGTTATTTATTTCTTTGTGGAACACCCTCCCATCAGATGTCAAAGAAACAAACAACTTTCTGACTTTTAGAAAGTCAGGGCGCCACCACCGAGAAGGCCTTCTGCCTGGTTCCCTGTTCAGGGCTCACAGCTGTTCCCAGAATAAGATGTTGTGCTACTATAGATTTCATATGTTGGGAGGGGGGTTTCCCTCTCTTAAAAGTGCTCAGACCTGCATTGTATTTTTCTGCATAGCTGAAGGTTTTCCCCAGTGGAGACCCAAACCGTATCTAGGAGGTGGCCCCATTCTGCACGCTGTTTTCTTTATTTTAGGGAAGAAGGGCAATATTGCATGAGATTTGGGTCACTAACCGCCTTTGCAACTTCTTGCCACTAGGTGGGGCAACGAGCCTATGTTCTTCCATGTCTGACTCTAGTCCTGGGCGGTTTGTGCAGAAAAACGCGTTCTGAGTTTAAGCCCAAAATGAAGAAAATGGAATGCCAAAGCCATAAAGGAAATAAAAACCAGTCCCTTGATCTGTCGTCCTCCTGGAATTGCTGGACTCCCCAACAGTCTGGAACAACCTTTCTCAATTTTGGGTCTCCAGATGTTTTTGGACTACAACTCAGATGGCTTTAAAAGAGGATCTCAAAGGCTGTCATGAGGAAGAGGGAACAACTTGGTTTTCTCTTGCTCTGGAGGGTAGGACTCGAACCTGTGGCTTCAAGTTACAAGGATTCCGACTCAGCATCAGAAAGTTTTTCCTAATGTTAAGAGCTGTTCGACAGTGAAACAGTCTCCGTCTGGAGGTTATGGACTCTCCTTCCTTGGAGGTTTTTAAGGAGAGGTGGAATGGCCATCTGTCAGGGATGCTGTTAATCATCATCATCATCATCATCATCATCATCTGGGTGGCAAGATGTTGGACTTGATGAGCCATTGGTCTGATCCAGCAGCCTCTTCTTAGGCTCTTTTGCGTGACCCGGCTGCAGGGCCCTTCTTACGAATGCGAATGGTGCTCTGCAAATGGATCCCTAGTGGGCACTGCTTTGGTGCTCCACGGGTCCTGAGATCGAAAGCCGGAGGCTCCCATCCCATTGGGGAAGAAGCTTTTCCCCGCGGCGCCTGCCCACCCCCATTTAGGTCCACTCAAAAGGACTTCTCTCCCATCCGCTAATGGCCTTGTGGGATGCAGGTGCTGCTATTTCCGCTAGGATAAAATGCCCAAATGAGTCCATTCCCAGTAAAAGGGGTTTCCATTATCTCCCATCTCGGCTTGGCTCCTCACAGCAATGACCTCACTCTTCCCGGCCACCCCTTAACATATTCGCTCCTCCATGTTTGGGTGCATGAACAGGGAATTAGCGCCTCTGTTTCATAGCGGTGGGGGGCGGACTTTTTTCTGTGTCACCCACATTCCTCTCGTGGGGACGGGTAATACGCTGTCCGGCTGCAAGCTGGTGGTGGGTGAGTCCGAATCTGGCAGTGGATGGGGGTCAGAGCCAAATGGAAAAGACCCCCCTCTCTCTCACCTCCTCTCTCTGACACTTGTGGTCTCTCCTCCCTGCCCAGCAGGTTGCGGGCAGGGAGACTTCCTGATGTCTGAAATCACAGAATCATAGAACTGTAGAGTTGGAAGGGACCCCAAGGGTCATCTAGTCCAACCCCCTGCAATGCAGGAATCTCAACTAAAGCATCAATGACAGATGGCCATCCAATCTCTGCTTAAAAACCTCCCTCTTAGCCTGTTCCACTGTCAAACTGCTCTTAGCATCAGAAAGTTCTTCCTGATGTTAAGTCAGAATCTCCTTGCAACTTGAAGCCGTGGGTTCAAGTCCTTCCCTCCAGAGCAGGAGAAAACAAGCTTGCTCCATCTTCCATGAGATATTTGAAGATGGCTATCGTCTCTCTTCTCAGTCTCCGTTTTTCCAGGCTAAACATACCCAGCTCCTTCAGCTGTTCCTCACCACGATCAGTAGCCTTGGATCTGAAGGGGTTAGGTCAAGAACGGAAAAAAACTCTCATTTTTCTTACCTGGTGACTGACAGCAACAAGACTGACCAAGAAAGAATGGCACATTGGAAGGCTAACAGTTCTGATGCAGTGGTCCAGAGGAACCCACTTTGGTTGCATTAAAAAAGGATGACCAAGGTGAACAGTAGGATCATATAATGGAATCTGGGCTGGTTCCATTGCTGAGCTGCTCTCTCAGTCAAGACATTTAGGATAACGTTTATCCAAAATCTGTTCTCCTGTAACTGATGGTGCTGCCCTCCAAGGACAGCAGAGAACACATCTTTATTGTCTGGGTAGCTGTATAAAAACACTTGCATACACAGCAACGAAGAAAAATACTGTTGCTTTGTAACGTAAGACCAAAAGGGCAAGCAGTTTTTTAACCTTGGTTTTGTAAATCAGAAATATTTATCTTACTCACTTCCACACTTGGGGTATAAAAACACCTCCCCAGTTTGGTAGTCGTTTCATGCGTCCTGTGAAGCTGGTTCCTCTAGCCCAACCGAAGACCTCGGCCAGAAGAAATCAGAAGTTACGCCTGTTGAGTTCAGTGGCACTTGCTCCCAGGTAAGTGGGTCTAGGATTGCAGCCCTAAATCTGTTGGTCTTCGCAAGACACTCTGTTGCACCCCTCTAAGATTTGTGTGGCTTATGCAAGTTTGCAAGATTTCCCTTCATCTGCATAATTTATTCAGGTCCCACCCACAGGGAAAAGCATCAAACCACCCAGGGCATTCCATCCCCTGCAAATCTTGCTCTGGCTTTTGAGATTTCAGCAAGGGTTACCCACACTTTTGCAGCCAAAGGGGGACAGAGACTCGCTTTGCGTTTTACTTTTCGGTGGCATCTGAGATTACCAGGGAGCTACATTCTGAACCCAGCGCTGTATTTTGCATCCAGGACTCCCTGTGAAAATTTGCCCTGTGCTGCCTGGTAGCTGGGATGGAACTGGGAGCTGCTTAGCAAAGGAGTCTTTGATACTCACACAGAGATCTTGGGAATGAGGGAGGGAGACATCCAGGGCTGGGAGAGGGAAGTGGTGAATGTGAGGGGCAGGCCTGGAAGAGCAAAATAAAACAGACAGGATGATGCTCCAGGTGAGAAGTTTTTGCCTTCCAGGTGAGAAGGATGATGCTCCAGGTGAGAAGTACTTTCCCCAAAAAACCCCAGAGTCCTTTCTGTTGGGGATAATTCAGACTGAAATTCCCAGGTGTCAAAAAAGGTTATTTATGTATGCCACCCTTGTTTTGTTAGCCCAAAAATGGAAAACGAGCGAGGTTCCAACAAAGGAATGGCAACTTAAGTTGACAGAATATGTGCAGCTTGGGGACTTAACATATAGAATAAGAGAACAAGAAGAACACAACATTTAGAGAAGACTGGAAAACGTTTATTGAATATATGGGAAATAATTGTGTACGGCTGAAAACGCTGGCAGCGTTAAGATAAATTCAACAGTGTAAATAAGTTTTGATGGAAGCAATAATGGAATACTGAATGGTATAGTTTTTGTAAAATATGCAGGGGTTTATGATATGCTAAGTTGGACGCAGGTGGCGCTGTGGGTTAAACCACAGAGCCTAAGATTTGCCGATCAGAAGGTCGGCGGTTTGAATCCCCGCGACGGGGTGAGCTCCCGTTGCTCGGTCCCTGCTCCTGCCAACCTAGCAGTTTGAAAGCACATCAAAGTGCAAGTAGATAAATAGGTACCGCTCCGGTGGGAAGGTAAACGGCACTTCCGTGCGCTGCTCTGGTTCGCCAGAAGCGGCTTAGTCATGCTGGCCACATGACCCAGAAGCTGTACGCCGGCTCCCTCGGCCAATAAAGCGAGATGAGCGCTGCAACCCCAGAGTCGTCCGCAACTGGACCTAATGGTCAGGGGTCCCTTTACCTTTTATGATATGCAAAATGAACCATGGAAAGAGAAGAAGGGAAGTCCTTGATATCTTAAACCTGCTGGATGGGGTTTGATTGCATGTGCAACTGCAATTGTGCAGTGTGTGTGTGTGTGTGTGTGTGTGTGTGTGTGTGTGTACCAAGTACAGGGAGTTGCAGAGCCCTTGGCGTTTGTGGCTTTTCCTGCTTCCTGAGAGTCGCAGGACATCTCTGGGGCTACCTTTTTGGATTGGGCCACTTCCCTTGGAAGGACATAGAGACTCCATGGCTGCTGAGGTTTTTTTCTGGTAAGATCTCTTTATTTAAAAGGTACACAGCGAGCAGGCAGGCATCCACACAACTGGGACAGTCTCTTAAAAAGCAACGCCAGTTTCCTCAAGACCAGCAGCATGAAGCGTTGTCCCCGCACCCCGAATGCTTCTTGCCACCCAGCTGCAAAAAGATGGAAGAGTTCTTCCACTGTGCACCTATAAAATACGACCACGTTTCCCATCCACCTGCCTTACCCCCCTCCCCAGCTTTCATGGAAGCTGTGGCATGCTCAATAGCTAGCAGTCACCAGCCATCAATGACAGTTAACTTGTGCCAAAGCCCAGAGTGGGATGGTGGTCTTTCCAGGCGACATTCTCACAGATCGTATTCACACGATCACTCGACATCTTGTATTTCGGTGGCTCATCACAATGTGCAGAATTGCTCTCTGCTGAAAAGCATTAAGAACAGAACAACAGGCGGTGGTATTGCAGAGAAATTTTTAAAAATTGGGAAATGATATATAATGAGTTGAAGAAAATGTTTAAATTAACATTTGTAAAAAAAATCAGAAGCATTTTTGTTAGGGATTGCAGGAAAAGACCTGCCAAGGAAAATGAAGAACATATTTATGTACACGACAACGGAGGCAAGAGTCTTAATAGCACAAGGATGGAAGAATGAAGAAACCCCGACCAAAGAACTGTGGCAAGAGAAACTGATGGACTATGCGGAACTGGCGAAATTGACTTACAAACTGCGAGACAAGGACAACTGTGACTTCAAAGAAGAATGGGAACCTTTTACAAAGTACTTAAAGAAACAACAAAATGAATTGGACTCCTTGGCAGGTTTTGAATAAACAGACACAAATTTATTTGTTAATATAATAGATGGATAATTTAGAGATTTTTACATTTTTATAACATGCAGAGAATGATATGTGTTAATAAATCAGAAAGAGGAACTGAGCGAAGTTGTAGGGGGGAGGGAGGGGTATGAGGGGGAGATGGGGGGAAATATAATTGATGAAATAATTTGTTATGCGGAAAAAGTCAATAAAAAACTTTTTTTAAAAAGAACATAACAACAGGCTGCTGGATCAGGCCAAGGGACCAGTTGGTCCAGCTTCCTCTTTTCTCAGTGCCTGTGGGAAACCAGCATGCGGTATCTGAACAGAAGAGCCCCATCCCCTGCCATTGTTTCCAGCAACAAGCCCCCAACTGCGGAGGCAGACCATAGCCCTCCTGGCTAGTAGCCATCAATATCCCTCTCTTCCTCCATGAATTTGTCCAATCCTCTTTTAAAGCCATCCAGGTTGCAGGCCATCACTGCCCCTTGTGGCAGAGAGTTCCACAGTTTAACCATGGATGTGCAACCGGCTTAGTCCAGTGGTTCTCAACCTGTGGGTCCCCAGATGTTATTGGACTACAACTCCCATCATCCCTGAGCTCTGGCCTTGCTAGCTAGGGGTGATGGGAGTTGTAGACCAACAACATCTGGGGACCCACAGGTTGAGAAAGGCTGGCTTAGTCGGTAGAGAACATGAGACTCTCAATCACTCTCTCTCTCTCTTTTTAAAAAAATCATTTTTATTAAATTTTCCACTAACCAATCAAATCACAATAACTATTCCAAATTATACATATACATACCGTATTTTTCGCTCTATAAGACACACCTTTTCCCTCCTAAAAAGTAAGGGGAAATGTGTGTGTGTCTTATGGAGCGAATGCAGGCTGCACAGCTATCCCAGAAGCCAGAACAGCAAGAGGGATCGAAAAAAAACATTTTTCTTGTTTTCCTCCTCCAAAAACTACGTGCGTCTTATGGTCTGGTGCGTCTTATAGGGCAAAAAATACGGTATCTAATAATCCAAATATTCCGCCAAATTTTTAATTTTTAATAGGACTTCCTATGCTTCAAGTTCGGAGGGTTCTAATCATCTCCCATCTCTACTGCTTTTCATGGTCATTTCCAGTGGTTCCTCTAATTCTTCCGGTTGTTGACCTTCCTTCTTTCACGGCCTCTGAGCTGTTCCCACAAGCGAGTTGAGACTCTCAGTCTCAGGGTTTTAGGTTCAAGCCTAAAGATTCCTGCGTTGTTTCAGATGGCCCGTATGGTCCCCTTCCAAGTGTACAATTCTATGATTGTGCGAAACTATCTTTGGATACCGAAGTAAATGTTTGTGTGAGCGCTAATCTTCACTCT
This sequence comes from Podarcis muralis, assembly GCF_964188315.1. Classification (NCBI taxonomy): domain Eukaryota; kingdom Metazoa; phylum Chordata; class Lepidosauria; order Squamata; family Lacertidae; genus Podarcis; species Podarcis muralis. The sequence goes on from NC_135663.1 coordinate 3,838,983, forward strand.
CTGCCTCCACTGGCAGAGGCAGCGATGCTTCTGATTGCTGTTGCTGGAAACTGCAAGACAGGAGAGGGATCTTGTGTTCGAAACCTGCTTCCATTAGGGCATTTACTTGACCACTGTGAGAAGAGGATCCTGGACTAGATGGGCCACTGGCTGGATCCTGCAGGGCTGTTCATATGTACATCATTTTATTCTATTCCCTTACAGCTCACCTTTCCAAAGAGCCCATTCTGGCATACATAATCTCCCCCATTTTATCTTCACAACAACCCTACGGGGAAGACTAGGTTGAGAGACAGATGCTAACCCAATGTCACCTAGTGGGGATTCGAACCCCGGTCTCCCGGGTCTTGGTCCAACCCGCCAACCACTACACCACAGGCTTCACCTCCCATATGCAGAATGTCACCTGCTTTTGACGCAAAGGCTGGGCATCCATCTGCCAAGGATGCCGCTGCTGCAAATCACACTGCAGATTCTGCAATGAACGGGGTTGGACTAGATGAGCTCTGAGGTCTTTTCCGCAATTCTGTGTCAGGACTGAAGAGGTGAAGAAGGAACTAGTGTGGGGTAATGGTTGGTGTCTCAGTCTAGGGCCTGGGAGACAAGGGATCTAGTCTAAGGTTACCAGATTTTTTTCAATGAATCCGGGGACACTTTAAACAAACAAACAAACATACTACACATTCGGGACGTTGATGCTGCAGCGATGGTGGTGGCAGAGCGGCCGTCGCCTTGACCTCAACCGCCATGTTTCCCCTTCCTCCGAGGCTTCTACCTCCAGTCGTGCTTTTCCTGTCTGTAGTGTCACTTCCAAAACTCACATCAGCAAATATCTCAAGACCTCCAGACTTCTGATTGTTAAATCTCAGTCTGTAGTGCACAGTGCCTTTCAAATAACGTGCTATGCATTTCAGAGCTTTCCAATCCTGAACAGTAGGATTGTTGACATGTCTGCTTGGCAAATTCGTGCTAACTGCAAAGTCAGGTCTTGAACATCTGGCAATGAAGTTTAGTTTGCCTAGCACACTTCTGTACAGTGTAGTGTCAGAAAATGCTTCTTCAGTATCATCTACCTGATAACCTGTTGTCATTGGTGTGTCTACAGGGTTAGCATCTATCAGGTTTAGTTTGGTTAACACATCAGCAATTTTCTGTGACTGGTGTACTAAAATACTACCATCTTGGTCTCTCTCTATTTCCAGAAATAGATAGCTGGTTACCTCACCAAGGTCTTTCACGTCAAAGTGTTCCTTCAGTTGAGCTAGGGCGCTATTGTACATTTTGACATCCTTCCAAAAGAAAAGAATATCATCAACATAAAATAAGCAATACAGCTTCTTTTGACAAACACACCTGGATCAGCTTTACCTTGCTGAAAACCTAGAGAAAACAACACTTCAGTGAGTCTAGAGTGCCAGCATCATGCACTTTGCTTGAGACCGTATAGGGACTTTTTCAGAGAACAAACAAATCCCTGTTTTACCGACAAGGCTCCAACAAGGAGGGCCAAGAGCAGCGGTGGCGAGGCCATCGGAGCATCCCCAATCCCATTCCCACTTGCATGCAAGCAGGAGGGGGCAGGGATCCCTCAGCTGGGAAGGGAGAGATCCCCGCCCTGCTCCTGCTTGCACGGAGGCTGCTCCGATAGGCAGCATGAAGCCTCCCTTCACAGCTTAGTTGCTGGGGTCAGGGAAGGTGGTGGCAGCCCGGAAGCTGCATCTGAGAGCCCCTGCACCACCATCATGTGGGGACTTCCCAGCAGCTCCTGAAGCCAGCCAGAGCCAACTGCTTCAGGTTGCTGAGACTGCTGCTGCTGAGTTTCCCGGGGACATCAAATGAAATCCAGGGACATTCCGGGGATGGAATTTGTCTGGGGACTTATTCACAAATCAGAGAACTGTCCCCGGGAAACAGGGATGTCCGGTAACCCTAATCTAGTCCCCAATCAGCCATGAAGCTCACCAGGTGATCTCGGGCCAGTTTCTCTCTCTCAGCCTAGCCTTGCCTACCCTCCCAGCGCTGTTGCAAAGATAAAATGGAGTGCGGAGAATTTATGTACGCAGCCTCGATTTCCTTGCGGGAAAGGTGGGATATAAAGGTACTAAGAAATAAATAAATGAAAACAAAATATGCCGTTACTCCTGCTGCCCATCCAAGCTACTGGACTCCGCCTGTAAGTTTTCGTTCTTCCCCAATGCGCCTGTGAGCAGGAGAACTTCCTGGCGGGCTGTGCTGAATGCAAAGTGATTTCCAGAGGAGCGAAAAGTCTACTTTCCCTCAATTCAGTCTTGTTGCTTTTCCCAGGTTAGGCGCTTCCTGGAATAATAATAATTAAAAAAGCAGGTGCCATCAGCTTTCATGTCCCACTTCAACCACATTCACACATAACTCCATGCCAAAAGGTGCCCCGACGTCACTTGTGAACACCAACATGCAGGTTCGATGGGGTTGCATTAAACAGGTCAGGGTGGAATGCAGAATCTGGTTGCAGCAAAGCCTATTTGCAGGGCTTTTGGGGCCTGTTCCTGGTTGGGTGCATAGCAGACAACTCCTAGGGGCCGAGTTCCCTTCACACACACCCCCAATAAAATATATGAGGGGACCAGCCCCTCCCCAAAGTTGCTGGGCATTGCCATTCAAATGGTGTGTGTGAGCCACATCCTGTGACAGATTATACAGGTCAGGAATCATAGAATCATAGAGTTGGAAGAGAGCACAAGGGCCATCGAGTCCAACCCCCTGCCAAGCAGGAAACACCATCAGAGCACTCCTGACATAAGGTTGTCAAGCCTCTGCTTAAAGACCTCCAAAGAAGGAGACTCCACCACACTCCTTGGCAGCCAATTCCACTGTCGAACAGCTCTTACTGTCAGGAAGTTCTTCCTAATGTTTAGGTGGAATCTTCTTTCTTGTAGTTTGGATCCATTGCTCCGTGTCCGCTTCTCTGGAGCAGCAAAAAACAACCTTTCTCCCTCCTCTATGTGACATCCTTTTATATATTTGAACATGGCTATCATATCACCCCTTAACCTCCTCTTCTCCAGGCTAAACATGCCCAGCTCCCTTAGCCGTTCCTCATAAGGCATCGTTTCCAGGCGTTTGACCATTTTGGTTGCCTTCCTCTGGACACGTTCCAGTTTGTCAGTGTCCTTCTTGAACTGTGGTGCCCAGAACTGGACACAGTACTCCAGGTGAGGTCTGACCAGAGCAGAATACAGTGGCACTATTACTTCCCTTGATCTAGATGCTATACTCCTATTGATGCAGCCCAGAATTGCATTGGCTTTTTTAGCTGCCGCGTCACACTGTTGGCTCATGTCAAGTTTGTGGTCAACCAAGACTCCTAGATCCTTTTCACATGTACTGCTCTCAAGCCAGGTGTCCCCCAAAGGACTTACCTGCCCCCCCCTATTTTATTCAAATTGGTACCCCAGAGTGAGTGGGTGGAGGAGCATGCGGAAGAGAGCTCAGGGCAGGGGGCGACTTAGAGTGACGCACTTGTGGCGCTGGTTCAATCCTGGTCCAAAGACTCCTCTACAGGGCTGGTGTACAGATGAGAGAATCTGCTCTCAGGACCTTGACGTGGGGACCAAAAAAACTCCTCTTTTGCACAAGGAGACAATCCTGAGAACGTTTTGGGGAGCAGGTATCCAAACGCCTGCCGTGGGGGAGAGAAAATCTGGGGCCAGAGAGGGTTTTCCCACTTTCCACATGTTTTTGAGGGGGGTGAAATCCGTGGGGTTGAGAGAGGCACATCTACTTTTATAGTGGGGCCGACATATGGAGAGGTCCCGGAGGCAGCGCGCCCTTGCAGAGGATTTCGGGGGTTCGCTGGGGACTTGATCTTAGGGGCTACTTGGGAGGCTGCTCCCCTGGGTTTTTTTGGGCGGTAGCGGCTGGGGTGAGATCTGTGGGGTATAGAGAGATGCATTTATTTCTGGGGAGGGGGGACACACAGGCGGGTGTTCCCGGAGGCAGTGCGCCCTGCAGAGGATTTCGGGGCGCGCGCTGGGGGGTCGATCTTGGGGGCCACTCTCAGATGGGGGGAGGCTGCTCCCCGTCCTCGTCCCCCGCGCGCCCCCCGCCCGCGGCCATCGTCGTCCTCCTCCGCCGCCTCCTCCTCCTCCCCCTCCGTCCGTCCGTCCCCCCGGAGTCCGCTCCTCCCCGGATGATGTCAGCCTGCCCGGCCCGGTGGCTCCAGCCCCCTCCCCTCCTCCTCCTCTTCCTCCCTCCCTGGGGAGGCGGAGGGAGGCGGCATGGCCCGGCTCGGCCCGGCCGGAGGCGGCGGAGGAGGAGGCAGCCCCGTCGTCCCCCTGCGGCTGGAGTCCCCGTCCGCCGGCCCCGCGCCGCACTGGCTGGCCGTGCTGATGGTGCTGCTGCCGGACGGCGAGGACGACGACGAGGGCGACGAGGCGGGAGCCCAGGCCGGCCGGCGCAGGAGGAGGCGCAGGAGGCGCGCGAGAGCAGCCGCTGCTCCAGCCGCCGCCGCCGCTGGGCTGCTCTCCGGGGACCCTCGCCGGAGGCTCCTCCTGCTGCTGCTGCCCGCGAATGGGGGCTCCTCAGGCGGCAGTGGCGGCGGCCCGCGCTCCCACCCGCCTGCGCCCTCGGTAAAGCCCCTCGGGGGGCTCCAGTCCTGGGGGGTGGAGGGCTCTCTCCAGAAGGGGCGCCCCAGAAAGTGCCAACTGTCCTCCATACCCAAAAAAACGCCGCTCACTGTCTCTTCCCCCACGCCACCCCCATCCTGGGTCCCCAAGCGCCCTGATCCGGAGCGCGCACCGCTCCCCCACTCACCTCCCTCCCCCGGTGCGCCCCTGAACTTTCTGCGCATCCCGGGACGGGCCGCCCGTCCTGTCCCCTCTCTCCATCACTTCTTGGCGTCTGCTCTTGATCCGGCCCGCCGGGCGCTCGTCCGGCCTCTGAACTCCTCCCCGCCCGACCACCCATCCATCCATCCGGCGCCCTGCCCTCTCCATCCCTCCCTCCGCCTCCTCACCTCCTCGGCATCCTGCCTCCATCCCTCTATTCTCTCTCTCTCTCTCTCTCTCTCCTTTGCTCTGGTCCTCTCTGCGCCTCCTCCGGTTGCCCTGACCCCGCTCTCTCTCTCCATCCCTCCAGCCACTCCTTTCTTCCTCTGCCTCTCTCTCTCTCTCTTTCTCATCCCTCCTTCCAGCCCCCTCTTCCCCCCTCCTCCTCCCCCCTTTCGCCACCTCCTCCTCCCCCTCCCCCTCTCCCACCGGGGCTTCTCTCCCTGGCTCTCCTCCTCTGCTCTGATTCCCTCCATCCCTTTCTCTCTCCCCCCCCCCTCCTGCACAACCCTCCCCTCCCAGCTGCTTGGCTGCTGTTCTCTCCCCCCCCTTTACACACAGTCAGTCCCACCCCCCGCCCAACAAGAACCACCCTCCCCAGTCACTTGGAAACAAACAAACCGGTCCAAAATACTCCGCCTTTGGATTGTCACCCCAACACCTCGTGGTTTTGCTAGCTGCTCAGGAGCAGGTGGCTGAGTAGGGAAACTCTCTCCCTGAATCCACCTTGGAAGCCGCTGGATTTTGGTTTTCTGAAGAGATCCCCTCTTTCTGGTTTGCTTTAAGGGGGATTCTAGGGGTTTGCCCCCCACCCCGCCCCAAGCTTGGGAGGAATTTCCAAAAAAGAAAACAGGCAGAGGAGCCCCAAACTTTCTTCGGTGGAAGCCCTCCCTGACTGGGGGTTGGGGGGTTGGGATTGTTTTGGCGAGAAGACCTGTTCCCCACCCACTCCGCGCCCCCTGCCGTGCACACCTAGGACCCTTAAAAGGCTGTTTTGATGTTCTCCATCCAGGAGGGTCTCCCCAGAGGTGGGCTGACCATGAAGGAAGAGCCTTTGACCGGTGGTGGGCTGTCAGCTGTGAGGTCTTGGATGCATGGGACTGGCATTCTGGACGCCAACACCGCAGCTCAAAGGTAGGGCCTGAAGAAGGCTTGCAGCAAATTCTTACCCCCCCCCCCCAAAAAAAAAGAGAGAGAGAGGAAGAAACTCCCCCAAACTCCTTCTTTCAATAGTTTTCTCTCTCTCTCCCCCATCCCCAATACCTGTCTGTTTTGAAATTTGCCAAGAATTTACTGGGTTCTCCTGCAGAAGTCGAGGCAAGGAGTTTTGGACGGGAAAGGTGTTCATTCTTCTTTATTTTTTTCTTCCGATGACTCCGATGACTGGCGCATGTTATTCCAGTTCTCCTGTTTGACGGGCAAAGCGTGTCGTTGATTTATTCGCTACGTCTTGGGCGGGGGCTGCTTAAAGGAAGGGGGAATTTCAGAATTGCAATTGCAATTATTTAGTTTTCGGGAGGGTGTAAGGCCTCCATCACTTCCCCTGCTAAATCTCCCGGTAAAACACCAACCCTAATTCTAAGTAAGAGAGGAAGAAAGACAGGTACCTTGATTTCACCTTCGTTGTTGCTCTTAAAGTTTCGCTATAACTCATTGGAACTTTCATGGATATAACTCTTTTCAGATGGATTTTTCAGCAGAATCAAAAACAGTTTAGGTTGGAACTGACGGGAGGTGTCAGATAACATTTATATGAATACACACACACACACACACACACACCCTGATTTTATATTTCTTGTTGTCAAGCTGTTGGAAAGTGTTTCTGAAGTTAACAGTTTGGGTTGGAAAAGCAAAACAGCGTTGGAAGAAAGTTAGACTGATGCCAAGGATGCAAGTTCGCAATTCTGCTTGCAAATTTCTTAAACAGACATTAGTGGGTTGTTGCTGTTTTTTTTAAAAAAAACAACAACAACTGTGGGTCTAATTTTATTATTCCTCTCTCCTCCCCCCAAGTATGCTTTAATTTGGTGCTCTCGTACAAAATTGCTCCACATCGCAAACTCCTCTCTCGCCCCCACCATTCCTTTCTATCTTTTACAATTATTCCTGTTGGTCGATAAGCTGGGATGTATGAATCATTTCTCCCTGGGCTCAGTGGCTCCGGGAGTTTGCTTCTTTTTGATTTGAATTGATTTTCTATCGATCTCAAATGTTCCCTGACCTTTGACATCTGATCTTGCTTGACATTTACTTGAGGTTGCTTAAACAAAGGAAGCAAGGGTTAGGTTGCATAACTAACCATGTAGCAGGGATACAACTCACCCCCCTCATTTCTCCTGTATATCATTCACCTGCAATTTGCAACTGAATTTATTGTTGTCAGCCTGTTGTCTCCTGGAGTTTGCAAACCTACTAGCTGGGTCCCGTGCATCGCTGACCCAAGTCACCTTCTTTGGCTAGATGATCTGAGAGTTGTGCCCTAGTAAAGGGTTTTGCGGCGCACTTTGTAGATTTATTTGTGTCTCTGGAAATGCTAATGCCGCAGGCTTTGAAAGGCCTGTGCAGCTGTGCTGGGCCTGCATGGTCCCTAGTGCACCCCAGGTCCCCAAATAAATGTTGAATATTTTAGTGGCGGAGCACATGCTTGGAATGCAGAAGGTACAAACGTGGGCATCTCTGCTGAAAGGATTTCAGGCGGCATCTGGGAAAGACCGGGAGAGCTCTGGAGAAATAATTTTGTGCTAGCTGGCTTGAGTCCTTAATGTTGATCATTCCTCTGTTTTCAGTGTGAAAAGGCACAATCCACCCAGATGTTCTCTGGAACAAGCAAGGGGAGCAGAACCTTCTGGTGGATCATGCCCAGTTGTACTTTATAATTTTATCACCGTTTTTTATTCTCCCCGGAACACCGTGTGAAGGCTAGAAGCTGGCGGAAAGTGACTGGTTTGCTGCCTCAGTTTCTCCGTCGTTGAGTCCAGCCCTCCGGCCTTCCATCCTGTTTGGGGTATTTTTTGGGGTTTTTTGGTAGAATGCCCCAAACAGAGACGTAGGCAGCTTTGTAGTAGCTTGCGAGAAGTAAGGGTTTGGATCTGTGTCAAATTAGGTCTTGCCGTGGGATTTCGCGCAGCTAAAAATCATCGTAATTAGCTGAGTCTGGATGAGATTTGTGAGTGGGCTTTTTTCCTAATGACCCAAGAAGAGATGATAACCTGATACGATAATTAGACATAAGAAGAGGCAGCGAAGCTTTATCAAGTCAAGGAGTGTGTTCACCTCCCTTTATCCGGGGGGCCCCTAACAAGATATTGCATTTCTCCATTATCTCCCTGGACTGAGCAGGTCACCTCAAATGGTTAAGCAAAACTGGAATATCCGAGGAAAGGCAGTGTGCGAGATGCAGACAAGATCCCTTGATAGAGTAAGGATCAGCATTTTTTTAAAAAAGACAGAGAACGTTCCCCTTGTTTTTGCATGGACCATCCAGGCTGATTTCACCCAGAAAGAATTTGCACTAGATTTGTTGATGTTGTTGTTGTTTTGTGGCAATCTCCAGGAAAGAATGAGAAACACTTTCTTTTTTTAACCGTAAACTACATTGAGATATTGTATCTTGCTTGCAGCCCTGCCTATTCCATGCAACTGTTTTTCCTGTTGCATCCTTCCCAGTCCTATCCTCACCCCTCCGTTCTGCCCTCATCTTCTTCCAAAGGAATAAACCACACTTAGCGTAATAGTTTATTTACCAGCCTGGCACCCTCCTGATGTTTTGGACTACAGTTCCCAACGCTGGCTGAGGCTGATGGGAGTTATAGTCCAGAAATATTTGGAGGGCGCCTGGTGGGCGAGGGCTGATCTCATCTACCTGTCCCACCCCTCTCTACCCCCTTCATTTTCTGTGTTTGTGTTCATCTATGCCGGACCCCAGCATTAGCTGAGATTTATATAACATCAAAATATATAGAACGTATGCAAACAGGCAGTAAACTCACTGCCATTCCTAGGGCCCAGATGCCAGAAGTCAGAGCATGTTTCGTCTGACTGTGTCAAATCTGTAAAGCAAGACATGGAATGTATTTGCCAGGGGCTCAGAGGCTCCTGCCACTCCTGTTGTCTTGACTTATCTTGTTCTGGCGTCAGGTGGTTTGCGTTTTCTCCTAATTTTCAGCGCTGATTCTTCATAATGCCTCCTGATTCTGAATCTTCGTTCAAGAGAAATTCTGAAAGCTGCCGTTTCAAGAGTTCACCGCCCTTACCTTCGTTTGGCAAACTTTGCCATGAGTTAATTTATATTTTTGTTTATTTGGAAGCATTTATATTCTGCTTAGTGTTTCAAAAACTCATAAGGGATGCACAGCCTAAAATAAGCGAAGGGTTGTGCTCAGAGCAGTGCCGAAATGAATGCTCTGTCAGAGCAAGTATTTCTCTGTGGGCAATGGAACGTTATCCCTGCCTCCCCACCCCCACCCCAGCCAAGTTTATTCAGGGGGTTCCCCTATACTTCTTGAAACAGTTAAACTATGGAACTCCCTGCCACAGTGATGGCCACCAACCCAGAAGGCTTTCAAAGAGGATTAGACAAATTCATGGAGGAAGAGAGGGCTATTGATGGCTAGTAGGCACAATGGTTACGCTCTGCCTCCACACCTGGAGGCAATAATGCTTTTGAATCTCAGTGGCTGGAAACTGCAGGAGGGGAGAGGGCTCTTGTGTTCGAATTCTGATTTCAGGTTTCCCACATGCATCTGTTTGGCCACTGTGAGAACAGGATGCTGTGCTAGATGGGTCGTTGGTGTGATCCAGCAGGCTCTTCTTACGTTCTTCTTTGGGGATGGCATAGTGGGGTGGGAAGCTTTGCACTGCTGTAAGCACTGAGTTGAATTCTTCCCAGACAAGCAGGCATTGGCCAGCCTGTTCTGCTGCAGTATCCAGTCTCATGCACGCAGCCAGCAACAGATGCCATCAGCCTGATCAGTTAAGTCAATTGCACCGTAGTCCTGAACCTACCTGCTTGAACAAATCTCGTTGGTTTAAAAAGCACATTCAGAACTAATAGTCTGTAAATCAGTGGGAAGAAGGGCTTCATCATAGACACCAGTATGTCCTTTTGTGGTGGGGGGGAGTTGTTTAAAAAAGAAACCAGTCTGAGTCGTGCAGGAGTCGGCTTGCACGTTGAAAGCAGAGAGAATTCAGCCCACCTGGGGAAAAGTTTGTGTTCAGCTGCAGAATCGTGCCGGATGCAAATGAATCAGATTTTCATTAAGCACCTCGGGTAATCTGGGCTGCAAGGGAGGGGACGATGTCAGGAATATTTGCACAGGCGGTTCAAGCACATCCAGCCTAAAGTGGCCCAAGTCGCAATATTTTGACTTAATAGCACAGTGGATGGTGGCTGTTACCTTCTGGCAAGTGGCGGTTTCTGAGACTTTCCAAGCGTTTCCGAAATTATGGGCAAATAGGCCTTACCGCGTGCAAAACAGAGAAGGCAGCTTTGTAAAAAAATGTATGTGGGGATAAAGAGGCTGACCACAGGATCCAGCCAAAGGCAACGCTCGCACCCTGTTTACCTTGGGCAGCAGATGTGGCCAGATGTCAGGATGGACAAATCTCTTCCCATCCCTCTCCTTCACCTGCAGATCTCAACCTGGATTGAATGTGCAGGTCTGAACTCTGTAACCTTCCTCTGGAGAAAACATCCTCCCTGCTGATCAGCTGAGCAAAAATCTTGGGGAAGGGGGTGAGATTTCAGGGGGGGGGGTGTACATGTTTTGGAAGGGGGTTTTTTTAGTGGTAAATAATATTTTAGAGGCTAATAATATCAGTTGCTGGTAGGTGAACATAGCTGTCAACATATCCCTTTTTTCCTTTATTCCGAATAGGATTTCTCGCAAGAAAAGGGAAAAGTTAACAGCTGTGTAGGTGAAGGGAGAGGGGGAAGGGGACTGCTGCGTCTCCAACCTCTCAGCCATCATTCTTGCCGGTTTTCTTCGTAGTCGGAGGTAAAACACCTTTCCTTTCCTTGAGCTTGAGCTTCTCTTGATCGGTTCACACTCAATTTCCAGTCCCTCCACCGGTGACGGAATTGATGCTTGTCTTGATCGTTGAGTCTCCCAGAACTGTCTTCTCCATTCCGGTAGCCAGAGAATGATAGCCAACCATTTTCCTTTCCTGCTCCCACATTTTGCTCCCACCCCCTCTGCTCAGAGAGAGAGGGGCATCGATTTGTTGAAAACCTCTCATGGATTTTCGATCGCGACTGTTCAGTTTGCAGGATCAGATTACTGCAGCCCTGCTTTCTGCAGGGCTGCCCTTGGCGACAGATCTGAAGGCTCCCACTATTGCAGTTGTTGTTGTTTAGTGGTTTAGTCGTGTCCGACTCTTCGTGACCCCATGGACCAGAGCACGCCAGGCCCTCCTGTCTTCCACTGCCTCCCTCATGCTGGTAGCTTGGAGAACACTGTCCCACCATCTCATCCTCCGTCGTCCCCTTCTCCTTGTGCCCTCCATCTTTCCCAACATCAGGGTCTTTTCCAGGGAGTCTTCTCTTCTCATGAGGTGGCCAAAGTCTTGGAGCCTCAGCTTCAGGATCTGTCCTTCCAGTGAGCACTCAGGGCTGATTTCCTTCAGAACGGATAAGTTTGATCTTCTTGCAGTCCATGGGACTCTCAAGAGTCTCCTCCAGCACCAGAATTCAAAATCATCAATTCTTCGGTGATCAGAATTCTTCCACTATTGCAGGCTACTTATCAATATGTGCAAACTGAAATCCCAGGTTTGGATCGTCCGTATCGATTGCCGTTTCCCTCCAGGCCAAATTCAAGGTTCTGGTGTTAACTTTTCTGAGATCTTGCATCCTTGATGCCTTCTCCCTTATATTCCTCACTGAATACAAGCTGATGAAGCTCTGAAGCACTTCCTGTTCTCTGTGAAATGGTGTGTAGAACGCAGCCCTTTCTCTGTGGAACTCCTTGCTGCAGGAGAATCCCACTCACCCTTACACTATATGTTTTCTGCCGCTCGTCACTTTCCTTTCGTGTGATGGCACTGCTGTTTGTTGGCTGGCCTCGTTTTCAGAAAGAATGTGCTCGTTCTTTTAGGCTTGCTGTTATATGATTTGATTGGGTTATTCAATTCCCACTCCACTTAATATGTATAATAATAATAATAATAATAATAATAATAATAATAATAATAATAATTTATTTATACCCTGCCCATCTGGCTGGGTTTCCCCAGCCACTCTGGGCGGCTCCCAATCGAGTGTTAAAAACAATACAGCATTAAATATTAAAAACTTCCCTAAACAGGGCTGCCTCCAGATGTCTTTGAAAGAGAAGATAGCTGCTTATTTCCTTCACATCTGAAGGGAGGGCATTCCACAGGGTGGTGCCACCACCAAGAAGGCCCTCTGCCTGGTTCCCTGTAATCTCACTTCTCGCAATGAGGGAACTGCCAGAAGGCCCTCATCGTTAGATCTCAGTGTCTGGGCTGAACAATGGTGGTGGAGACGCTCCTTCAGGTATACAGGACCGAAGGAGGGCTTTCAAGGTCAGCACCAACACTTCGAATTGTGCTCGGAAACGTACGTTTAAAATATCTCTAAGCGGTGTACCAAAAATGGAAGCGACAACTGACAACTTCAGCAAAGTATTTGCAAAAACACACAATTGCATCTTTCGAAAACACCCTGCGTGCGCCACATTTGTAGAGGCTCTGAGATTGAGCGTCAAATGCAGAAGACCTGACTACGCAGTGCACTTTTGTGGTTAACCCTCTAGAGTCTAGGCCAGCCCGGTGCCCTCCGGATGTGCTGGACTACAATTCCCATTAGGCTGTGCAAGCTGGGGATGATGGGAGTTGTAGTTCAAAAATAACCGGTGGGGGTACTGGATGAAAGAAGGCTGCGCCAGGCCTGCCTCCAAGTTACTAATGTCATAGTTTGGGGTAAAAATTATCCTCAGTGGGGCAAATTGTAGTCATTCAGCCCAGAGGAGTGATGGGGGAAAGGGTTATAGTTTCTCCCTTGCAGCCTCCCCTTCCTTGGAGGTTTTTAGCAGAGGTTGAGCGGGCGTCTGTCATGGATGCTTTAGCTGAGATTTCTACCTTGGAGGGGGCTGGACTAGATGACTTTGGGGGACCCTTCCAATGCCACGATTCTATGATTCTGCTGTGTCTGGGCAACATCTGCTACCTTTGGTTCTGGAGGCGGTAGGCAGCCATTCTGGCCATGGATAGAGTCACAGGTTTTTAACTTTCTCGTTCATCTGCGCTCTTAAAAATATTAAACTGGGAATAGCTCAGTCGGTACGGCCTGAGACTCAGGGTCGTGGATCTGAGCCCCACATTGGGCAAAAGATTCCTTCATTGCAGGGGGTTGGACTTTTGTTGTTGTTGTTTAGTTGTTTAGTCGTGTCCGACTCTTCGTGACCCCCTGGACCAGAGCACGCCAGGCACTCCTGTCTTCCACTGCCTCCCGCAGTTTGGTCAAACTCATGTTGGTAGCTTCGAGAACACTGTCCCACCATCTCGTCCTCTGTCGTCCCCTTCTCCTTGTGCCCTCCATCTTTCCCAACATCAGGGTCTTTTCCAGGGAGTCTTCTCTTCTCATGAGGTGGCCAAAGTCTTGGAGCCTCAGCTTCAGGATCTGTCCTTCCAGTGAGCACTCAGGGCTGATTTCCTTCAGAATGGAGAGGTTTGATCTTCTTGCAGTCCATGGGACTCTCAAGAGTCTCCTCCAGCACCAGAATTCAAAAGCATCAATTCTTTGGCGATAATATAATAATAATAATTTATTATTTATACCCCACCCATCTGGCTGGGTTTCCCCAGCCACTCTGGGCGGCTTCCAACCGAATATTAAAAACAATACAGCGTCAGACATTAAAAACTTCCCTAAACAGGGCCGCCTTCAGTTGTCTTTTAAAAGTAAAATAGTTGTTTATTGCCTTGACATAGATGACCCTCATGGTCCCTTGATTCTATTATATTCATTGACAACAGAATGTTGGCACTGAGCAGTATTTCTTTTCTTTTTTTAAAAAAAAGAAAAACAAAATTAACAAACAATGAGATGTCGGTGCCCATTACTTTCTAAAAGTGTCGTGGGCGCCAGCACAAAATGGCGCACTGGTGAGTCCCATCACACACAAAAAACCACCAAGCCATTTACGAAATTAAAGTATGAATCCAGTTGAAAATATAAAATAAAATAAATGGGATGAGGATGGGGAGGGAGTACCAAAAAAACAAAACAAAAACAAACCAGGGTCCACAGCCATTACCTCATAAAGAACATTCTCAGGAGGTTTACCCCCCTTTATTTTATTTCATATTTCCCACTGGATTGTTGCTTTGACTTCATAATAAACTCTTGCATTTAATAATATTAAAAATCCGTTAAGCCTGCAACTTACATGGGGGTTGCTTTCCGGAGATCTCGCCTACACCCAAAATTGTGTTTAGTCAAAGCACTCCAGGTTCACTAGTAGGTGGAATTTGCCAGACTGTTTTTCCCCTTAAAAGCTGACCCCTTTTAATTTTAATTTAAAAAAAAAAAAATTGCCATGTGCGTGAAGCTGAATGTGCACAAGTTAAATGCACGTCAGTTGCAGGTGTGCTGTAATTATTTACAGTTGGGCTGTGCAGCCCACTTGTAGGAGGATATTATTCTCCAGCCCCAGGTGTGAGGTGCTAGTTGAGGAATCCCACAATGAGACAATTCACCCGGCCTATTGTTTTGAACTCAACGGAGGCTCTGTGCCCACACCTGCTGCTTCCAGATTATCCCAGGTGCTCAGCAGTTTTTCATCCTCAAAATCTCCAGCCTGCATTTGTGGACAGTCTAGCCAGTCTTTCCAAAACGGCTTTCACCCCACTTATGCACCTTAATGTCGATGAAGCAGGGCGGGTGTTGAGGACGGGTGGCGGTGGGAGAAATCGAGTTTTGGGAGAAATGGCACAAGCTCAGAGATGCTGGAAATGGAAAAGCTTGTGGCTTAGGCTAAAGGCAGAGAGGTGGCAGCTGGGAATTGGCAAGGAGCTGGGGGAAAGTTTCAGCAAAAGACTAGCAAAATGATCAAGGGGGTGGAGCTACAGCAATTTGGATTTTTCCAAATTTGGAGAAAAGGCAAGTAAGGGGCAACGTGATGATGTTGATGATAATTTATACCCCGCCCATCTGGCAGCTTCCAGCAGAATATTAAAATACAATGATACCTCGGATTATATAAGCTTCAGGTTACAGAGGCTTCAGCTTACAGACTCCGCTAACCCAGAAATAGTGCTTCAGGTTAAGAACTTTGCTTCAAGATGAGAACAGAAATTGCACAGTGGTGGTGCAGCGGCAGCGGGAGGCCCCATTAGATAAAGTGGTGCTTCAGGTTAAGAACAGTTTCAAGTTAAGTACAGACCTCCGGAACAAATTAAGTACTTAACCCGAGGTACCACTGTACAGTGATTCATCAAATATTAAAAGCTTCCCTAAACAGGGCTGTCTTCAGATGTCTAATAATAATAATAATAATAATAATAATAATAATAATAAACAATTGATTGAAATACAACTTAAAAACAAGATTAAAATACAACATTAAAATACAACATTAAAATGCAGCCTCATTTCAGTAGAAACTCAAATCAAAAACTAAAAGTCCAATAGCTGTTTCTTTCTTTGACATCTGGTGGGAGGGCGTTCCACAGGGTGGGTGCCACCACCAAGAAGGCCCTCTGCCTGGTTCCCTGTAACCTCACTTCTCGCAGTGAGGGAACCACCAGAAGGCCCTCGGAGCTGGACCTCAGTCAGAACGATGGAGGTGGAGATGCTCCTGCAGGTATACTGGTGATAGGAGCTTGTAAGAGTATGTCATGGCACAGAGGAACTGGACAGAGAAGAGTTTTTCTCCCTCTCTCCTAGGACTAGAACTCATGGGCGTTCAGTGAAATGGGAGTGGGAGGTTCAGAATAGATAAAAGAAATTCCTTCTTCACACAGCGCATGGTTGTTGTTTTTTTAAAAAAATTAATCATTTTTTTGATACAAACAACAACCGCAAAAGGCACAACAAAAACCGTAATAACAATAATAACAAAATTGAACAATTCATATTTAAATACACTGATATATCTATGATTGCACCCGTTTATCAATATTTTCCCACCTCTCTCTCCTCCCACCACTTCCCCCATTATCGCTTAAATATTCATTCCAGATTCCTTCATATTTATCCATTCTTAATTTGCATCAACAAGCAATTCGTTCGTATTTAGCGAATCTGTCCATATTATCAATCCATGTGCTCAATGGAATCTTTTTGCGGCTCTTCCGATTCATCAAAACAAGTGGGGTTTTTTTGCTTCGCATGGATGAGCTATGAAACTCTCTGCCACAGGATTGGTGAGGTCCACCAACCTGGAGTACTTTAAAAAGGGGATTGGATAAATCCATGGAGAAAACGGTTGTTGATGACTATGAGCCACGATGGCTCTGCATTGCCTCCACAGTCGGAGGCAAAGATGCTTCTGAGACCCAGTCGCTGGAAACCATCGGAGGGGAAAGATGCTTTTGTGCTCAGATCCTGTTGCTGGTTTCCTACAGGCACCTTGTCAGCCACTGAGTACAGGATAGGGCATTGGCCTCATCCAGCAGGCTCTGCTTATGTTCCCTTGCAGCTATGGAGGCTCTGATGTCCATGGACAAGGGCACTTGAATCAGCCATAGGCTCACCAGCCCAACAGGGACATGGGTGGTGCTGTGGGTTAAACCACAGAGCCTAGGACTTGCTGATCAGAAGGTCGGCGGTTCGAATCCCCGCAAAAGGGTGAGCTCCCGTTGCTCGGTCCCTGCTCCTGCCAACCTAGCAGTTCGAAAGCACGTCAAAGTGAAAGTAGATAAATTGGTACTGCTCCGGCCGGAAGGTAAACGGTGTTTCCGTGTGCTGCTTTGGTTCGCCAGAAGTGGCTTAGTCATGCTGGCCACATGACCCGGAAGCTGTACGCTGGCTTCCTCGGCCAATAAAGCGAGATGAGCGCCGCACATAGGCGCCGACTCCATGGGGCTTGAGGGGGCCCGAGCCCCCTCAAAAATTCGTTTGGGGGGGCTCCGCCCCCACAATAATCTCCGGCGCCCCTCCAGCAGAGCGCCATCGCCGCCCCTCCCCCAGCCCAAAATGCACAGGGAGGGGCGGGCTGCATGCCTCCTGCCCTCCCTCCCGAGCAAAAGCTCCACCCAATTTCCTTTGGAGCTGATTAATAGGCGCAGCACGCTCTCCCCTATTCGCTCACGAGGAGGCGGCGCCACTTTATTTGCATATTCATGAGCTTATTTATTATTCATGAGCTTTCCCGGGCCCCCCCAATATTTTTTATAAGTCCGCGTCCCTGGCGCCGCAACCCCAGAGTCGGCCATGACTGGACCTAATGGTCAGGGGTCCCTTTACCTTTACACCAGCCCAACCTGGCCTGCTGCTGTGCCCTTAACAGGATTGGGCTATGTGCAGAAATCTGTTGGCGAATCCTTTGGTAGTGGTACAGACAGCCACGGCGGCTAGTTCAGAAGCCAGGGACTCCGGTCACTCTCTCCCTCACCCTTTGCAATTAAGTCCCGTCCTTAAGTCCACGCTCCCCTAGTGGCTGGCATACACCCAGCCTTCCTGCAGGTACCTTGTGACCTTTACAATATAGCAACCAACTTTTGTTAAGCTGCCCTGCTTGGTTACCTGGAGATGATCTGTGATCACCATAGGTGACCAGTTGTTTACAAGGCTGTGGCCCTTTCGTTGAAGTTCATGGTGAGTGCTGCCCAGAATGCCTGGAGCAACCCGCCCCAATCTGGCCACAGTGATCCATGCGACGGTCATCTCCAGGCTTGACTACTGTAATTCGCTCTACGCGGGGCTGCCCTTGAAACTGTCCCAGAAACTCCAGCGGGTGCAGAATGCTGCAGTGAGGCTCCTCACGGGGTCCCTGCCATGGGAGCATATTCACCCAGTGCTTTACCAGTTGCACTGGCTCCCGGTGGAGTATAGGGTCACGTTCAAGGTGCTGGTCTGGACCTTTAAAGCCCTTTGTGGCTTAGGGCCCTCGTATTTACGGGACCTCCTCTCCTGGTCTGCCCCGCAGAGGACCTTAAGGTCCATGAATAACCATAGTTTAGAGGTCCCGGGTCCTGAGGAAGTCAGACTGTCCTCCACCAGGGCCAGGGCCTTTTCAGTGATGGCTCCGACCTGGTGGAATGCTCTGTCCCATGAGACCAGGGCCCTGCAGGATTTGACCTCCTTCCGTCGGGCCTCTAAGACAGAGCTATTCCGCCTGGCCTTTAATTTGAAATCAGCCTGATCTTTTACTTCCCTTCCTTCCCTCCCCCTCCCCTTTTTTATGAAGATTACCCGCTCTGGGATCCCACAGCTAATTTTCCCCTGGTCTCCTCACTGGCCCAAGTAGGACCAATTCAGCCAGCTAGCCCTGGCGATCATCTAATTGATTTTTGAATTTTATTGGTATTCATGTTTTTATACTGTATTATAATTAAGTGTTTTAAAGTGTTTTAAATTTGTTGTTAGCCACCCTGAGCCCGGTTTTTTAACCGGGAAGGGCGGGGTATAAATATAAATTTATTATTATTATATAAATAAATAAATAAAATAACTAATGATAATAATAATAGCAGAGGACTTGTTGTGCACATAGGTGTGTTCTCAGGGGTTGGGCGTGGCATCTTGCTCCTATTATTATTTTTACTGGCTTTACTGTGGGGGCAGAACATAGCCATGCACTTTCCTCCATGAATTTGCTTATTCCTCTTTTAAAGCCATCCAGCTTAGTAGCCTAATTTCCTGCAGAAATGAGTCCCACAGTTCAACTGTGCTGCACGAAGGACTTCCTCTTTTTTTAAAATAGTTTTTATTAAGAATTTCATCATAATAAATTATCAAAAACAGATCCTCTTCGTTCCCCCCCCATTTTCCCCCTCCCCCATCCCCAAGAGAAACCCTCCCTTCCTCCCCCCAAGACTTCCCTCAGCTCCTCTCTCTGATTTTTCAACACACATTTTTCTCTGCATATTATAAACTTGTAAAGATCCTTAATTTATCTGTCTGTTATGTTAACAATAATAAATTTGTGTATGCTTATTCAAAACCTGCCAAGGAATCCAGTTCATTTTGTTGTTGTTTTTAAAGTAATTTGTAAAAAGTTCCCATTCTTCTTTGAAGCCACAGTTGTCCTTGTCTCGCAGTTTGTATGTCAATTTCGCCAGTTCCACATAATCCATGAATTTCCCTTGCCACTGTCCTTTTCTCAGGATTTCCTCATTCTTCCATCCTTGTGCTATTGGAAAATAAAGAACTTAATTATGTATGCGACAACGGCGGCAAGAGTCTTAATAGCACAAGGACTTCCTCTTATCTGTCCTAGGAATATGTTGTTCTCCCTTCAATTCTCTCTTCTCACAATAGTTGCTGAAGGAAAAGGTAAAGGTAAAGAGACCCCTGACCATTAGGTCCAGTCGTGGCTTACTCTGGGGTTGCGGCGCTCATCTTGCTTTATTGGCAGAGGGAGCCGGCATACAGCTTCCGGGTCATGTGGCCAGCATGACTAAGCCGCTTCTGGCGAACAGGAGCAGCGCACGGAAACGCCGTTTACCTTCCCGCCGGAGCGGTACCTATTTATCTACTTGCACTGGTGTGCTTTTGAACTGCTAGGTGGGCAGGAGCAGGGACCGAGCAACGGGAGCTCACCCCGTCACGGGGATTCGAACCACCGACCTTCTGATCGGCAAGTCCTAGGCTCTGTGGTTTAACCCACAGCGCCACCCGCGTCCCTGTTGAAGGAAAAGCCCCCCCCCCCAAAAAAGAGGAAAGGGAGGAGAGAGAATACCACCCCTGGGGAGAATGCCACCCCTGTCGAGCACCCTGTGCCCTGGGACTCTTGTGCAGGTTCCCCAATGGCAAGGCCGGCCTTACGAAACGAGAACACCCATTGTCGCTGGAGAGAGAGCGCCATTGGGGGCTTGCCTGTGTGTGGTGGCGGCGCCCGTTCACCCGGCAGCTCAGAATGGGGGCCTTGGTGATCCCAAGGGGGTAGAGAGTGTGTGAGGTGGGGGTGGGGATTTCAGTTTCGTTGACCCTAATGGAGCACAGCTTATTTCTGCGCCGTCCCCCAGCTGGGTTCCTGGCGGCCCAGCGCATGGAAGAGTTGGTTTTCCTGTAAAGGCTGTGCGATGCTCTGGTTTGCTAGGAAATGCTCCAATTTTCTTTAATAATTGATGGGCGCTGCCTCGCCAGCCTCGGAGGCTCGGCGAGCGCAGTCATTACCAGCATCCTGGTGTTTTTTCCACCCTCCCTCTCCCTCCTCCTCCCTCCTTCATTCCTTCTGCCTCGAACAGAGAGAGCAGCAATGGCAAGGCTTGGGGGAAACGGGAATGGAATTGAATGCAGGTGTGTTCGCTTGGCCGGGAGGTTCGGAAGGAGGGAGAGAGATTTGCAGACTCAGGGAGTTTCTGGAGGCGTAACTCTTTCTCAAGGAACAGCCTGAGGCAGCCGTCCCCAGTCCAGCCACTTTGGACTACAGTTCCTAGCCAGTGTTCGAAATTTGCCAGGCGCATTTTGCACCTGGCTTCCAACCAAGGTTCCAGGGTGCCAGGATGGTGCCTGAGATCTCCACCATCTGGAGGTGCATGCCAGTGGATTCGGACTGTTTTCGCACACTAGTACCCCACCCTGTGGAATTCTATCCATTATATTTTTATCTGCGCAATCAGAATCAATTTCTGGAACCCAAACACTTTTTCTGTGCAGCCTGAGCAGGAGCAGGGAACGACGTTATAGTGAATTGTTGCAGCTTGCCTTCGCTTACCCACTCCCCACTGTCCTGCTCACAGTTGTGAAGAATATTCCTACGTTATGAATGGTCTGTGACACCATTAAGAAAAAGAGGTGGGAATATATCTGTGGACTGGCCCTGGATAAAGTGACTTTCCCTCTTTAAGTTCTCAAACTCAGCTCTGAACCGTGCGCTCCGTGGAGAAAAAGCTGGGATATAAATGCCATAAATAAGCTCCATATATATATATATATATATATATATATATATATATATATATTCCTTCCAGTAGCACCTTGTTATTGTTTAGTCATGTCCGACTCTTCGTGACCCCATGGACCAGAGCACGCCAGGCCCTCCTGTCTTTGAGAACACTGTCCAACCATCTCGCCCTCTGTCGTCCCCTTCTCCTTGTGCCCTCCATCTTTCACAACATCAGGGTCTTTTCCAGGGAGTCTTCTCTTCTCATGAGGTGGCCAAAGTATTGGCGCCTCAGCTTCAGGATCTGTCCTTCCAGTGAGCACTCAGGGCTGATTTCCTTCAGAATGGAGAGGTTTGATCTTCTTGCAGTCCGTGGGACTCTCAAGAGTCTCCTCCAGCACTGCCTTGCCGTGGCAAAGGGGCTTGAATAACTCAGAGAAGCTATGAGCTCTGCCGTGCAGGGCCACCCAAGATGGACAGGTCATAGTGGAGAGTTTTGACCAAACGTGATCCACCTGGAGCAGGAACCGGCAAGCCACTCCAGTATCCCTGCCAAGAAAACTCCATGGACAAAGACAACAGGCATATAAAAGTAGCACCTTAGAGGCCAACTAAGTTTGTTATTGGTATGAGCTTTTGTGTACATGCACACTTCTTCAGATACCTGCACACGAAAGCTCATACCAGTAACAAACTTAGTTGGTCTCTAAGGTGCTACTGGAAGGAATTGTTTTTATTTTGTTTTGACTACGGCAGACAAACCCGGCTACCTACCTGTAACTATAAATAAGCTATTCAGCTTACCTTCTTAAGGAAGCTGGTGGGGCTAGCCCAGGCATAGACAAACTCGGCCCTCCAGATGTTTTTGGGACTACAACTCCCACCATCCCTGACCACTGGTCCTGCTAGCTAGGGATGATGGGAGTTGTAGTCCCAAAACATCTGGAGGGCCGAGTTTGCCCATGCCTGAGCTAGCCAGACAGAGATGCCAGTCACCAAACTGGCATCCAGCAATCACCATATGGTCGCAATTAGACCCGTGCCAGTTGCAAAACACGCCTGGGGAGTTTCTAAAACTGGCTGCCCCCCTTTTAAATAGAGAATAGGTTCTTTCACATGCCGTGCCAGACCCAGGTACAAGGTGTCTCCTCACATGTTACAAGTATTTGTTGTACACCTCTTGATCTGTGTGGCTCACCTGTGCGTACACACAGGCACACAGACAGCACACTCACCAAACGTAACTTGTGAATAGATGGGTGAGCATGCAGCTCAATCATTGTGCACACCAGTCCTCGGATTGTGCACTCGTTGAATGTAACGTGTGAGCACTCCCACAGAGAGGGGCAGTTGAAGGTTAGCAACTGGGGCTGAAATCCTGCACAGTTAATCCCAGTGGGATTATACTGGTTTTGCTGCATTCAGAGTTTTAGCTCCCCTTCCGACTATAGAATTTGAACTCAGGTCCCTGGAGCCCGTGCGTCTGCCTGTGTCAAAGTTTCTGCCTTGTGTTGCTGATACAACACTTGTTCTCGTGAGATGCCCCTCATGTAACAGCAGGACCAAAGAAAACAAGCTTAAGATCGCGTTTTAGGAGATTTATGCCAAGTATTTGCTGGGGTCTCCCCAACCCCACCCCACCCCCTGCTCGCACCCCCCTATAAAAGCCCCCGCAGTTCCAGAGACTTTATGGCTATTCAGAAATGTTATTTCTCTCTCTCTCTCTCTCTCTCTCTCTCTCTCTCTCTCTCTCTCTCAACTTTCTGCTGCCTCTGGCTTTTAAAAGACGAAATCTGAGATTGCCATAAATCCAGCAGCCCAAAATCTCTGACTCCCGATAAAATCAGGATTGGATTTCTGCCGTTTTGTCACCCTGCTGATCTCCCGTCTTAGTCCTGCGGAGATTTCCCCCAGGGTCATGGTTTTTTCCCGCCTCCCTGGCCCCATCAAGCCCGTCAGAAGGATTCAGGGTTCAAGATGTTCATATCCCATTGTTTCCCTGACCCAAAGAAACCCGAGGCCAAGTGCATTAATAATAACAACATAGTATTATCTATTAAAGCTCTTGGAAATTTCCATCCGTGAATAAAGTTAATGGCTCTTGGGTATTGTTCATGTGTGCGTATACAGAATATCCGAGAGATCCATTACTTTATTTACAGATGGAAACTGTAAAGTGTCTTAATGGGCATTATTATAGGGGCGTGGATTCAGTCGCACACCAGCAAATATAGATTGTGCCGTTAAAGTGGATTTGGTGCCCTTGGAGAACATAATCACTTCTACCCCCCGCTTCACCAAAAAAATTGGGACCGTTTGCTGTAAGGAAAGTGACAGAGATACACACGGAAAAGTGCAGGCCGGCAATTGCTTGAGGCGACACCGGCTAGCCTCCCCAAACAAACCAGAAGGAATGCTCCATAGGCAGGCTGGGGTCTCTCTCAACAAAACCCTCCCATTCATGCAGAGACCAATTTGCACAACAGAACTTCCCTTCCCCCTCTCCCCCCCAAAAAACAGGGTTGGGGTTTTTCCAGAATTTGAACTCAGCTCCCTGGAGCCTGTGAGTCTGCCTTTGTCAGAGTTTCTGCCTTGTGCTGCTGATACAACACTTGTTTTTGTGAGATGCCCCTCGTGCAACAACAGGACCAAATAAAGCAAGTTTTAGATGGCGGTGCAGGGCTTGCAGAGGGAAGAGAAATTCTGTTGCACGAGGAGAAGTCTTTGCCCAACTGGGACTATTTCGGTGGATGTAGCTCCCTGTTAATAGTGTTTTATGGAAGGGGATTGTTTTACTGATGACTTGTAACTGTGTTACAGATGGACCCTAACTTAGACCAAGAGGTGTCTAAGGTGGGACCTTTTGCATGCAAAAGATGTGCTCCTCACTCGACTACATCCCTTCCTAGGAAATTCTCCTTTACTGATCAGATCATCTAGGCTAGTATTACCTACTCTGACTGCCAGCAGCTCCTCAGGCTTTCAGACAGGAGTCTCTCCCAGCCGTACCTTTAATAATAATAATAATAATAATAATAATAATAATATTTTTTTAATTCCATTAAATTCCTTTTTTAACTTTTATATGTTTTAGCTTTTTGCGTGTTGTTTTGAGTCCTGGTCTGGAAAAAAGATAGGGTAATAATAATACCTAGAGATTGATCCTGAAACGTGCAATTTGCGTGTGAGCTCCTGTGTTTATATCCACCTGTCTGCCTTTATTTCAGCAGCTATGTGTAACCCATTTAAAGGAATCAACAACAAATTGAAACTGATATTCCTTTTTATTTCCCCCTGACGCTTGTCTGCAGAAATGGACACTCAGTGCATGAGAGACTTCATTTATTCACAGAGAAAACCATCCAGATTCAGGCATCCATACGTGGAAAGCGGTTTCTACGTCACGAGCTGCTGGCGTTCAAACAGCTTTCAAACAGCCTTTATTTAAGCATCTGCATTTATGCCGAGGAGTTTCAAATCGCACAACTCTCAGAAGGCAGCGCCCACAACATCCTTAGACACGAAATATAATACATAAATATTCCAGGCCCTTGAAAAGGCATCTGTGACAGATAGCTGCGCTGTTATGTAAATCGTAAGAATATGCCGAACTTCTCTTAGAATTGCACTTTTCATTTGAGATTTTGCATTCCCACATTTTCCACAACCGTTCCTGCTTTGGCCATGCTCTCCACTGTTTGGCAAAGACCCTCCTTTCCAGCTGCTAATAAATTTGGTGCACACTCCTGAACTTTTGAGACTTACCTTGCCGTACGAAGCTAAGCAAACCATTTCAGTGTTTGCATACAGCAAAGATCTGTCCGCTCCCCTTTTCTAACCATTCCTTATAGGCTTGCTTATTTGTTTCTGGGGAATTTAAACTCTTGCCTTTCAACGGAGCAATTCCCAAGGCAGCTCGCAACGCGGTTCGTCATAAGGCATTCTTTGCTATCCCAGTGTCCTCCAGATGTTTTGTAATGAAACATCAAATTGACACATACAGTGAGGGGGAAAAGATATTTGATCCCCTGCTAAATTTGCCTGTTTGCCCTCTGACGAAGAAATGACCAGTCCATTAATTTTAATGGTAGGTTTATTGTAGCTGTGAGAGCCAGAATAACAACAGGAAAAACCCCAGAAACCCAGAAGACAAAAGTCAGAGATTGATGTGCATTGCAATGAGTGAAATAAGTATTTGATCCCTTTGCAAAAGATGACTTGGTACTTGGTGGCAAAACCCTTGTTGGCAATTACAGAGGTCAGACGTTTCTTGTAAGTGGCCACCAGGTTTGCACACATCTCAGGAGGCATCAAATTCTGTCTCTCACAGCTACAGTAATCCTACCATTAAAATTATGGACTGGTCATTTTTTCGTCAGAGGGCAAACGGGCAAATTTAGCAGGGGATCAAATACTTTCCCCCCCTTACTGTAGCCCCACACAACCGAGTGTCCCTTAGTCCCCTGGTCAATGGATGGGACCAGGGCTGTAAAATCCGTAGTAATGGAGAGACCAAAGTTCCTGCTTGCCTTTCCATTTCTTCTGATCCTGTAGGCTGTAGCCCATTTTGGGGGGTAGTGTGGGGACCTCGAGTCCTGGGGCAGGCATGTCTAGGTCCGATGACTCCCCAGGAACATTGGCTGGGTGGAAATATACAAGTGGGTCTGGCTGTCCTTGCCTCTCATCCGAGTAGACCCCAGGTCGAGGCAGGGCTGGGCCATGATATAACCCATCAAACGCCCTCCTCCTTCAGTGAGGTGCATCCTAAATATACCCAGTGGCCGGCGGCAGCATAGTGGGAAACAAATGGCTGCCTTTCAGAGGATTTCAGTATAATTGAATAACTGGGTGCACTCTTCCCACCTTGGGTCAAATCTACGCTTCCAGGTGGCATAAGAAAGCAGCAGAGATAGCGCAGGATAGTGCACACCCCGGAAATGATCTCTTTCAGCTTCTGCCTTCTGGAAGAAGGTCCAGGGTTATAAAGACTAGGACTAGCCGCCTTAGAAACAGTTTCTACCCAAATGCAATTCTGGTTTTAAATGCAGTGTAAGGAGTCTCTGTGGGAGTATACTGTATTTAAAAATGGGGTATCAGAGTTTTTAGGGCGCTAACCAGGCTGGGATAGCAGGCTTGTTGGGTTTTGAACGTTTTATGTAGATTTTTCAGTTTTGTTGTTCTGTATGGGACAATGACAATAAAGATTATCGTACCATATCGTATTCTTTAGCCATGATTCCTACTGTGCTGGGCCCGGGGGTAACCCATGAGACATGGTCCAGGACCAGTCCAGAATCTGAAGGTTCCGTCTAGGAGTCAGTCTGACAGGGCCAAGACAGGAAACCAGGCAAGGACAGGTACAGGATTTCAGGCAGGATCTGGCATACAGCAATGTTGCTCCTGCAACCTGGGGCGGGGTCTGACAGCCTTTTATCTTTGTCGTGGTAGTGGCCGGTCCTGATTCTCTTTTCTCACCTCCTCCTCTTTTCTCACCTTCTGGCGACTCACCTCCCTGTCTCGCCCGAAGGCGAGCACTCCTCCTACAAGTACTCAGGTCTCTCCTTCTCTCAGACCTGAGTCTCTGCAGCTCAGGTTTCTAGACCCAGGGGCCGCCTCAGCCTCCCCTGACCCAACTGGTAGTGGAGCAGCTGTAAGTGATGGCCCAGCTGGAGGCAACGAGGTCATCCCCACATCTGGAGCCAGGGCAGGCTCAGGCCCCTGTCTCGGCCCAGCTGGTGCTTGTTGCAGAGGAACCTGTGCAGACTGGGGCTCTTCGGGATCAGGCCCCAGACTAGGTTCAGATGAGGCAAAGGATCCGGTGTGGACTGAGACTCCTCTGGTTCCGAGTCCCAAGCCATCACACCTGCATTGCGGGGGTTGAGCTAGATGACCCCTGGGTGTATCTTTCACGATCCTAACGTGATTCCTAGTCACCTGGAGCTGCTCAGAAAATTAGGGCGGGGGGAAATTAAGGAGAAGGGACAGGCATTTGTTGACAGTAGGGGTGTGATGGGTCTAGGGTGGTGTGGTGGTGGGGAGATAGTGGGAGAGACCCAGTTTTTACCCCCAGGGAACTGGGTCCTAAGCAAGAAGCAGGCGAGATTTCCCTTGATCCCCCCCCCAAGTTATCTATATAACTTACAAATCTCTCCCTCTCTCTCTGCTCCCACCCTGCTTTTTAGCTAAACGGACACCCAGAGAGCAGCCTAGGAAGAGTCAGTGGGTGGAAGAGTAATTTACCTAGGAGATTATGCTGAGGGGGAAGAGAGATTGTCTTACTTTCTTGTCTGTGGGCTGAAGGTTGGGAAGGAAATTTGCCTCTTGTTTTTAACGAGGGCTGGCCCCCTCTCCCTGCATTTCCCTCTGATTGAAACGCTGGAGCGAAAGAGCCTTTTTTGGCTGCACGGAGGAGATTCTTGAAGATGGGGCTGGGGGGAGAGGAGCGAAGGAGCTGGTTGTCAAAACTGATCCTTCAATCAGCAGGGAACCTGCACAAGCTCTTTTTCTTTCACAGGGTATTTTTAGAGCCAAAAGGTTGCTGGGAGCACAGAAATCCAGAAGGGAAGTTCCCAGAAAATCACACTTTTTTTGACGTCCGGGTGGGTTTTCTGACTTGGGCCGCTGGGTGCCGATCTTGGCTGAGATGGTCATGTGTTTATGTCAGTGCTAATAAACTGTTTTGTTTTTTTAAAAAAAACAACCATCCCACAATGTGTAAAATTAGGACCAGTGGCAGAGTGCATCGTTGATTAATCATCTGCCTTTTATCTGATTGATTAAATTTAAATAAATTTGCATATTGCCCAAAACCCCTGTCGCTGCCTTCTTCGGATACTGGAGAAAGTGCGAGATAACTCACACCTTAAGCAAGCAGATGGTGCGACCTCAAAGCATGTTTACTCAGAAGTGAGCCCTACTGGGTTAAACGGGATTTACTCGCCGGTAGTATGTTTGAAATTACAGGCAATAGCAGCCAGTTGTTACTGGAAAGAAATGTTGTCTTGGATATTGTCATTCCCTGTTTCAGCTTCAGAAAATAAAAAAGGACCCTTAGATCTGAGATGCACCCTCCCTCTGGTCTGTAACTTGCCCGTTCCTTCTCTGAAGGATATAAAAGAGTCCTAGAATCATATAATTGTAGAGTCAAAATCGGTCCCAAGGGCCATCTAGGGCGAAGATGCTGTTTTTTTAGAGGGGAGCACCAGTCTCTGTGTTGACCAAGTGTTTGCTACTGCTTCTCAGTGTTAGAAACTCAGCTATATAAGCTAGGTGCAAAATGGCTCCTTAAGCCAGGCTGCCCCAATGGAATGTCAAGTTGCCATTTTGGGGCCAGATGTCTCGAAAGTTGTATTTTTCAGCACAGTGGTACCTTGGTACTCCAACGGCTTGGCTCCCGGACAAATCAGCTCCCAAACGCCGTAAACCCGGAAGTAAGTGTTCCAATTTGCAAACATTTTTTGGAAGCCGAACGTCTGACGCAACTTCCGCTTGAGTGCAGGAAGTTCCTGCAGCCAATCGGAAGCCATGCCTTGGTTTTTGAACCGTTTCAGGAGTAGAACAGACTCCCAGAATGGATTAAGTTTGAGAACCAAAGTGCCACTGTATTACTTTTGATTGTGCAGATAAAATATCACTGATAGAATTCTACAGGATGTGTTTTTAGTGTGTGAAAACAGTCACGTTCCAAGGATCCCCAGGCATGCATCTCCAGATGGTGGATATGTCAGGTGCCCAGACATCTTCACTTGGTTGCAAGCGGCCAATAGCCACTGCTTCTTCTGTAGAGATAGGTTTAACTCTTTGTTTGGGTTGGTTGGTTTTTAGTAACTAGTTACCATATTTTTTTAGGGGTCCCTTTATAGGGATGCAGGTGGCACTGTGGGTTAAACCACAGAGCCTAGGACTTGCCAATCAGAAGGTCGGCGGTTCAAATCCCCGCGACGGGGTGAGCTCCCGTTGCTCGGTCCCTGCTCCTGCCAACCTAGTAGTTCGAAAGCACGTCAAAGTGCAAGTAGATAAATAGGTACTGCTCCGGCGGGAAGGTAAACGGTATTTCTGTGTGCTGCTCTGGTTCGCCAGAAGCGGCTTAGTCATGCTGGCCACATGACCCGGAAGCTGTACACCGGCTCCCTCGGCCAATAAAGCGAGATGACCGCCGCAACCCCAGCGTCGTCCGCGACTGGACCTAATGGTCAGGGGTCCTTTAACTTACCGTATTTTTCACTCCATAAGACGCACCTTTTTCTTCCTAAAATGTAAGGGTAAATGTCTGTGCATCTTATGGAGTGAATGTCTGGTCCCTGGAGCTGAATTGCCCACCTGTAGTCTAAAGTTGAACATTCCTCTCTGCCATCTCATCTCCATCTCCGTCAGGTTGTTGGGTGGACCAAGCCTGGGTTTGCCTGGGAAAAGCCCAAATGTATGGAGGCTGCGTAGCCATCATTACTAAATGGGGCTTCATTGTTCAGGCGCAGTATATCTCTGAATATAGTGCTGAGGATGGAGAGAAAACAAGGAGCAAACGTGAGGATGGACAGGTTCGGTTTCACATTTTTCCACTCATGCAATTCTCCCCATTTTCACATCTGTGTTTCTGTGTGTATGGGGGGAAAAACACTCTTTGTGAAAATTCAGCTGCAGCTGCGTGAGAATCTCTCCTTACACATCTTTGTATGCAATTTTGCCTAATATACCCTCTTTTGCAAAGGATTTTCCCCTCCCTTTTATAATGTTTATTTGTTTGCTGCTTCCAGAAATACATGCATTTCTATGTATACTTAACTACAGTATGTGCATTTTTTGGCCAGGGAAGGTTGCGTTGCAAAATTCAGAACAATATAGATTTCCAAAAAAGAGAAGTTGTGTTTCATTCTTCCTGCTGTTCTGAAAGTGCGAATTAGACCTTTAAATGCGAACTGAATTAATTTTTCTCCCCCATCTCGAGTCAGGGCCAAAGCTCTTGAGGGCTTTTTTTATATAAATCAAAACCAGGATCTAGAGTTGCCAACTGATTATTTTTTTTAAGCATTAAAGGAAGGACAACAATAAAAAAAAAACTGGCTTGCATTTAACAGCAGCTTGATTCTCATGGAGATTAAATATGACCGTTTGTTAACAGCTGCAGATCAAGCTGTTGTGATATGCGAAGGGGCAGGTCAAGAACTTTGGCAGTTCTACCTGGGAGAGAATAAGGTGCAAATTCCGTTTACTCTGAACTTAAGTTGACTTCAGCGCTAAGCAAAGGCGCCTGAGACTGATGCATTGCCTCAGAAATTCGATAGGCGCTTTGGGGGGCAATTTTGGCTGGAGAAGTGGTGCAGGGGTTTACATCTAGCACGCATATAATTCCCCTTTTCCCCTAGGCTCACTTTAAATTCTGAAGCAACAGGGGAAGATCCAGTCCGCAAGCGCTTCTGGAATGTGTAAATTGACTCTGCCATCCCGGTAGGATTCCTGTTCCTTTTCGTAGCTGTGTGGCAGGCGGAAATTCTGCCAGGGAATTCTGCTGCAGGGAAAACAGTGCCTGTTCAATTTCTGCCTGGCAGGCTAATGATAAAGGCACAGGAAGCTCCGGCGGGAAAGGTGGCAACCGTTGCCACAACCTTGTGCAATAGTTGCTCCTGCGCCCACTTGAAATCCGGAGCCGTAAATATCTTCTCTCTGTTGGGCCGTCGGAATATCAGAGGCGGCCTTGCTCCCTTGGCCAACTTTCAAGAAGTCAAGGGACAAACAGAGGTGGTCCTGGTACCTTCACCTCGAAGACCATAAAAATCAGAGCCTGAGCACATTCCACAAAACCCACCCTGTGAAGGTTGCGTTTGACAGCCAGGAAGCCTTAAACCAGGCATGTCCTCCATTTCAGGGGCCTAATATGGTCTGCCGGTCTATTTAATTCAGCCCCTGTGGCAGTATATGTCCTGGGGCAGGCTTCCTCAACCTCGGTCCTCCAGATGTTTTGAGACTACAATTCCCAGCATCCCTGACCACTGGTCCTGCTAGCTAGGAATCATGGGAGTTGTAGGGCTGAGGTTGAGGAAGCATGTCCTGGGGTAAAATCCTTTAAAAAGCTAAAAAAAAAAAAAGCTCAGCAACATCAATCCTAAGAAAAGCGCAACAACTTTGGACTTTGGTTGGCCCTTGCGCATGTTCACTTCATCAAATCTGGCCCTCTTTGAAAAATGTTTGGGCACCCCTGCCTTAAACAAGTGTGGCTAACTTAATGGAACTGGATGTTTTGATTGGCTGCGCCTTTTCTTTTCAATAGCCTTCACTTTCCTCTGGAACATGGGCAGGGCAGGAATAAGTCACATGGAAGACGGAGCAAGCTTGTTTTCCACTGCTCCAGGGGCGAAGACCTGAACCAGTGGATTCAAAGGTCAAGAACGGAG
Organism: Podarcis muralis; assembly: GCF_964188315.1. Lineage (NCBI taxonomy): Eukaryota > Metazoa > Chordata > Lepidosauria > Squamata > Lacertidae > Podarcis > Podarcis muralis. The sequence goes on from NC_135663.1 coordinate 3,870,192, forward strand.
ATCCCGACTGAATATTAGGAAGAACTTTCTTTTCCCATTGGCCCATTGTGTAATTGATGGAGAAAGTGACTTCCTTACACACACACACAAAATCTTCTTTCCAACGAAGAGAGGGCAAGACAGACAAACATTTTCTCCACAAGTCAGGAGGGTGGTTTGTTGTGAAGATTCAGGGGATACACAGGCCCAGCTAGAAATGAGCCCCAAATTTCTCATATATTCTCTAGAAGCTCAGAGGGTTAGTCTACATTGGGGAGAGATCAGGCCCCTCGACTCTTGGGCAGAAGGGGATAGCATTGAATATATATTTGAGGGCGGCTGGCAGGCAAATGGGCTTCTTCTAAATTTTGCCCCTCAAACTGGAACGGTCTTCCCTCGGGAGGTTGTGGATGGTAAGAGTTGTTTGGCAGTGGAACTGTCTCCCTCGGAAGCTGGTGGGCTCTTCTTCCTTGGAGGTTTTTAAGCAGAGCTTGGATGGCCATTTGTCCTGGATGCTTGAGCTGAGATTCCTGCATTGCAGGGGGTTGGACTAGATGACCCTTGGAGTCCCCTCCGACCCAACAATTCTAGGATTGATGCGACCCAGAGGCCCAACCCCTCTTGATGTGGCCAGCGGGACTGGGAAGAATGCTAGCCATGGCTTCCCCAGCAACACAACGCATGCACAGTAGTGTCTGTTGCCCCACGGTTCCCTGCTTCTCTATGCATGCACAGTAAAGCAGGGGGGCCAACATAATGTGCTCCAGATGTTTATTTACTGCGTTTTTATTTTAACATTTGTATACCACCCTTCGGGATGCGGGTGGCGCTGTGGGTTAAACCACAGAGCCTAGGACTTGCTGATCAGAAGGTCGGCGGTTCGAATCCCCGCAATGGGGTGAGCTCCCATTGCTCGGTCCCTGCTCCTGTCAACCTAGCAGTTCTAAAGCACGTCAAAGTGCAAGTAGATAAATAGGTACCGCTCCGGCGGGAAGGTAAATGGCGTTTCCGTGCGCTGCTGGTTCGCCAGAAGTGGCTTAGTCATGCTGGCCACATGACCCGGAAGCTGTACACCGGCTCCCTTGGCCAATAAAGTGAGATGAGCGCCACAACCTCAGAGTTGGTCAAGACTGGACCTAATGGTCAGGGGTCCCTTTACCTTTACCTTTATACCACCCTTCATCCAAAGATCTCAGGGCGGCTATAGCACAAGAGGGCAGATTGCAGCATCTCCCTCATCCCTTCCAACTCTGCAATTCTATGATTCTAAGTGTGCAGTAGGATCTTCCCATTTTTGCTTTTTCCAAAGTTGGCAGGTACTCCACACCGTCTGTGACCAGAGCATAGGGCTGGTTCTGAGTTCGGGTTCTCAGGCCAGGTCCAGAGGGCTCCTGTGCGGCCCGGAGGGTCCTGTGTCGGGGCCTCTGCAAGGCCTTTTTATATATATTCTGCCTGTGCAACATCAGCGCTGATAAGAGCGAGAAAGCCCAGGCGACTCGGCTACACGGCACGCCAGGTTTTATTACAAGCTAGTCTGAGCTCTGAGCTGAAGGTCTCCCAGGAGAGAGCTTGTTTCCTTTCCAAAGTCATCACCGCTCTAAGCGGTGGAACAAAATTCAGCATTCAAAGTGCAAGGCAGGCTGCACAGTGGCCTCTTCGAAACAGAGCGTTTTGAGTAAAATTATATAAATAGGGGAGCAGCTCATATTCTTTTCCCTTTTTTTTCTAGTAAAGCCGAGGTGTTTCTAGGCTTGATTTGAAACTGCTCTCTGTGCTTTGGAGACGCAGCGTCTTCAAAGTCATTATTATTATTTATTAAATTGGGTTACAGCCCTTTATCCGAAGGTCACAGTTCACAACGTCAAAATGCAAAATATGAAAATGAAAAGCTGACTTCCGCGTAACAGTTTGTTGTGGACTCTGTGCCTCTCTAAGCGTGGCGGAAAGGGGGGGCTGACCACCTCCCTTGCTTACAAGAGACCTCCGGTACAATCCCCTCCAGTCTAGGTGTGGCTGGGAAAACTTCTGCCACTCCGTGTAGACATTGCTAAGCTAGATGGACCCAATGGTCTGATTCTGTATAAGGCAGCTTATACCAAAAACAGAAAAATCTCCCCAATATTCCCAGCATGGTTCTCCTCTTAAGGCCTTTTGCAGTCCTGGTGTTCTATGAGAAGGAATTTTGGGGGGAATCCCAAAGAGAACGTTCCTTTTTCTCGAAAGGGCTTTTCAGCTGCAAGATCGAGTGTGAAGGAAAAAGGAAGGAGGTTTTCTAAGAAGCTGCCCTCTCGGGTGAATGTCAGCCGATCGCTTTCTGCAGACACTATAGAGACTTTCAGGCTTGCTGTCCTTCTCTTCCACCCAACTCCCCGCCTCACCGCAACCTCTGACAGTTGATTTGAAAAGTGGTCTGGCAGACAGCAGCACACGGCCTGACAATCTCTGATCTCCCTTCTCCTTTTCTAAGGCACATTTATTGCAAGTTGGTTTGTATTCTGGGCACTAGAGAGACAGCTGCACAAAGGTGGGACCCATAACCTCTTAAGACACTCCTCGCCCTCCAAAAAAATTTTGGACTACAACTCCCATCAGCTCCAGAGAAGCATGCAAGATGCCAGCTTTGCGGAAGGCCACTTCCAAGGGGACCAGCTGATCAGCTGCAACCCACACATGCAGGTTGCTGATGTGTGGGGCTGAAGTCTACATCCCAGTTTACATTTCTGCATTGCAGCGGGTTGGACTAGATGAGCTTTGGGGGTCCCTTCCAACTCCACAATTATTCTGTGATTCTATGCACATCGTTTCTTTTGTGCTATTGTCATAGTCGTCACCTTCTCCTCTTCTGCTATTATAACAACTTCCACATACAGTATAAAGCACAATCTTGCAAGAGGCTCCACTGATTTGGGTTGGATTGTTTGGCAAATGCTCAGATCTTTTCCACTGATATAAAGGGTTTATAAATAATAATAATAATAATTTTATTATTTATACTCTGCCCATCTGGCTGGGTTTCCCCAGCCACTGTGGGCGGCTCCCAGCAAAATAAAACATCAAACACAATAAAACATCAACCGTTGAAAACTTCCCTGTACAGGGCTGCCTTCAGGTGTCTTCTAAAAGTCAGGTAGTTGTTTATTTCCTTGACATCTGACAGGAGGGCGTTCCACAGGGCGGGCGCCACCACCGAGAAGGCCCTCTGCCTGGTTCCCTGTAACTTGGCTTCTCACAGTGAGGGAACTGCCAGAAGGTCCTCGGAGCTGGACAGTGTCCGGGCAGAACGATGGGGGGGGGGGGAGACGCTCCTTCAGGTCTACTGGACCAAGGCCATTTAGGGCTTTCAAGGTCAGCACCAGCACTTTGAATTGTGCTCAGAAATGCACTGGGAGCCAATGTAGGTCTTTCAAGACCGGTGTTATGTGGTCTCGGCGGCCGCTCCCAGTCACCAATCTAGCTGCCACATTCTGGGTTAGTTGTAGTTTCCAGTTCACCTTCAAAGGTAGCCCCACGTAGAGCGCATTGCAGTAGTCCAAGCAGGAGATAACCAGAGCATGCACCACTCTGGCGAGACAGTCTGCGGGCTTTGACCTGCGCCTCCATGGACAGCTGTGAATCCAGAATGACTCCCAGGCTGCGCACCTGGTCCTTCAGGGGCACAGTTGCCCCATTCAAGACCAGGGAGTCCTCCACACCTGCCTGCCTCCTGTCCCCCAAAAACAATACTTCTGTCTTGTCAGGATTCAGCCTCCATCTGTTAGCCATCATCCATCCTCTAACCACCTCCAGACACTCACACAGGACATTCACCACCTTCACTGGTTCTGATTTAAAAGAGAGATAGAGCTTCATCCCAACTGGACTGAGCTCAGAGAGTGAGATCACAAATATGAGAGCCATTGATTGCATTATTTGATATTGGTTTGCAATGTGCTTTTAATGCTGAGCTTGTGCGAAAACTATTTCCAGTCCGAATGGGATATGTTCAGGTTTAAAAATGTGGCCAGTCAGTATATAAGAACCGAGCTCAGTTTTAGGGTCTTGCTTATAAATGCACCAGCAGCCATATACCTGGCATTGCTTGGGAAGTCTAAGAAACCAAAAAAACCAGGGAGTTTTGAAATTTGTGGTTAAAATCAGCACAGTTTTGAAAGGTTCAGTCTGCTGTCTTGATGCCAAGTGGCATCCAATTCTACCCAAGCAGATAAAAACCCGCTTCTTAATCTCTGGAGCCATGGAATTGAAGAGTTGGAAGGCACCCCAGTGATCATCTAGTCCAACCCCCTGCAATCAAGGAATCTTACTTTTGTTGGCATCTGTCTGTCTCGAGAGACAATTGAAGGGTGCGCCATCAGGGGGTGAAGTCAAACAATTAGAGAATTACAACACCTGCTGTGACTGTAGAGACCGATACAGGAGAGACATGTTTTATTGCAGGTGTGGCAGATAAAGGGGTCAGTAGGCAGTAATCACAGCTCCAAAATGCCTGGACGATGGCCATGCCCGCTCCATTGGCAAGCCTCCAATGAAGGAGAGTCTACTGTCTTCCCAGGTGGTCTGTTCCACGGTTGAACAGCTCTTACCGTCATGCAAAATTTGGTTGTGATATCTTAAGAGGTGCCCATCTGCCTTGCAAACAAACTTTCCAAAATACTTAATAGATTAGCATGCACGGAGCCGGCCGTGTCACAGCAATGAGTTGGACAGGCGTAGGGTATCTGAATATGGTTTTCCCAGCAGTGATGTATGAAAGTGAGAGCTGGACCACTCTCTCTGATCGCTGAAGAATTGATGCTTTTGAATTCTGGTGCTGGAGGAGACTCTTGAGAGTCCCATGGACTGCAAGAAGATAAACCTCTCCATTCTGAAGGAAATCAGCCCTGAGTGCTCACTGGAAGGACAGATCGTGAAGCTGAGGCTCCAAGACTTTGGCCACCTCATGAGAAGAGAAGACTCCCTGGAAAAGACCCTGATGTTGGGAAAGATGGAGGGCACAAGGAGAAGGGGACAACAGAGGACGAGATGGCGGGACAGTGTTCTCGAAGCTACCAGCATGAGTTTGACCAAACTGCGGGAGGCAGTGGAAGACAGGAGTGCCTGGCGTGCTCTGGTCCAGGGGGTCACGAAGAGTCGGACAGGACTCAACGTCTAAACAACCTGGCCTTTTAAATGTGTGGGGAGGATGTGTTGGTTTCTTTTAATGCATGTTGCATTTTTATTTTGCAAACCGCCCTGTGATCTTGAAATGAAGGGTGTTCATATGCTTTTAATAACAGGGTCCACCTTCTATCCCTACAAGGTGCCGCTCCAAAGAGGTGCCACCCGCTGCCTCTCAAGGCCTGAGTTCCCAGAGTCCTCTTCACTTTCCATGCACATGAATTAACCGTTGCAGCTACAATGCCACAAACGTGCGCGCTTCATTCATCCTCAGGAATGCACCTGCCCCCAGGTGCCTGCAGTTGCAGTGCGTGGCCAAAAGGAGGCGCCAGTCAAACGTGTGGTTGAATTCGGGGGGGGGGGGTAGAAGCTTGGTGACACCTTAATTCGTCCAGGGCCTGGATGTCTCCAGGTTGCGATATTTGGCAGTGCCTGGCTCCACGGGTAGCCAAGCTCCCGCACTGCGGTGTGCAGAACCAGGCCACCTGGCCTGGCATACGTCCCCCATCCCCTGGCAGTTTGCCCCGTCACGTGGCAGCCATGCCTTCAACAGAGACGTCTGGCGTATTTGTTTCAGCCTGGGGGAGCAGTGGCAGGAGGTGGCTGCACCTGTTGGACTTCTGCCTGCCGTGCGCTGAGAGAAGGGAGCATGATAGAAACCTGAAGGAGCGTCTCCACCTCCATTGTTCTGCCCGGACACTGAGGTCCAGTGCCGAGGGCCTTCTGGCAGTTCCCTCCCTGCGAGAAGCCAAGTTACAGGGAACCAAGCGGAGGGCCTTCTTGATAGTGGCACCCGCCCTGTGGAATTCCCTCCCACCAGATGTCAAAGAGAAAAACAACTCCCAGACTTTTAGAATACTTTTAGAAGGCAGCCCTGTTTAGGGAAGCTTTTAATGTTTAATAGGTTATTGTATTTTAGTGTTCTGTTGGAAGCTGCCCACAGTGACTGGGGAAACCCAGCCAGATGGGCGGGGTATAAATAAATTATTATTATTATTATTATTATTATTATTATTATTATTATTATTACCTTAACCTCCGCTTTGCCCGTGTGAACTGGGGCTGAGATTCTGTTCCCGAGGGACAGTGCTTCCTGCAGTTGGCAGAACAAGCCAACAGGTGGCATCCTTTTATCAAGTGTGCCCAGGGACGATATTTGGAGGGTCGGGTTTTGATGGGGTCAGTGACATAATCTGAGGAGCCTTGCCCTTGCCCCTGAGGGTCTGGACTGTGCCTTCTCCAAGAAGGGAGTAAGGCCCCAATGCCCCCTCCCACAAAAAAAGAACCTTGCTGTGCCATTACTAGACAGAAAATCAACCAAGGAAGCTTTCATCTTCCCCATCCATCATCCTTTTACTACAGTGGTTCTCCAAGGGTGTGGCAGGAGAGGGTTGCAAGCGCAGAGGGAAATTTCAAGGACGATCAAAGGAACAACCAAACATTTCAGTGTTGTATAGTTTAGTAGCTATTTTATTTTATTTGCAGAATATGGATAGCTATCTTTTCCAAAGGAGAGCAAAAGAATCAAGTGAAACTGGGGACCAGCCTAGTTGTGTTTTCCAACGTATTTCTTATCAGTTAAGAAATTCAGTGTGGCACGAGCAATTTTTATCTTATTTTTTTATAATTTTTATTAAATTTTCTGTTTTACAATTTAGAATACTTGTTTAAACACCTTTAAAATATCAGTGACTTCCCCCCTTCTCTTTCCATGGTTCATTTTGCATATCATAAATCCCGACATATTTTACACAAATTATACCATTCAGTATTCCTTTATTACATCCATCAGAACTTTTTTACGCTGTTGAATTTATCTTAACGCTGCCCACGTTTTCAAGTGCACACAGTTCCCCCCATGTATTCAATAAACGTTTTCCAGTCTTCTCCAAACGTTATGTTCTTCTTGCTCTCTTATTCTATATGTTAAGGCTGTAATCTGCGCATTTTCCGTCAGCTTAAGTTGCCAATCTTCTTCGGTTAGGACCTTGCTCGTTTTCCATTTGGGGACTAACGAAACACGGGCTGCAGTAGTGGCATACATAAATAACGTTTATGAGCAATTTTTTATCTGCGTGCCCCAGAGGAAAAAAAGTTTGAGAATCACTGTATTACTACGACACTTCAATAAAACCATGCACAATAGATATTTATTTGTTCATTCACAATAAATATTTATTTGTTCATTCATTTAAAAAACCCCAGATTTCTTTATTTCTTTATTGTGTTTCTACCCCATCGTCCAAGGAGCTGAAGGTGGTATTGCGTCTCTCTCCACCTCCTCATTCAGTCCCAACAACAACCCTACGAGGTAGGCTAGGCGGAAAAGCTTTGACTGGCCCAAGGTCCGGCAGGCACTAGGTTGGCGAAGGCTGGCATAGATATCCCCATATCCTGCTCTCCCTTTCATTTAGGCTTGTGGGGGGCTGGTGGCAGGGAAGGGGGCTTCTGGCTGGAGTTTCCGCCTCTCCTGACCGGCTTCTCCTTTCCGTCTCTCCCTCGCAGTGGCGTTGGGCTGGCTCGGGCCCATTTTGAGAAGCAGCCTCCGTCCAACCTCAGGAAATCCAACTTTTTCCACTTCGTCTTGGCCATGTACGACCGGCACGGGCAGCCTGTGGAGATCGAGAGGACGTCTTTCATCGACTTCGTGGAGAAGGACAGGGTATGGAGCCAATCGGGTTGCGCGGTCGTTTCTCTCCTCCCCCCCCACCCCCCCACAAAAAAAAACCAACCCTCAAGAGGTCAGATTTGAGGCATCATATCCACATGGCCGCAACCATGGAATGGACTCCAACTACAATTCTGTTATTCCCTTGGAAGGTTGTGGGCTCTCCTTCCTTGGAGGTTTTTAAGCAGACGGCCATCTGTCATGGATGCTTCAGCTGAGATTCCTGCAATGCAGGGGGCTGGACTAGTTGATCCTCAGGGTTCCTTTCAACTCTACAGTTCTATGATTCTGTGAACCGTGTCCCTCCCCTACTCATGCTCACCTCCGCCATACAATGGAAGTTGACCTCTGGGGCCTTTCCAGAAACCAAGATGGCGGCCCCCAGGGCCATGGGTTCAACGCCATTGGATGGGGCGCTGTGGCTCCAGACCTGGATAGAGTGCCCAGGTGCAATGGGGGGACAGCTGTAGGGCTGAGGACTTAGAAGTGGGAATTTCAGCTTTCCCAGTGATTGGTTCAAAATCAGCAAGTCTGAACCTCACCCCTGCTGTGGTCGTGGCCTGGCTATCTTAGTCTCACTGCCCACCCCTATGCAATTTGAGAATAACAGTACCACTACTACTACTACTACTACTACTACTACTACTAATAATAATAATAATTTATTACTTATACCCCACCCATCTGGCCGGGCCTCCCCAGCCACTCTCGGTGGCTCCGGCGGGAAGGCCTCCGGCGGGAAGGTAAACGGCGTTTCCGTGCACTGCTCTGGTTCGCCAGAAGCGGCTTAGTCATGCTGGCCACATGACCCGGAAGCTGTACGCCGGCTCCCTCGGCCAATAAAGCGAGATGAGCACCGCAGCCCCAGAGTCGGCCATGACTGGACCTAATGGTCAGGGGTCCTTTACCTTTTTAAACATTAAAAACTTCCCACCTTTCAGAGTTATTGTGAAGGACTCCTAAGATAATGTGTGCAAACTGCTTTGCATATTCTCAAAAATCGACTTCTTCTGATGGTGAGACGGATGTAAGAATAAATTGGCTTTTTCTTTATTTCTTCAAATATTTCATAGAATCGGAGAATTGTAGAGTTGGAAGGGAACACGAGGGTTATCTAGTCCAACCCCCTGCAATGCAGGAATCTTTTTCCCCAACATGGGTTTCGAACCCACAACCCTGAGATTAAGAATCTCGTGCTCTACCAACTGAGCTTCTCCTAGCATTGATTCATCATATTTTGATCCTGCCTTTTCTCCACGGCACCTTTCGTTGTTTGCCTCCAAACTTTATCCTCACATCGATCCTGCGATGTAGGCAAGGCAAAAAGTCAGGGGTCTCACGGCTGGCAGATGATTCGAATCCGGGTCTCGCTACTGCAAGATGGCAGAGAGTCTTAAGCTACGGCGTGTGTTTTCAAAATAATATTTTGTCCTTTTCTTTCAGGAGCAGACAGGAGAGAAAACCAACAATGGCATCCACTACCGGTTACAGCTTTTGTACAGTAACGGTAAGGAGCGTTATATAATAATAATAATTTATTATTTATACCCCGCCCATCTGGCTGGGCTTCCCCAGTCACTCTGGGTGGCTTCCCAAAAAAATATTAAAATACTGTAATACATCAAACATTAAAAGCTTCCCTAAACAGGGCTGCCTTCAGATGTCTTCTAAAAGTCTGGTAGTTGTTGGTCTCTTTGACATCTGGTGGGAGGGCGTTCCACAGGGCGGGTGCCACTACCGAGAAAGCCCTCTGCCTGGTTCCCTGTAGCTTTGCTTCTTGCAATGAGGGAACCGACAGAAGGCCCTCGGCACTGGACCTCAGTGTCCGGGTAGAACGATGGGGGTGGAGACGCTCCTTGAGATATACTGGACCAAGGCCGCTTAGGGCTTTAAAGGTCAGCACCAACACTTTGAATTGTGCTCAGAAACGTACTGGGAGCCACTGAAGATCTTTCAGGACCGGTGTTATATGGTCTTGGCGGCCGCCCCCAGTCCCCAGTCTAGCTGCCGCATTCTGGATTAATTGCAGTTTCCGGGTCACCTTCAAAGGTAGCCCCACATAGAGCACATTACAGTAGTCCAAGAGGGAGATAACCAGAGCATGCACCACTCTGGTGAGACAGTCTATAGGCAGGAAGGGTCTCAGCCTGCGTACCAGACAGAGCTGGGAGACAGCTGCCCTGGACACAGATTTGACTTGTGCCTCCATGGACAGCTGCGAGTCCAAAATGACTTAGCGTTGCTGGCTAATTCGCTATGTTTGCATGGCGTTTTTTCAGGGGGACCCAGAAAGCAGATGACTTAAAACAATTAAAACTAGCCTCCTCCGCTTGATGCCCTGTATATATTTCAAAACACAATTCCCAATATTATTATTACCTGCGCTTCACCCTAAGATCCCAGGGCGGGTGACGTCAATTTAAAAAACACCATCGATAATAAAGCACAATATGTTTTTTTTAATGCATAAAAAAAATCAGTGTAAAACAACTTAAAATTTCATAACTGATTGCAAAAAGAGCTGCATCATCCAGAAGCTGTGCAATGAAGCTGCCAGGCCCACTTCTGTGGGGAGTTCCTCAGATTAGGGGCCACCACAGAAAGACCCTCTTCCCCCACCCCCAGGCCACCACTACCACCCCGAACCTCTGGGGGCAGAGGAACTACTAAGAGCTCCCCCTGCCGATCTTAGTACCCGAGAGGGGATTTAGGAAAGGAAAGGGGCGTCTCTCAGGTATTTGGGGCCTCAGTTGTTTAGCCGCTTGAATTGGACCCAGGAATCATCCCTGACTACAACTCCCATCATGCAGAGTGTGGAGACGTAGGCATGCAAAAAAGCAGCCCTCTTTGCTCCAGCAAAGTTGCTGCATCCATTCACTGCACTAAGCAGGGGTCCTCCAAGTGGCTTGGACTACAATGCCCATCAGCCATCATGCGAGCTCCAAGTTTAGGCTTTTCAGAGTCTCTTAAGTACCCATTCAAGGCTCAGCCCTCACCGGCTCACATATCATTAGAAAAGAATCACGGTTAGATAACCATCATTGCAGACGGATGCAAGTAGTTTAGTTTTATTTCATTCTCGGTAGTATCGCCCGCCCTGTGGAACGCCCTCCCACCAGATGTCAAGGAAATAAGCAGCTATCTTATTTTTAAAAGACATCTGAAGGCAGCCCTGTTTAGGGAAGTTTTTAATTTTTGATGCTGTATTGATTTTAACACTAGATTGGCAGCTGCCCAGAGCGGCTGGGGAAACTCAGCCAGATGGACAGGGTATAAATAATAAATTATTATTATTATTATTATTATTATTATTATTATTATTATTATTATTATTATTATTATTATTTCATACCTTTTCCCCCTCTAAGGCAGTTGTCCTCTCTCCTCATTGAACCCCAGAAACAACCCTGTGAGCATAGCTGTCAACTTTTCCCTTTTCTTGCGAGGAATCCTATTCGGAATAAGGGAATTTCCCTTAAAAAAAGGGAAACGTTGGCAGCTAGGCCTGTGAGGTAGTTGAGGGGCAGCGGCTGGGCCCAAGGGCTCCCAGTGAGCTCCCTTCATGGCCGAGCGGGGATTTGAACCCAGATCCTCGTCCGACACTCTAACCGCTGCACCACACCAGAGTTGTTGGCCGGTTGTGCCAAACTTCGCCACCTCTTCTCCCCCCCCCCCGCCCCAATTTTGGGACTGGCATTGTCCCTGTGCTACCATTTTGAAAGCAGAGGGCCTCTGTGATTTTCAGCCAGGGGATAGGAAGTTCCAGAACGGAAGAGACAAACATTCCTCTCGCTTTTCTTCCTCGCAGGACTTCGGACGGAGCAGGACCTCTATGTGCGGTTGATCGACTCCATGTCCAAGCAGGTAACAGCCTCCAGTGAAAGTGTGGGAGGGTCTCGGGGAGGTACAAGAGCCATCTTGGAATATCTCGTGGAAGATGGAAAAAGCTTGTTTTCTCTTGGTCTGGAGAGGAGGACTCGAACCCATGGCTTCAAGTTGCAAGAAAGGAGATTCCGACTAAGCCTCAGGAAGGAATTTCTGACAGCAAGAGCTGTTTGACAGTGGAAGGGACTCCCTTGGAAGATGGACTCTCCTTCCTTGGAGGATTTTCAGCAGAGGTTGGGTGGCCAGCTGTCAGGGATGCTTGAGCTGAGATTCCTGCATTGCAAGGGGTTGGACTAGATGACCCTTGGGGTCCCTTCCAGCTCCATAGTTCTATGATTTGGAAGGAAGGAAGGAGAGGAAGAGAGAGGGGGGGGGGGAGAGGGGGAGAGAGAGAGAGAGAGAGAGAGAGAGAGAGAAAGAAAAAAAGGAAGGAAGGAAGGAAGATGATAGACAGATGATGATAGATAGATAGATAGATATAGATAGATAGATAGATAGATAGATAGATAGATAGATAGATAGATAGATGATAGATAGATAGATAGATAGATAGATAGATAGATAGATAGATAGATGATAGATAGATGATAGAGAGAGAGAGAGAGAGACAGACAGAAGAGGGAGGGAGGGAGGGATGATAGATGATAGATAGATAGATAGATAGATAGATAGATAGATAGATAGATAGATGATAGATAGATAGATAGATAGATGATAGATAGATAGATAGATAGATAGATATAGATAGATAGATGATAGATAGATAGATAGATAGATAGATAGATGATAGATAGATAGATAGATGATAGATAGATAGATAGATGATAGATAGATAGATAGATAGATATAGATAGATGATGATGATAGATGATAGATAGATAGATAGATATAGATAGATAGATGATAGATGATAGATAGATAGATAGATAGATAGATAGATAGATAGATGATAGATAGATAGATAGATAGATAGATGATAGATAGATGATAGATAGATAGATAGATAGATAGATAGATAGATAGATAGATATAGATAGATAGATAGATAGATAGATAGATAGATAGATAGATGATAGATAGATTAGATAGATATAGATAGATAGATAGATAGATAGATAGATAGATAGATAGATAGATAGAAGAGGGAAGGAAAGAAGGAAGGAAGGATAGATTGATGATAGATGATAGATGATAGATAGATAGATAGATAGATAGATAGATAGATAGATAGATGATAGATATAGATAGATAGATGATAGATAGATAGAGATAGATAGATAGATAGATAGATAGATAGATAGGAAGGGAAAGAAAGAAAAAGAAAGAAAGCTTGAGGAAGATGTGATAGGTGGATCTCAGTTTTGTCCCAGGAACAAAATCAGCATCAAAGTTGGTTAGCTTCCAGCCCTCCCCTCCCGAGGGGGAGCCCAAGGGAGGTAAATCCCAAACTGGGAGATGCTTCATTAAGCTTCACCATCATTAATCAACACCATTAGGCGGGGGAGGCTTTGTTAGCTCTGGTGCTGATGGGCTGGGAGCCTCTGCTGCTTAGCACCTGTTTAGCACACGCAAATACACCCAG